>NC_044572.1:142386370-143001261 GCF_901933205.1 Camarhynchus parvulus
CCAGAGTTAGAATGTTTTACACTTGCATGGACACAGGCACTCACAATCTCAGGATGCCTCCCCCCTCCACCTCAAAAAAAGGTCATTTTGATATTTGGGTGGCAAGTGGGAAAACTGAAATGCTTCTGGAGTTCAATCTTTTTACGCTGACAGACCTGGTGAAATCCTGTCATTTCCTCATGCTATGCCCCAGTCACTTCACGTGACTAATTGCATCAGTCATCTCCTCTTTTGCCATTACAAGGTCCAAGATTATTTCAGAGTTTGCTCATCTGGTGATGCAGTTGCTCCCTACAAACGATCAGCATGGCCCCTTCATGTGGGGAACCTCAGCTAAAACACACAGCATGCTCTCAATTAATGAACACTTCTTTAAGTCAAATAACACAGGAAGGTTCAGTGCCATGTCAGTTGGATCGTGATCAAGAATAATGGAGATTTTACAAAATAAAGCTCTTTTTTTTTCCCACATTCTCACATTTTGCTGCCTTACCTCAAAAATATAGCTCACCTATATGAGAGACAGGGAAGAAAAAAGAAAGAAAAAAGAGAAAATGTCAGGTGTTAAGCCTGCATTAAAAGAAGATTACAGACCAGTAAGCATAGAGGAAGGTGGAAAGAGGAACTGCAGCTATTTTAATCATGTTTTATCTCTACTGGAAAATAGAAAGATAAATTAGAGTAGTAGACCTGCTGCAGAATAGAGCAGAACACAGTATTAGATTCTGAGATCTTTAAGCTGCTTATAAAAGTTTGTGAAATACATAATTTCTTCAGTGATCTCACTTGGACTCCATTGCACTGACAAGCCTTTGAGGGGCTGCAGTGGTGAACCTATGCTGGTAGCACACAGGCAAGGGAAGAGGCCTGCAAAGCAACTGAGATAATCCAGCATCACCAAGTTTAGGAGGTCATGGCCACAGACTGCACTTTTGAACTTACAGCAGTCAGTGGAGGAAAAGCCCCAGAAGCACCTGTGTGTCTGTGCTTGGGGAGTGGAAAAGCTGTGATCACCTCAGCCGGTGCTGGGCCATCACCTTTGCTCATTTGAGAGGTGCCTTTGTCCAGCAAAACTCCTAAATGTCACTGTAAACTCCTAAATGTTGCTGTATTTATTCACTCTGAGTAGCAGTCAGTGCTACTTAAAAGTGAGGGCTTCACCAAGTCAGAGGAGGCTGCAAATCAGGTGGTGTTGAGTGGCAGAGTTTCACTTGACTTCCCTTTAGTCCCAGTCAAGCCAGTTTATTAAACAAAGTAAACCCCCAGGGCCACAGGAGGAAATAAAATATATATCTGAACTGGAACTTTCTCACAAACATTATCTTTTCTTTTTCTTCTCTTCTCCACAGAATTTTTCAGATCAGCAGCATAATAGTATTCAGTTAATGGACAGAATCAATGTTCCAGAGAACAGGGAAGACAATGTCCCAGAGAGTTAGACTGTCTCATGACTCTCTGGAAGAGAACCCAGTTTTTTGGTTTGGTTTGATTTGGGAGTTTTTGACGCAGTTGTGCTTCCCTGATGGAAACAAATATTCATTGATCTCATTGAGATTTCTGCCTACCTCAGGAGCATGAGACTGGTATTTTACTTTGATCCCATCCTTTGACGTGATGTAATCATTGCAGGGATTTTGTTTATTGGTGGGTGGTTTTTTTCTTTTTCCCCAAAGTGCTTAATCCATTTGTTATTAGAAGCCCTCAGAACAGCATTTGGCTCATAAGTGATTTTGGGGCTGTGTCTAGGTGTTACCAGGGGATGTTGTCAAGAGACCATTTCACTTTGCCTCAGCTGTTTCCTCTGCTACAGCTGTTCTTAGTTTCCTCTTCACATCACAGGGGAAGTTGCAATCTTCTGTTGGGGAAATAGGTAACTTAATGAAAGCACCTCAGGGAAGGGCTCTGCAGAGCATCAATCTCAGGGGACAATTACAAAATTCAGTGAGTAAACGTGAACTTCATGGAACAACAGCGTTAGGCACTGCTGGGTAAGACAAGAGCAAGGACAGTATCTAAGGCTGTGCCCCATAGGATTGTTCCTTGAGCTCCAGTGGCACAACCACGAGCTGAGGGGCTCAGCACCTCACAGCACTGCAGTGTCACTGGTGCTGCTGTTCGGCCCTTGTACCACTATTTCAGTTTGAAAGGACCTGACTGTTTGGTCCCCTCTGAAAACTAGAATTCAATTTAGTAAATCAAAACCTCAACTGGTTCTGCAGCATTCACTTGAACTTCTATAAACCAAATTTATCTTTGTGTGTGATCTAAGTGATATTGAGTACAAGCTTACTGAATAATGAGAGAAAAAATAGACAATGATTTGGTTACTAGCTCACCAACTACATCTACCTCTTTAAAATTACATTCTTTTGATGCAGTCATCTGTTGTTTACCTTTATACTTCTGCCTTCTTGCAATGCTATCAATATGCTCCAAAGGGCAGCAGACATTAAATTCATTTTAGTGTACCAAATTGCTGACTGTAAAGAACTTTGAAGAAACCCTTTTCTCATCAGTACACACATTTTCTTGTAGGTTCTCCCATGACCTCATATGCAGTGGTTAGGTAGCACTCTTTTTCTGTAGGATAAAAAATTCCCATCACCCATCACCCTCATAGTAGGCATGTTTGGGTTATGAAGCAAAATCTTTGAGCACAATCATTTTAAGATGCCTGGGCAGCTCGAGGGACAGAAATAGAGTCCTTACTGGTCCCACAGGCACAAGTCCCTCTAGCTGCAAGGAAGAGTTTGCTAGCAGAGGAAATGGAAAGCCAGGACTTTCCTGTGCTGTAATCTGTGAGAGACAGACTGGGTGCAGATGAACACTTCGATGAAACAAAGCAGTTAGGCAGGCACTTAAACACTTCCTCTGCTGAGGAACTGCAACACTGCACACCAGACGTCTTTCTCTTCCTTTTTCCTGAGCAGGAATATGGCACCTAGGGCTAAATATAGCACCAGATACAGCTGTTTAATATTCAGTTAGCAAGAAAAGACAGTAAAGCTTGTATTGCACATTGTAATTGCTTAAACTTATTCTGAGTTTTCCCAATTGATTAAAAGATAATATTTTAATGTCCAGCTGATAAACCCCATGCATGAGCTGGGAAACCTTCTGTGCCTGTTTATAGCAATCTGGATCCAGTCCCGTCTGAGACATCTGGGTTCCTGGAGTCACAGCTTAGGTACCTATTATGTTAATGATCAGACTAGACAGCTTTCCCCATGACCACACCACCTCTGCAGGATTGCATCACAAACCAGCAGGACTTTTTAAATACATGCTCATATTCTCCCGATTCTAAATTATTCCTGCCTCAGGCAGTGAACAAGCTAAAAACCTGAAAGAAGCAAAACAGCCTTCTCTTGTGAGGTACTAGGCTGTAACTCTGAAGCTTAGACCATATTTCTGACCTTAGACTTCTTGTATGACTTTAAGCAAGAAGGCTACGAAGCTTGGCAGTGGTACCTCCCATTCTGAAAACTTCTAAGTGCCTAAAATGAGGCCATTAAACTTCAGTAATTTCATATGCAAAAAGCTAAATTGGAAATATTTGTACAATGCCTTAAAAACCCACTGGTGCAATTCTTGCTCTTAGCAGCTTGAAGACTAAGCTGTAGATGAGAGGAAAACACAAATGCTGAGATCTGCTGTACACACTGGCTTTCTACAACCAAGCTAGTCCTAAACCAACAAACCTGGGCACAAAAGCTGGAGCAGCACAGTGTCTCGCACAGTAATGTGTTATGCAGTGAGGCTGATCACTTGGAGCTGTTTTCCAGCTTGCCTGTGAGCCCCTGGCCTACGACAGGTGGCCATTCTTCCTGTCCCAGGACACACAGCCTGCACTACCCTGGAAATCAGGTCTGTGGTGCTGGACACCCAACAGCACGTGTATACTGCCCAGTCAGCCTGCTTGGGTCATCTCCTGCCTGCCCGGCAAGATGTAAGAGAGACACTGGGGGAGCTGCAGTAGAAGCACTGGGAACTTAGCAGAGAAGGAGGGAGCTGGAAACAGGGAGGAGCTGAGAAGTTTTGCACTGTAAAAGATCCAGTGGGAAATGCAGGGCACACAGAATGCAAATCAGGAAAAAATTACAATTCATTAGTTACAGTGTTCACAGGACTCTATTTTTCAATTATATTTTCTTCTCTTCTAAAAAAAGACAAATGGTACCTGCTCCTTCATGCTCCCATTATGTTGCCATTATTATTTTAATCTTAATTGTTTATCAGTTGAATTTTACTTTAAAAGGCTGGTAGGGGCAAATGTAGAGAATACAAAATTTCTGTGGTTTGCTCAAAGACCAGTTTAAGCAGGGATGTGAGAGGGCCTGGGGAACCATGTGAGAGCAAGGAGAGGCATAAGGGCAGTGAGCCAGTCATAAGTGTGCATGCTTCTAAATGGTTTTAATGGGGTCACTTCTGTCCTAAGGCACAACATGCTGCTGCTTGGATGACAGACTCTGCCCCTGAGCTTGTGAAAGGTTTTGCAGCTGAGTGTGACAAGCCTGGGTTTAGTGCAGAGGGGGCTGCACTCAGGACTTGAATGTGGCCAGATGGCAAAGAGGGGCACGTGTGCCCACTGGAAGACTGCATGGCTACCAAGAAATAAGGCAGAGAGTAGGAGAACACAGTGCAGAAAAAGACCTCATGTCATATTGGGACTTGGACAAAGGTTTCAGAAGAAGTGGGTGGTTTGGGAAACACTGCAAAGGAACAACATTACAATATAATGTCTGTCAGTGAAAAGGAATGGCTGCAGGTTTATTCTGTGATAGACATTGAAATTGTTCAGTGCAGAATGTTTTAAAACCTTCCTCATTCTCATTAGTACAGCTAATCACCCAGTGATTGTTTTCTCTTTTCCATGTCATGTTCTTCTGTTATTGCAGAGAAATAGAAAATATACTTTTAAATTAAGAAATTGTAAATAAACAACATGGGGTGATCCAAACATGTAACAATTTATAACTCTCCTCATTTAGCACCTTTCTTACAAAAGTGTTTGTCCAATACTGTTCCTCTACGGGAGCGTAGAGACACTTCTGTCCATCCCTGCCACGAGAATATTGCAGGCAGATGTAGGAGGATTTTGTTAGAATTAATCACTGATCACCTTCTTCTAAAGGCTTTATTCTATTCTAAAAGGGGGTGAGGGAAAAGTACACAAGTACATATAACAACCCAGAGCTTTAGGATAAAAGAAGTAAAATTGATAATATGAGTTTCTCCCTCAGGAAGGAAAAAATACAGGCATTTACTAATCAAAAAGGGGTGGGTTTGTTTTTTGTTTGCTTGTTTGCTTTTGCCAATCTTTAAAAATGCTTAATACATTGCTTGTGGGCTTCATGTTTCACTTTAATGCAGAGTTAACCCTTGAAATTCATTAATTGACTTTATGTTGCATTAAATGCTGCAATCAATTCAGTCTCAATATTATACACTTTTATCTCTGCTCTAAAAAAAAGCTCTATTAGCTTTGCTTGGCTCAAAACCAATACAGTGAACTACCCTTAATTATTAATAATCTGTTTCCCCTTCAATAAAACTTTTTGAACCTTTACTACAGTAGGATGATATATTTATTTGGGGTGTAGGGTTCAGAGCAATACAGTGCACTCTCTCTGGGAAAGGATCCAAAAATAACTATCTACTTGATATCAACCCAAGGTATTTCCTAAGGGAATGGGAGTATCATTTCAGGGCAGATCATCAGTGGTTTAGGGGAATTAGACAAATTTGTGTCTGGGGAACAGATGCCTCAGGGTTTGTAAATCTGTGAGAGAACCTTTCCCCTCTCGGTCACCAGTTCAGGTCCATCCAGCACAGCAGTGGCTGGAAGCTATTAAACATCTAATGAACTTCTGGGGCCTCCTGAAACAGGGAGTGGGATTCCTAACAGACACTTGCTAACATCTTGGAGCCGCTCCTACCCAAGCTGCAGCCTCAACAGCAATACACAGACACAGAAACTGGGAATAAGCATGATGGAGTGAAGAACATTTCATCTGCTAAATGCAGTAAGCAGGCTGCTTCTGGGCTGGCAATCCAGCTTTAGGTTTACTGCTGGCACTTTCTTGTTCTTTAAAAGAAAGAAAATTATGTATTATAAAGCACTGTGTTATGTAATCTTTCCTCACAAATGCCATCAGAAGGACCCAGAAACCTTACAAACCCACACTTGCAATGTCTCAGGCCTTGGAGAAGATAAAGGAGTAAAGAAAGATTTGTTTTCATACTTAGAGGCCAGTTCTGGGAGTCCTGGGACTCTTGAACTGCTACATGCTGCACATCCAGCTTTGGGCAGGTCTGCTAGGAGAAAGAGGAGACAAATGCTGAGCATTACAACCACAAACCACAGCTGTTGATGGGAATTGGCAGGAGACCAGAGAATGCTGGGAAGCATAGATGGCCTGCAGCAGAAGGTAGGGCTGAGCAGGGCTCTCTGGCACTTGAAGCTTTTTGATTCGTCTCCTGGTGCTTTTCCATCCTGGCATCTGGTTTCCGTGGCAGCGCAAGGGAGGGACAGTGTGGTGCAATTTTCTGGTATGTTCTCCTGGGCTATGCTGGCACTTCCTGGGGTAAACATGCCTCGCCTGAGGCTCAGCTTCACTGGGCCCCTGGCTTCAGAGGATTTGCAGTGCTTTAGTTTGCTGATAGCTCTGCCCAGTTGTCTCCGTATTTCATGTGAGGAGGGGGGGGTTGAGACTTGCCAACTGTCCTCTGTTCCCCCAGAACAGAGCCATGGTGAGGGCAGGGATGAGCTGTGGCAAAGCCCTGTCCATCATCAGAGCTGCTACCAGGACAGCATGTGAAGGGGCTCATAGCTCTGTGCTCTGGCTGGAGCCAGGCTTTGTGCCACAAGACCTTGCACGTACCCTGGTGCTCTCATTTCCTTGCACCCTTTTGAGTGGAAGATTTTCGGGGGTCTCTTTATCCACTCATATGTTACATGACTAAACTGTACCCAGCTTCTTAATAGTGCAGTAATTTAGGTTGCAAAGAGCATGCAAGTTAAATGTCTGAAAAAGGAGGAGGGAAAAAAAAAAGAGGAAGGTTTCTGTAATGGGATCTGCTGCTCACCCGTTTTTGTTAGCAGCATGTGCAGATCTTGCTATTCCGGTCCATTATATTCAACAGTCTTATACTCAGTGGCAGGTGAAATGTCATACCTCGGGGTAAATTTTCACTGCAGTAGGCAGAGAATTTGTCCTTTAAACACCCTTAGTATTAATGGGACATTGATCCAGCAATTTAAACTCCAAGAGATACAAATGTCTCATGTGGGACCATTTTCAAATGTGTTGACATTTTGATTCACAAAATAAGATACTTTTAGAAACAAATGCAAATTCATTTCATTCTAGATTTGAGGTCAGCTGGATACTGGAAGAGAAATGTGCAATGAATGTTTAGTATGCTTATCAACTATCTTTTAATCTCTGTACACTCAAGGGATAAAAATTACATCAGAGAGAGTAAGGACAATTTCTAAAGTTCTCTGTATTAACTAGTGTATCTTCCCATGGGGCTGGAACCTAAATTCACCTACTGCACTTGCAATATTAGTGTCTAAGGCAAAAGGAGGCTCTGGAACAAGGGACCAAATTTCAGTGACCTCTGAAAATATCTCTTTCACACAATCTGATATGCTTCCATCTCCAAAGAGTTCTGATCCTGCTGAGATCCACTGGGGAAATTGTCAGTGTTTTATTGATGTCAGTGAAATGTGCAGGATTGGACCCCAACAAAATAGTGCAGGAAAGAAAACAAAACAAAGTAAAAACATACCAAGAGGGGTAGCTTAGTTTGTTCCCAAGCCAATGTTCTGCCTGCTCTTCCAGCTCAGAAACTATTCAGCACATATGAGAAGGATGAGCTAAATAAATATTTAGAACACACCCACAACTGGCTGACAGAGAGAGCAGGTCAAACCTTGAGGGAACACAGCAAGGCCCGAATGTTGGTCTGGGCTCCATCCTGCAGAAGAGGGTAAAGCAGATATGGAGCAACTCTGGAGGAAGACCAGCTTGGCAAGTTGGTGGGTCAGAGCTGGGTGGGAACTACACCTCCTGCCCTTGGACCAAGGCTTGGGGGGCACTGCCATGGCTGCAGGCAGGGCACTGGGGGCAGAACCATGGCTCAGCTCCCTCCTGTCTCCCTGGACTTGAGCAGGTGCTGCAGCTCCCTTCAGAGGGGAGTGAAAGGGGATCTGCTCCCTGTGCTGAACCCCAGCAGGCAGGACCAGCAGGGGCTGGCTCTGGCTTCCCCCAGAAGCAAGGACACCTCTAACTGCCCCCCAAAGCTCTCCCAGCAGCAGGGCTGACGAGAGGCTGAGGCATGCAGGACACAGGGGCAGTAATGTGGGTGGGGTGTGTGCTGTTATTCCACAGGGGATTTCACAGGAAGCCCATGGCCCTCTCCAGTGGACTTAAGCATCCCCTGTTGCAGAAACCCCAGCTGGTGAATGTCACCTGACGGGGAACATGAGGACTCGTATCATCTCATGCATGAGGAACTCGGGGAGGAGAACAAACACAGGGGAAGTTCCTCACCAAAGTCCCCCTGCAGAGCAGCCTCTGCTCTTCCCCTTCCCCAGCAGGGCTGGTGCAGACAGGGTTGCAGTTCTGGGAGCCACTGTCCAGGGGAAGTTACACCAATTTGGGCACTGACTGAGAACACAACTTCCCTTGCAGACACTTGTACAGCAGTGCCCAACAGAGCTCACAGGAAGAGGAAAAGCCCAGACACTGTTCAACATGCAAATAACTATATTCAAGTCTATGAAAACTTCCAGGAACAGCTCCAAACCCATGCAGCACCAGGCAATGTGCTGATAGGGAATGACCTGTTTGGTGGCCTTGGATCAGATGGTCCTCTCCAAGGGCTCTGGATAAGTGCTTTAGCCTGCCAGACGGCTCGGCAGGCACTCAAGGTTATCAGGATCAGTCCTTTTCTGCGTGCTTGCTTGAACATAGTACTGTCCTTCTGGGCCCCTGCTCTCCTTTCTTGCTTCCTCAAACTGACTGGCATTGCAGGAGGAAGAATGTACTGTTCCTGTGCCAGCTATGTAATCTGGGAGCCCTGTGCAAAGCACGTGGGGTGACACAGTCCCCACACAGGAGGTCCTTTCCCACAGAACAAGAGTTCTGAGTACATCCACCAAGTGCTTCTCACACCAGGTAGTTTGGTTTTTTAAAAAAAAGACCAAACAGAACCTCACAAAGTTTGAAAGGCTTTTTTTTTTGGTATGAACAGCAGCTGCAGGTCCTAGGTGCATTTATACCTCAATGCATAAATGTATTTTAGAGGTGTTGTGATTCATGTCATGTCCAGACATACAGGGGGTAGCAGCAGACTTAGAATGGGTGCAAGTGGACCTAAAGCAGGTTTTGCTCATAAATGCAATTGTAGTAACACCAGTAACCAGGATGTATCAGCTGTGGATCCTCGGCACAAGAAGTCCTGGTATAAGATTTGCAACTTGGAGGCGCTCCTAAAACCATCTCCTTTCAAAGCAGTAATCCTGGGAAAGAAACATGGTCCCAGTCCTTAAATAGAGATGGGAGTGGCTTCTTCATTCATATTTGAGGGATTCCAGTAGGCCATTGCCAGTGATATCTGTGATACTCAGAGTGCACTGACAAGAGAACACTAACATGGACAGTAAATATTTCTTAATGCTTCAATGTAAGCAGGATGCCTGACAAACCCACTAAAGCACAGAAGATGGAATTTGGTCATCAGCAAGTCTTTCAGTGGGAGTTAGGATTCACAGGCAGGAGGACCTGCTCTCCTCAATTCTGGGATTGCCAAAAGAGTCTTGGGAATGGGGCTCCTAGTTTTTATCTATGATTTTTGTTGACTGATTCAGACAAACCACCATGGAAGCCCAAATCATCCCTAGAGCTTGCAGAGATACTCCCCATCACTCTATCCCTGTGTATCTGTCAAGACACAGAGTTGGTGGAACATAAATCATGCATCACATAGCTGTCCACTGCCAGGAGCATGCTGCTGCATGAGACCTGCAGAGACAGCTTCCAGTTGTGCCTCCATGGGATAGTTCAGAGGATGCATAACCCAGAGAAACAAGCCAAGTCCAGGCCTTCTGTGGCTTTTCCCATTTGGGGATGGTCCCTGTCCCTTGCCTGAAGCAGCCTGGGCACTTCACAAGCCTCCACTACAACACCTGCAGAGGTTTCAGGGCAGCGACAAGCCTGACACAGTCCAGCCCTCCCTGGTTTTGCACCATGCATGCTCTGGTTGGGAGCATGGTGCAAGGAGTGGGAATCCAGCCCTGCCACCCAGGGTGAAGCTCAGCAGCCACCTCTGACCACTGAGAGCCAAACCAGAGTCCTCTCTGGTGCTGTTACAGGAGGGAGGTCACCAGTTTCACCACACTGGAGCAATGCCAGCCCTTTGAGTAAACTTTTCAAAGCTGCACTAAGGCATTGCCTAATTTTGATTTCCAAGTGACCTCTGATTCCTCTGGATATGCTAAGGGGGAAAGAACATTCACTCCCAGGAGTTTGACTTAGGCAGTGGGCAAAGGGCCTAGCACAGCAGTTTCCAGGGAAGGAGGGGGAGAGGTGAAGGCTCTGGCTGTTCTCCATCCCTCAAACACATCACCCCACCAGTCTGCTGCACACTTTAGCTTGCACCAATAAACCTGTTTGCATGGGTCATGCTGCGAATGAAAACGACGCCAGGGTGTGAGATGAAAAATAGTCTGCAAAGAACCAAACCACCCGAGAGTTATTCTAGTGAGGTAAATAATTCAGCAACTGTTTTTTACTGCGGCCCTGTTAACAGAAACACAATTACAGAAGAGGAAAGTAAACCACAGCTGGGAAGAGAAAACAGGTGTCTTGGGGGCTCCTATCTCACTGAGGAAATGGTGGGTGGATCTGGGCCCCAGCATGGGACTCAGGCCACATCCAGGGCTCTGACCTCAGCACGATGCAGCCAAAGCTGCACTCACAGCATGAGCAAAGAAATTAAAGGAGTGTGGTAAAAATGCTCTGCCTGTTGCTAACACTTCACAGTGCTGAAAGTAGCACTCAGTATTGGCACAAGGTTAGTGGTATCTGCGCAGCTTTCTGCTAACTGGTGACTGAGCCCTGCGGGGAAGCGAAGCTGCAAGGACAGGAGTGGGACAAGGCGAAGGAAGTGTGAGCTGCAAACCTCTGCTTGCCTTGCTCAGAATGTTAATTCTCTGCTGGTTTGCACAGACACAGACAGGCCTGTTCCTACTAATTTTAGCCCTTACCTAATTTAAAACTATAGACATGCTATTTTCACCATGGTATTTTTTCCTCTTTTTAACAGGTTGTAAGCTGCCAGATGCACTCCTTGTGGTTAAGAAATTGGTGCTGTCCAAGGGGAGGTGAGAAACCTTTTGTTAAAAATAAAAGGCAGACGGAACAAAATTGCACATTAAAACTTGGAGCTATCACAAGTGCCACCTCAGCTGCCTGTGCTTCGCTGAGGGCCTCTGGCCAGGCTGCATTGTGGCCTGGAGATGCACCATCCTCAAACCTCAGAGGTCCCAGCCCAGCATGCCCAGCATGCCCAGCATGCCCAGCAGTCTCCCAGCTGTGCACACACAGAGGTTGTGCTGTGCCCCATCATGAGCACACACATAAAACCACCTGCACTCTCTACCTTCATTCCCTCCACCCATACAGCCACCCTGCTTACATGCTTTTGGTCCTGCTGCCCAAAAATACACCTGCACCCAGTCACTCTCCCTGCCACTGTGCCTTTCCCCTGACATGGACAAACACCTTCTCTTCTCTTTGTTCCTCCCCTCACACCTGGAACTGTCACCCATCTCCTGCAGAGGTGAATAGTAGATGAAGTGCTGAGGTAGATGAAGTGCTGAGCCTGCTCGCAGTGGGAGGCAACCCTGTGCTAGAAATGGGTGTGAAAAAGTGGTGAAATGAGGAAACATTTGTGAGAGGAAGTGAGTGGGTGGAGGGAAAAGTCTGGAGTGAACAAAAATCAACAAATAACACATTGAAACCTGAGCTCTGAGTGCTCATGGTGGGTAAAAGTACACTGACATAAACACAAAAAAAAAAAGAACACACAAATTACTACCAGAATGCAAGTATTCTATGCTAACATACACCTAATGTATGCTAGGGAACAAAGCACTGAAAATAAAAGGGAGGCTCAAAGTAAAGATGTCTTAAGATCTAATGCCTTAACAGCAGCACAGGTAGCTCCAGTGAGGGCAAGAAAGGGAGGCAGCAGATTATGCACATGCATTTTACTGGATCTAGGTTACTGGATCTCAAAGTCCAAATGGGTTAATGGTCTCACTAGCCAGACATGGATTTTAGCAGCTGTCAACAGACTGCATGCCCCTGTAAATTTTAATTTAGTATGTTCAAGTAAAGCATCTGAAGGATAATATTAAAAAAAAATCAAACAGCAATTTCTAGAACAATCAAAATGGAAGCCCAGCTCTGTTGTTTCTGATACAGCAGTAGTTTTTTAGTTAAGATTTCTCCCTGACAGATGTAGCCATGCAGGGACCTAGGAGTACAGTTCCCACTTTTTCAGCCTATTACATGTGCATTCCTGACCTGCAAACCTTTCCTTCCTTCTCCAGTCTTGCAGAGCAAGATTGACAGTGCTGTATTTTCAGCAGTACACCAAAAAAGATCTTGTTTTTTCTTCTTAAAGGACAACAAACTTGGCCCAAAGGGGCTGTACCAGAAGCCAGCCAGTTTTGCCCTGTGAGAATCAGCCCACGCAACCACAGCTCCCACTGGTGAGAAGTTATTCAGACAAGTCCCTCCTCTAACCACTCACCCAATGAGTTGGTTTCATCCAAGCTGCTGCCATGGCCATGGAGAATGAACAACAGACAGGTAAACAGCTATTATGGCATGCACAGAAATCTGTCCAGTTTTGGTTGCACCTCATTCCTTCCCACATGTTTCAAACCAGCCTGCTCCACAGGGATCCTCAGAAGAGGTTCCCTTCACACGTAGTAAGACTGCCCATACCATTTCTATATTTAAAAGAATAACAAAAGTGACCTGAGAGTTGTATTATTCCCAGATTTGTCAGTGGAGGAGCCCAAATGTACTGACTGGGCATGACACCTCTCCTCTGGGGCTATGGCGAGCGAGCTCCCTTGGAAAGCCGGCAGTGCATCCGTGCCACGGGTTACGATGATTGCTGCTGACAGGTTCTTCATGGTATCACAACAAATTAGGTCACAGATTAGATTTTCATAGCACAGATTACAACTTGTGTCTACATCTTTTTCTTAAATAGAGAGGGTTGTGGCCAGGAGGTTTGACCTCAAGATTGGGAACAAGGCAGATGCTTGGGATTGGGGGGGTCCTATTTCTCAGTTGAGACAAAGACTATCTTAGCAAGACTCAGATAAAATGCCTGGTTTTCTGCTGCAGTCAGAAGACTTGGGTTTTTTCCCTTTCTATCCAGCAAGCCTTTGAGAAATTAGTTTGTCCACTAGATACCCTGGGGTAGATCAATCACAGAGCATCGTTGCAAAACAGATAGCAAACCCAGCTCTAGAAAGAACTTTAGGGGAAATGAATTTTTATGATAGAAAAGCAGCTTGCACCACCTGAAAAACTGCTGGGAATGGAAACCAAAGCTACCTATTAGACTTATCCCACCTATTACCACAAGGTCACACATACACTCAGTTTGAGCATCTCTAGTGCAGAAAGACCTCAAGGGAATAAACTCATCTGTGTAGTATTTGTTTTAAAATATACCCAGCAAGGACAGTAATAGAACTCAAAGAAAAAAAAATCCAAGCTATATCAAGCTCCACACAGAGCAGCACAGAACAAAGGTTTCCAACAGCTGAGTAACTGCAGACACCATGCAAAGTGCTTCCTACCCACTGTGAGATACAGCCCTGCTGCAGATTTGAAAACCAGCTCCAGCAACTGTGTTCCAGCAGACTGTCAGGGCTGTGTTCTGCTCCCAGCCACCTCCTCCCTCAGAGCTGAGCTGCTGCAGGGGAGAGAAGGCTCCTGGGAGCCAGAGAGCTGGATTCAGCTCCCTGTGGAACCGTGCAGGTCTGCATGGGGGCAGTGATTCAGCTGATAAGCAGGCTTGCAGCCATGATAAGCACTAAATGAAAACCTAAACCAGACTATCAGGAGGACAGGTCTTGGACTGAACTAACCTCAGAGACAAGTCTTTCTAAGTCAGGGTAGAGAAAACAATGCAGGAATGACCTTCAGCTTACAGAAGCAGTCCTGATACCACAATGGAATCACCTTTGTGCTTGGGTAGCCCAGAGACCTGCACTGGTTCTCTATGGAGCCTCTGGAGCATGTACTTACTCAACCAGAGCAGGTCTGCTTATACCTGCTGCCAGACCAAACTCTAGTCCCTAGTCAAGCCCCTGAGGCTGTCTGCAGCCAGAGGACACAGGACACAGCCTGTCTTCCTGTTCCCAGGGCAGCAAGAGGAGCACATGAGGCTGTGCCTATCTGCAGGTTTAGACAGGCTGGTGCTCAGTACCCTCCCCTCAGCCCCACACCAGCCCAGCTGCCAGCGCTGCTGGCCTGAATCATCGCCTGTGCCTCCAGCTCCGAAACAATCTCGCACGTCACTTCAGCAGTTTTTCACAGGAAATATGCTTTTACTTTCAAAATACTCTGGGCCTTGTTCTCCTCCAACAAGCACAGGAAGTATCTCAAATACCAGTCTTTATTTTTGTGAGCCACTGCGTATCCTCTGATACCTTTGAGTACAAAGAAATAAGTAGGAGTTGAGAGTGGCTGTGCCTTTCCATGCTCAGAGGCAGTATTAATGTTTTTTAACTCCCCTCAGTGCATCATCCTCTCCCAGTGCTCCTGCTGGGCACACTCACATTTAGAGGCACAGAATGAGGCCTAACAATTTTTTCCTCAAGCCTGAGCTGTGCTGTGCCGATTATTGCAAATCCATCACACACACTCTTTGCTGAGCAGCCTGAACTATTGATCTCAGATAGAGAAAAGGATGCTCCGGACTTTATTGGAATTGTCTTTAAAAGTCCTGTTGGTACAACTGTTCTACTGGATGCTGACTGCTTCCTAGTGTCCCTGCAGAGCACTGCCTCAGACCTGCTCCAGAGCTCCTTCATGCCAGGGGCTCCTGCTGAGCCATGGAGGAAACCACATCACCCACCCTGGGAAAGCAAGCGGTGACAACTCTCAGAGAATGCACTGGTGAGGCCCCTGGCCTGAGCAGTGCTCCCAGAGAGCAAGAGCGAGCAGCAGGGAGGGACTGCTGTCTGCAGCAGCAGCTGAGAGCATCCTGCTGCCTGGACAGGCACAGGCTCCTGATCCCTGCTGAGCCGGGAACCCAGGAGGAGCCATGCAGCCAATGCTGCCTCTCTCTAAGGCAAGATGACCCTGAGCAAAGCCAAGCTCTGAAATGACCCAGGGTGTTTGTGTGCATCTGAGAGAGTCCTTCAGAGCACATGTAGGCACCATGAACACTCCCCAACTCCCCACAGCATCAGTTCTGTCCTCCTCAACATTAAACAGGCAGCAGCCATTGCCAACCTCGTTTTCAGTCAAGCTCTGAAACAAAGAGGACATTAAACTTCCACCAAAATCCCACATCTCTTCAAAGCACTTCTCAGTTTGGGGTGCAGATGCAGGGTTTTCTTTGTCTGAATTTTAAAAAAGGGCCTTTCTACTGTTTTAATTACATATCTAACAAAACACTGAATGAGCATCATCCTCATGGCTTTTTGGGTCTTAAATTAAAGAATGTACACATTTTTATGTATATGAAAAATGGTTATTAGGGATAAGAGTTCATTTTTAAATGGCAGAAGGGTAACTTTGCTCCAAACCATACAGCCAGGTAATCTTCACTGTTTAGGGGCTGCTCTGTGCTATTCTGCTTCAGCACTAACCCTTTTGAAACTCTACAGCTTGCTCAAGAGAGGGGTAGTTTTCACACAGTCACGATCACAACCACACCACCGTTCCTGCCCAGATGAGGAAGTACCAGATCCCCCAAAGCAGAAGTGCTCACCCTCTCACCAGCCAGTCCAGCACATTTCTGCCTGCTGGGTTGAACTTTTAGGCACAAGATTTGCATGAACAAGGACGCATGATAAGTCTTCGGCCTGGCACCCAGCATCTGGGAGCAGCCTCCATCTAACATGCTCGGCGCTGCTCCCAGCCCAGGACGGCCACACAGCACCCATGGCACACAGGACCGAGCCATGGCTTCCTCCTGAGGCCGGCCAGCCCGGCGTGTGCTGCTCGGCTTCCATCGGCACTGACTGGAGATGGTGTGGGCTGGTGTGAGGGCTGTGACAGCGCTCGCTGGATCTGCCAGGACCTCCCGAGCCCGGCCTGTCACCCCTCACACACAGGAGCAGATCCGCCTCGGCCCCTCCCGGCCTGGGCGGCCTCGCAGTCCCCGTGCCCGGGGGGAAGCAGAGCTCGGCCAGAGCTGCCTCCGGCCGCCCTGGTGCTTTCTCCGCGGCCCCACAGACACCCTGCCCGCGGGAGGCGGCCGGGAAGGCGCGGGGCTGCCCGGGCAGTGCTGAGCATCCTCTGCGGGGGCTGCGCCTTCCCGCCCGAGGATGGGGGACAGCGGGGCGGGGGCTGCCCCGGCTCCTTTCCCGTTCCTCTCCGCCCCGCGGCTCCCCACGGGCGCCCACCCCACGGCTCCGCTCAGGCTCCTCCCGGCTCCTCAGGCGATCCCCATCTCCCTCTCGCTCCCGCTGAGCCGCCCCTCGCCGCTGCCTCCGCGCCCCGCTCCGCCCGCCCGGGGGGCGCGGGCAGCCCTTACCTGGGCACGGGGCGCAGCCTCGTCCCTCCGGCTGCCGGCGGCGTCACGGCCGCAGGTTGTGGCTGCGGGCGGCGGTGCCGCATCGATATAAAAGGAAGCGGCGCGGGGGGAGGGAGAGGCGGCCCCGGCACCTTCGCCGCGCCCGGCCCCGATCCCCGGGCCCCTCACGAGCTCCCTCCCCGCCGCCCCAGGGCAGCGGCCGCGGCTCCTCCGGGCAGCCCCCGCGGGCCAGCGGCACTCACAGGGGGCTCACGCCCCCGGGCCGGGAGTGAAGGATGGGGACAGGTCAGAGCCTTGGCATCAGCCCCCACATCCATCCCGGGGAGCCAAGAGAGACCCTTCGTGAGGAGCCGATATGGCCCTGCCCTCACGGGCCGCACACACAGCACAGCCGAGCACGGGCGAGGCTCTGCAGCCATGGAAAGGGAGCAGGCACATGCCGGAGCACCTTGCAGGCTTCAAAGGTGTGTAACAAAACCCAGCCATCGCCACCAGCCTCCTAGCTGCAGGCTCTGCTGGAGCTGCCCTGGCCCGAGCAGCACCTGGGGCTGCAGGCTTTGCCCGGGGAAGGAGCAACATTCTGAGACAGAGCTGTTGGCAACTCCAAATGCACGTGGTGTCCCTGCTTTGGTCACAGCCTGGTTATCCAGCCTGGCAGCCAAGACCCTTCAGTGAGACATTGTCTGTAAGAGTAGCTTTGGAAGATCAAAGAAAAACTCATCAAGGCCTAATTTTTCCTTCAAACCCCAAGAGCTCCTTCCATCTCTAGAGCTACACTCAGAGTCCAGAGCAGTTGTGCCATCTCTTAGGCACCTTGTTCTATTTCTTCTTCATCTTTTCCATCCTGTTGACAACTGATGACATCTTGGTTGCAGGAGGAGTGAGGGTCCCCCCAGGACACAGCCTCTCCATCTGCTTTTCAGGAAGCTCTTCCTCCAGCAACAGATGCTGTTGTTCTCCTGCACTATCAATCCCTTTCAGGAAGGGACAGGGATTAGGTGTGGGTAACACGTCTTAAGGTAATTTCTCTAAATGGCATTTTTCTTCCCAGCTTTACTCACTGGTGGGGGGCTGTGATGCTTTGATTCACTCTGCAGCCCCCAAGGCCCAGGTCTTGCCACAATGGCTACAAGTCCTGTCTTTTGCCCAAAGCAGATGGAGACCTGGGCAGCAGTGAGGCTGGTGTGCAGAGAAATCCCATAGGTATTGGGACCCCTATACAGAAGTACTTCATTTGGTGCCTTTGTTTACATTCCACCAGGCAAGCAGCTAAAGCTGGGGATCACGGGCAGAGCAGGCTCCTGCTCTACAGACAGAGGGAAGCGATGACCCCTGGCAGCCCCCATTAAATAAACATTACCAGGGGTTACATTTTACATGGAAAACATTCAGATGGAACACTGCCATGGGCAAACGAGAGGAACAAATCCTGCTCTCAGGGTTTTAAAGTAGAGAGGGGTCTTCCACCTCCAAATTTCTTGGGTTTTTTGTTTTGATCTGTTTTTTTTTTTCTGTCTCAAATTTCTCTACATCCCCCCTTCCTGGCAGGGAAGGGGGAACAGAAGGAGCTTTTCTGCTGGACCCAGCAGCATCTCATCCAGACAGACCTGGCTGGGAACATAAGTGCCAAGTTAAAAGATGATCTGTCCCTAAGCAAGGTGACTGTTCCAGATCTGCTCCAAGGAGGAGCTGTGGGTGCCAGGACCACATCTAAGGGTGGGTCTGGGTCCTGTGTGAAGCTACAGCCAGAGATTGCTCTGGCAGGGCAGCAGCACCTCCTTGCTTACAGCCAAATGTGGAGGAACAGGCCCTGCTGCTCCTTCTCAGGACCCAGCAATTACAGCAGCTCCTTGCACAATGCTGACAGATGGTCTCTCTGCCCTGCTGCCCTCCCACCCCAAGTGTTGTTTGCTAAGATCTTGCTGCTTCTCCTGGACAAGGAACCCTCACTTCACTGGAGTTTGCATCACCTTGACCTCTCAGGTGAGTGTATGGCCAGCCTAGAGGCAATGCTCACAGGAGAGTTGCTGACTCCTTATGATTGATCTTCGCATCAAAAATGAAGTCATTTACACTCTTTCAAAGGCATCCAAGCTATGGTTTCTGATGGCCTCCATCCCCTGCTCTTCTCACATCTCTACCTTGTAGCACATGTAGAGCTCAGATTTGATTCTATACTCTGCCAAAGCCTTGGCACTCCCTATCTTCAGCATCACTTGGTGTCAGTTCACTTCAGATGAAGATGTTTCCTGCTCTCCAGATGTCCAGACTGCCAAACTTCCCTTTTAAGCAGCTCTGTGCGCCCTATCAAGGCAGGTTTAGCATTTGTTCTCCTGTTTCTTTCTGCAGAGCTTGGCCCAGTTCCTGTAGGGAGGACAGAGTGAGGAGTATCCTGGATCACCAATCTGCCCTTCATCCCCATGCTTCTATCCAGGGAGGTCAGAACTACTGCAGTGATCCTGAAATTGCTCCACAAGGCTTTTTTTCTCCAGCTCCTGGGTGTGTTTCCACACAATAAAAAAGTCCCAGCTGAAGTGACAGCATGTGGCTGGCTGCAGCTCACTTACTGGTCAGCTGCCTGGGGCTCCTGCTTGCCTGCCTACAGTTGTGAAAGCAGGGCTACAGCTCTGAATTCAAACCCAACAGTGAATAAAGGAAAGGCATTTGGATATATAGATCTGGAGCCATGGATGGGAAAAGATGCCAAATAGACAAGTGATTACAGGCAGTAGTACCTTTACTTATTTGGAAAAAAGTGCTTTGTCTTTGAGGTGTCTAAAGCAGCAAGTGGCCACTGGTGTCAGGTCATTAAGGAAATCTGCAGGCCCCAACAGAAAACCACAATAAACCCCTGCTTAATCACCAAACAGCTGCTGACCTCTTTTGTGCACACTCAGCTCAAGGTGCCTTGTCTTTCCTTCAGTCTGAAGTTCAGGAGCACATTTCAGTCCTTTCTGATACCTAAGTTTTGAATTTTATTTAAAGACTAAGAATCCCATCTCAGAGGGACTGTTGACACCTTCTGTACCAGGGATGTGAGAGCAGGGAGAGATGAAAAACATTACTAAAATAGGTTTAAGAGCAACTGAAGCTTGTAAGTTTGCAGACAGAGGTATTAAGTTATTCCTGGAATATTCCCTGAACAAAAGACTGGGGAAATTAATTAGTTATCAAAAAACAAAGCCTAATGCTACTGTTTTGAAGTGAACAAAATTAAATACAAGAAACAACCTCTAATACAGCCATTCTAGAGCAGTTGTGTTTGACTGCTCAGGGTTGATTCATCCACTCAATGGGACTGCAAGAGAGAAATCAGATTCATAATTTCTGGTGGTAACTGAGGCACGAAATGATCTTCAAGCCTTGGGGGAAAAGAAAAAACCCACGTGAAAATGGATCTGGTCCCATACAGCCTTTCAGAGAAGAGCAAAAAGCACAAGGGGAAGGGATTTTTCTGATCAGACACTACAAGAACCAAGGTCAAACTGGTAGGAACAGCATTAATAGAGTCAGCACTGGATTTAAAGTTCCAGGTAAGCTGGAAAACATTCTTTAGGTGGTGCAGAAAATGACTGATCAGCTTCCTCTCTGCTCTGACAGCTTAGCAGATGTGACAGCTATCACCAACTTTCCTCCCTGCCCCCAGCATTACAAAAGGAGTGGAGCAGACATCCGCCTTGCTGCAGCCGGGAGGATCTGTTCTGTAATTCACAGAGGAACAAGGCAGAGCCTGTACCATGACACACTATCGTTTTTACTGTTCCCCAGCAGCAGCTGACCAGAACCAGCCAAGACATGCAGGTTTTGTGCCTGCTGCAGCTCGGGGGGGTGTCAGCTTAAGCACAAGTTGACAAACAGCACTTAGCTTATCTCAAGAAGAAACCTGAGCATTCCCTCAGCAGATGACAGAGCTGTAAATCTTGTTATGTATAGCTCTAAAAGTATCATTAAGACAACTTGGAATAGTTAGTTTGTATTAGATAAGAAAAATGTTGTCTTGCAGCTATGCAGAGGAAAACATTACAGTCATGTGTGCATTTTGCATCCACCTGAAAAGCCTCCAGCTCTTTCAGAAGGGCTAAAGGGTCTAATAAAAGCATCCCTGAAAGCCTTAAACTCCTAAGGTGAGAAGCCCTCTGGAGGAATGTAAGGCCTGAAGCTGAACTTTGTTTACTTATGGACATTTGCTCCTCTAGTTCTGGTTTCATGGCACAGAAAGGTTCCCAGTCCAGGGTGGGAGTGGCACGAAACTATGTAACAGTGTGGAGCATGGGAAAACAAAGTGGTTTTCTGCTGATACTCAGGCGAACTATCACAAAGAACTAGAGAGTTCTGGGGAGGGGAAGCACCTGAAAATAAATCAGGTTTATAGGGTTGAACTGTTTGTTTTCTGTTGTGCAGTGAAGAGCTATTTTGAGTTTCATTCTTTGGTATTTAATATTTGCACCACTTTCACTGGTACAGACTGCCAATCTTCTGTTTAACTATGAGCTTTAGGCTTGCCAGGAGAAAAGTAAGGAGACTGAAACTTTGAACGACAAGGGAGTTCTCTGGGCATTTGTCTTATTCTCTGCTGCTCCAAACAGTATATGAAATATCCACCTCAATTTTGACTTAGGAAAAGAAATCAATACATGTCACTGAAGAACACATAATACAAGTAGGACAGAGAACTGAGGCTGTTGGAGTCAATGTCTCTCTGAATGCTGTTATCTGAAATACTGTGACACAGCAGAAATTGAGAAAGAGCACAACATTTAACCAGACTGATTCTCCTGCCCCATATCCATATTTCCCTCCTCCAACCCCCCCATGTTCAGCCTATGTAGATTTGAAAGCCCCAAACAAAGCAAGCAGGATATTCTGTGACAGTGGGACATCACACCAGTGCCACAGTCCAGCCTGAAGAAGCTCTCACCACAGCAGTCTCCTGAGCCCTGTGCTGTGGCAGCTACTGTTCTTGATACAAACCAGATCTGATAGCTCCACACTCCAGCTTTTCCTCTGGCTAAAGGATGTTCTCGTTGCTTTCTAGCAATTTCAAGTGACTTGTTCATTTTGGAGTAGCTTTGATAGGAATGGATCTTTAATGAGAAACATCCAAGAACTGAGTCAGGGATGGGGGGAAAATAACCTCTGCAAGCTGGGTCAGGCCTGAAATTCTCAGCAACAAAGTCACTCCATCCAGGAAAGATTAGTACTGCTCTAGTTGGTGTGAGAGCTGCTGGGAGCTCCTGCCCAGGGACAGGGTTTGTGAAGGGTTCCTTCAGCCCCACGGGCTGCTGGGGAAACAACACAGAGCCTGCTGAGGCCACAGAGAAAGCAGTCCAAACTCATGCACAAAAGTGGTTTGATGCTAACTTTAGTAAGTGAAGTTTTCCAGATAAAGGCAATTGCATCCATATTTAACAGCTGTTAAAGAGATACACATTTAATTGCATTATATAAGGAGAGCTTTATATTAAAGAGAAAACATTTCAAATGTCTTAGTTCTACCTGTTTGGAATCCAGACTTTCTCCCTAGAAGATATTCCAGTTGACAAAAAGGGCCTTGTTCAGATATCTGGGATCAACTGAATACATTTATTTAAAAGCAATTTTAAATATTAAAAAAGTAGAAATTAACACATACAGTACTCAAAAACTGTCACATTAAATACATGTGAATAGACATGTGTACTGATGTTTTACCTTAACATTCAATGAGAAGTCAAGATTTTAACTAGTGGCATGACCAGATCTGATTTCTGTACACGTTGATGTACTATGTAATAAAAAAATAAATAGCAACTGTTGTTCAACAGTAAATAAGACATCATCTGCAGAGCAAACTTCCCCCTCTGGGGGCACCTTCCCCTGCCCCTCCCCCCAACCCTTTATCAGCTAATTTTCCATAAAGATTTAGACTTTCCAAATACTATGTCATATACAAAATTGCAGACAGTGGCTCATTGAGTTCAAATATAATACTGTACTTAAACTCAATCAATATCATACATTTTCAGATTTCTTATGACCCACAATAAGCCAGAATAAACAGAACTATTGTTCCTTATGGAACTAATTTAATTTTATAAAATGCATATGTATACTATTTTAAAGAGCGTAGAAAAGAATAGACATTTGACTCTACATAATTTTACATGCCTAGGTTTTCTTTATATGATTTGCATTTATCAGTTTATTTCAAGATCACTTAAAAATACAATTGACCACAAAAGTGAATAGGTTTTGTTCTTTAATGCAACTTAAAACATTGTAGTAATGGATAAAATGGAATGCTAAATAAATGCTAAACCTGACTTCCTTTCCATAAAAACAGAATAAAGTCTGAAATACTGGAGCTGGTAATACTGAAGATTAGATGCCAGCAGGCTCTCTCACTCATTGCATATTTTTTTTTGGAATTAATTTTTTAAAATAAATGATAAAACCATTAATAGTTGATAAATATTTTGCATTTTTTTTCATGTGGGATTTAGACAGATATTTGTTTCTAAATTAACCACAAACAGAATTAAATATTCACTGACTACAGTCTTGTAAAACTGTATTAGAAATGAAAGTCCTAAGAAAGTCTGAGATATGCTTTTATGAAATGAAAATCTTTCCATGCAGCCAAGACAATCTGCTTTGAAATAGCAGCACTAGGTACTGAAGCCAAAATAACATTTAAAGCAAGTAATACAAAACTACATATGAAAGTCATGGAACCCGCTACAGACAAACCATGGGAAAAACACAACCGCATGATGTTTCAAAAGATTAAAATTATGTTGAAAGTGACACAGGAAATTAAAGTTTCCAGTAATACATTAAAGTGTTTTCTGGCAATGCAACTTTATACCAACTTTCAAGAAACCTCAGGTCAAATGCAGCCTTCCAAAGATTTTCTTAGAAATTAGTCTTGTGACCGTGTGTCTGTTACTTCATGCTTTGGGTTACGACCATTACATGTTACAGCCTGGTGAACTCCATGAAAACCAGCCTTATCCTTGTGAGATCAGTCATTACCAGCCTGATCAAATGCACGAGAGGTCATCTTAGCTTCCACTTTTTAGAGCATTAAAAATAATTTAAATTTATCTTTATATCACCACTTAAAAAAATTATTTTAGGTAACTAACTTTTAGCAAGGTTGAAGACAGAGGAAAAAAATCCACAAAATCATTTTTCAAAGAGCCAATTTAGCAATAAACAAATACTGTTGCAAGCTCACATTAATCTGAATAGCAATTAAGTTAAAATGTTCTTTTCCTCAAATGTAGCTATATGACTACAGTACTACTTTTGTACAAAGGCAGGTTTCAAGTAAGCGTCTAAATGCATGCACAATGTCAACAGTTAACATTTGCTAGAAGTCCTTGGTTACTAAGAATTCAGTGAAAGAAACCAGCAAATTTCACACATATCTACTAAAGAACAATATGACTAACTTTCATTAAAGTAAGTTTTCAAATGAAATAAATTTGTAACTTTTTATAGTGAGGTAATATCACAGGGGAACTGCAATCACAGTTTGGCATAGGTCCACATAATATAAACATGAAATGCAGTATGCACACTGTAAAACATTATTGTTATCTGTAAAGTCAGTGAATATTTGTCTTCATAATTACACTTAACTGAGCACTATATTAAATAAATATCGAAGTGGGTTTCATAGCTGTAAACTGCATACACTTATGAACTGCAGACTGATCTTTAAATTGTCCAAAACCATTCACTCATTCTAACTTTCTGCTAATTGTATATTGAGAATACCAGGTTATTAGGAACAGTCATTTCTGTACAGTTATGTGGGTGACAGAGACCACCTATGTTGGAAAGCTGGCAGTCCACACGTGGGACAGCACGGACAGAGATGGAAGTGCTAAATGCCCAGGATGGCTTCAACAAACCCAATAAGGCGTGCCAGGTTCCAAGGCTACCATAATACTGGCAAAGGCAGAATAACACAGTATATTTACAATACATATAATTCAACCTCATGAGGTGAAACTTAAATGAATTCTTAATTTGTAACAGCAGCTATATATACAATTGTGCACAGGATTACAGGGAGGCAGCAGCGTTCGCTTTTGCTAAAAAGCCCGTCTTGCATGAAGAATGTGCAATGCTCAAGTTTAGGATTTGTTTGTTTTGACTAGTCTGACAGAATGTGCACAAAGGACACTGGAAAGACCCCTTTCCTCTCTGGCTGTCCTTCGATGTGGCCAATCTGCAACACAGGAGAAGAAGGTACAGATTTACATATACATATAGATGTACATTGTACACACAGAGTTCACAGGCTGCATTCATTCAAAAGCAGCAGAACTGCTTCACAGCCTCTACCACCTCTTGGACAGTCTGAAGCAGACATTAGTTAACATTTGAATTTGTGTAAAGGAACAAAATGAAATTGCACAAGCATATTATAAATAAAAGAAATGAAGCCAATTAAATCTAAAGAGAACACAACTCAATTTTTTTTAGGAAACTTACATACATCACTGGATTTCAAGAATTTCATCAAAACAGAAGCCTGAGTTTCTTCTGTCTGATAGATAGATTTTCAGTAACATCTCTGCAAACCACTTAGTTAAGTGAATAAATCCTGAACATCTCACTGAAGGGAATTGTCTGCTATATTTGTGAAGTTACTTATGATAATCTGCATGTTTCTCTTAAGGTGATAAAAGCCCAGCTGTGTTCTCATTGAATTAGTATGATACCTAGTGATTCAGGTTCATACTAGTGTTTACAACAAATCACAGTGTTGTCTGATTAAGCATCTTTCAGCTACAGCCACCTACATCTTTTGCATAATGATTATTTATAAAGAAATAGCTAATAAACTTGTTCAAAGACATTAAAAATAATGGAATATTTTATATGAACTTTCCATGTTTAAAATACATAATTATAAACAACTGTTGAATAGCACTGGAACAGCAGCCCTGACTGACCACATAATCCTCTTCTCACCCTGCTACAATGCTGCTCACTGCTTTCAGTATAATGGTGTACCTTCCTTCCTCTTCCACAAGCTTACAAAATGGGAAGGGGAAACATACAGGGCTGGCCATTTCCTCTTGGAGAGCCAAAGTTTTGAAGCATATGAGTCAACAGGCCTTTTTCCCTTCTCAGAAACACTCAGAGTGGGGTGCTTCATGGAACTTGCTGGGCATGTCCCCAAGGGGCTTAAAAAGCACTTCACAAAACAGATCCAGCAGGGAATGCAGCAGTAATCAGGGACTAGGTGATATGGGCAACACAGACACTTGTCACTGGGCACTGCTGTTTTGATATCAGCTTTTCAGTTGAAAATCTTCCACACTTAAATAATGAGTGAGAGGAAAATGTAGCTGGAAACAAAACAGCAAAGGTTGTGCTGCCCTTAGATTAGGATATCACAGGCAGCACTGCAATTAGAATTTGTTTTAGTCAAATGAAATCTGTCTCATTATCCCCAGTAATAATTCTTTGGCAGGGAAATATGATGTAGCAGGGCTTTAGGGACATGAGCTGGATTGTCAAGAAAGGCTGGAGCCTTCACATGGGGTTGAGAAAAGCCTGGTGTTAGCACTTGAACAATATACAGTCCATAATAGGGGGAGTATGGTATGAAACAGGGACATGAGAGGGAAGAAGAGAAACAAAATGTTATCTGCCTCTCATTTAAGAAGAAAACCACCAGCTTATAGCATCAATTGCAAACTATTCTTTAGATTTCCAGCAACCCCTGTAGGTATAACTTAACATTTTGGGTGAATTGAAGATAGTTACACATCTCATTTTCATGGAGGGTATAAGATTGTTACATGGAGTAAGAATCACCATTTCTTCCCTTAATAAAAGGCTGTGTGAATTACAGAGAGGGACTTGTGTAAATATGTGCTGTATGAGCCAGCAATAAAGTTAAACCTAGTGGGGCTGACTCTCCCTCCCAGATAAAAGGGGTTTTCTCTAATGGAAGTTTAAGGACTGGCTGTTAGCTCAGGCAAAAAGAAACCAAACAAAAATCAAAGGAAAACAAAACCAAAACCCACCACTTACAAACAAAAATGAAAATAAATCCTCCACATTTGGAGAAAGAGGCTTTCCTACAAAAGTCATAAAGAAGTTATGTGGAACTGTAAAAGGGAAAGATACATACCCACCACTCTTGGTCCTCTTCACCAGTTACAATAATTACTTCTCCTTCAACAAATGTGAGTTCATCATCATTATCTGCCTGACAGTCATAAATGGTCTTCACTCGCCTAACTTTGCTTTTCCCCTAAAAACAGAATGAAGTTTGCCATGAAGGACATGGGAAATAGAGCAAAAAATACGATATGATTTTTGCCTTTTAGTTGTGTTTTGTTTTACAAGAAAGTGAAGACTATCAACTACTTTCCCTGCAACTGGGAATATAGAAATCCAAAAACTCCTTCAACAAGGATATTTAAAAAAGAAAATAAAAAGTTACCTATACAGGTGTGGGGTTTTTTCCCTTTAAGATTCAGAACTCCCAGCAGAACATCATGTGTGGTGCTTAATATGTGGCGCTTAAGAGGGCTTAATAACCTCTGTTTTCTCTGGTGAAGAAAATTTAAATAATATCTTTACATTGTTCTAGTCTGCAAACACCCTCTTTCTCCTTTAATACATAATTCCTCAATAAACCTACCATGAAGAGAAAATTAAATCCAGTCTCCTCTAAATGTTCCAAGAGAGGTAAGGACTGAGGAAAATGCTGCATTGGAATCCCAGTATTCCTTACAGTTTTGGTTTTGGATCTAGTGCAAAAATACAGGATTCTTTGGTTTTAAATCTGCTTACAGGACTGGAAAATTTTTTTTTAGAGATTTTTCCATCCAAATGTTAGCAATTACTTACTAAAATTACCTTAATGTCAGATGGCAGTACTATTTTCTGATGATAATTCACACTAGATATTCTCACAGCTCTACCATTCTGAGTCCAAGTATTTTCTAGGTCATACTTTGCTGCATACTGCTAATTCATATGAAAAAAGCCTCAGCCATGGACTCCTCCCCAAACATATGTTTCTTATGGCAGAGAAGATGACTTAAATTATTTCCAAATAGAGTAAGTAAGCTATGTTCACAGCAAAACACTCTTGCTACTTTATATTCCTGTATTTTCATACCCACACCTCTTCAAAACCTACAGTTACTTCTTTTAACAGAAGTAATCAGATTACAAGAATGCAAAAACCTAAGAGGAGCAGAAGGAGATGAGAAGCAGAAGGGCTATGAAGGGAAAAGTCAGCAGGTTTAGAAGAATTTGAGCCAAAACTAACTTCACAGAGGAAATTTCCTAAGGAGTCTTCTCTTTGCTGTTACCTACCCACTTGAAATTCCTCCATGTTTTGGCAAAAAAAAAATCTCTGCAGCTCAACAGCAGAACAGACACACTGAAAAAAGCACTCACATTAAACCCAAGGTACAGAAAAATAATAATTACAGGGGGATTTAAGGGAGAAAGCAGTTAAAACAACATAAAACTAAAAAAAAACCCATACCCAAGACAAATGAAGAGAAATACCTGAAGATCATATGAGATCAAGGGTTTTTTCTACAGCAAAGGTTTGCTGCAGTGAGAAGTCACTTCAAAGAATGCTCTCTCTTTTCTTAAAAATATGTTAATATAATTTAAACAAAATCTCATCTAGCACTAGGGACTGGAATTCAATAGGAATGGGTGCTTGGGGACAGTCCCAGCTTTCAACTCCAGAGAACCTTTACAAGCCAAGAGCGTTCCCTCCCAATCAATCCTCCAGCGATGAAAGGAAGCAACTACTTCTGCAAGGTAGAAATTGTCTTGTTCAATAAAAAGAATAAAGACATTCACATTCCTCTAAACTTAGAAAACTGTATGAAACTCAGCTTGTAAAAGCACATGTGAAATGACGGTAATTACTCTGGTTCCATCAGATTTTAACATCTTATTCCTTTCACGGAGAGCAGCAAAAAGAAGCATTCAAGCTCAAGGCCTATTTAATCATGGGAAGGTATAAAAAAGGATGGATATGTAGAGAGCACATATGTTCCAGAACATATTTTTTTCATGTTCCAGAACAGCTTGTGGCATTGCTGTGTAAAGAAATGGAAACAATTCCAGGAAATGTAATCTGCGACTAAAAAACAAATACCCACCACCGACTGATTCCCTGTACCCAACAAGTGCTTATTAACAAGAGATTTTGTGCTTAAAACTGAACAGCAATGAGATGCTGTGATCATTAATAATCCAACCATGCTCTTATTTACATTCAACACCTTTTTTTTTTTTTAATGAGTATTTTGTCTCCTTTATAGAAACCACCACACACACAAAAGAACGCTCAAGTGCTCAGCATGCTTTCAGGGGCACTCAGTGAAAGTTTTGTTTCTCTAAAAATATCCTTTCAAACCTTTATAAATTATCAGCATTGTAATTTTTAAATTATATTTCTGGACAATTAATTTTCTAAAACTATCAATAAAAAAACCCCCTATGCTTCTCTGTTTAGTGGCTAAATAGTCAAGGCCAAGAGAGAGCTGCCCACAAGCACCGTGGCTGCTGGCGTGGGTCTCACTG
Source organism: Camarhynchus parvulus (assembly GCF_901933205.1). NCBI lineage: Eukaryota > Metazoa > Chordata > Aves > Passeriformes > Thraupidae > Camarhynchus > Camarhynchus parvulus. Next base: position 142,415,756 of record NC_044572.1, read on the forward strand.
CTCACTGGGATGAAGCACTTCACCAGCCAGAGGATGAGAATGGAGGCAAGATACATTTCAGAGGAATTCTTGCATATTATCACTCCAGCAAAAAAGTTTGCACTGAACACAAAGGGATAGAAGTGTGCATGCAAAGATGCGCAAAAACCTGGTGAGATATATATATATTGGGAAGATATAGAATATCTTCCATGACTGCACAACAGTGGAATTATTTAATTTACTGCACCTATGAAAATAGCTGAGTTTAGAGAACAAAGAACCTTTCCTCAGATTTTTTTCTGTATACAGTAGGGTGGCAGTTTAAAAAAAGCCAAAAGTAATCAAACTAAACAGGTAATCCATTATTTGCTTTCTTTTTTTCTTTGATAAAGTGACAAGTACCTGAGAATGGCCAGCATCATTTGCCTGCTTATATTTAAAAGTACATAAGTAAACAAACATTTTTTGATCTGATCCCTGTAATATTTAAATTCCAGAATACTCAGGAAGCCCAAGCAACAACTCTGTTGTGCTCAGTTCAGACAGGAGCTTACAGGCAAGTCCATGCCAGAAGCCAAGCAGAATGACGGTTCCACAGGGCTCTTCCTCACACAAGCACAAGGCAGAAACTTATCCTCTGCTTTCACTGTTTCACTGGGATGAAGTCTTATTTCCGTTTTACATAAGTGTTTTGCATAGCCAATTTGGCAAACAAAGCCATCTCCCTTTTGATGTATCCTTCATAATGAAAATCTTAAGAGAGCTCTGTAGTTTCATAGTTATCTCAATCTACACAGGCATTAAGAATCCTCTGTTGGAAATTGTACTGGTTAGAAAGATGAACAGCAAGATAAATTGGGGGGTGGAATCAAGTTAAAGTTCCAGATCTACTACTACACACCATGAAGCAATGTCAATTTTGCCACTTCATCAATACATCCTGAACTTACACCTCAACCATTATCAACATTAAATACTCAGAACAGGGACATTTACTATTTTGTCACAATTGACTTTACTTTTAATTTTGCATTTACTGACAACAAGTGCTAACATCCCTTCTTAAAGCTTACTAAGTCAAATATATAAACATTCTACCAATCTAAGGAACACAGACCCGTGAGCAAAGGCAACAGAGAAAACAATCAATTCATTCAGAGTTTTGATTGGCATAGATATAATAAATACATAAATCCCAACAAATCTAAATACACTGTCATGCTCCCAAGGTTATTGTTTTATGTTGCAAGCATTTGTTTGAGCATGCAGGAGGCCTTGAAAACCCCCATCACTTGCTGAAGCTGCTTTGGGGCACAAAAAGAGCCCCTCATTCCCCACCCCAGAGCTTTTTGTTGCCTTGAGTGCACAGCTCAAGGGTGCACAGAAAGTCCTACAGTTACTTCAAAGCCTTCCATGGATACTCCCAAGGAGCTGGAGTAATACCTACCATATTTATCTTCCTGGGGAGTGGCACAGGGGTTTCTGGCAGGGTGTGTGTTATGTCATTAGACTCTTCAGATGCTTGCCTTTGGACGGTATCTCTAGATTGTACGTTTGGAGAAAGATCTATGGAGTGAGATTTTTGATTTGCCTCTGAGGGCTGAGCCTTCGGTGCTGCTTCCCCACCTTGAGTTTTAGCCAACAGCTCTCCTAGCTGAGGTTTTGGAGGAAGGTCCTTCACTTGTGGCTTTGGAGGTAAGTCTCCAAGCTGTGGTTTTGGTGGCAAGTCTCCTAGCTGAGGCTTTGGGGGTAGTTCTCCAGGCTTTGGGGGTAAATCTCCCACTTGAGGTTTCTGAGTTAATTCCAGAGGCAGAGGCTTTGGGGGCAGGTCTCCAGGCTGTGGTTTCTGTGGTATATCGATGGACAGTGAGGGCTTCTGAAACATTTCCATGTGCTGATGGGATTTATCTATTGAAAGATGATGACTGGTTTCTATTTTTCTTAGTGCCACTGAAAAAAAAAAGCAAAACAGTGCTTTTCACAATCTTAGTATTTTAATAATAAAGAAGTTAGGCATATATCAGAACAGCAATTGTGGCAATGACCACATGGTCACTGAGCCTCAAAACTGCCCATAAGTTTTCCTAGTCTATGACAAAAGCAGGATAATACAACTTCACATAACCCTTGTTCTCTGAGGTCTCATTTAATTGCTCCTCCTGGAGGTCAGCCGTGCTTATTCCACCAGCTATTTATTAGATGTCAATTCATAGATTATTTACTTCAAATGAAATAAAGTGAATCACTTTTTGGAACTAAATCAAAAAGTATGAAATATAATAAAAGACTTTGTAAAACCACCTATAGACCAATTAACATGACTGTAACAAAATTTATTTTTAATGATAATTACTCACATATACAGTTCAATTCCATACAAAAAAACACCTGACTCTCAGGATTACTACCTGTAAAATCTCTCAGAAGAGAGAATGAGCACATATATCTACCTATGCAGTGTATAGAACACACTGTACTATAGACATTCACACTAAAACTAAGAAAAAATGAATTATTGTATATATTTACAATTTAGTAAAGATGAAGGTTTTAAAATGTGCATTTTGCAGATTTGATGGAAGGAAATTGAAACTAGACTTTCAAATAGTTATTTTTGTCAGTGTCATCTATTGATTTTACTGCTAAGCTCCCTAAGAAAACTCAACTGAAATCTACCTCAAAAAACAAAACCATTAGTACACACAAAAAATCCCCAACCCAAAACCTCCTAAATCAAACAGCCCTAATTTTAAAACAGATGAAGGGGAACAAGAGAGAAAAAAATTACAACCTGTGATGAAAGCAACACATTTTAACTAGAAGGAACAATTTCCTATTGCATTCAGCACTGCTTTAGTATCATATTCTACCAGCCAAAAAAGTGCCCTCACTCCCTTTGGATATCACCCACTTCAATAACACTTTAACAATATATATATTTATGGGTACTCATACCGCAAAAAAAAAAAGCCCTAAAAATCCCCAAAAAACCAAACCAATAAACAACCAAAACAAACCAATTAAAAAACCCCACCAACCATACCTTGCCACCAAAAAAAAGCCAAAAAAAACCCCTCACCAACAAAACACCCCAAACCAAACCCATTTGCATAGCTTCCATGAAAGAAACGGTATAATTACTATCAGATGTCTCATTTAAAAAAAAAGTCTGTGTTGATCCCTGTCTATGGCTGTGCCCTTGGCTTACCTCACAGCAAATGTACACACACTGGTCTTCCACATGGGTTTGAGATTTAAGTAGATGATAAGAAAAACCCTGACAGCAGCCCTGATCAAAGTGCTTTGATTTAGCCCTTCTTAAATTTTCATCTAAATCATTTTAAATCAAGGAAGTGTTGACTTCCTTCACAGTGCCACCCTAGTACATCATTGGTGTCTCTTTCAAAAGACAACATGTCAGAATAATTGTAATTTAACAAAGTTAAAACTTAACATTTGCTTTTTCTGTTACAAAATTCTTTGTACTCTAAATTTCAGACATCTGGCTTCAGAATTTTGGACAAGCAGCATTTCTTGATCTTCAGGCTCTATTGTGATCATCCACTCAGACAGATATAATGTATTTTTGATGGATTCTGCATTCAGACAGAATATTCTGAAGTAGGTCTACTTTCTACTTTATAGTCAACTGCTGCCACAACTCAAAAAAAAACCAAAAAAACCCAAACAAACCATCAGTGTGAGTTTAAAGAGACTAGGAAAGAACATTTTTAAAAGAAAGGTGCTCCCTGGGATGATGGTCTCAGCAAGCTTGTCACTGATCTATAAATGAGAATGTAACAGCAGCTGATTCTGTCCCAAGTAATTGCACTGACAACAACCCTGATTGCCAGAACATGGCATAGATACAGTCCGCTCCAAGCTATCAAGAAATGGGACTTGGAGATAATAGTTAAAAAAACAAAACTACCAGTGAGAATGGTCTAGGATAGCAACAGAAGTCCAGAGAAGTTATCCATGGAGATACTGAAAATGTTACTGGACATGGCCTTGAGCAACCTGCTCTTATGGCAGAAAGCTGGCCCTGCTCCGAGTGCTGGACTGGACCACAAGAACTCCTGAGGGCTCTTCCAGCTTCAATTAGCTCATGATTTATTTCTTTCCTCTCTAGGTGTATTTTTTTTCAGTTTAATAAAAGCCTTTCCCATCTTCCAAAATCCTTTCAGTTTTGTGAAGTTTTCATGGTTTGTGGTACTTTAGAAATAAAATTTCTGCTGAAAAGATCCATATATTTCAAACAAGTACCTACTTTCACCCACATTTTAAAAATTCCATTATGAGAATAGCCGCAAATAAATTTCTTACCTTTCTGAGGTAGTTTGGGAAGAACTCTAGGGCCAAGTGCAGTCTTTGCAGTCCCAGTGCTAAATCAACAGATGTGAATTATTAGTGCTTACAACTATTATAAAATATACTTATTTCTTATTTTCCCCCTTTACACATCCATAAATAAAAACTCCCCCAAAAAATCCACATTTATTTTGCCCCTTTTGTATAATCACTTGGTCTGTGGATAAATCCCAAATCTCAAAGCATTGTTTTGAATTAATTGGGGTTTTTTTCAGAGAAAAAGACATACAAACCCTACCCAGCTTCAATTCTATGGGGCAGATATACTCTATGAACTATGGTATATGCAAAATGTACTCTGAAAATGGGTGAAGCTGAAAAACCAACTCTGTGGGCAGATCCTGAACCTTAAGAAAAATTGTTCTTAAAAATAATTATACTGAAACATACAAAACAATCTGTGCTTCATGTCAGTGAAGCTTTCCAGGCCTAAGCCTATGCCTTGTAGCCTCCTGCACATGTGTGGTATTGTATCACACACACTCTCAGCTGCAGGAGGAGACAAAGTCTCTGCTACTCCCAGGAAATACTGATGATTGTGGGAAAACAACATGCTTTACTCTATCAACCTGGTTTACACATATGTTAGCTATTCCCATCAAAGTTTTTCCTTTAAAACCACACCTAAAGTCACTTTTATAGAAAAGGAACGTGGAAGAGAAGAAAAAGTAAGTTGATTTAAGGATAAAAATCAAACAATACATAAAAACCAGTATCAGTTCAAAATAATGATTCAAAAAACAAGAAAAAAAGAAAAATGAATGAGAAAGCTGCCAATGTATGTTCAACAGAAGAGACACTCTTCTGCATCAACTGCCTTAATTCTGGTATTGCTTGTCTCTGCAGCCAACATTTCAAAACGAGCACGATGAAACACTTTTAATTTTTTAAAATAGCAAAAATACATCATGACATGTAACTGAAAGAACAGCCAAGCTCAATCTTGATTCAATAAATCACAGAATCATAGAATATCCTGAATTGGAAAGGGCCCACAAAGATCCCAGAGCCCACCTCCTACCTCAGCCTCTCTCTAATGCCATGGAGTACAAGGAGCACACTTTTACCCTTGTCTGACAAGAATCTAGGATGGGCCCAGCTCTCTGTGCTGGCAACACCATCACTTTCCCCCTGAATGCCCAGCGCCAGCTGCATGGATTCAGCAAACATGGGAAGCAGCTGTGCTACCACCAACGGGTCCCCTCCCTGTCCTGGCACGGCAGATCAGTCTGGGGGTGTCCAGAAACTTTTCCTACACATCTGCTGTGTCCTGTCTGAGGTTACACATCCATCCCCAGCCACAGCCCATCCCACACACTGGTGGTCATGCAAGGCTGTGTGCCTGAGGCAGGTGCTTTTTGGAATTATCATGCTCTGAACCTCAGGACTTTGGAATCACAGCACAGCTAGAGAATAGCAAACCCTAAGTGACAGCAATGTATGGCTGTCCTTACTGCTCCAGCTATTGAAAAAGACACTTGTAATGGACAGAGCTGATGAACTATGAGCTAAAAGCAGTTTGTGTTACTGCAGACTGTGTGGCAGCACAGGGGCCTGACAGAGTGGAAAACAGCTAAACTGGAAGACTGAGATGAACTCTCTCTCTTACAGAGCCATCTTCGATGGCAGCCTGTACCCAGAGTGACACTGCTGCTCCAGGCAGGACACCTCACACTGAAGCAGATAAAATGAAATGCCAGGAGACATGAAAATAAAACTTTTGTCCTGCTGGACTGTGGTCTGAGGCAGCATTCCCCAGCTGGGAGAGCACTTCTGTAGGAGCAGCAGAGAGATCTGGGCACAGGGCGTTCTGTCCATCCTGCTCAAAGGATGGATTGTGCACGGACAGCGAGGAACAGTGTAGGAGGCTCGGGGCAGCCAAAGTATTTGTATGCTAGCAGGGCATGCAGGAAACTAATAAGAAACATAGCTGGGATTCTATTTCCTATGAAAGGCTTTTCTTTTCTAATTTACAAATTAGTTATATTTATTTAAATTTTCATCTTTGCCTTCATATATGCAGATTTTACCTTGACTGCTGAGACATCCCCTCAAACTTGTTTGCAGCCTTAGTTGAAGGTGGGCCCAAATCATTACCTGAGGTGAAAAAAAGGACAATTAAAAAAAAAATCATTAGGATAACTGAAATATAATCAGCAGAGGGTGCAATTTAAAGCAAAACATGTATTCCTCTATGCATGTTCTATACAACATATCTAAAAGATAATCTATAAATTTATTCTTTATTAATAATTTTGTAGCTGAAAAAGCAGGAGGGACCAAAATAATCCAAGATGACCTTTCATATAACACATTTTAAAACGACTCACTAGTAGCTCTCATCTCCTGGCAAGGGAAGATTGAATGACATTGCTGTAGGGCATTTGTTTTGAAATAGTGTTTTCATTTTCTCTGCATAGAAGGAGATACAGCAGGAGATACATCAGATACATTTTTCACTGATGTTTACATTTTGCACTGTGAAGCACATCTTTTTAAGTCACCATGAATGTGATTTTATTCACAAAACATTGAATTTCTAAGGATTTGTATTTTATACTATGCAAAGAACAGCCTTTACTGATTTAGCGACTAAGTTTTGTATGTTCCCATAATCTGCATTTTAGCCATTGGTAAAGAGAAGATCCTGGGTATACAGAATTCTGTCAAAAGGCAGCAAAATCCAAACCCAAGCACTCTGGACTCCTCCAGCAGAAAGCTTCTCTTCATTAGCAATCACTATTTTCAAGGTATAATGACACCAACCCTTGGCTTAGTGCCTTTTCATCCCCTTTGCCTCTCCTTTTACAGCACATCAATCTCAGAACCAGCTTCAACAACCATTAGTAAATTTTGTCATTGAAATAGATGCAAAGTGACATTTAACGATCCAAGAACACAAAATACTTCTCATTCAAAAGAATGACACATTTTTCTAAATACCGTTCTTGGCACATTGATGTCTAAATGAAACAGCAGAAAAGGCTCATGCTGTGCCTTGCTAAAAATATGTTTGTGCTTAAAAGTGGTGCAAAAAAGGAACTAAGGTAAAACAGCAAACATGTAGATCCTATGGATAAAGGAAGGAAAAATATCTCATGGTTGCTATGGAAATACAAAATAATCCAAATGACATTTTTAGAACATCTTTGAATAGTAACTCAATTTGCTTAGACATAAGCTAAGGATTGCTCTGCTTGAAACTTCAATTAATGCACAAATTAAAAGACAAATGCTGAAATTCCACATAGCAAGAAATATATCAACAGAGAAGAAAGATTCTGAAAGGAAAAGCAGTGAACATCTGACAATATCCTTAAGCAAAAAACCACAAAGGCAGATAGAAGAAACTCCCTCTTTTATAAACACAAAATTTCATACTTGCTTAAAAATCCAAATGGACTTTGAAACAAGCTTTTGTACAGATTTCAGCTAAGAAAAATGGGGACAAGAGGCCCCTCTTCCATCCACTGAGGTTTAGCTTGGCCTGAAAAGCAGTGAAGAGACAGGAAAAGCCATATTCTTCTCTGGCCCTGCTCTGACAAGGTCCTTTATTGCTACAGGCTTCTTCAACTGCACACCTGCACCTTTCCCATATTTTCTTCTTCCTTTATCTGCTGCTTAATGTGTTTAAGGAAAAGTTGACACCTGCTTAGCATCTAATCCTATCACACCTTTCATCCTAGCAGTGCTACATTATACAGTATTCTTGTATATGGTACTTTAGGTGCTGCTTTGGACTTAAATACCTGGGATTTTTTACATATTTAAAGCCCAAGCTCTTAAAAATGTCTGAACTACTTCTGAAAAAGTACAGGGCTGCTGGACTCCACAACATAGGAAACACTTTTTTTCCATATCCCAGACCTCTGAGAAGCAGAGAACTGAAAAGATTCCATTATTTTTATTGAGAAAAAGCCTTTGCTTTTCATTGGACTCTATACTTTTCTTCATGTTGAATCCTAGATTAAATCACACATGAGTACTCCGTGATTTACTAAATTTAACTCGATTTGTTAAGAAAAATGGTGCTTTTAGTCTAGCAATTTTTTTTTTTTATTTTAGGCTAGTAATTGTGTGTTTGTACTAGAATAGAGAGAAGATTCTCTTAAAATACAAGTAATATATGGATGATGCACCTATGTAAGCACTGGATTCCAGTTTAAAAATTTACAGATTCATGGTAATCCTGCCACCAAAACTAAAAATCACAGAAAATTACATGGGCCTGAGATTTATAGCTACCAAGAGAATTTGACTGCATAGAGCAATGTTTATTCAAAAGAGGAAGAATCTGAGTAGTCTGGAAAATAGTTTCCAAAAAGCATCTGTCAGAAAGGTATCCCGGTAAAAATAAAAATTAATGCACTGTTTCTGTGTAACTTCTGCTGGTAGCAGGATGCAAACCTATCAGTCTTTGTGTATGTACAGACAACATCACAAAAAGCAAATACAAACTAAGACAACACATTCCTACCAGCGAGGTGTGAACACTTTACAGGAGAGGAAAGAAGCTCCTGTGGCAGCTGTGACACCTGCACAGACACTGTGGGTGGGCTCTGGAGCCCCAAAGCTGCACCCCTGGTTCCTGAGCTGGGCACAGCAGCAGCAGCAGCAGCAGGAGGGGCAGAGGCAGAGGAGAGCAGTGGCTGAGGGGCTGGGTGGGGGCACAGCCTGGGCAGCTGGGGCACAGACAGGGAGGCACTGGAGGGGACTGGAGGGGCCCCAGGGCAGCGTGGAGGATTTTCAGCCTTCTCAAGTGAGGCTCCCAGCCTGGGAGGCAGTGACAGGAGATGGAACTGCTGATTTATCTGAGCTGACATGACATCAAGCTGCAATCATTGGAAAGCAAGCACCAGGCAAAAAGAAACCAAAGATCATATATCAGCCATCATAAAGGTTTTCCCCTGCCCTTTTGATTTGCATTTTCAAAACTCACCCCAAGGAACTGGGCCCTTATTCTGGGGTCCATGAGGTAGTGGGCTTGGTGGGTCAGAGAGGGTTCTTTTGTGTCCTGGGGGTGGGGGAGGTGGTCTCTTCTTGGAAAGAGTGGAGCTGCCACTAGAGGTTTGAGTGCTTAGAGGGAGGGTTGAAGGTGGGCCTGCAAAATAACAAATAACCTTCTTACAAATACATGTGCATAAACGTCAAAGCAGCACTGAAAAACTCACAGTCAGACCCACAGAGAAGTGCAGCAAAAGACTAAAATAAAAAGACAAGCCATGCCAAAAACACTGTTTAGATTAAACGACACATCCACCACATTTTTAACCATCTCAGCTGTGGGAATATAAGCAACTTGACAATAGAATGACATGTGTACTTATGTTTAAAAAATACAGGATTAATCGTGCCAAGATTTCTAATTTTAGGCATTGTTCAAGAAAAAAAAGCATTATGAAATATTAAAATTAAGTAATATTTAGCACATGGGATTAAAATTTCTGTAAATTTATATCAGAATAAAAGCACATTCTATATGCTCTAATAGGTGGGGAGGTTTTTTTGCCCTCCATACAAATTTCATTAATAAACTGGAAGGCAGGAGGAAAGAAATAAAAATATGCCTACAAATTTTCCTTTCACTTTCAAAATAGGATTTTTAGCTTGAGAAGATTTTCTCTAAGTCTTTTTTCTTTTTTCTGTAGATCAAATAGATCAAACTATGCATTCCAAAAGCAATGCAAATTGTTGTACATGGTATGAATAAAATAAACATCAGAGAAGTCCTTTCTGGGACTGAGATTAGATATTTCATGATTGCATTGCTTGTAAGAGCCTATGCAGTCACCCCTACCCTTAAATACTTTTATTTCCCTCTGATTTAATGCTGGCACAAGTATTATTCAACACAATGCATGTTTTACACAATATGGGAACAGATACAGCTTGAAAGACAAAATAACCCAGTGGGAAGACAAAGAGTTGTTCCTAATCAGCTTCAGCATTGACCTTCACAGAAGTCTCTACCAAGAAGCTCAGGAAGCAGAGCTGGGTGCAGATGGCAGTGAGGGGACGAATGCTGGAGTCAGCGGCCACCACTGCCCAAGAAAGGTCCTGTAACACTTTCTGCAGCAGCTCTGCAGCAGCCCAGAACAGCCCCAGGGGCTTTGTTGTTGGGGTGCTTTTTGTTAGTTTGTGGGTTTGTTGGTTTTGTCTTGTTTTAATCTTACCTACAACTCAGACTTCACTGCAGTCTTCACTTGCAATAAGTCTTCACATCTGACAGCTTTGCCATCAGTCCAGATAAATGCAGAAAATCGACATAAAACTTTAAAAGCAAAGTCTATTTATACCTGAAATTTCCAGTCTGTTGTCAGTCTATTTTTTAGTACTGTAGAACCAACTTGCCTATTTTTGAAAAGCTACCTTATATGAACAGTATTTGAGACAAAACCTTCATTTAGTTACTTGACATATATCTTACCATGCAGCACACAAAACTAGAGCTGTCTTCTTCAAAAACAAAAACATTTATGAATATTGTCTATGGGCAGCCGGGAAATGATCAATACCTGCACTCCTTCCCTAATTATTATATATTATAGAAAATCAGTTAGAAAAAATATTTGTTAAAATTCCTTAGGTGAAGCATTTAACACTGACAGAAGTAACTTCAATGATTCTATAAGCATGAATCTGTTTGTCAGATATTTTCAGCAGGTGACCTCTCTCTTTCTTATAAACAGGAAAGAAAAATTTAATAGAGCTGCCCCTGAAGAGTCAATAATTCAATCTATTCTCTTCCAGATTCAATCCTGGAAGGCCTTCTGCTGTGCAGGAGAATCTCTCAACCACAAGCCCAGCATATATTTTGGGCCTGGTTTAATTAATTGGTTACTTTTGTAAATGAAATTATATATTTTGCAAGTGTTCCTCTCAATTTGCTTCCAAATTCACAAAGCCATTAATTGACAACAAGTCAAATGCCAGTGCATTTAATGATTGTTCCCCAGTTTGCATCCTCACCCTTTCTCAATTTAATTTCTTCCTTGAGCTTAAGTAAGCAAGACAACTTAAACTGTGCATTGAGATGTTTCTGAAAGAAAACCAACTTTTCTCATTCTAAATTTTGATTGATGATGCCTTAAACTCCTGCAAACTACCCATTCTTTCTTTTGGAAATATGAATCAAATTTGATTCGTTATGTAATGGGAATGCATCTAGAAATGGCAAGGGGGCAGGAATAGTCAATATCCGGCGCTAACAGTGAGGTAACTCAAAGCGGTGGCGCTCACAGCCGGGCTGTCCCAGCAGCATCTGTCCCCTGTCCCAGCGCCCCCTGGCGGCGGCGGCGCGCACTGCACCGCGCCCCCCGCACCGCGCCCGCCGCTCACAAACCGCCCAAAACTGGCTCAGAGCGACAAAAAGGGGAGGAAAGGCACTGAAATACCATTGTGCGCTTATTGCAAAAATTCAACTTCAGACATGAAGTTGGTACTTTTAATTGCCAATAAGAGGAAGAAATCTTCTCTACAAAAATAAACTGTAGTAGAATTTTTAAAACCCCTTAAAAGTGAGGTTATGTGGCATGTTTTAGATTTCACATTGATTATACATATCCAGACATTTCTGAGGAGGTGCAAAAAATACCTTCACAGCTTTCAGAAGTTTCCATGGCATACAAAAGTGACAGGGAAAAAGTGTTTAAGGTATTACAAATCATACTTTCAGACTCCTAGCATTTGTTTCTGTACTAAACTCACAGAAGGAATAAATACAAGTGTCATACACTAATGATTACATGGCTGAAATACAAAAATTACTTATGGTCAAATGAAAACAAAATAAAGTAAAACTTCAAAACATCATTTCAGAAAGAGGTATAAAATGACATGCTTTGAATAAAGAAAACAGGGAAATTGCTTGACTCAAAATAATTTTATGGAAATAACTGGTGAAATAATACACAACCTGATGATGTATGAATTGTCTGTATAATTTTTATAAAATACACTGTATCATGGAGTCACTTAGGTTGGGAAAGACCTTTGAGATCATTGAGTCAGACACTGCCAATCCTCCCCTAAACCACACCTCTGTTCCTGTGCCTTTGGGATTCCCTTCTTGAGGAATGTCCTGGATTCCTTTTAGACTGTCTCCCAGGGGACTCTTGTCAGCCAGGCTCCTAACGAGGCCAAAGTCTGTCCCCTGGAGGTGCAAGGTGGCAGCTCTGCTGATGTCACCTAACCCTAACCCTAACCCTCTTACTTGTCCGAGAATTTGTGATTCCCCGTGCCCCAGACAGCCTCCATCACACTCACGTCCTTGTCTTTTCACGCACAGCAGGTGCTCTGCTGGCTCCCTCATCAGCTGAGTGGGAAAGTTCTCTTCCACTCACTCCAGACACATCCCGGACATTCCTGCCCCATGAGAACAAGGGCCAGCAGTTGTGAGACTTCCCCCAGCTGCTTACAGGGCATCTCACCTGCCTCTCCATCCTGGGTAGGTGCTCTCTAACAGATTCCCACCAGCACATCTGCCTGTTGGCCTTTCTCTGGTTCCTTCCACTCAACACTCGACCCTACTGCCACCATCATCCAGCTCAGACACTCAAAACAGTCCCAAACCTACATGGTTACCCCACTGCCTCTCCCTCCTGAAGGGCTCACAGCCATCCATCACAGCACTCCAGTTGTGTGAGCCACCCCAGAGCAATGGCAGCTGCAGCTTTCCTGCTGCACAATGGCTTCCAGCCCCTCCTGTTTGTTGCCTGTGCTGTGTGCAGGGGTGTGGATGCACTTCAGTTGGGATATTGATCCTGACACCCTTTTGGGGGAGAAGCCCTGATTTCTACAAGAGTGTTTGGAGGCATTTCCATGCCTTATGTCTTATGAGCCCAAAGGCCCTCACTGGCAGACAACACTCCCTCAAACACTGGTGTGCTGACCTAGGGTTACCTTGAGCAAGCCTGGTTTTGTCCCTTTCCCCTTTCTAATCTAGTTTAAAGCTCTTTCAATGTGCACTGATAACTCAGGGGCAGGTAGCACTGCTCCCTGCTCAGGCTGGCAGAGTTACACCCCTTCCTGCATGCCATTCCATGCAAATTGCCATCCAAAGGGCCACACCATGCGCTTGCACTGTTTGTGGTGCTCTCCAGGAGTTCCTTCACACATGTCTGGGCTGGGTCCTGTTGCCCCTGGCCCTGCCCATGTCCACTCAGCCGCTGTACTGTCACAGCTGCTGTGGCTCCTGCACCTTTCTCATTGCCCTGGCTAAGGAATCCCTCCTGTGCAGGGACCAGGGCTGCTCACCTCAGCAACTGCACATGTCTGTGTATATCCACACATGTATACACATAAATGTGTGTGTAAAACCAGCAGCTCAAAACAATTCCTGTGTGACATTCTCAATTATACAAGGCTAGACTAGGTATCTTTAAGCAATTATCAGAGCAGTTACTAGATTGAAGGTATTTTGTGATTTTAGCCAGGCAGCAATTGAGCCAGTCATTTCCTCTCCAATAGATGCCTTAATCATGATTTCTCACATAGTACAGAAGTTCACATTTTGTTAAGGACATTTTCCTAACACAAGCAAAAAACCAAAAACCAAAAAGAAAACCCCAAAAAACTTGACCCAGAAGTTTTTCCTTTTGCTTCTGTCGGGCTTTCTTTTCCTCAGTTACTGGGAAGCAAATGCTTACAGTACTAACTGTTATAATGTTTTATCTCTTTTTCATATTACAAAGATCAGGCTTTCATGCGTAAATAGATCAAATAATCTCAAAATTATTGTACTAAGGTAAATAACTGGATAAGATGTGCAATTAGTAGTACATTGCCCTTTAGGGTTTGTGCAGTTAGTATAACAATTCATTCGTGTACTTGTAAAACCATGCAAAGCTGCTGCCACTCAATCAAGAAATGGTGGGTTTAGAGTGTAAAAACTTCACATGAGTAATTTTTTTTTTACCACCTAATGAGACATAGGGGGAAAACACAGAATTCCTGCTAATGGTAGAATAGACACTGCAAAGGAAAGTAACTTAAATTAAAAATAGTATTTTCATTGACAAGTGTTGCTGTCCTTATTTTTAAATTTCTCATGAGTGATTTCTTGCATAGATATTACTAAAAGCTTTTTCAGTTAGTCTTATCTAATATCATGTATTTTCAGCACTGAAAATAAGAGCATAATTAAAGACAAAATGATCATGATCACTCTGAATAAGAACGCTAAGAATATACATCAATTCAACATTATTATTTGAAGTACATTAGATAATTAATGCTTAAAAATGTTTCAGTTTGAAAAGAAAATATAAAAGTTATACTAAAGAATTTTGTGTTTTGGGTTGATTCAGAAATAGAAGAGCCCATGAAACCAGAAGTCATCTGCTAGTCTGCCCTTCCTATTATGGTATTAAAAAATACAAAGTCTTAGTGGAATAAGTAGCATTATTTAATCACAATGTGCAACACATTTATAAGAATATTAAAAAAAAAGTCGCCAAGTATATGCAAGAGAAGTATAGAATCCTGCAAGCATTCATTACCTAAGAAAGGCTGAGGTAATGGAAATGAGAATACATTTGTTCTATAAATTAAGAACTTCAGTTGCAAATGAACAGAGACTGTGTAATGCCTGCTATGCCACAGTGTGATACAATCAGGAAAAAAACAAAACCTAGGCCCAAAGGATTTTTTGATGTGGGATTTCCAGTAGAAACAGTAAATTTTACTGCTGTCCCGACACTTCCAGCCAGCTGTATTTCAGAAATCTGATTTAAACAGCAAAGGTACACAGAAGAGTTAGTGTGATGAAAGGATAGCTTGAACCTCAGGAGAATGAAAATATTCTTCAATCAGATAAGGTAAAATACCCTTGGTTTGTTTAGTGTAACACCCAGACATGGAGACCTGTACGATTTCCATCCTTTTCCAGGACCTTGACATGGCCACCAGCCACAGAAACACCTCCAAAGTCAAATGGCAATGCTCGTACATGCATAAAGTAACTTAAGTGAACCCAAGAAGATTCCTCATCCTGTGTGCAAGGCAGTTAGACAACTTCTAGAAGTTACTAGTAAATTCAAATAAACTGATTTGGTTAGAAATTGAGTCTGATGTAGTGAAGGAGCAGATGATGTGACTGTGTCTGCAGTAACAGTGCCCTGGAACCACAAAGGAAGTGCCTTTGGGCTGAGGTACCTCATGTCAGAGCTGAGACAGGGTAAACTATGCAGCCTTGTAGGTGTTGAGGATCCAAAATAATTTCATGATACAGAATTTATCCCTGATCTCCATGTTCATCTGGGATAAACAGACAGAACCACTAAAATCAATTCGCTTTCAGCTGAAGTGAAGAAAACCAGGATTAGACTGCCTAACACTTCTCCAAAGCTAGTTAGCAACATCACCCCCACACTGGATTGGCAATGAAGGTTGTGCAAAATTTTATTTGGCTATTGAGGCAAGTAATGGAATTACTTAAATAATTTTTGATTTTTTTTGAAAGCTTTTTGTAAAACAATAGGCAGAAGACCTGCTAGATGTCTGGAGCCATAATGCAGGTATAAGTTGAAAAGAGCAATGAAAAAGATGATTTTGAGAATATTACAGGCTAAAGATTTGACTGAGAACAGAAGCAAGCTGACCCTAAATAAGCTTAGATAAACTATTGAAAAAGGCACAGAGTGGTTGGCTCAGGGGCTCAGGTAGCCACTGCACTCCTGCACTTTTCATTCTGTTAGGATTACCTAAATCTATAGCAGAGATAACAGCAAGACGTATCCACAAATGAGACAGTATGGAGAAAAATACATGAATGTTCCAGCATTTTTAGGAATATTTTGAAAAGTTATCAAATGAAAAATCTGGACATGAATTATAATGATGTGTGGAGAAATTTAAAACCTCCCCATATCCCCTCCTCCAACTATTGTACCTATAAAATTAATTTTTAGCTAGCATGTCCACTGAAAACCATAAGCAAGAGTGATGTGCCTTATGTAAATCACTTTAAACTTCCCTCCTCTCCCCCACACAAGTTCAGTGGATGGTTTCCTGATCACTCAGGAACATCACAGAACTCTGCTACCCAGAACTTCACTGGGCAATGAAACAGAGGGCTACAGGGAAGGGGTTTTCTTAAAAATAAAACAAGTTTTGGAAAGACAGTTTCATCTGCATGTCCCAAAGGATGAAAAACTTATGAAACTTAAAAATTGTCTGCCTCCTTCTAAAATGCAGATGCACCTGCTATCCCTTCCCTGAAGGCTCCATGTCCTAGCAGGGCCCATGCTATCTGCCAGGGCCTCACAGCAGCACAGGGACAAAGATCAGATTGTTTTCTGACAGAAGGTAAGCATAAATTTAAATAGAGATTCAGTGCTTTTGTTACTCCTGCTGTTTAGGGAGCTTAGTGAAAAAAGTAACACTGTGTTTTCATATAATCTTAAACACAAGATACTCAAATGAACTTTCTAAATAAAAACACACATCTGACAAGTAAGGTTGTGTAAACTTCAGTGTAAGGGATATACTCTATTACTACTCATCCAAAAGAGGAGAAAAAATATACAGGTTTATGTTTTCCTACAGAAAGAAAATTGACTGCTTCAAATTTCAGATGTGTCAACAGTGTCTTATGGAAGTGAAGAGTGTCTGCTTCATTTTCTTTTAAACAATCTGAGAGCTGGAAGAGGGTAGATAACAAGGAGCAGCCCAGTTTAAATGAACCATAAGTGCATCTGAAAATGATGCAACTACAGCAACCTTCCCACACTGATGAATTGTCCTATGCATTTGTCACTTTTTTCCCCAACTTTTAACACAGGCATGTATACCACAGAAGTTTCTAATTTCACAGTATTGTTGAGTGGATATCAACCAAAACTCCATTCCAGCATCACTCAGAGACTGTAGAATTTCAGCATGCTTGAAGCAGAGAAGCATTGTGACTTTAATATAACAGAAGCTCAATTCAATCTCTCTGACTTACCCTGTGAATCTGACATTTTCCACTCTGATGAAGCAGTTAATGTTACATTAGAAGGCAATTTTGTGATATTATAATATCATTTCATTGTGATATACATAAGGATTTCTTTGGATAACCTCTGACATGAAAACACATGAAAGCTCAATGCCTCAATTCTTTCTGACCAGCTTTGGTGTTGTGTTGATTCCTTGTTTAGGAACGGCTAGGAAAATGCCTAACATTTCAGAAACCAAAACACATAGAATGAAATATAAACATAAATATTCCCCTTCCTGGAGAAAAAGACAATTTTCTAGGTAAGTCTGTATGAGAGCTCCACTATATACTGACAAAGAAATAAAGTTCATTAAAATGTGTTAAAAGCTGACAACATACTAAGCAGTGTGTACAGATACCAGACACAACCTCATTAACCTTCTTCAGGAAATGGGATGCATGATTAATTTCCAAGTCATGCAACTTTATGACAAAAAAAGAAGTTATCCTAGGTCATGAAGGAACATCTAAGCCAGTACATTGTGTTTGCAATGAAAAATCATAGCAGACTGTGAGACAGAGCATGTAAAAGGGATGGGAGAGGGGAAGGAAAAAGTAGAATCTTGTAATGCCAACAATCAGGTCAACACAGTAAAGTTAGAAGGAATACAACTGAGTCCCCAGGGAAATATGAATTACAAAATCTCGTGTGAAAAATGCAAATCCTGGCAAAATCACTTTGCCTCATAATGGGAAACAAACCTGTTTAAAAGAGAGCCAAGGGATCCATTTGAAAGTTGCCAGTACGTGACAAAGACTGATGGAACAGTAGTGCATAAGCACAGCATCTGAACCGTGATGCCAACACTGTCCTTCCCTTTTACTCTTTCATATATTGGTGAGAGCATCTCTGCATTTTTCCTAAACAAAGTCAATTACCAGGTGAGAAATGGAGCAGTACTAACAAAAGGGAGCATCAGCTTAACTGCTGAAGTGCTAAACTGTACTGTAACCCTCATCACAACTAAAGATTTCTCTAACAAGTCTACTGTAAAAACACAATTTATCAATTTCTAAATTAAACATGTAAAAAGGAATTAAAGGTTTCTTTGTCCTAAAAAGTAGATCTGCACATATTATAACACAGCAAAAGGTTTTGTTCCATAAAAATATCCTCCAGACTTGAAGATTAGAGATATCTAGGTCAAACCATCACAATCCACTGCAGCTGCAAGTCTCATAAAATTAAGTGACTTTAATTTATCAGAGTATTAGTTTATTCCTCACCCATTCATGTTCAGTGTTATGAATGAGTCTATTACAAAGTGTGCCCCAGGTCTTTTAAGTTTAGAACACGCATTGTACCACGCTACTGCATCAATAAGAACATGCTATATCTTGAAACATTGTAATGTCCTTGGTTAAAGGAAGGGCAACAGTGTTAAAATCACTGCTTGCAAGTGTGGTTTGGAGAGAGATTTACCTTTGCCAGCATTTCTGGGAGGAAGAGGAGGAGCATCAGACGTTGGAGAGGTGGGTGAGTCTGTGCTTGCAGAAGCAAAGATCTGGTTGGTAAAGGCTCCATAGGAGAGTCTTTGCTTGTCTCTGGGAGTGCTAAATGATGGGTGAGTCAGTTTGTCTTGGGGAGAAATGCTTGAGGAGTGACAAAAGCTTTGGGGTCTTGGAGATCTTTCCTTTTTTATAGGACTAGGCTGTGAATAGAAAAACAAAGATATGATACAGCTGTCTAAACACTAATTATAGTTAGTATGTTTGGAAAATAGCATACCAGAACATAATTTAGTGAACATGAGGTTTTTTTCTTTGTTGGACAAATAAACCCCCACTCCTCCCTTCTTCAGCAATTCAACCTGAAAGGTCCACTCTTCTAAATGAAAATTAAGATTGTACCATCAACAAATCATCATGAACACAAAATTAGATTTAATGTTAAAGCAGGAAATACTAATAATATACTAAATCAAATGCCAATAAAAGCCTGGGAAATTTTAGAATTTAGGAGTAATTTTCAGGGAATATAGCACATTACTCAGACTAGACAATTATCCTCAAGTATCAAGTATATTACCCCACTGATGCCTAGTAAAGATGAGCAAACACTTTTGACAGATCAGATTTATTTGGTCCCTGAACTAGCAATATAATCCATGATACAGCTCTTTTTAAACACATCTAATTGCTCTTTGAAGAAATTTTACACATTAGTTTTTGCCTGCTGTACGTTAATGGGTGCATATGGAGCACGATCTGTTTCCCTGCAGTTCTGGTTCAGGTTATTATCTCCAGCACAGCATCTCTCATCCTCCAGAGGCTCCTCATACAGATGATTATTTTGTTCTCTACTGTCCTTGAGGACATGCAAATTACTTTGGTTTCTGAATTTTTCAGTCCCAAGTGTCACAGAAAATGAGAAGTTGTCCACACTTCTTTCTGCGGCACTCATATAAAATAGGAGAGGTGTATTCGCATTTATTGCAGAAATAGAGCACACAGTAATTAACTGACTTCCTAAAGTAGGACACTGAGGCTAATTTTTCACATGCTGTAGGATGGCAATTATTTTATGCCCTCAAGTTTTGCCTTTCCATTACTTCTTAAAAAAAAAAAAACAGGAATAAACAGCACAGCACAGTTTGTGAAAAATAGATTTATTTATTCAATAACTAGGTTTTTAATTAATTTATGGGAAAAAAAAGTATGTAAGCTTTGGATTTCCTCCAGCTAAAATTTAACAGCTTAGAATTCTGAAGAGGATAAAGCAACAAAGTAGTCCAGATTTGCTGATTAATATTATAATGTATGTCTTGTCAAAGTCAAACTTCTGAAACAGCCCATAATAACTAGGTTGACAAAGTATATTCAAAAAGCACTTAGGCAGTCTTTAACACAGGCCTCAGAATTAGTTCCCCCAAAGTATCTGTAAGAAAAGAAAGGCTGAAATGGGTCTCTAATTACCACTTATTTCCAGGGAGCAGAGCTGCTGAGAGTTTTTGTGCAAGGCTGTATCAGTAATTCCCACTCACCTTATCGTCCAAGTCATCGTCACTCTCATCAATCTCTTCCTGCCGAAGATTCCATTCGTACTCCACGTGCACATGTGGGTTCAGCTTTCCTGCCTTGGCTTGAGAAAGCTGAAAGAAATAAAAAGTCTTGTTAAAGTACTTGCTGTTCTTTTGGTGTTAACTGAGTTAGCTTTGTAATGGCAAGAAATAAACTGGAAGATTTAGAAGTTTAAAATTATTCCAGGGCGATCACACAAACATCCTTCATTTGTTTGAGGTACAGAAAAACAGGTAAAAGGCAAAAAGGAAAGATTTTCTCAAAATGGGCAGAAGTCCCCATGTTTGACAAGCAGTTGAAAAGATGACATGAAGAGAAGGTATATGCACAAAAGCAGAATTTATCTGGAGCCCTCCTTTCCAAAAAGGAAAGGCAAAACCTATTTATAAATTTTGGTACATACAGCATCAAAATCACATTCCTTGTACTCAAATCAAATGAAAAGATATTTACTCTTTATTTAGATATTTTACCTCTCTCTCTCCCTGGATGAGGCCAGTATGTCTTAAGCACGAAATTCCTTGACTTTGCCAGCCCAAATAATGTATTTCACATTCTTTAAAAAAAACTACCTCAATGATCAGCAAAAAACGTAGTAGAGCAGTTCATGGTTATTCTGAGGAGATAAATTCTCCTTTTCAATGCCTAGATCTTCCATCATTATTTAGTCCTTCACATCCTTTAAAATGTAGTCTACCTGATAGTAGTTGATTCAGAAGTGCCTTTAACCATCTTCCTGAAATAAAACTTGGAATAAAGACAGTATTTCCAATCTGTTATGTAAGTATTCATGAACCCACTTGAGCTGAAACTGAATTTAATTACACAGTTAAGACTCCAGTTATGCAACAGAAATGAGTTTAGTACAGCTATCATAATGCAAACACCTAGTTATTTATCTTGTACTTTTTTACTGCCCACAGCAAACAGTGTGCTCATTCATGTTTCTTTTTCACTCTTAACTCATTACTGCTTTTGGAAAAAAATGCAGAAATATTTTCCCCTTCAAAAATTAAAAAAAAAAAGAAAAAGAAAAAAGGCATAAATGCTCTATGAGAGTTAAGTGAAATAATCAGTGAGGTATTTGTGGAATTTGGATCACTATAACTAAACTATTAACTGCTAGATAAGCTCACTGATAACATCCACTTGACTGTTTGTTCTGTAACACAGCCAGTTGGTCCACATTAATGGCAGATGTAAGTTTTTAAAAGGGAAAATATAAAGAAAAAAGCAATCCATCCCAATTGTGTGCTGCACAGGTGATCTGCTTGATCCAGCTGACAGAATACTCAAACCACTGGAAACAACACCTACTTACACAGTAGATATGGCATTAACTGAGAAGTCAGTCCCAGCAAAATGCTGACTTGCATCCCCAGAAACATGGAAAATTTCTTTGATTTGTGAAGGACTAGGTCTTTTGATTATTCAATAATTAATTCATGACAAGAACTTTCATTTGTCACAGGAAAGGTATTAAAATTACCAGCTGCAGAGCAAAAGTAGATATCCTCAGATCATCAAAATTAGAAAAAAGAAGAAACAGAAATAAGTGGCAAGTGTTTTGTAAATTCTCCTGGTTTTGTCTTGAATGTGAAACTGCCACAATACTTAGACTTTTCAATGCCTTGATAGTAATTAAATTCACTTGCCTACTAAATGCATGCTGGTGGCACCTTAAAGGGCCAAGAACAAACTTGTTGGTCTGATGTAAAATCCTTACTCCTGGCTAAATGCTTCAGAGGAGTACCTGGGAAATTCCCCAGCACCTTTATTTCTTGAACACCAATAATCTTTTTGAGCGGTGTCTGTTAACATCCCTCACACATTCTCCAAATTCCAGGAGGTTTTTGCTTTGATCATGTTCAGTAGAGGGACAAAGTCCCACAGAGGCTGGTGTTCTACATCTTTTGATATTCCAACTTCCAGACATGACACTTAAGCTTCTTCCTCTTTTCAGGAGAGTAATTTATTTTGAATTGTTTTAATTGTCCTTATAAAAAGACTTTCACCATCTCTGAACTATCTGTCCCGTTAAATAATCTGAAAAAAGCCATAGCAGGAGAAGACAAACAAAGATTCTGACCTAAAAGGTCTTGACAGTTTTAAAATTACAGGGGTTAAGTTCTCCTGATATAAAAGCCTTTAAGAAGAACTTCTGAGGTGATGAAGCCCAAATCTCTTTGAATGATGTATTTATTGACACATCTGACCCTCCAGTACTTAAGTCTTCAAATACACTGGTTAAAATAACAAGCACTGCCACTAGAAGAAAGATCTTTTTCTTAAACTCTTACAAAGAAATTACTGTTGTGTTTTAGCTAAGAAATAGTCACCCGTGGTAGGGCCTTCAGATTAACACACAGCCAGCTGGCAGCAACACCACGTGTGAGATGCAATGGTAATGATATATTAAGTAAATCACATTTTTAAAGAAGCAAACATTCCCCTTTGCCCCCAGGCTTGGTTCTTACCAGTTCCTCACACTGGACAGCTTTCAGTCTCTTTGCTGTGTCCAGAGCTGTCTCTCCAGCTTGGTTTACTACAAAATTAACAATACAAAAAAGAGCAATTCTTTGAGATGTTTTAAGAAACAATTTATTGAATTTCACTACTGGTAGCACAGTAACTCCTAAAAGTGATCAAAAATGTCTGTTTACTCTATAGCAGCTGCAGCTTTTTAAGATTCCACTCTAAGTGCTCATGCATTTCATGTATCATCAGGTTCTTTCTGAACAGCATCTGCTGCAACAGTTCCCAAATCCCTCCTAACCATCCTAGTAGAGAATATAAAAAAATTTAGTCACCTCAATCTCCACTCAATGCCTTTGCCAATAAAACTCTTACCTAAATAAGCAAGAGAAGCAAGCAGGCAGGGTAAAATAGCTCAAAAAAGAAAACTAATTCTAAGACATTAAAAAAAAAGGGTACATGTTGATCCAAGCAGATTCTACTTTGATTAATATGTAGAGGCTTGAAGCCTTAATTTGAAGACATTTGAACAAGAATAAATTTAAAACTTTCTAGCTTTGTCGTTATCAAAGTTATAAAATGGTTTACAATTTAAAATAACACTTGGTAAGAAAGAAAGTGATATCTGAGGCTGCTGGGAGGTCCTCAGGCACAGCATCTAATGGAATCCTTCCCAGATGCTCAGTAGCAAGTCTCAGTAAACAAAAACAACTCCCACATCTGATGAGGATAAACCCTAGGTAACATCGACTCTCACAGTACATCAGTAAATGCCATGGAGCTGGAACAGAGAACGCTCCACAGCACATCCAGATTGTAAAACATTTCTGTGATCAGGAACTGAAAATGATCAACCTGAGATCTATAATGTCAGTGTGAAATATTACACAGACAATGCCAGTTAGGAATCGTAGAATTTACAAAGTAGTCCTCTAGAAAGGCCTGTGACTTTGAAAGAATTCAGATCCCTAAAAGAAGGATTTGCTTAAGGACAGATCTATCAGAGATGGTTCAATATGAAAGGGAATGAAAACATAGTACTTCTTATGTGAAGTTAACACCCAGATAGCTTAAGGAGTACATAAATTCCAAACTTTGTATACTTTTTAAGTATACACCTCTTGTTTCAGGGTCTGTGTGATATCACTCAAGTTCCTATGTGAGATCACACCAAAAAACAGCACAACATCCTCTTTCCCACAAAAAATCCCTCAAAAAACAAGGCACCAAAAAGGTGTGAACACTCCTCTGCCATCTACCTAGGAGAAACTCCAATGGAAGGTCCAATGAAGGACTTTAACTTGTTCAGATGGCTTTCCCATTGCAACTGCCAAAAATGGTCACATTAAATTCTCTGATTTGTGATAATATTGGAATATATTCTAAAGGCCTATAAAAAGGCAAACTGCCACTAAACTATGAACTTCAATTTATACAGCAGTTCTTTACCAGGCAGTGGAGGAAAGTAATGGTGATAAAGAAAAAGGGAGAAATAAAATCCAGTTTGCATCAGCTGTTAAAAAAACTTCTCTCATATACCACTAACAGACTGAATATAAATGTTTTACAGACATGCTAATCACATTTAACTGCTGGGCCTAACAAGCTGGATTCATGGAATACCTTCCTAACTCAGGAAAAATGGGATCAGCTTTCTCAGCTGTCTTTCAGCTTCTCTTTGCACCTACCTGTGAGACAGGAGTAACACTTGCTGTACCTGTACCAGTCATTTGTCATAATGGCATACCAAAAGTTTAACTGAAAATAGAATCTTTGTTTGCTCATTTAGGATAATCTCTTGTTCTCTGGATGGTCACCCCTCCCTAATCAGTGTCAGCATTGGCTGGGCTGTGCTGGATGAAACCTCAGCACCACCTGCCATTGATATCAACAGAAGAATTAAGTGCTGTGCACATAAAGCCCACGTACCTAAGAGTGGAATTAGACATTTAAGTTCTAGAATAAACAATGAACCTAAATTCCAGGCAGTTTAAAATGGGTCAGAAACAGAACTCTGTACTCTGCTTAGGGTTTGCCATTAGCATTTTATATTAGAAATTTTCATTATTATCTTCTAAGAATTCAATTTCTTAACTGAATGTTTCCTTTATGCTTGCTGTTGACAAGGTCTTCATCTTTCTACCACAGTTTTATTTTAGAAGTTTACTTACCACAGAGAAATAAACAAAAGTGGCTAAAATAATGGGAAGAAATTTTAGGAAATCTGTATTTCCTGGTTTTAAATAATGAACTTACCTAAATCAATAGTTGGCTTCCCCCTCAAAAGCAATTTCAAACACTCAGGCTTATTATATATACTGCAGTAGTGTAGAACTGTATTACCCAATGCTGTTTGTTTGTCCAGGTTTCCACTAAAAAAAAAAAAGAACAAACAATCAAGAAGAGTATAGTAGCCATGGTATTCATTTCAGATCTAGCATCCATATAAATGAAAACTTTACTGGACAAATATGAAGTAGGACAAAAAAAATTAAATCAAACATTACCTTCAAAGACTATTAAGAATTCTTTCAAGGACACTGGAAATACCTGAGCTGTGATTGAAAAGGACTGAAAATCTACAGATGTTAATTCAAAAAACTAAAGACCTGAAACTCAGAGACTCAGATCTCTCTAAGGTCATGCCAGTTGCCACTTCACTGTAATTCTTTTTTCAAACATGCTAAATTAGCCCAATAGAAATATCTGAATAATTCTGATACAGTTAAAATAGGTTAATAAATCCCATGCAGTCAAGGAACTATCAAGAGGGCAGATGTGAGAATGAACAAGAGAGTTGTAAGAAGGAATGTAAGAACAATACATCGACTTAGGGAAAAACCAGATGTGCAAAGGGGCTCACAGGGCTTTTTACTTTTGTACTTCCTTCAGTTTTCAACTTCTAAACCCAGGTTTTTCAAAAACTGTTACTGACATCTTGGGAACAATCAAATATTTTCATAAACCAGAAAAGCAAAGCTCAGGAGATGACAGCTTTTCCCAGTGTTACCCGTATTGGACAGTAAGAGCCCACAGGGTTGTAAAGATGCTCCTAAATTTGAGACTGCCACAGAAAACCACACAGCATACAGAAACACACACAAGGTTATAGCTGTCTGAAGAAACTAGGAAGCTTCATAACAAAAAAACCAAAAAAAATCTAAATCATCCAAAATAAAAAATATTTTAATAAAGGTGAAAATAGCAATTTGGGTTCCTAAAACATTTTTCAAATTATGATCTTAAACAGCTTGAAAATATTGGAATGTTATTTTTCATTTATTACTTTAATAACACTCCTATAATCAGCACTCACACTTTTCATTAAGGTTTTTTACTTCTATGAACCCATTCCTTGACAACAAAGAACAACTCAGCCAGTAAACTAGATGTTGAAAATTACTAATCAAGTTTATGCTCTCAATAGCTGTAATGCAGTTTATTAACTATTGGAATACCTTTTTCAAGGTCAATCTAGCATCTGTTCATAATTTTCTGAGGAAGAGCCTTGTTTTCTACTCTTACAGTTCCTTTGCATGTGTCCTGTATTTGGAACATTTACCTGCCACCCCTCCTGTACCTGAACTATTTGTTTGCATGGCTTCATGTTGTCATGTGCTCTAAATCAATGTCCTTTCATGCACTACAGACTTTTTCCTTTCATCCTATTTTTATGTAACTGCTTTCAATGCTTTTAATCTACACATTTTTCCCTCTCCCTACTGATCAGGAGCACAAAGGTCAACTCAAAGGTACTAAACTATTCTCCTTTGAAACATATCTAAGGAGAAAGAGTATAAGTGATGAGCAAACACCATCCAAGGCACTGCCAGGATAACCCTGAACACCCACAACTGTCGTGTACAATTGCATGAAAAGTCAGCAATCCATACCAGTTTTGAACAAGGAAGTCAACCAGATGGAGAGAGGTTTGGTCAGCAGTCCGGACTGCTAAATGAAGTGCTGTTTCACCTGGCTCCTAAACACATGCAAAGACAAGTTAGATTTTTGTTTTATTTCTGCAAAGCTTGTATATCAGACCTATGAGATACATCTCATTCACTCTTTACAAGTCTTTCAAGAGAAAAATACTAGGAAATTATGATGAAAACAATTATTGTATTTTTTATCTCTAAAAGACACCATGTGCTTCAAAGGAAAATGGCATTACACTTCCTGAGATCTCAGCTTTTCTAAACCAAATTTCCACTTTTCCCAGCTGGATGGAACAACCCTGAAGAGCCTTTAACCGTTTTAGCTACCAATAACTGAAAGGGATCTTGCCAAGGTATACTGAGTAAGTTTGCAGCACTTGTTGCTTTACAACAGCCTGGTGAGCACCAAGCAAAGTCACAACATAATTTCCTACAAAAAGCATCACAAAAATCACAGTCCCACATACATTAAAACTCTTACAGATCGGCAGGACAGTTGAAGTTGGAAAGGAGCTGTGAAGGTCATGTAGACCAATCTCTCTGCCCAAGAAGGGTCACCGAGGACCAGTTGCCCAGGACCATGTCCAGATGGCTCTGGAATATCTCTAAGGACAGAGACTCCATATCCCTGGACAGCCTGTGCCAGTGTTTGGTCACTCTCACAATACAAAAAGGTTTCCTGATGTTCAGAGGGCACCTCCTGAGCTCCAGTCTGTGCCAGTGCCTCTGGTCCCATTACTGGGCACCACTGGGCTCCATCATCTTTCCACCCTCCCTGCAGTATTTCCATACAATGATGAGATGCCCCTGAGCCTCCTCACAGCTGAACAGTCCCAGATGTTGGAGCCTTTCCAGGTGCCCCAGACCCCCAGACACATCTGTGGCTCTTCCCTGCATTCTCTCCAGCCTGTCCAAGTCACTCTTGGTGCGGGGAGCCCAGATCTGGGCACAGCACTGCAGCTGTGGCCTCACCAGTGCTGTGTGGAGGGAAGGATCACTGCCCTTCACATACTGGCAATGTGTCCCCACTGCCTGGAACACCACTGTCACCTCTGCCACAAGGGCACCCTGCTGGCCCACGCTCACCTTGGTGTCCCTCAGGACCCCCAGGTCTGTTTAGGCAGAGCTGGGTGGTTCCCAGTACAAAGTTGGTACATGGGGCATTTCCCCCATATAGAGGGTTTCTCCTTGTCTAACTTGAATTGAATCATACTTTATTTTCTACACATTTCATATGCATTAATGCATTGAAATAGAAATGCTGTTTATTTCCATTTAAAAGTTGCACGAGAAGTCAATGAAATCTAAATTTAGATTAACTCCCATTGATCACAAAGGATAATTAAAGAAGCATACTACAGTATATATACTTAGAATTAAAGTCCTGATTAAAAAAATATTATTTTATTAAACAACAGAGAATTTACAGAGGAGAATGTTGCTATAAATGTCCTAACTGCAAACTACATTTCAACTGGTGCTCATACTTTTCTAGATATCACAGCCTGTAACAACTGGGAAGACTGAGGAGCTAATTCTGTGGAAACTGCTGTGGATGACAAATAAAGAAAGTTGACCTTGCAGTCAGAGAATTTGTAATGTGTGTGCATGATAAGCACTCTGTGATAGCTCAGGTGCTCAGGTGCTGAGACTATACTGAACTCATCCCTTTCACTGAACACAGACACTGTGTCCTTTGCCACCTTAGCTATTTTAACACAACTTGTTGAAAACATTCTCTGACATGTCTCCAGGTTGGGAGAAAACATTGCTGAGCAAGTGGTTACATGGCATCAATTATCTATTATCAATAAAAACAGGTTACTTTGCTCATGATTAACATTTGTCCATGGCTAATTAAGGTCGTCCTGGACTGATTTTTCCAAAAACTGCTACTGATTTCAGAAGGAAGATGAAGCACTCATGTCTTGATACACACACAACACAAAAGAATCTTCCAGGTTGAAAGAAATTGTACTTCTGTAAATGTCTCATCAGAAGCTGTGAAGTCATCAGATTTATTCTTTCCTTGTCTACAGTAAACAGAGAGTTGCAGACATTCAGTAATGTGTTCCTCCAGCCACTATTTTAAAAGCAGGCATGATACTGCATGTGGAACCAGGTGGCCCTGGGCAATCAAGTCTGTACTTTGTGACTTTTCTAAAAGAGACACACTGCAGAACAGGTGCTTTTTAATACACTATAGTGGCCCCAAAACAATGGTGCAAGTGGTGCAACATGACTATTGCATTTCACACACCTTTAGACCAATTGATGAAGAAAAGTAAAGTGCTCTTTTCCCTCCCCACAAGGATGCAACATTAAGGAAAGGAAGAAAAACCCCATCATTTTCATCTGTCATTTCTTTTGTTTTATCATCTAAAGCAGCAGCCCCAGATCCTGGGCATTTTACAAATACACATGATTTAAAATATTAATTGTTTACCTGATAAGCTTACCTGTCCAGGCTCCAGCAGTGGCTCCATTAGCTCTACCCCCTCTGCATAGACTTGAATTAGTGCAAGTAAATCCCTGGATTTGACAGCCTCAAGTAATTCACTCAGTTTAGCTGCTGCAGATGTACAAGTCTTCCTAGAAAACTTATGATCTACATATTTAGCAGTGATAAATTCTTTACGTGCAGTCCTGTGGGGTGTGAAAATGGAGCTTGCTTTAGAAATTTTTAGAAAAATGGGTCAATGATTATAATTTAAAATCACCTTGTCTAACCTGGAAGCTGAGAAGGGAAGAAGAAAACTACCTGATAAAAAGTGTATTATTTATTGTTACACTGCATATCTTGCTCACAAACAAGCCCCAAATATGGAACATTGTCAATTTTATCCTGTCTTGTTATATACAAAAATTACACTCACTGTGGAGACTAAGACCAAAGAAAAAGCAGAGTTAGTGCCATTTAGTCCTCTCTGTTTATCACCTGAGGGTTTACTACGAAATTCAAAACCATTCAAAATTCAGATAATGCACCTTGAAACCCAAAGAAAGAGTTTTCTACACAGGGAAGCTGAGGTAGTAAAATGCGACTATATGAGTGGAGACCGAACTTCTAAGAAGGTCCACAATGGGAATAAAAACCTCCAGTCCAGCCATCCATGCCTTCCCCTGGCTTCGTTACTGTTTAAGACACTTTACACCACAGATATATTCCACAGAAAAGAGTTTAAAGAGTCAGTACTTACATATCACTTGATGGACTGGGTTTAGGTGAAGGACTAGGCAAGTTCCCTTCCATAATATCATTAAAACTAGTATTTCCTACATTCTTGGCCAGCTGAGATAAGAAAAAGAATAAATAAAGTGAGGACTTTTGGGGTCTAACAGCAACCTAACAACAGGACTATTAATGTGCATTTTCCACACTAATTATAAAAGATGGAAAACACAGGACTGAAAAATTAAAGCACAATGATTACATGCAGATACAGAGCAATTAAAAAGAAAGAAAATGCTTCTATTATGCCAGAACTTGTACAATAGACTTCACAGTCACAAAATTATTTGCATTTCAAGACAATCTGCCTCCAACATGAAACCAGAAAGAGGAACCAGCAGCATGAACAGTGAAATGGTGCTGGTACACTGATCAGGAAGCTGCTTTGGGAAAGAAGCTCTGTCCTACTGAAGATCATGCTTAGTAACATTTGATTTAGATTACTAGTAACTTGGCAAAAAAACTCAATATTTTATGAAGACAGAAAGTGATAAAGTTGAACCTGTATCCAAATCCAGATCTGCCTTATATCTTCTATCAATTTTCCTTTACAAAATTTCTGTAACAAGTTTCTTCTTTCAGGCCAAACACAGTTAGAGAGATAAAACTACTGCAACTGTTTCTTTTTGACTTGTTTATATTTTTCCTTTGTTTTTGTTTTTTTTTTTTTTTTTTTTTTTTTTTTTTTTTGGGGGGAGGGTTTGTTTTTTCCTTTTTTTTTGGCACTCTCACATAATATTCCTTTCATAACTTCAATCTTACATTATTTCATCCATCAAATTAAGATTCCTCCAATACTTTTCTTTCAGAATTAGCAACAGTAGTTGTCCCTTGCCAAGTCAAATTAGCTTCATGTTTTAAATCACATGAGCTTTTAGACTGCTGCGATTTTGGGTCAAGATCAGTTATTGAGAGCAAAATTCTCATGGCACTAAATACAATGGGTGTCAATACTCATTCTGCAACACCTCAGGACATGAAATGAGAAGTGACAAGAGCATCAATAATATGTAACTGTGCACCTGTAAAATATCTACAGAAATATGAATACAAAATTCTGCAAAAACACATTCCTTGAAAAAGATTAACAGCAACTTGTACATTTTGGTGCTTCCTCCATATATGTCAACATTTGACTAAAAAATCCTGATATAAATTAAAGAAACTTACCAAGAGTTCAGATGTTCCTAATTTGTCTAATTCCAAAGACTGGATTCGAGAAATATGAACACCCATTTCTCTGTGTATTCCAGAACACTCAATGCAGGTTAAAATGCCCAAATTAGTCGAAAGCCATGTTGGATCTGCACAATTGGAAAACAAAGTATTTAATCAAAGTCCAAGAAAAGGTTTGCGATAGTGGTAAGAGACGTGTTCTGAAATTATTCCTTATTTCATGTTTCAAAGAATGAAAATAAACTAAGAACATTCCATACTTCTCTCCAAACTCTAATTTAACCACAAATTGCTACCAATGGAATGCAGTATTTCAGATTTAGGAACAGACCCAAAGGCACTGAATTTACACTTATTCATTCATATTTCATGAATGTATTTCAATACATTTTGAATTTGTTTTCTGTACAAATTACTTCCTGTTTTTAAAAGTAACAGATCTCCTAAATTTGACAACCTCTGAAGCTTTAAAATTTACTTCTTTTACTTCTTAAACTTTAAATAGTCCTTCATGAAAGACTAATCATAGTGCTTTCCAGTATGTAAAACAGCAGCATGCTGTAGAAAATTTGTGGAATGCTGACTAGTCCAGGAAAAAAAAAATTAAAAATGCTGTCATGGAGGAGATCTGCATGTAATATTAGAAGAGATTTTATACTATGAATGCTACATAGGAAGCATGACCAGTTTTTAAGGAAAAGAAAAAGCTTCAGACATACTTTGTGCACAAATTAATCACTTCCTTGACTTTAAATAGTAACTGCTGAAGCATTAAGCCAAGAGTTTTAAAGCAGCAAGCTGGAGTACAGAGGTGAAGCTTAAAACTTTACTACAAATTAAAAGATGAATGAGAACTGTAATCTGAAGTTTCTATAGCTCTACATAATGAAATAATTGAATGAACCAGTTCCAGGATTTGACATAATTATATCCCAGTTTGTAATTTTATCTAGCTATTTCAAATTTGGATCAGTACTGCATCAGCAAGCATCTGCAAGATACACACAATCTACCCAGTTCCAAATGAGCATCACCTTCTTGAAGTGTCCCTTTGATGAGAAAGCTGCAGCAGCTGCCAGCTCCCACACCAGCTCAGTCCTGCTGTGACCAGCTGCCCCTTCTCAAGCTCTGAGTGCCACATAACTGACCTGTAACTCTGTACTTCTGAAGATATTATCTGATAGGATTTCAACTCTGGGTCTCATTCTTTGCACAAGACTACTTATTCCACCTCTGAAAACGATGCTGCAATTCCAGTAGTCTCATGCCAAGATAAAGCCTCAGAGCAAGATCCTGGCCAGGTCAATTTTTCCACAAGCATTGTCTAAATATTACTCACTTCTACTTAGTAGCATGCACAGGATCAGTGATGCCAAGCAACTTCCATTCAAGTGCAACAAGCATCTAGACACAGTGCAACAAGAACAGTTCAAACTCCAGAGGGGCTTGAACTGCTGGAAGTAAGCACAGACAACACACAAAAATATTTTAGTGAATTAAATGGAACTAATGTAGGAAAGTCATATTTGTTCTTTTAAAAACAGGTCGAAGACTGAGAAACATCACTTAGAAAATGAGTTTGCACTCTACAAACACTTCTTTGAAGAAATTACTTTGCTCCCAACGAGAAGCTGATGACATGAACAAATGGAGATACCTGGTGAGCCACAATCACAACAGACTTCATTGCCGGGCAATCTCTGTATGTCATCAATAATGGCTTTTGTCAGATCCTCTAAACTGTTTTCACCTGTGCTCTGCTCTCCACGGAATGCCATATTTAATGCTTCTTCTTTGCTGTTAGTCAACACTGATATCCATCTAGCACAAGATAAAGACCTTAATGAAGATCTGCATTTGCAAATACATGTTAATTTATAAACTCTAGAAATCTTGCCAAGAATAAAATATTAGTGGGACTACAGGGAAGGACTGTATTGTGGGAGAGAATGAGGAGGGGGAAAAGTGAGAGACAAAAAGGAAATATTTGAGAAAAGATAAGTAAGAATGAAAAGAGAGGAATAATAATTCTAACATCCCTTTGGTGAACAATTTTAAAGCCAAGTTCTCAGGTTCCTCAAATAAGCAGAAGTTGTGGAAGAGAAAAGGGGCAATTAAGCATCTGTAAATTTAACTGCTTTAAAAGGTGCCCAGAATCTTCCCAGAGTCTCCTTCCTGGAGAAAATGATAACCCCTGCTTTCTCCAGTGTGCATCTGTCTCTTCACAGAGCAAACAGCAAGGACCCTGGTGCATGTGTTGATGTCTAGTTGCCTTTCAAATGCAGGTCTCTGAGCACTAATCAGAGTCAGATTGTAAAGCCCAAACTAATGACAACTGCCATGGCAACCAGGGGGTGAAGGATGACAGGAGAGTAACGATACCAAGAGCCAAAATAAACCTTTAGGAGCAACAGCTGAGTGCAACAAATCAAGACTCTTTAATGATATCTCAGACAATATTTCCTCCCCTCCCAATCACTCTGCAAGTTGTTGCTTACACATAATGTTTTAATTAAAAACAAACAAAACCCCTTCTCAGCAGCTGCTGTGCTCCATGTGGAAGTAAGGAGGGGAAAGCTGTTCCACTAAGGACCAATCACATTGCAGATGCAGTGTTGCCAATTTAGAAAAAAGAACAAGTTAAAAAGAAATCCTCAGAATCAAAGCGATTTTAGATGATTTTAGATCTACTGCAAATATTTTAATTTTTTTAATGCAGAAATGTTGTAAATTGGCAGTGTCCTCAATGCATTTCATGTTTACAATGTCCTGCAATCATTGGTCTTCTGAAATATGCAGAAATGGTATGGTCATCTAAATAAACTAAGAGAACTTCAGATTGAAATTCGTAATTTCTCACTGAAATAACAATGAAAAGATTAGCTTTAAAATATTTCAGAGGGAAATTTATGTGTGTAATCTTAGAACACAGATTCAGAGACTGAACTAATATATGGGCATTCCATATTATATACTTCATGCACATTTTCTTTTAATTTTTATGTGCATAAAATAATCTAGAAAGTAGTGCTTAAAATGCTTTAAAAATTTTTAAAAATCAGTGTTAAGCATAAAAGAGAAATTGAAAGTCTTGAACACAAATTTGCTCCAAAGTTTACACGGTGTTAACAATGAAGGTACATTAATCTTTCTCATTAAATGAGAAGAACCCACACTAGAGGGCATTCTTCTGCAATTTTAATGGTGAAATTCAATGTTATTAAAAAAATAAGAGGCAATGGTGTCTTGTTTCTAATATTCTAACAATGTTTGGTTAAATACAGGGAGTAAAACAATAATTAAATTCAGATAAACAACATTTATTCTGACATTTGTTTATAATTTCTTTTAGAGTTACAATTTGATTAGTTTGTTAAAAAAGGCAGAATTTGAATAAAACTCAACTGAGCAGTAACAATGAAAAAATTATTAGATGTAATTACAACAAACACAACACAACTGAGCCAGCTGTTAGTTGATATAGACTTCCTTTTTACAAGTACTTAAACTGCCAAAGCAATCATTATTTTGGTTGTGTTTGCTCAGGGAGAAGGAACTTCTGCCCAGGACTGTCAGTGGGGCACCTGTGAGTGAGAGCAAGAGGCAGCACAGTGGCAGCTCTTCCCCCACAAGCACAAGGACAAGGACAGACATCTCTGAATGACTGCTGCTGCTTATCAAGAAGTGCCTAGTTGGTCACCAGGCCTTCCTGGCAGGCTGCACACTCAAAAATAAACATTGACTTTAGAGTGACAGACAAAATTTCAGTGCTTCTAATAGGAAATAAAACCCGCCTGGAATTTCAAAACAGTCCACCAGGCAGCCTGCTAAACTAAATTTAATTATCTGCCTCTCAAAAGAGGGATACTGCTTATTTATTTTTCCCCTACCCTGCTCATGTGTTAAGACAAAAAAACAAACAAACCACTTCACCTCCTAAACCAACTAATACAATAAAAATTAATTTATGGCAGAGTACCAAAAACTTATGACTCATAAGAAATAACAGTATTTTCTTCTTGACTAAGAAAATTACTGGAATAATTAAGTTCCAGGATGAATGCAGTAATCATGACTAGCAAGTCAGCTTTGCACTGTAAGAGCCAACATAAAGCTGTGGAAGCCCAGAAAGAAATAGCTGTACAACAAAGAATTCTCCAGCCCTTTTATTTCACCTACGACTCCCAGGGTTGAGCTGTCAATGCCACTGCCACCCAACACTACCAACCAAGAGAAACACCCTACAAACATTCCCTGTACCTTTAAAATACACATGGAGCAACACAGTCTTCCACTAGAATATGGATATTTAATGAAAAAAATGAGGTAGCTTTTGCTGTCCTCTTCAGTACTAACTTTATTCCTTGCACTTTTGGATGTTGAGCATTAGACTACATGCACAACACACATCTGGTGACACAGGAGGAAAAACCAGTGCTACATGGCTCTCAGGAAATAATTCTGATGCAGTAGAAAGAAAGATTGTTTAAAAGGAAATAATCTAATTGGAACTTGCATTAATGAAGCGAGCTCATGGATTCTGAAGTAAAAATCTCAGAGAAGTGCTTTGTTATTTCTAGGCCTACAGAAGAAAAAATGCACTGCCTGTAGATATTTTCTATGTGTCATATGGAGATCTTTAATCTATTTATTATATTTACTTTCAAGGAAAATGTAGGATCAAGAGGAAAAGAAGTAACTGAGAACAGGATTGACAGGGAAGATTTGAGAACAATTTAAAAATATTTCATTTGAATCCTAATAATCTGATGTAATCCTAATATCATCCCAAGCACTTCACACAAGCCAGGTACTGGCAGGATAAACAATCTAAATGGCGTTTTGGTTAGTTTGGTTTGGTTTAGTTCCAGTTTTAACATTACTAGGTTTTAAAGGAGTTCTGTAGTGTGACACAAAATAGTTTACATTTACAGATCCATAACAGCAGAAAAAAAGAGACAGTAGGCACTACTTATGCATTAGCTGAGAAAATTATTTCCAATGTTATGTGTGATTTTACACAAATCTATTGGCAAAATAAACTTGAAAAAATATAAACATTCTTACGCCACATATTCCTGCTCATCTTCTGCTTGAAAGTGGTAAGTTCTGTTATCTGAAAGAAAGAAATACACCTTCTCATGTGGCACATGATAAAATTTAATGTCTACATATTTGGTACTAAAGACTATTTGGCAGCTAAAGCCTTAAGAGCAATGTCTCTTAAAATGCATCATTAATCCTTTATTCACAGCTATGGATAACAATTCCATAAAAAAGAAGAAAAAAAGAAGATGAAACTTTAAATTTTGATTCACACCAATTTTATGTATTTTAAAAGTCTTAAGTTTTGAAATAATAAAGAAAAATAAATACATGGATCAAATTTTATCATTTTATTACTTTCAGAAGTCAAAACTGAAATATAATTAGGAGGAGAAGGCAAACTTAATTTGTTCCTTTTATATAGTTTTTCCCTCCAGTTTAGCCAAGAAAATTGTTTTACTAACCAACAGATGAAGACATGAAGTGGCTATTATCTCCCACAATCAAAGGTTTCCTAGACTGTCCATTTTAATATGCAATGTTGGAACAGTTTCTTGGTTAATACTCTGTATGTGAAGTCTGAAAACACTAAGTTGACTCATCAAAAGACTTTTCAAAATCAGACTGGATACAAACACCTGCTGCACAAGACCAAAATAGGAAGTAGGGGAACCACAGGAGCTTTAAAGCTGAGAAGAAAAGGCACTACCAATTTTCAGACAAAGAGAAATATATTTTAATGTAAGAAAAGAGAGAAAGAAATTGGGTCTCCTTGTCTTCCTCATTCCTTCAAATAGCACTCAAAAAGCAGAACAATGACTGAAAAGCAGGATAAAGCCAAAGGTCTTTCCCCTTTCCTGGTGGCTACAGTAACACAAGTTCCACAAAACTGTTAAACATCTCTCTGAACTGAAGAAGCAGCACATATATTGCATTTCATGGCTTGTCACAAACAAAGAGTATTTATGCCACATCTACACAGAGAAAGGTTCTACATCCATTTGCTCATCTTCAGAAATAGAGGCTCTGAACAGCCATGAGACACTGTGTGTGTCTGGATACAGACCTGAACTTTGAGCTCTACTCAAAGCATCCTGCAATGACATTTTCAGAAATCCCAGTAACACAAGATGGTACTAAAGCTGTTACATACGTGATATTAGATCAAAGGACTTCTTATCTTCAGCATTTGGCTTCACCTGGCAGGTCAATAAATTCAGTTTAGCTGGTTGCCTGTTGGACTAAAAAGAAAATTTATTTTATTTTAAAAATGTATTGATTTAGGATTATTTTCCCTTTCTGGAGAGTGGGCATGTATGATATTACTTAAAGCTTGGACTTGCACACATATCCACCCTCAAAAACCTGGAGACCAGAATCACCTGGTCTGATTTGGTCTCTCAAAAGGGACACGTTGCTAAATCTAAACAAAATTAAAATTTTTGTGGTCTCACTTTATCTGAAAGGGATGAAAAAAAACCTTTAAATTTACAATTTGCTAATATTAATAGTTTTTAATTGCATTTCTTCAACAAGGGCAAAACTATAATGCAGTTTTTCACTACAAAATGACCAAGTTCCAAGTTTCCTCCCATTTTAAATAAATCAAAGATATAATGCTAAAACTTTAAAATGGAAGTGGAAAGCTGAAGATCTGGAGTTTCAAAACTCGGGATAAATACCAATACCAATATTCTGTGCTGCAATTAAATCACTTAAGACAGAATAATTAAATGTCTCTTTCAGGAATTTGGGGTTTATACAGGTAGTAAGCTTTAGAAATTGAGGGCTGTCAGTGGATTTTGGGGCAAAGGAGGAAAAGAGGTGAGGAAATGGGACAATCTCCTTTAACAAGAGCAACTCCTGTGCTTGTTTCCAACAGGTTCATGTGACATTCCCACAAGGCAGTTTTAGCACTGCCTCCCCCATGATCACCTTGGTGCTACCTCATGACTGAGCATTCCTAGGAAAATTCTTCAGATATGTACCTGATCCCAAGAACTCACTGTGAACAAAAATGTCCAGCATTCCAAACTTTTAATTGAAAGCACTCAAAATACTAAACACCTTCATTCATGTGTCAGACTCTAACCTAATATCAAATACTTCCCAAGTTCCCAAATTACGTGGCTCACATATATACCATGACAATCCTTACAAGCAAATCCATCTGAAGTATTAATTGAGAAGTCTGTTCAATACATTTGCCATTTTCTTATTAAACTACTGATAAATTCATTTCATAAGCTACAGTTTCACGAAATTTCAACAGTCAGAAGCTGAAGTAACATCCTTTTTGCTATAGCATATTAGCAATAACAGATTCACCAGGAAAGGATAATGCTGTTTATTGTTTTGATATAAAGGTATAAAAATAACTTACCGTTGCATGTGAGATGGTAAGAATTCCATTTTTAACAGTGCACTTCCTTCTTTGCCATACTTTCCTTAACCTACATAAGAATATCATATAAATTTTAGTAAATAGATGTGACTTCAAAACTCATAAATAACATTATCATTTTGGGACAATTAGCTTTAAAAAACAAACAGATGCAGTCAAAATTTTACTAAATGCTTCTTCAAAAGAAACTTCGAGTTTTGTGACAAATCTTAATCATCTTTTAGAGAGTTATAAAGATAATAGCTTTCTTTTAACTATGACTACTTTTTATGCTTGCTTGTCATGCTTTTGATATTTGCTACACTAAATTCAGTTCTGTGTTCAGGCTTGAACTTTGGAACTCACAACTACTTGTAGCAGGTGCATTAGGACAATGTGTCTGAAGCACCCACAGTAGAAAGCTGTTAAAATAGAGCCTGAACATAGCAGTAGATTTCACTATTATGTGCAACCAGAACATACCCATCACTCTTCTTTAAAAGATAACCTTTCTTCTCACTGCCATATTCCTTATTCCCCTGAAGCTGATGCATACTGTACCCTCCTTGCCTGCTCTGTGAATCCTGAAAAGGGGAAACACAACATTAACATTCTCCTGATCTGCACAGTAAACTTTCTTAACCTTCAAGCCTATTTTATTTTTTCTTCTCTACAACATCACAAATTCATAAACATTAAAAAAGGAGAACTCCTCCTGCATGTTTTACATTGATAGGAGGGCTTGCTTTTACACCACGTGATCTTGAACTAGATGCACGTTCAAGATTTAATTAATACATTAGGGCTTTGATGCAAATATGCATCTCAAAACAAAAGACTTTTAGAATACAGATATTTAATATTGCACAATCTCATAAGCAAAAGATAAAATTTCAAAAAGAAAACAACAGAATAAAGCATGCATCTATATATAGAAATACATTTATAAAGAAAGACAAATGATAATTTTTTTTTCAAATAAAATATATTTATAATCCATGAGTTTTAGTGAATGAAGTCAGCTGAAATAACTTTTGGCCTGACCTAGTGAAACAATTAAGCAAAATGGATTAACTTATTACAAGCACATCAGAAAAAAAATCCCCCAAATTCATTAAAACATTGACTTACTCTCCTAGACTTCGATCACGAAAGGCAAAAGCAATAGAGGAAAGAGAAAGCAAATAATTTGAAACAAGAATTATTATTCATTTAAAAAAACATGTTCCCTGAACAAAAATTTTATAGCACCCATTGTTAATGTTTCCCCTTTCTAAAGACACTAAGAGAGAGAAGGCAAGAACTATCTTTAGGCATATTGGTGTTTTGTCTCATCCACTAACAAAATACCATAATAAAATTCCAGGCAACCTAGGATATATGACATTGGCTTCACAAAATAACTAAGAGGACTTCAGGACCAAAGTTGAATACATCTTCCAATCTTTGTAATCTTTAAAGTGACTAAAAGGATACTTATATTGTATCCTCCACAACAGCACCTAACTCTGAATTTCCATTAAGAAAGATTAGGCCCAAAGTTAACATTGAATTTTTACAAGTGTATGCAAAAA
The DNA here is from genome assembly GCF_901933205.1 of Camarhynchus parvulus. Taxonomy (NCBI): domain Eukaryota; kingdom Metazoa; phylum Chordata; class Aves; order Passeriformes; family Thraupidae; genus Camarhynchus; species Camarhynchus parvulus. Next base: position 142,455,933 of record NC_044572.1, read on the forward strand.
GCTATATTTAAGGGCACATCAATTTGGTTTTGAATGTAACTGTGAAACAACAACCTGCAAAACATTTGACAACATCCCACCAAAAAAAAAAAATTAAAAGAATGGGAAGTTCAATTACTCCCTTCTCAATAACCTTTCCCCTCTACAGCAGAGTTTCTTACTACCACAACCAATATATACTGAGGATTACTCCCTCTTGGTTTATCCAGAGCATTTAAAATTGATTTTCATTTTGCAAAAAGTTTGCCACAGAGTTTAGAGAAGTGCTTTGGTAAAACTGGCAATTGTGGCTGGAAGCAGCACAGAGGCTCCTGCAAGCTGGGTGCTGCCAGCAGGGCTCACATCACCACAATCAGCAGCTTGTTTGTTAAAAGCAAATTTCAAACCCCCATGGGAATTAGGGAATTAATCCTGCTGGTATTAGCATAGGAAAGAACCTAATGAGATATAGTTCTTGTTACAAGTAGTACATGAGATGGAGATTTGGGGAAATAAATCAAAATGAAAAGAAATAATTGACAAAACAGACACAAAACATAATTCCAAAAATTAGCTATATTCAACTTAATGCTGTTAAGTTACCTTTGCAGCAATAGTTAATAGACAAAAAGAGGGAAGAGAAGCCTGTATTAAAGGCTCAGTTTATTTTAAAATTGAAGCTTCTTAGGACATGAGCATTTTGTAACATACAAGATCAGATGCTTTACACAATTAAAAGTACACTAGTATTCACTAAAATACTTTTTCCAAAAACCATAATAATTTCCCAAAATTTGGCAATTCTTGCACAAGGTAACAGAATCTGCCCCAGCTTGACATGAGGACAGTGCAAGAGTGGCCACAAGAGATGCTGTCTGTGACAGGGCCAAAGTCAATGGTACTTCCTGCAATGCAGCTGCAGCACTGGCACTGCTGCCCAGCCCAGGATTCAAACATGCTCAAGATGTGCTCCCACAGGAACCAGGTCATTGCAGTGATGCCACTAATACCTTTCTCACTGATGAAAGGACAGGTATGCCACAAAAATGTGCAAGGTCATTACAGGTGCCCATAATGCTAAATAAACACCTTGAACAAGTGCAACAGTGGAACAGGAGCTGCATTATGAGACCTCAAGAATGTCAGGATATCTCACTTTTCTCACAGCAGCTCTAAAGAGGTTAAAGGTGGCAGAATATACAATTTGGACAGGAATCACTAGTTTCAGTTTCCTTCTCTCCATCAAAAAACTGTTTACTATCAACAACTAGGGCCTCAATTTTATTATTTCAAACTGCTTCCCTGCCAAAGCAATGTCTGGTAAGAATACTTCTGATTTTTTACAAATCCACTGGAGAAAATCCCATTCATTTAATGTTCTTCAATAATTCCATTAATCCATCAATTTTCCATCAATGAGATTATAGTGCACTAACATAAGTGGGGAAATGTATACTGAATCATAATCCACCAGGCCATTGTCACAATAATAAAGCCCAGCTTTATGTACTTGAAGATTTGGATACACACAGTGATGGAGGCTGACTGGTAAAAACTCAGGCCACATCAGGCTTTGCTGTCTCTTAACCAAGGAGTAATGAATGCTGACCTGCTGCTTCAGGAGCAAGCACTGAATACCTAAGTAACACATTATTTTATCAAGCTCCTCAATTTCTGACAGCATCATTACACTCTGACTCACGTCATGTGGCAGAATCTCATGACTGAAAGTTCTCATGTTGATTTTGAGACAGAAACTTGAACATCAATGTGAGCAAGTGGTTATTTTATCAAAAAAAAGCAGATTCTTTCATTACAGCATTTCTCTGTATCTCTCCTGTGATTTGCCTGGATATCTGAGAATCACAATATTGCTCCTTTTTCTTCTAAGACACAACTTCAATTCTCTTCAAAACAAAGACTTTATTTTTTACATTTATAACTTTATATACATGTATTATACATATGTACACACACAGAGTTTTTCAAGAGTCCTAGAATTTGTCCAGACTGTAATTACAATCAGAACAGTTGCAGAGTTTATTTTGGTGATGCCTGTGAAGCTTCTTTATTTCAACATGTATTCAAGTTTCAAAATTTGACTTCACATTTAAATTTGACTTTACTTATATATTTTAGATGAGGTTTTTTTAGTATATATTTTTTTACTACACATCCAGGAAATAGGTAATCAAAATTCCAAACATTATATTTCACTTGTTACTCTGCCTCATAATAATCTATGAGCAATTTTGAAACTTGACTTGTGTGGACGGTACCACATGCAGCCGTGAATGCACAATACATTGCTAAAGAACATCCACCCATTTGTCCTACTTTAATTCCAAGAACTGGCTGACTGTCAAGAAGCATGAACTCAACAACATATGCAGCATCCAGGAGAGAAGGAGATATTTTCCTTTGCTTCCCGAATAATCAGCTTGTGGAAGAAAAGATACCTGAGAGGAGAGCAAGTCTTGCTGTGTTGGGAATCAATTCCCGATGAACAATGAGCAGGAATTATGTTCAGAGTGATTTAGATAATAGGGAGATGACAAATGTAATGCCTGTATGGAAAGCTCTGTAAGTGTCATGGAAGAGATCTGCTAAGTCCATGTGCACACTGGAGATGGAAGAGAAAAAAAACCAAACCGATAATCAGGAAAGACTGTAAAGTATGAGCTAAGGGAAAACTGAGCAATAGAAAGAGCTGACAGCTTCCACAGTAAATTGGGATCTATTCAAAGGTGTTCTGTGGTACTACTGTCAGCATTTGTGCCACAAAAGAAATTCTAAAAAACATGTAGAGTGCATTGTAAGGCTGTGTTGTCCTTCAGAATGGTGAGATTAGAGATGCAGGAAGAGGAACAGCCTCCTGGCCAAGGTTTGTCTGCTGTATGATGTACACCTATGTGATGTAAGCATATGTAAGCAAACATTCAAAAGAAAAAAACAATCACTGTAAGGAATTACTCATCCATCATTCCTTATTAATTGTGATTCCAAATTAGTTAATTCACAATTAAAAAATTGAAGTTAATTAACTTCAAGCCACACGTCTACACACAGTGGTCATGATCACAACGGGCTATCTATAGAATTATGTGACAGCCCATGAAAATATTTGCACCTATTACTTGTCCTGTTTTCCAAAAGTTTCAGAAGAATTCCAGGAAATTAAAGATTTTTTAGCTTCACAGCACAGAAGGAAGATTAATGAAAACCACTTTGAAGAATATATTTATTATTACATACACTGGAAAATCAGGGCTTCTTTTGAACAAAGAGGTTGTGTACGAAAATTTCCTGGAAGAATCAGCAAGTAAATGATGACTGATGCAGTGTACCTGGACTTTCAATGGGCACTTATTCTTCCTTATGAAAGGGAAAGAATTACATTGCCACAGGACAGGAGGAAAAGTCCTCAGGTGACGTAACAGGTTAAAAGCACGAAACAGCCAAATGAGTTTCACAGAAAGCTGTGCCAGCACATATGGTGTCTAACACAAACAATATGGAAAAAGGTGAACAGTAAACTGTCAAATTTTGTTAGATGCTATTAAATTATTCAGGATACTCAAGAAAGGCTCACTGAAAAATTTCTCAGGAACTCAAAAATAGTGAGTAGCTTGACAAAAAATGACAGGTGAAGATCAGCATAAAAAAATGCCAAGTGATGCAGAGGGGAAGAATAAGATACTGTGAGCTCACCATGAAGATTCAGAAACAGGATGATATGGTTACAGCTTTACAGATGATCAAACTTACATACCTCCTCTGGCCAAAAAGCAAGTCAATGTAAGGTTTTATATGGAAAAATAAAAAAAAAAAATTAAAAACGAACAAAAATGTATCTAGCAAGGATATCATAAATTCTCACACACACTCAGATCCTGAATAGGGTAAGCAGATCTAAAAGTTCAAAACAAATAAAAGCAGAAAGAACAACATGCAGCCATAGTGGGAAAGGCTCAGCTGTAACATAAGCTAATGATTTATACTTCTTCAAAAAGCAACTGCACAAATTTAAAGACTTCCAAGCCAGCCAAGCTACTAATGGGGGTGTTCTGGGGAAGTATCAGTGTTTATTGCCCTGCATTTTACTCTCAACATCCACGATAAACTGGCATCAGAAACTTGGCTGACTCAGTGACCTGGCTGTAAATTATGTTTTTATGTATATATGATATTAGCAATACTGTTGATCATATATTTGGATGATCATATATATTCAGAAGAATGGCATGTGTCTAATGTTTTGTTCTAATTCATATTTAATAACAGACACCTGGTAAATATGAATGTCTTATACACCTACAAGAACACTGAAGAGGGTAAGCAAATTTTTCCTGAAGGAAAGCTACACTGACCCTCCCAACAATCACTGTCACCATGGGATATTCAGTATTTCTCTCAGGGACTATGATTTTGAAAAGTCAGAGTATTATCTCAGGTAAAAGCTGTGATGTGTTATGTTCTCTCCTAGTTCAAGACTTATTCCAGAACATCTGCAATGGACACCACCTGTGCTTCCCTCCACCTCTGCAGTGGATACCAGATACCAGGGCATTTGATCATGAATTTTACTTTTTAACTGCCCTGTCTCAGCCCCCGCTGTCTGAATAACAAACAAATTTTCTTCCTTACCATCTCCTATTAGCAAAAGGAGTTTGTAGAGGAGAACAACAGCCCAAAATCCATGTGAGTTAGCAGCTGAACTCCAAAGTGCAAACCACAGCTAAAGGCAAACCTCTGGTTCTCATTCTGCTTTGGGATCACCTGGATCAGGAAAATCCTGAACACAAACTGGCTGAAGGACAGCAGAAGACAAGATGGGAGTGTGCATCCCTGCTCTTCATTTTTTCCGCTGAATAATCATTCTTTATCATTATCAAGTACAGGATGCTGGGGTAGACGAAGCATTTATCTGACCCATTACAACTCTTCTTATAACACATCAAGAAAGTACATAAAAAAGAGAATAATTTCTCTTTGTACATAAAATGGAAACAGAAAATCAATGTAAAAAAATTGTTTGTTGATATGTAGTTGAACATTGTAAATATTTGTTTTGCCATGATGTTGAAAGTCCAACTCTTTTGAACCAATAACTACACAAATTTAACATCAGTTAAACCAATTTCTGAATATAAAATTCACAAATTTACATTATCTCCAAGAATAATATGTCTAAATTATTTACCTCCTTCTGATCAAGCTGCAGAGAAGATTTTATCAAATCTCTAAGAGCTGTAAGTTGTTTCTTTTCTTCATCTTGTGTCTGCTTTATCTATAGAAAGAGATTGCCATTATATGCTTGCTGGATGCAACTTTAATTTTAATGTTTTATGCATTTTAATAAACCATTTTAGATGTTCTGAACAACTAGCTCAACTATTTTGTATTTCTGTAATAGTTGAGTTTATTTTCATGTACCAGTCCATTCTTCTATCTTCACCTTCTATGCATTTACTGCTTGAAAAGCAAATTAAAATGAATGTATAACTTGACATGCACCATTTATTCTGTTATATTGTCATGGCTTACTATAGCTAATGCAACTAAATTATCCTCTGAAATATTAAAATAACTCAAATAAATTTGACAAATTACTTAAGGAATGAAAATGCAGCTTCATTTAGCAACAAATTACAATAGCAAATGGGATTACTGTAATTCTGATTATGGAATACAAAAACACTTGGGTGACAAGTGATCTTTGATTCCATGTTATTACTTTTCTTCAATAAACATCACAATTAATTCATTTATAAAACCCTGGTGCTATCATTAAGTAGTTTGGTTTTAAAAAGTGAAAATGGTACTAAAATTAATGTTAACAATATAAGCTGATTCCAATATTCATACTTAAAAGCAGTTTTATCTTAATACATGATTGAATTAACAGTAGAATGAAAGCTACTTTTCCTAATAGCTCTAAAAATTGCATATGAAGTTCAACAGTCAAGACGTCTTTTCTTCACCTAGCTGTGTTCAGTTTCAAGTAACATAGCTTTCATTTATAAGATGTAAATTAAATATAGATCCTTGTAGTTCTATTTAAAATGTACTTATATAAACAAAATATTTGCATTTTCAGATATAAAATTACTTGTAAGCAAACTTACATTATATAAGTCAGCAGCCAACTTTTCAATATATTGTTTAAGTTTATCAGCTGTTTTCAAGCCATCTTGGAAGAAACTGGAATGAAAAATACCTTTGATTTATCAGGAATGTATGGAGTTCACAACACAAAGTAGATTGACTTGTGTAGAAAAATAGCAAAACCAATAAAACATACCCAGCTTTTTCCATGTTCAAAACTGTACAAAATAATTAAAAAAGTAAAAACCCCATCAAAAAACTCCTTCCTAGTAGCTTAGGGTATCTTTCAACAGTAGAGACACCACTGTGACTTTAATAAATATCAAATTAAAGAGAATATAGCCAACGTGTTTGTCCTACAGTAACCTCTAAAATATTTTTTCTGTATTTAACTTAAGTTCCTGTGTGTTTGCCTTTGTGATTCTAATGATGACAAGGTTGTATCTCATCAGTTTCACCTCAAAGAAATTACTGACTTTCACAGTGGTTTTAAAATTTACAAAAAGACTAAAAACTATTAATTAGAATAAACACAATATTTATAAAAATGCATTCCAGATCTATGCCTCGGGAAATAAAATTATTTTTTGCATGCAACATGCAAGGTTTTCCTTCAGCCTCTTTCTCCATCACTGCCCTGCCCCCCAAACTCACTCACACGTTCCCTCCTGGAAGTCTACAGCCTCAGAAGAGGAAGATTCAGACACCTGGCACATCATAGTCATGAAAAAAGCCTTGATACATTCAAACAAAGGGAAAACAATCTTGTGCAAAAAAAGAAAGTAGTAACTAAAGCTCAAAGTATTGTAGCACTTACTTGCATTGTGCATGGTAATATTTAATAAGGTTCTGCAGAAGGTCCACACCCTTTTTTGTCTTGATTTCATTAACCTTAATAAGATACTGTATAGAAAATGGACAACATGTTGACAATCATGTATCACAAACTTCAACAGTTTTCAAACAATAAAACAATTGCTCAATGAATTAAACTCTGGGTTAAACTTCAGCGCTGAGCCATAAAACACCAGGCCACCACTGCTTAACTAACATTAAAACAGGTAACAATTTATCTAGCCACTCCATAAAATTTAAACACACCCAAACATAAAGCAAATTCAAGAAGAAAGTTTCATCCTTTAGAATTGTCTAAAGATTTCCTTTTTTTAATGCTACAGCAGTCATTACTGAAATATTTTGACAATACAAACGCTGTGCAATTTAAAGTAATCTCCTCTAAAATGTAATAAAAAGAACTATTACTATAAAAAAAACAGCTTTATGGAACTAAACAAATCACTAACATTTATCACTTTATTAGACATTTTCAAAAGCTTCAGAAAGCATACTGGAAGAAAGATATAAAAATTTTGCTAAACCACAAATCTGTTAAAATAAGAAATATTTCCACAGTGTATTTTCAGCCCAAGAACCTTCCCACAATAATCTAAAACCAAAGAAAAGGAATAAAACAAAAAGTAGCCTAGTTTTGTACAAGAGTTGCTATAATAATTATCTTTATATTGCTGTACTGTGTCACATTAAAATAATTTCCTCCTTCCACCCCCATTAGCAACAAAAGATTTCATCACCTTCAAGAAAGACCCACAAAGTCTGTTAATAATAAGTTCTGGTGTTGCAATTAAAAACTGAACTTTGTTTCTTACTTCACACATCTGCAGCTGAAAGAGCCTCCTCTCCTTCTCCATCTCTTCAGCTATCTCAGCCCCCGTTATCTCTGTTCTTATCATCCCGTGCTGCTTCGCATGTTCTCTCTTCTCCTTTTCAATCTTTGTACTGAAATTTTAATTAGAAAACATTTTAGACAATTCCTTCTGCTAAAATGTGCTCTGGCATTATTTAGGGAAAAAGTAATAATTAAGAAGGATCAAAGAAGACATTCTGAAGATTAGCTGTTCTACCAAATCCCGTATATTTTAAATCTCAAGAAGCTATTGAGCCATGAAATTGTCCTTCCTTCAACTGTATTCTCTAAATTGTGTGTTACTTGGGGGAAAAAATTATATCTTAATAATAACAATAGCAATATTACTAATACTGCTAATAATAATTTGTTTTAAAAATCCCAACACCACAAAAAAACAAAGCCAAGTGGTAGACAACTACTTACAATTTGGTTTCATAATCTTTCCAGGCTTTGTCAAAAGGCTTTTTGAGGTCCTTAGGAAACAGAAAATTGTCTTAGAACATTTTTAAACTTTTTCTTTGTAGTTATCAAGTAATAAATAGCAACAAAAATACTGTTTACTTCAAAATTTTTCAGAAAGCAATTGGAAAAAAAATATTTGGTTTGAATCTTGTAAAGTATTGCTTTCCTGAGCACACTAAAACAGCAATTTACAATGAAATTTTCAAGATTTCATTGCAGTCACACCAATTTTGTTCTTTACACTAAATACAAATGATTAATAAATGCAAACATTATATTCACTCATATATATTTCACTCCTAAGAAATACTCTCATGAATGAAAGGAAAACAATCACTAGACCGATGAACATGAAACAAAAATATAGTTTGCACTTACCCCTTTAACACCTTTTAAGTCTCCTTTTAAAAGAGAATCCAAAGTGAAAATAACATTGTGGCTTAAACCCTGGAGCTAAAAACAAAAACATTATATTCAGAAGGATTTATGATGATCTTATCAAACTACTGCCAACAATTCTTTGGACTTCACTAACCAAGTTGCAATCATCTCACATTTCCAAATTCATAGTAAATTCAAGTCTGGGAAGAATTAAGAAATATTTACTTGCATGAGCCATAGAAACATTATAATTAATGTTTACTTAAACAAGGTAACATAAACCCAGAATATTACAAATAGTATGTAAGCAAAGTTCTGAAAACACTTCAAGGCAATATTCATCCTCCTGAAGCAAAGATTTGGGTACAAATTTGGCTACAGCCTCCTGAGTAAGAAGGACCTGCTGTGCCACAGGCAGGGAACACACAAAGAACATGTTAATTCAAGCATGAACAGAAGGAGCAAAGAGGGGCACCAGCTCTCTGAATATTCCCCCCTTTTTGAGAATATTGTTCCTTTCCTTGTCCATTGTGTATCTCACATCCCCTTATACTCTCATGAGTTTAAATTTCACCCCACTGAGTTCATGCCTGTTTGATTATGGACAAGAATATCAAAACAACCACACAAACAGGTTCTCCAGATCTAGCGTTCCACTCAAACTCCTCACATAGTCTAAAGACACTGTAGCCTTTTTTTCATTTTTCCAGGTGTATCCATTAAAGATAACCAACTCAAACCATTGATTTTTGGCTTGAAATGACTGAACAGTAGCCAATGAATATGTCAACTATAGAAAAAAACCCAAAAATCCCAAAGCTAAATAGCAGTGTGTCACTCCAATACAGTAAGGATTTGCAATCATTTATTACTACATCATTGAAGACTTGATAAAACAGTAGCCCAAATGAACTGGAAAAAATCTGATAAAGCAAAACAGTTTCACATATAGAACAAAACAAAGGGAAAAAAACCCCTTAACACATGGAAACACATATGAGAATTTAGTGAGGGTTATGAACAAAAGATAATTTGCCTGCAAAGATTAACTGAGGACATTTACAGGAAAGAGAGGTACAGAAAAACAGGCTTTAAACACTTGGAAAAAGGCAAGAATCATGCAAATTTTCAAAAGAAATAATCTGCAACTGCTACAAATGTTCTGCCAAAACTTCATCTAGATCAATGTAAAGATATTGACACATTTCCATAAACACAGGTCTTTATACACCTTTTAAATGCACTATTATAATGAATTACTCCATAAAGAATGAAACCCAAAATGGCCAAGGAGGTAGAAGTAAAAATCCGAGAAACTGATTCTGCTGGGACACTCAGAGTTTGCTGAAAACAGAGACCAGGGTCAGCAATGGCCAATCCCAATGTTTTACCTTTATATAAACTTAAAACTGAAGGGTCACTGTGTGTCCTTCTTATAAGATAATCTTAATAACAGTGATTGAACAACTTAACAATTATATTCATAAATTTTAAGTTTCAGACATTATATTTAATGTTTACATCAACAGTTAGTAGTAAAAACTGCGCAGCAACTTATTTAGCTTTGTTAAATTGATTAATGGACGTGGTTTTATTCTTGCCCTTGTATGCTGACCAATCATTTCAAAATTATGCTTTCCAAAAGTTGTGTATGTAATAAAAGCTGCTGGTTTTACCTCACAGTAAGTGACTATCACTCTAAAACAGTCACTCCATAATTGACAAAGAAGAAAGTAAGTTACTTTGTACCCTCCTTGTCATGAAATATCCATAATATCACAATTCCTATGAAAATTTTAATGAATCATAATTGAAGTTGAAAGATGGAACAAAAAGGATCCAAATTTGTGAAGCATTTTTCTCCTTGTCTACTGTGTAACCCCAGTCCTTATTCATCTTTATGTCTTTGAAGACCATTCATTATTTTATTGTACCTTTATTAAATAAGGCATCAACAATCTGTTCTAGGTAAAAAAGAAAAAAATCCCTAAACCTATTATCCTGCCATTCATCTTAATAACTCCTGGCATTTTTCCAATTAATTTTATCAACATAAGGCTCAGCACCTACTTTGGGGCTTCAGCAGTGACATAACTGAGTCCTTCTCTCAACTGCTTTTTCAATGCACCTCAACTTCTATTTTGATATAAACATCTTTTTTTTTTTTCTTTCAGTGTAATCTTATTAAGCAGAATGATGCTTAAGAACAATAAAGCAGAATTTTCTATCTCAGGGAGAAAAATTAAAAAAATAAATGGGTTTAAAATGCTGAGGCAATTGTAAAATAAGTTTGTTGTCTATCTGAGACTGCTAAATGAAGTAAATTAGTGAACACCCTATTTTGAATCCTGTTAACAAGAATTTGGGTAGATAATGCTTAATAATCTAGCTGAAATAGTATAATGTTGCTTTGAGTAAGTGTGGCTTCTTAAATTAAAAGTGTTTTTTTCCACTTGAACAGCTCTATTTAAAATAAATAAATAAACCCAGACATCTTTGCTAGTTGAAATAGGTTAAAAAATTTCTGCGGATGCTCTGCTAGGAATGGCAAAGTCCAGAAAGCTTCCAAAAAACTTGAGTTCTAGTCCCAAGCTGTCCTTAAACTGCACTTTAATTCACATGCTAAATTTTAATTTAAGGTAAAATTAATCCAGAGTGACAGAAGTCTCTACAGCGGAAAGCACAAGACTCAGTTTTGGGCAATTGTCACAGCCAGTGAACTTTGCTACAGTGACCTTTGGTGTGACCTACAGCAGTTATGGCTGTGCTGGGGACTACAGGAAGACAAGTCTGTAACATCACTTGTACTTCACTCACCAAAAAAGCTTGGAAATTAACCCAACTATAAGAAAAATATAAAACTGAAGCTATGACTTTCTGAATATAACAGTTACAGTCACATTTACAAAGCCCAAGAAAAGTGATTTCACAAGAAATGTGGCTTCATTACTTTCAGTGTTTAAAGATATTTGCTATGACTCTAATTTTATTATGGAGTTTTCAGAAATAAAAGGCCTAAGGCAAACTTTAACTGAGACAAACCTTTAAACCACCTTCAAAAACCTGGCATGGATGCTTTATGTATTAAAGGGAGAGTGGACTGTTAACATCATTTAAACATGCTCAAATTGTTAGTTTTTTTCCAAAAGGTGAATGTTTCTCCTTTTGTGGCAAAACAAAACAGCCATGACTAATGATATTGTATTTTTAACAAGAAACACTTCAAGTTAAGGGATGATTTAACTTATACCTCCATGAGGTATAGATCACCCTCAATCACTTCTGAATGATGACTCAAGGGATGTCTCAACATTTATATTTACCTTCTTAACTTCCAATTAACAATCAAACACAGAGTGTGTCATAACACCCTTTAGAGATCCTCTCTGAAGAAACTGTAGGTTTCGTTTTGGAAAAAAACTGAAAGCATCTTAAAAATTATCCTTAGTCATCATGATCATGCATGCAGTTCTTGTATTATACTTTATTTTGAAACAAGTTAAAAGCTAAGAAAGTTCAAAACTCCTCACCAGGTTCTTCAACAGTGTTGATAATTCTTTAGTAAGTGTGGAAAATTTTACAAAAGCTGTGCCAAGGTCTGGATTATCCCGACTTAAAAAATTACTTCCGAATTTATCTAGTACTTGTGCATAGTTTTCTTCATTTTGCACATGATCTGCAAAGAAAAATCACAAGTCAGTGTTTTTGTAGTCAATTATAATTTTAAGCTTACTGCAACTTAACAACAAACTAATAAACAGCACTTTGAGAAAAGTCACAAGTCAACACATTTACAGAAAATTAAAAGAATTTTAAGATTAAAAAGAACTACTTAGCAATAGGTATATACATGCTTTTGAAATCAGCAAGCTGAAAATTGTAATATAGAGATGAAGAAATTACTCTGTCAATAGCTAGAGATCAATAATACATCAGTGAAACAATATAAGATTGTTTTGTAAACAATATTGGAATTTTTAGCTGCCCACTACAGGAACTTTCATACATACATGAACTTTTCTTTTGAAATGTTGGACATTTTTACAGAACAAAAAAGTCAAAAGTATCAGCTATAAAAGTAGGGAGACCAAGTCTGAATCTGACTAAGCTCAAAAGAAGAAGCATTTTACAAAGGCTCCCTTTTTGCCTGCTTTGCACACTGAGCTATCCCAGATAACAGAATGTGTATTGGTGCACAGCCAAAGACTCATTCCAGTGTATTTAATAGCAAACTGCACATACAGAGAGGTCAGAACCAAGACAATGCAGTTGAAGCCAGCGAAAGTGAGAAAAATCCTTGACTCAAGAATGAATTAGAAACTCTTGTATCTGAAACGTCCTTCCTGTTTCTATTTGGTTTCTTTTCTGACATGTGGTCACATAATTTTTGTTACTTCTATCTTTAAATAGAAAATTTACCTCTACAGCCCTTTGGGAAAGGCTTTATCACCTTTATCTCTCTTAGAGGATATTAGTATTAATTAGATCAATATTTCACTTTAATGAATTGCCTAGGCTTACTATGTGGGCTTTTTTCTGCAAACCACAAACACAAAACCACAGAGCTACAGCACAAGTTCTGTGCAATGAAAGGAATAAAGGGAAAGAGAACAGCCAGGAGGTACCATGGTTTTTTTCCCCCAAAATCTCCAAGTTTGGCTTTTTGCGTTTTTTGTTTTGTTTTGTTGTTGTTTTAATTTATGATATTGCCTAAGAGCATCTGAATTGCAAATTATGACTCAGAAGAAAAAGAACAAAAAGATGTAAGTTTCAAAGAATTCTTCATTAATAATGTCTCACAATGCACAAATCTATTTGGATATTAACAAACAGCTGGTGAAGAGTTAAACAGTTAACTCTTCTAAGGTATTGCATATACGCAAACAACAGTGCACCAAAGGTCCAACAAAAAAATGTCAAAAACCTGTTAAAAAAATGTACAATTCTTATTTACCAATACCAAGCCCCAAAGCTCACTCATCACATCAGTCACATTCTAAAAATCAGACATTAATACTGAGGTTTTCAAGAGGCCAAATATTTAATCATGTTAATACAGAGCTGCAATTCAAGCCATATGTTTTTAAGAAAACTGCTCCAAAAGCATACAGTTTTAATCAAATAGCTTAGCACTGAACTCAAGGAAACCACTACATAACAATAAAATATTTTGTTTTGATGTAAAAGCTTTTGCACAAATATACACAGAGGACTTTATCTATGAAGGAGCTTTAGCTCAAGGTCTAACTGAGTAAAGCTCAAGCATAGCATATCCAGCTGTGCTAAAGGAAAAGGAAGGATAATGGAAGGTCAGAAAGAGCCCTGCTAGATCATGGAACCCCTGTCCTTGCTTGTGAAGTGCTTTTTCTACCGCAGTATTTCCCAGCATTTTGATTTTAAGCACCGTGTTGTTTCATAGAGCATTTTAAAAAATTATTTCATAAAGAGAGTGAAAAAGAGTTGAAGAAGCTTTTTTCCTTTATCTGTAGAAAGGCAAAAGAAATTCCTGGTCAGAAAGAGGAAGCAGGAAGCAGATCATTGTCCTAGAACAATATAGAGGAAATTCTCAAGAATCCCGGACTACAAATCTCCTAAATCTAGAAATGAAGTTTTTATGGCGAATTAAAAGGAATACTCCTATATTTACTTCTTATTTGCCACACAGGCACACAAAATGCAAGTATTCTGTAAGAAATAAGAGATCATTTCTCTTATGAGAAATTTTCAATTTCTACAAAAGTATCAGTGTAAATCTTGCAGAAGGAGATTAAATACTTTTAGAGCTAAATATTTAATATAAATATTAAAGAGGTAAGGCAATTCCCTATTCAACCATAAATGCACATAGCTGAAAAATTAAATCTGCAATGTAGCCTACACTAAAATATGGAATGTGAAACCTGGCATGCTTAGAGCAAAGAGCATTCTTAAATTTCACTCTAGGTGCCTCATGCACTCAGAAATACTTCCTAATGTCCTAATAGAATTTCCTTTGCATACAGAAAGCTCTAATAGGCATGACAATATTTACTTTCTTAGATACAAATCCTCATACAAGACTTCAATAAGAGTGAGACAGGATCACTGACAGCAGTACATACAGGAACTAAGATTTGTTTTCCAGAACTGAATCATGTCTTTCCAATATTGTAAGCAATGCTCAGCACTGGGATGAAAATAGAACAGCTTCCCCAGGCAGACATCCTGCTCCTTCAGCAGCTCCCTGAGGTGTGCCAGAATCATGGAACACTGAGCAAGGGCTCTGCGCCCACTGACAAACACAGCTCCCTTCAAAGGGGTCTCACTCATTCCCTTCCCAGTAGGAGTTGGCAAGGCCCCCAGCCCCTGAGCCCATGCTGGGAATGCCACCAGAGCGTGGCAGATGTGGAATAAAGCAGCACACCAGCCTGGACACAGCAGTGGTATTTTCTGAGCTGAAAGCTGTGCACCTCTTCCACAACCCACACCAACTCTGGGCAGCATCCAGCATTGAATTTACCTTTGGTTTGAGAAAACCCTCACAGCTCCCAGTGCATAATAATGCTGCAGCATCCCTTATGTCTGAGCTCTAACATGTATTTTGAGGAAATGCTAAGAGGAAATAACAGGAATGCCTCTGGAGATGCAGATCCAAGCAGCTCAGGGAGGAGTGGCACCACAGCAGCTCTGCAGCAGCCCTCTGGGGCACAGCAGCACTTCCAGAAGCAGGGAGCACAGAGCTCTGAAGGACTCCCAGGGCTCAACCCCACCTTGCACTGCATTCCCAGGCAGCCACCTGCAGCTCTCCATGCCTAAAGTGACCCTGGGGGAAACTTTTCCCAGGATGAACAGAAAATACTGAAATGAGATTGCCAGAATTTGTACTCTTTCACTAGAACCCACAGCATTCAGTAAATGCTATGTTTATTTCCCACTCCAAATTTATCAGAATTTTAGCATATTCTTCTGAGCCTAGTGAGATTTCTGTCTACTTGTGCATATTAGGTAAGGGTACAGAAGTACAAATTCTGTGGAGAGAGGTTAAAGGATAGCCTTTATATGCTGGATCTGCAAAACACATCACTGAAATTAAAGGCTTAAAATTTCTTTTCTCTACAACAGTTTTGTTTAGATATATTACCCTGCAAACACTGAAGAACACAAGCACAAAAAAATGAAATAGTTTATAGATGAAAAACACTACTTTTAGCATTAATTATGCCCAAAGAAACCTGAAGAATGTTTAAATTAATTAGAATTAATTCTGCATTTGTGGTTAACAAAAATAAAAATCGTATTTCAGAATTTTGATCAACTTTAAACTATTTTTAAGCTTCTTCTAAAACAGCTTGGTTCCATGGATAGCGAGAGGAAAAATAACCAAGGTCAGAGCCAACATGCATTTATGAATGAAAGATGACTCAGAAAGGCTTTAGAAAAGCAAGAAAGCTGGCAAGGTTAAAAAGGATGGCAGAAATTATTTGAAATAAAAAACACCCTTTCTCATTTCATTCTTCACAAAGCTGAAATATAATGAAAAAATAATAGGAAAAAAATTTATTTGACCACCATACAATTGTCTGAACTTGATAACAATAACGCCTTCTGGAATGAGATTGCTCAAGGGAAAAGTAATAAAAGCCTCTTTCCATATTTCAGAGCAGGAAACATCTCACTGAGTCTGCAAGGTTCTCTAGATCATCACAGTACAAGAGCAGTGAGAGATAAGTCAGCCCAGAAAAGTAAATTACTTCTTTTTGCATCTCTGTTCATCACTGACATGCTTGAAGAAGCTCTCATGGAAGAATTTTCTTTCTCCTCTGCTTCAGAGGATTTATACCAAATCTAACAGTTGAAGAAACACAGCATGCAATATCAAAATATTGCCATATTACACTTAAATCCTTAATATAGTGTGCAGTTACTGTCCCTGCTGCCCAAAATTCACTCCTCCTCTTCTCTATTTTAGAAAAGGAAGTCTATACTTCCATTTTGGAGAAAGTGAGGATGATTAAATGTGATAGTTTCTGTAAAAAGCAAAAAACAAAAACAAACCAAAACAAAAAAACCAAACCAAAACAAAAAAAACCTTCAGTACCCGCTAGAGCTGCTGAGTTCAGAAGAGAGATACTGTGAGTAATAACAGAAACAACTCAAACCTATTTCAAGAGACAGAGTGGTCCACAGAACAAAGTTTGGATCCACCCACCAAAAACTCCTCTGGCTCTACTCTAGCAAGCTTTGGCACTTCAAAGCCTCTTACAAACTTTCATGCCCAGAACATGCAAAGCTCTTTCAATTTCATATCAGTTGAGTCATTTTGATGGATTTGAGGCCAATGCCAGGTTGAGACATGGGCAGGGACACTGTCCTCCTCAGGTGACTTAAGATCTGAAGAACATGAACATGCACTAGGAAACTTTGCTCAGGAGAATTTGACTAGATTGATGCAAGACTGAATGATAAAGATTTACATTAATTCAAATTCCTTGGACAAAATAAGTTGCAGAAGTCCATTAAGAAGTATCAAACATCAAAATAAGTTCTGACTCAAGGCAATTCCAGGCCTTCATGTCTGTGTGACCTGAGAAAGTGCTAAACAAAGTGCTTAAAATACACTCCATCTTTGAAGCACTTTTCTTCTTCCTCAAGCATCTGTTGTTGAACACTGTGGGAGACCATGTGGACAGCTGATTTATCTCAGTACCTTTGGTCTTGTATGGATTTTATGTTTTTATTTCTCCATTGTGTAAACTCTTTTGATTATATTTGGGAGTTTTCCGTGGGAAGTAATGAAAAAGAACTATTGAAAAATCTACAGCAAAAATAATTGTGCCATCTACTGCTGCTACAATTCGATCCAAATCTAACAGGAAAGGAAGCCAGAAGTTCAGCACCCCTGCCAGAAGTTCAGCACCCCTGCCATAAGAAGGGCTCCTAGTTACAGACACAATCAATCATGCCAGAAGACAGCAAGCCAGACAGGGAGCAAGTGGTGAGAAGAAGGTGTCTGTCTGTCTGTCTGACTGGATTCCATGAACAGTCCTTTCCCATACAACCCTTTCAGAAATGAAAATAGGGAAGGGACATTTCTAAGAGTTTTCTATACTCTTGTGTTGGTATATTTTCATTTCCACAGCAGTTGCTCTAACTGTAAATATGACAAATGGGTGAGGGAAGTACAGGAAGAGCAGAAAGTATTTGGGTGATGTTAAAGCTCTTTGTAACAGACCAGAGACCCTTGTGGTTGATAATTCAGCACTGGAGAGGAACAAATCAACACACAAATCAACAAGGTTCAGCCCTCCTGAAGAATTCTGTATGAGACACTGCCCTGTGTCACTGTCACCATTCAAGTTACTCAGGGAAAAAAAAAGACAAAGAAAACGAAAAGACCTAAACCAAACCAATCAAAAAAACAACAATAACGCAAACACCAAAAGAAACCTCTCAACCCAAAAACCCAAACAAAACAATTCCCAAAAAAAAACCTCCCCACAAAACCAAACCAATAAAAATCCAAAAGAAACAAAAAAAAAAAAAAAAAAAAAAAAAAAAAAAAAAAAAAAAACCAAAGGGAAAAAAAAAAACCACAAAAAACAAACAAGCAAAAAAACCCCCAAAACCAAAGACATAAAAACAACCCAAAGAAGCAACAACAACAAAAAAAAAACAAACCCCAAAGAAACAGAAAAAAACCCAACAACCCAAAACCACTACAACCCAAAACAACTAACTATGGCTTTTGGTACAGTATGAATTGGATTACTGAACTGAAAAAATAATTTCTATTGTCCCTGAATAACTCTTTCTCACTAGTCCAACTGGAGTTCTCAAAGGAGATTTTGAAGCAAAGGAGTACTACAAAACCTTCTCCTACTTAACTAAATTAATATGGTAGCAAACAATTAAATTGTAAAACAAAATTCCAATTCTGGGTTCTCAAAATGTAGCTAGAAGTTTTCTTTTGATATATAAAAATAACCACATAATACTTTCTTGAAATGATAAACCCCAATTCTTTTTACAGCTGTTTCTGGAATGCTTTACTTAAATATCAATGAAATCCATTTTCATCACTGGAGCACAAGAAAATAGCTGGTTCAGCAATTTCCCTTGTACAAGGAGACAAAATGAGCTTGAGTTTTGATTCACTTCACATTTATTTTTATAAGGTTTCACATGTGTAACACGTTTTTGGTCTTGGCTTTACTAATCCCAGTTTATCAGTCACTGCCTGAACTGCCTCCTGCACGCGACTTTTCATTCTAAGTGCCTGTGACAGCAGCACTCTGAAGAGGGAGCCAGAGGATTATGTATAAAGCTTTGGCTTTCCTGAGCCAAAAGAATTCCTACTAATTTGTACCTTTAAAAAAATTTAAAATGTAAAAAAAAAAAATCAAAAACCAGCTACCTATCTCTGCTCCTTTTTAAGTGTAGAGCACCCAATGAAAGTCATTAACCCACCTTCTATTGCTTTTATTCAACGCAACTAATTCATTATGTAGCACTGCCTTACTTACTGGCCTTAACAACAATATTATTTTTATCACAAGATTCAAATTATAGCTATTTATATTATAGTTTTAAACTGGGCAGAAACACCTTTAACATGTTCTACACTTTCATCAGTTTTGAAACTCAGTTTTGGAAACTCTGTTTAAGTAAGTACTGTCAAATATAAAAGCTTATTGGAGCATGTGAATACTTCTAAAAGCATAAAGCTAAATACACTTGCACCAAATACTATTCTCAATTTATATCATGCTTCACAGTCTATTGGGAAACATTTATCATCAACTGAAATTACAGCTAATTAAAGCATGGTGCTAGCAAACCAACATCAGTGATTGGCAAATGAGAATAGTTAAGAATCTACAAGATATTAAAAATCCCAGACACTTCCATAAACTCAGAAACTAAGAGCACTCAAAAGTAGCTCTGTGTATGGAAAATATTTGCTAAACTGATCATTATTATTGTTAGGAAATTGGAACTAGGATTCTCTAAAATCAAGTATTTAGAGCCAGAAGATTATTGGCAAGTGCACAGCTCTGTTATCCTACCTGCCTTTTGC
The DNA here is from genome assembly GCF_901933205.1 of Camarhynchus parvulus. Lineage (NCBI taxonomy): Eukaryota > Metazoa > Chordata > Aves > Passeriformes > Thraupidae > Camarhynchus > Camarhynchus parvulus. The sequence goes on from NC_044572.1 coordinate 142,475,627, forward strand.
ACAGTTTTTAGAACTTGAGAGAAGAAGAGGTAGAAGCATTACAGTTGTAGCATTTTTTAAATCAAATTTGTATGTTGTAGTGTTTGATCACCATTTGTTACTGCACTCAAACTGACTATCAATTCATATTCTAACCAAATAAACTCCCATCAAAGTAACTACTATAGCCGCAGTAAAACACCAACAGTGTCTTCAAGCAAGCAAAACAGTTATATAACTATACTATTTTAGGTAAGAAGGGAAATACATAATTTTGATTTTAGGTGAGAAGAGAAACACATCATGAAGGGAGAGCACATGTTGACAAAACAAAGCCAGATATTACTTTTTATTTACATTTTAAAATTTTAAACAAGTTCTAAATATTATTTCACTTATAAGTGCTTTCTAAAAATTCAGTTGAGAACACTTTTTTGTCACTCTTCTAGTTTAAGGTAAATACTTAAAATATTACAACAGCAGGGAAATTTACCTGTGGGATTCTCCCAGAGGCCATTGAGAAGGAATATGAGGGTAAAAGAACTGGAGTGCACATTAATCTGATGTATAATCAGAAGTAAAGAAAGAAAATTTTGGAGTCCAAACACTCCTGAACAGATAAGCATTTCTTACGCTATACATTTCTACAGGACGAATTGCAAGACACCTCAAACTTGAAATTAAATGCTTTGGTTCTTGTGTAAAACTGAAAACAATGTCTTACCTTGCCCCGAACTATATATTGCTTTCACAGATTTTTTCACCTTCTGTAGTGCAGTTCTGTCTTGATCCAATGCCTACAATAGCAAGAAGTAAACAAACTTGAAATATTTACTTCATTGATTGCCAGAATATACTTTAACAACTAAAAAGAAACCCACAAAACAAGTACTTTCACAGGCTGGAAAAAGCTGCAGGTACAACTGATTCATCCTTGGGAAGGTCTGGGGTCATTCAACCCCTTCAGGATGAATTAAATAATTGAACTGAAAATGCTCTGACAACAGAGTAGAACAATACTGGCAGCGCTAGAAGAAAAACACCACTTTAGTTTTGCAAAGGACAGTGCATTTATTCAATTGCATTATATGCTGGAAAAAAACCCCAAAAAAGAAATAGCAGATGCTTCTACACTAGCCCTACAGTTTCTACTACAACTAAATTGCTTGTTAACATCTGTGGCTCTCCCACAGTAATAGTGTTTATAGACACTGATTATCATACTACCCCTTGCATCAAATTCCACACCATTACTGTAAAAGTACAGCAGATGAAAAGCAGTAAATCAAAATAAAGGAATAACACCTGATTTTGTGCAACACAATGTGACTGAAGGACTAATCATAATAATAATATTATTCAAATATGCATTTTCAAGACCACAACTTTAATAATTTCAAATTTTCTGCAATAGTTCCAAAATCTAGTATAAAATGTTATTAAGTAATGATAAATTGAGGATTAGATTTCCAATCATACACAGAAATGTTTAAATTGTTTGCTATATTTTTCCCCATTTAGATCACAGCCCATTTCCCACCACCTAGGTAATGTTAGATCAGTGTTTGCAGTATGGCAAACAGTATGGCAGTGTTCGCCATATTGTATTCACTTCCAAATCACTGGAGACTGGAGAACTTGAACTCAGAACCACTGTAAGGATGGCAGCACAGCTGAGCACAGGGCCTGGTAGAGACCACACCAGTGACACTGCAGAGATCCTTGCACAGCCCTTAGTGTTTAAACTATCCAAAAAGTTTAAACACTGGAGCTCCTGGGGGTCTGAAGCCTGGCAGATCAAGGCACGATGTCAGCTACTCCTACAGAGGGACATCACCAGCAACACTGAGTGAAAACACCCATAAGCAGAGCTTTCACTGCCAAATCTGAGATGGTTTTGACAGTGAAAGCCTTAGAAAACCTCATAGCATCTTCCAATATCTGAAAAATGGGGTCTGCAAGACAGCTGGAGAGGGAGTTTTTACAAGGGCATAGAGTGATAGGAGAAGGGTGAATGGCTTGAAACTGAGAGTAGCTGAAATTAGATTTTAGGTAGAGATTCTTTACTGTGAGGGTTGTGAGGGACTGGCACAGGTTACTCAGAGAAGTTGGGATTACCCTAACCCTAGAAGTGTTCAAGGCCAGGCTGGATGAGGCTTTGAGCAACCTGGTCTACTGGAAAGCACCCTTGCCCATGGCAAGGGCATAGGAACTAGATGATATTTAGTTTTCCTTCCAACCCAAGGCATTCTGTGATTCTATAATTGAAGAATATTCCACTGGGCATTAAGAAGCTCCAGAAAACCACATCAGGAGCTCCAGGTCAACTACAGCATTAACTACTGGAGACAGGTAAATGTGAGGTTTCTGCTCTTCAGTGAGTTCCAAACACTAAGTGTTTCTCTGTGTGAACACTTCCAGTAGGAATCCATACAGACAGAAACCAATTAATATATAATGGTTCTGTTTTGAGTAGCCCAATTTTAACCATGCAAAATGTTATACATGATAATCTGTAACAAAATAAAATGGAATGTTTCTGTTCCTTAACTGGAAACAACCATTTTCTCAAATCATACAATCACTCCTGTGGCAGCTAAAACTAGAACATTTGGAACCACAAAAGCTGTAAAAATGCCTTCTGATGCTATTTATCTCTGGGGTTTTTTTTCCATTTACAGCAGAACAATGGATTAAAACATTAAGAACTGCAAACTTTATTACTTCTTTTGCTCCCCACTAAAATAGCGGGTTTGATTTGACTTACATCTTGCCAGGAAAAGTTACCATTTTTAAATGTAATAAAATATTGGGAACTCAGTGTTCCTTTCCAAGACGGTGCACAGCAAGTGCTTCTCTTTGATTCCTCTGCAAATGCTGTCAAAAGCTTTTGCTCCTGTCTGCCTGCTACATCAGGCAGTTGCTATCATATATTTCTACTGAAGTTCTCTCTATCTTCAATGACTCATTTATCTACTGAGAGTTTGAACACAGGATAAGAATTTGAAACCAATATTTTGAAAGAAAGACAATGGTTAACATTGATGAGGTTGAGAGATAAAACTTTGCACTAAGGTCTGGTATTGAAGCAAATTGGACACTCAGGAGAAAGAAACAAATACAAAATCCCCAGGAAGCTTTTTCCTGAAGTTATCAATCTAAAAGACTATGACAAGCAGACTAGAAAAATTTTCTAAATTGGATTTTCTATTGAATTAGATGTAATCAGTAATGTGAGAGCAGGAGGAAAGGGAACGTTCATTATTTTAAAAGAGGAATCACTGAGTAAAGCAGCATACAAAGATGACATCCACAGCCTGAAGGAGCCAGTGATCTAAGTGAAAATGACATCACAGGCCTATTTTGTATTTTTATATTTGCAAATTCAATTTTTACATGAACTACTTCTTCATAGTCCAAAACTATAAATAAAACACACTTACATACCAAGTACACAAAACCTGTTCTCTAGGGTTGCTTAGGTGCTTTTGGGTGTTGAGGTTTATTGGTTGTTTGATTTTGTTTTGTTTATTTTATATAACTGGAGACAGATTGTTTCCAAATATATTACATTCTTCTTAGATGTCTTTTCCTTATAATTTTAGCTGCACTCTGCTGCAAAGTAATTAAGTTGCACTCAATGCTCAATTCAATTATTATTGCAGAGTAATATTACCTTCTCAGCATCTTAGACAGGAACAGCCTTGCTTTCCCTAGTTAGGTGGAAACGAGCTTTTGCAGTATTCATTAATTTTCATTTTGAGTATTTAGAATACTAAACACTTTAACTGCTTATCATAGAAGACACAAAATCTGATCTTCCATTAGAAGTGGCATACATTTATATAATTGGAAATTGCAGTGTCTTAGGGAGTCAAGGGGTTTCTGTGACAATCTCTGGGTATTCAGCGGCACTCCTTCCTACCTACTGAACTCTTCCTTACCACCACCCACTCCTGACAAATGCTTGCTTCTTCATTTCTGTGAAACCATCTTGCAGGAGGCCTTTTTAAGTTCCACAGATGCTGGTTTTGTGCTGCCCCCACCAGCCGGGAGACCCCCCACGGCAGAGGTGGGACACAGAGGAACATTTTCTTACCCTCTCATGCATTTTGGAAAGATGAATCATTTAAAGGTACCTACACCACAGATTCACTACCTTATTAGCTGAACAAAGCTTTATTCTTGAAAATGCTCATTCTGGACACAAGATCAAAATAATGCAAAATCAGTTTCCACAAAAAAAAAAGGGGGGGGCGGGGAATTGCGAAAGAACCTTGACAAAACAACCACCATATTTAATCTGCTTAAATAAAATGAAGCAAGGAAAGCTCCCTGCTCCTCATTCTCAGCAGATTCTCTGGCTTGTTGAGGTTTCAGGTTGCTGCATTCACTTATATTGAAGCTTATGCTCAAGAAGAAAATATCCTGATCATTCAACATCAGCTCTTCTAACTAATCAGTGTGCAACTTCCCACATAGTTACCCCAGATATAATTTCTCCTTTCTGCTATAATATGGCTGCTTTGAACCCAGCCTGCCATTTCAAGCCACCAACCTGGTTTAAATCTGCACTGAAGAAAGCAGTGTCTGCTCCCTCAGCCCACAGCACTCCTGTTGGCTACACCATGACCCAGCTCAGGAGCTGCTGTGCTGCCAACAGCCCTGTGAAAGCTCCCTTTTAGCCCACCTTCCATCAGTGCAGTGCACACTGACAGATATTTGTACGTAGTTACCATTGCACATTCAGAGAAGGCACCTCCTCCCGCCTAAGAGGTACATTCACAGGTAGATATTCATAGCAGTGAGTGGAAAACTTGTCCACCTGAGGATATAAAACCAAATAAATTTTGGGCTGGAGACAAGGTGAGTTCTCCCAATGGCTCATTCATTGATGGAGATCACTGGGTAGCTGCACGGGCATTTTTACCAGCCTGCCACAGCACACAGATCAGGGCCAGGTCAGGAGAGGTATATGCTGACATTCCCTAACCCACAACAACCCTCTCTGCTACACATTTTCCTCTTCTGTTCACACTGACAGACACACAGCCTTGCCTCTCCTCAACCCTCAAGAGCCTGATCTCCTCTCAGTGAAAGGTATTTCTATTTTGGTACCATGCTCTGATTTAATAGTCTCTAAATTTTAAATCAGAAACTACAGTACAGTGTGGAAAGTGCTAGATTCTGGCTTGCCATCTGTCTCTGAGGTAGTAAAAACTGTCAGGTTCACATTTAGATAAACTACTAATTGTTTCTTTAAAACCGTGTGTTTTTTATTCTGTATAGATATGTATATATTTATGGGCATGTGTGTGCATAAATACTTATGGCAGGGAGGTTGGAATTCAATGAATTTTAAGGTCCCTTGCAACCTAAACCATTCTGTGATTCTATATTTGTCCTGATGTGTTTGTACACAAAATTCTACATACTATAAACCATGCTTATGAATATTTGAAGTGCTTATTGCTAATACACATGAAAATCATGGTTTAAAAAACACATAGACCTTTATTTCTACATTAACACAAAACTACTGTCCAGAAACCAATCACAAAAGTGCTTTGCACACATATTAAATTTAGCTTCTCTAGAAATCAACACCAACCCAAAGGCACACATCTGCACAAAGAATGCTACTGCCCACTGAGCCCACTAGAGTACTAAAACATCAAATACATTTTGTGTACCTCTCAAACCTTTGCAATTTGAAGAGGGGTAAAAAAACCCACTAATTTCTGTTTCAGCCTAACAATAACAAAAGACAAAAGTGGCTCAAGACACTGACTATCACATTAATATGTCAGTATATTATTATCTGAAGGAGATGCATGCTCCAATTGGAACAAACCACTCACGCTTATATTAGAGGAAGTTTAGAAATTCACACCATTTGTGGGAGGCTTACCCTAAAAGATTCCATACCCTACCACTACCAGAACACATCCATAAAAATAATATACCAGAGAAGAAATATTTTAAACCATTACAATATTTTGCACAAGATAAATCCATGACAAAACCTTGAAGACAATTAGAGCATGCACAACATATGTACTTATCACAAATAATAATATGCCTCCATGTATTTTAAGAAATTATTTTCTTATATTGAAAAAGTAATCCATGTGAAATACAAAAATATTTGAGGTTATACACACAAATGGGTGTAATGAATGCTTGGTAGTCATGTGCCTGTATTGTCAGAGACAAGAATAATTATTTCATGAAACACACATAGATGATTTATAGGTTTCAAGGGACTAGAAGTAGTAAATCTTTCACTTACCAATTTACACACTTCTCTAACCCTGGCACAGAAGTTACTGCTGGCTATATTATAAAACATGCTTGCCCTCTGCTCAAGTCCCAGTTACAGGACCCATGGAATGAAGTAGAGAAATAGCACCGTACAAAGCCAAGGCTGTGCAGCAGCAGTATCAGCTTTCCTCACAATAAAGTCCAGACTTTATTGGATATACAATAAACACAGACTAGACAGCTAGCAAGTTATTGCATGCCACTGAAATTGCAACAACACAAACCCCTATAATTGCCACAGTGAAACAGAACCAAAAGAGAAGATTAGCATCAAGTGTTGGTCTCCTGTAGCTCACTCACTCAGAAATGAGCAGACTGCCAAACCCACTTAATTCTGAACACAGAGAAGTGATTCAAACCACCCTTCCTGTCCTTCCCTCTCCACTCAATTTATACTGTTCCTGCCAGTCACCAGAATGAAAATTGCTTCCAATTGTTGGTCTCAGCACATGTCAACATGACAAAAATAGGGGTGTTCAAGTGTTAAGAATTTTCTAGAGACAACCTCTTTGTGTAAAAGGTAGATATAGGAAGGTCCAGCTTGAACTTGTCCTGAATTACTTAAGAAAACCCCAAAGGGTCCCAAAGAGAAGAAGCAAACCAAAACAACACATCAACAAGCACTTATCACTGTGGTAACTGATGCCAGCATCATTTCATACACCACCATTTCCCAGCTGCTTCTAATAGAAGACCAATTAAAATAACATTATTTTTAAAACCTTGTCTTTTCTCTGAAAATTTCAAGCTTCAAATGTTTTAAGCATAACCTAATGAAAAAAGCATTCAGTGATCAAACTAAGTAAATACATTTTCCCAAAAGTATTTTTTCAGGTAATGTCAAAATTTAACATAGATTCCTCACGTCCGCTCTTAGCTACATGGTCTGATGCAACATAACAGCTTCTCCAAACTCCACATATGTGACAAAAATCACCAACCTCCAGTGCTGTGAAGGTCACAATAGATGAGCCAGCTCATTTGTGTGGGCTCTTAGAAGAGCTGCAGAACTGTTAGCCACTTAACTATTCTCCAAATATTACTCAAACGGAAGCACAGTTGATATTGCTTGAAAAAGCACAGTATTGCTAATTGTAATTTGTTTGACAACTGGATCCTTTGCAACCAGACTTCTACCCAGCAGCCTTTTCTGCAAGAGCAAGAATGTAGACACTAGTCAATATCTATGTATGATCACTTCTGCATTAAATGAAGTTAGCATCACACTTTTTCTAATGACTATGGTTTAGATGTCGGATTGTGCGCACACTCTGACACACCTGGAAAAGCTTAACAATATTTTGGGCAATTTCTTCCTTCTAGTTCTCAGCTGAGTTACATCAATACTTCTGAGTCTAACTTATTTTGTGCACAGGGTACATTTAGAGATATCTGAAAAATAAGCTAAGACATTTGTTTGCAGGAATGTTGAGTACACTGACCAGATTTATTCTCTAATTTTTGTCATGTAGGAGATGCTGAAAAGCCCACAATTAGTGACAACACTTGAAACCAGCCAGTGACAGTTTCTCCCACAGGCTCTAAAGCAGCTTCACTGGGTAGAACTAATCTTGGTGATAAATTTCAGAGAGCGGTTTGAGTTGGAAAACATCATCTAGTTCCAATGCTCCTGACATGGGAAGGGACACCTTTCACTAGAGCAAGTTGCTCCAAGCCCCATCCAATGAAGTTTCTGGCATAGAAACCTCCCAATGATAGGGCATCCACGACTTCTCTGGACACAATGGGGCATGCACAACTACTTAGTGACAATATTCTTACTTTTACACTGGCAACAACACGCCTTGAGCAAGCTACAGCTGCTGGAACAGCTAACATTCACTACATACAAACCCACTTCAATCAGCAGTAGTGAAGCTGAAGAGTACAGAAACCTAAAACAGCAAATCCAGTGAAAAAACCTTCCCAGTTTAAATGTCACTGCAGCACATCTTTACCTATTTCATACCCCAGCAGCTGGATAAACACATTGGCATGACTGCTGGGATAAAATATGGCTACAGCTCAGAAACCAGCACACCCACAGCCAGGCTCCCAGCACCTGAAGATGCCACTGTCTGCAATTTCCAGGCTGCACACAGGGCTTTTGCCAGCACTAAGGCTGCACAGCACTAGCAAGTGGCTGCAGAAGACATCATCCAAGACCCTTCCTACGTTAAAAATGCTCCTGTGTTTAAAATAACGAGTGCTGCTGCACTCTGCCTTTTAGTGAGTCATGGCATATTGTCAGTCTTTTTTCCTGTGACTTGATTCTTGTCCACATCAGCAATCTATGAAGTACTGTTTCAAAAGCACAAAGGGAATGATCCTAAACTAATAAAAGCCTCTTCTCTACCTGCATTCTTGCAAACCTCTCCTGATACTTTTTTACAAAAGCTAGGGGAAATACATTGATTTAGGCGGGAGTAGTAGTATACTACCCTACAAAATTACTTCTTTTTTTTTTTCCCAGCAGAATTCATTGAAGTTTCTTGTCATTTACCCAAGACATTATAAAGTGACATTTTCACTTAACAAAAATCTAACCTGAAAAGCTTATATGCAAGAGACATGTCTATACACTAACACACCCAAAAAAATAGAACAAGATTATGTATTTTTGAGAACAATCAAACTCACCAGAAGACAGTGAATATTTGAGGCAAGGTCTTTCAGAAGGAAACAAAATGAGGAGAAGATGACATATAAACAGCATAAACACAACAACATTCAACAGATGTGCTAACATAAGGTTATTAAAAATGTGACTCTTAGCAACTTGAAGTGGAAAAAAGTACAGAGGGCTCTAGAAAATTGCTCCCTCCACTAAACCAGACTGTAAATTTCACCAACAGGAGAACTCTTTAGTTGCAGCACCAGAGTTAAATACTACAAAATATTTTTGTCTCCTGTTAATTCCTTTCCTTCTTTTTCTGAAGCCACAAAATATTTTGCAGCAAGCTCTGCATTTAAGCTGTTATCCCAGTAACTCACAGGCACTTTCTACTCAGGGACTACTTGATCAGGACTAGTTATTCTTAATGGCAGCAAAACTCCACAAATATTGTCCACAGTTTCTGTGAATGCTGCAAAAGTCAAAAGTGACACTGAGGAATAAATGCAGCCTCTCCATGGTGTTGCAGGCACACAGCACACTCACATCTCATGGCCCCATAAACTCCAACCCTGAGTGGCACTGTTGGGACCTTCTATCACCATTACTACTGCCATTAGAAATCCTTTTAAGAAAAATAAATTGCCCTGGCTAAGGTGAGGGAACAGACATGATCTCTTGCTTGAGAAGAAGAACAACTCATGCTCCTTCTCCTCCTAACTCCCGAAGAAATATTTAAATGCATACATTGATGGATGACTGCAATATTCCATTTCAGAATTATTCCATTCAGATAAAAAAAAAGTGAGTATATTAACATACTAATACTGTTTCTTAAAAAACAAAAATTAAAATCATGTCTATTTTTTCCAGGCCGCAGTTTTCAAGGGTTTCATCAGGTTAATTAAAAAAAAAAAACGGATTTCCAGTACAACACAGACCTTGAAGACAACTACAACATGAGGAGACTCTGTTACAGCCCAGTTTTGTTCTGCTTATGGAGACTGCAATGATGGCAGACTCAGTGACTTTCACCTTTCATCATGTTAAACCTTCAACCACCACCACTTATGAAATTCAGAGCAACATTCACGTAACCAGCTAAGAGAGTATCCTCAGCAAGCAATCCTCATTACAGGGTATAACACAGAATGACACTATTGCATAATAACAGAAAGAGGAGTAAAAACACATCTAGAACCAATCTATAAAATAAGCATACATTCAATTTTTTTGCTGTTTTTAAGGTAAATTTAAAAATGGAAATTAGAAGTTTTACTATATACAGTAGGAGCTGTGCTTCTAATTCTAAGTCTGCTTAGCCTGTGACTAGAGCTTTACAAAATGCATAAATGAGGGGATTGGAGACACCTCCTTAAAAAAGAAAAATAAAATCACAAGAGTATAATTTAGATGTGAAGCATTAATTTTTTAATTTCCATGTCATGTTCTTTAATATAAATATACTCTCTGGACATATATAATTTAGTGGGAAAATTATAGAAAAGGAAACACAATAATCAGGATAGTCAAATCCAGTAGTTTAATAAAAGCCTCATCTCAAAGCTGCTATTTTCTTCTACATTGCCTTTCAATCAACATGCAAAAATAGCATAAATGCACAGTAGAAAATGAAGATGTATATCTCATCTTCATTGTGGTACAGAAAACCTACAGACTTAAAGCTATACAGGCTGAAGAAAACCAAGCCATAGATATGTGTGTAATACATATGATTTAATTATATAGATGTTTAATTAGCAGAATAATTCTATATACAACTTAAGACCAGAGTAAAATCTGCTTTCTCAATATACAAATGAAAAAAGCAAAATGAGAAGGGATATCAAATCTAAAGCAAAGACCTGTGTTTGATTACACTCTGTAGGTTTATTTTGGGGATGCTGGCACACATTATGATCACTTGCAAACTGGTTATGCATAGAAAAGAATTTCTGACTCATGTACAAGGGTATAAGTGACAGCAATCAACCAAGGGTGCAAGAAGAGGATATTTTAGCACCATTGAAATCCTACAATGTAAAGGCAACATTAAATTCCCAAATTGTATATATGACTTGACAAAGTCATTGGGACAGCACAGAATCTACCACTTTCCCTTCCATACCAAGGACACTAAATAGAGTGCTGATTTAAAAGGTATTGTTTTAAAACCACAGTGAAACTTAGAAGAATTTGGCAGCAATTTTCAGCATTTTAGGAAACATTATAAGTACTTTGCAAGCAAACTGCTACTTTCTTCACAGCATTTTTTAACCTAGTATTGTGTTTTGCAAAAAGATCCCCATGCTATTTCTCTTTTATTACTGTATTAGAGAACAGATGCCCTTGGAGAATATTCTATAATTTTTTTTAATGATATCACACTTCAGACATAATTCATAGCCAAGATCCTAAACATAGCTAAATTACACTAGCAACAATTTTCTTTAAAATACGCAGGCAGAAAACATTCACATTCCACAGATTCAAAAGCAAAAGTTAGTCAAAGAACACAACTTCCCCATATATGCAGGACTTGAAGGAGAAGGTTCACATTCAATGGAGGTAGAGAAGACCACACACAATCATCCTTCTCTTCCTCAAGCTTAAAACACTTTTGCTAACACTTGTACTAGACACCCACAATGAATATAAAATAATTGTGAAACGAACTCTGCTGTGTTTATTTTGGTTTGTTTCATCTAAACAGCAGTCTAAGTAATGGAGGCTGAGACAGGTGAGGCTGCTCAGCCTGGAGAAGAGAAAGTTCTGTGATGACCTTATAGCACCTTCCAGTACCTACAGGAGCTACAAGAGACCAGGAGTGGGACTTTTTATAAGGATATGGAGTGATAAGGACAAGGGAGAATAGCTTTAAACTGAAAGAGGGTAGATTTAGTTTGGATGTTAGGAAGAAATTCCTTACTGTGAGTGTGGTGAGGCCCTGGATCAGACTGCCCAGACAAGTTATGGGTGCTCTACCTCTGGGGGTCTTCAAGGCCAGGCTGGAAGGGGCTTTGAGCAACCTGGTTCAGTGGAAGGCATCCCTGGCCAGGGCAGGGAGCTGGAATTGGATGATCTTTAAGGTCTCTTCCAACATAAATCATTCTATGATCCTATGATGAGGATGTTTGTCACTTCAAAAGAACACAGGTTGGCAATATCCTTATTCAAAATAAGGAATATATTTTATGTTTCAGAATGGAGAAAGGAATGTGGGGAGGCAAACGAAAACCGGGATTGCCACCACAGGGTAACAAGAATGCAAGGATAAAGTTGGTTCTTACCATGTAGTTTTTCATGCTTGTATAATATGCAACTAGAACATACAGGCTACATTTAAACATAGGACAAAATAATTCCATAATCTGAAATCCATCCAAAAGAGTAATAATTACATAATAAAGTATATTTAATCAGAAACCAAGTTATTCATATTTTAATCTAATGCTTTTTTCCCTTTTAACTATACATTCCCCCCCCAAGCACAAAATTAAGACTAATACTAAGCCCCGTTAAATTACAGCATTTATCTTGTAGTTACCTTGGTTTGCAAAAATGATTTATTCATTTCAGCCCACTCCAAATATTGTATTAACTAAATCTAATGGATGCAGCTAGTGCTTGAATAAAATTAACCTCAGTCAACATCAGTCTTAAAGACAATCAAGATGTTTCCACAATCAAGAAATAATTTTACATAAAAACTAGACAAATATACTAGAAAAACAATAGATTAACAGGCTACAGTATTTTAAAATTACGTAACAGCACAGTAGCTCTCACAAAGTTGCAAAGAAGAAGCTGTGAACACAAGAGAAACTTCTGAATTCATGCTACAGTATATTCACTTGACAAACACCTTCCAACTTTGATGCTATGCAACATGACACAATGTTATCGCCAGTATAGTACCATTTCATTATTAGTTTTGGTGAGACTGACACTTTGTTTTTACATTTCTTCCGCTTCCTTATAGTATTTTGATGAAAATTTAATACCTCCAAATGCAACTTAATTCAGTGGAAGCATATGAGTGAAAATGGATTGTTCTCCTTTTCCTCAGGAAGTAACAACTGTTTCAGGTATCAAAAAATACAACAGATGTCCTACAATATACTCCAAATGTATGTGTATGGTTAAAAGATCCACTTTGGAACATAAAATGAATGTACAAAAAAAAATGGTGAGTAATATAATAAAAATTTGGACAGAAAAGATGAAATTGTTAAGCAAATGAAGGTTGAAATCAATAGCATTCCACATTGCGGCTGGTATTTCATGACTGAAAGCAACAGGACAACAGGAATGCCTGCAGGTTTTAGTGGAAAGCTAGAGTGGTCAGTTTCTTCACAGCTCCTGAAAAATATGGTTTTCCTGTTTCCCTTCTTCCAACCACTCATTCCCATTACCTTCTTTGTACCAGCACACTAGTAATCACAAAGTCAAGGAATCAGATCAGGTTAAAGTTGCCTTTTTTGGTTGGTTGTGGCCATTGCAAACGAGGATACACAACTGCACACATGGTAGCTCCAATCCCTTCAAAGGATGCACAAACTTGCACACACAGAGCAGTGTGTTCTTGTGGCCAAGAAGGCCAAAGGTACCCTGGGGTGCATCAGGAAGAGCATTGCCAGCAGGTCAGAGAGGGGATCCTGCACTCTGCTCAGCCCTGGCAAGGCCTCACCTGGAGCGATCTGTGCAGTTCTGAGCTCTTCAGTACAAGGCAGACACTGCTGGACTGAGACCAGTGGAGGAAAAAAGGATGATTAAGGGCCTGGAGAATCTCTCTTATGAGAAAAGGCTGAGGGAGCTGGGCCTGTTCAGCCTTGGAAAGAGGTGACAGAGAAGGGACCTCATCAATGCCTATCAGTATCCAAGGGGAGGTGTCAAAAGATGGACCAGGCTCTGCTCAGTGGTGCCCAGCAAAGGAGAAGTGGCAATGGGCAGAAACTGATGCCCAGGAAGTTCTACCTGAAAATGAGGAAGAACTTTACTGTGCAGTGACCAAGCAACACTACAGATTGCCCAGAGAGGGTCTGGAGTCACCCTCACTGAAATTTTCAAGAAACTTCTGGACCAATCCTGTGCCATGTGCTCTGGGATGATGGTGCTTGAGCAGGGACATTGGATCAGATGACCCACTGTGGTCCTTTCCAGCCTTACCCACTCTGGGACTCAATGAAAATTGCCATGTGACCTGAGAAGACAGATTATATTGCATACTTCAACTACATTAGGATCCATTCCATCTGAGCTGCATTCCTTGCAATCCACCTCCTTTTGATCTGTGAAGATACACTTTGAGACTGTAAAACTAGAATGCTTACAAAACAACTCTGTCAGAAGGCAGAAATATCCACACACAGAGGCTAAATTCCATCTTCTTCACCAAGCAGGGGTGACTCCATCTACAGATTTCCTATTTAAATCTCATATTGTTTCTCTTGATTTTAAAATGGTTCTATCCCTCAGAAACTCAGCTATATAAACTACAGTAACTCACTGCTGTTCCTTATGCCATTTCTCATGATATTCACAAGTACATAAACCATGGCTGAAGAATGGTCTGAAGTTTTACATTTGCAGCTACAGAGTTACTGCACTTGACAATATCAATGGAGCAAAATCTGAAAAGCACTTTATGTAACTTCCAGAGTTCTGTATTATTAACTGTCAAGTAACCTGGTTTAAATACCTCCTGCTATTTTTAAAAGACAATTTATCCACTACACCAGACATCACTCCACGCAGACAGCACTTCCTCTCAGCACACTTCTTGCTCAGAGAAAGGTGGTATTTAATAAGGGGGAATTTAGCTCTGAAAGCCAGATGCTGGCCTTAACAGAGCACTAAACAGAAAGAAAACACTAAGGGGTGCAACAGAAGTTGTGGGAAATTGACAGTAGCTTTTCTAGAAATACTTCACCTTGAATTTTCTTTCACAGAGCAGCTCCTTCAGAAGTCTCACCTATTCCTCCTTCTTATCCAAGACAGTAAGTACAAACCTTCAGATCTCTGCAGAGCAGTCACAGCAGGCACAAGGTCCATCTTTGGAGAGGAGCACATGGCAACACAGAGGGCCAAGCCCCCTGCCTGGCCTCACAGGTCTATAAAAATCCCAAATGGCAAAGTGGGGTTGATATTCAATGGCTGGACACAGTCTGTTCCAACATAAAGGGCAGAGGACTTTAAACAAACCAGCAGGTAGCAAATTCAAAAAAAAAAAAAAAAAAAAAGAAGGAAAAGTATAGTGCTTTGCACCACAAAGGGTAAGCTGTGGAATTCCCTGTGAATTTGAAAATTATACATATTTCAAAAAATTGAAGACAAAATGGGTAAACTCATGGAAGAAAAATTCAGTACAGCCTTTAAATATAAATTTAATGCCTTTGTTCTGCCATACCCTGAGCTGCATGTTACTGGAGACTGGTAGGCCATACTGGAGAAGGTATCTCTACAACTTTGCCCTTTTCCTCTACTTCTCTTATCCTCTGTTGCTGGCAATGTCAGAAAAGCTCCTAGGATCTTATCAACTTCTGGACTACCCCATCACAGCTGTTCTTCCCTTCACTAATGGCATTTCTGTTATGTAAGCTGTAACAAGAAGGAATTCACCAGTACATAACCATATATGCACAATACCAAGCACAGTCAAACCTCAGTAAAAAGATGGGGGAAAAAGCCCACAGAAGTCCTGCAGAAAATTAGGACAATTTTTCATCTTCAGATCTGAGAATCAGATATCATTGCAAATGCTCCAAAAGCTATTTACACATAGGAGGGGAAAGATTTCCTAAAAGGTCTAACACTAATTAAGTAGGAAGGATTTAACTGAACAATTATGATCACCACAGCAATGAAACATTGCACACATTTTGGTTTTTAAATGTGCATACCCCTTAGACATTACTCCCATTCTACAAATCAAATTGATGTGCTGCATTCAAAATCAAATGAATAAACTCAAAGCAAAATATATAATTTGTTCAAATTTCCGTTGCATATTTTACAGTATGTTTTAAACTAAAAAGAGAACAGAACCTGATTGTTTAATGTACAGACTGGAGAATGCTTTATAGTCACAGAAAAAGAAGAACACTATTTATTGCCAGTCTTTACAAGGACAGCTGTCTGATACTGTAACTTTTGCCCTACACACACCAAGAGTGAAAGTTAATTAACTTTTTTATATGACTCAAGGACATCCAGTCTTTATGCAGTGAATGGAAAGTTACTAAACTAATGCATTAAATTGAAAGAGTAAGAGCAGAAATTTTCCCAGAAAGCCATTTTGTTTTAATAAAATCCATAATCCTTTACAGAAAAATGAACTGACTGTATTAAGTCAGCTCCTAGCCTTTAAAGATTAACATTTTTAATATAGATTTTTTTTAATACATATACTTTTTTAGAAAGGATCTTGGTGCACCAGACACTGGAGAAACCTGCCATGGTAAATTCAGCCCTTTCCTGCAATGAGAATGAGTAATGCTGCATTTGAGAAGTATCTACCATGACCCAGAATGTTTTGACAAACAAATAAACAAAAAATTTTTTGGTGAACATCTACCAGGCAACACACAATAAAACTGCAGTTTGTATCACAGGTTTGGATTAAATTGAGGGTAGGGAAAACAGAAACTGTAAAAGACGTGGTCATGATGCTACCTCTAAATCAGAAGGTCTTGGTTTAATCACAACAGCTTTTATGCAACTCCAGCTGAAAATATCCCTGTTCAAAAACCAGTGGAACTGCATACCAAGAGAAATATCACTGCAAACTGCTTCTACACTCTTTCCAAAAGCATCCATTTCTCACCTTGGTTAGAGACAGCTACGGGCTGAGCAAGCAAAGGTACTTCCATCCCCATGACCATAAATCTTTCCTTGTGAATTCACAAGAGAATATTGTAGGGTTCTATTTTTGTCTTAGCTTATTACAAGTTGCCAGCACGCAGCTAGAACAGAGTAAATCCTACACCTGGCAACTGCAGGCTTTCAAAGCTTCCATGAACGTGGCATTGTTTGCCTGCCTGCAAGCCAGCAGTGCACAGAATGCTAAGGGCTGCATCCGAGCAGGGCTGAAGGCAGGACACAAATAGAACGGAGCAGTAGAAAAGGAAGCTGTGTGCAATGATGCAAAAAAATCCTATTGCTGATTTGTATTCTGCCTGAATCCGAGGAAGAAAGTAACCTCCAGCTCTTTCACATGAGGAGTATAAATAGAAGATTCAGTAAAGAACTACTTTTCTAAGCATTTGCATTTGGAACATGTTCAAATTCCAGTTATATACTGAATAATCATAAAGGCAACACTTGTTAATCACAAAATTGAAGAGTTCCAGAATTTAGAAATAGACTGATTTAATGCCAATGTTACATACAGTTTGTATAATATACAAAATAGAAATCATAGTCAAAGTCACATAATACAGAAGGTGATGGCAACTGCAGCTAACCAGCTCCCGTGGTGGATGTGATTGTATGGTACATTTCACAATAGTTATAAAAAGATGAAAGGCAGAGATTGAGGACCATAAACAAAGGATTATTTTACAGACAAAGTCATAAGCACTGAGGAAATAATACAAACAGAAGAAAAAGAAGCAGCACAGTGGAAAATCATTTAAATACACACCATAATAAGGAAGGATGAACTGATTTGCAATCCCAAACCTTTTCAAGAAGTATATGTGACTTGCAGCTGCCTCATCAGACTGGTGCACAAAAACAAAGCCCCTTAGAGAACTCAGAAAGGAACTCCTCCGAGGTGAAGCTTTGCTGTTGTTTAAAAGAGGAAAAACAAGCAAACAACCATCCCACATATTTGTGGTGCTCCATGAAATAGAAAACAATCTATAGACACAAGTAGAGCCCAATAGTAGGACAGGATCTGTGAAACAAAACTTACCTACATAAGATACATTTCAAAAGCAGACTTACTCCAGACCAGATCTAAACTGCTCTGTGAACTGAATGCTCAGCAATACCTGAGAGTGCATCCTCCAGTCTATTTTCATAAAAAACTAATCCAGTTTTGTCTCCTAGAAAGCTGTTCCCTGATATAAAACACAGAATGCTAAGAGGAATATTAAGGAAATTTAATTCAAAACAACATTCATGCTTCAAATTAGAACACTGCAGTGTTGAAAACTGAGACCCCTACCAAAGACTTCTTACTGTCAGATGAGTCTGATTTTCAGAAGGCAATAGTAAGATGACTATGCTTGCTCATCCTGCACTCCTGTAAATTTTATGTTCATTTCTATACATTTTATTCATTATTGTTCCTTGAAAGTGGGAACTGTGAGTTACAGGTTGTGCAGATATGATTGAGTTACTGCAGCAAGAGGCAAGAGACCCTCTTGATAACAGGATTCAGAGGGCTCCACAAAAAAAAAGAAAATTTGAAGATTTGTTACATGTCAATGATGATTTGCTATCCTTAGACATATAATTTACCAAAAAAAACTTATTTTGAACTGAAATCTGTAAAGAGCCTAATGGACATATTAGATATATCGAGAGTCTACCTTGTACCACTTTTAGCCATACCCATAAGACAGCAGAGGACAAAGACAACCATACACACAAACTCCTCCAAATGGCTCATGTGTTGCTGATTCTGGTAGCTCAGTAAAGGTGAGGTGCTGATTCTGGTAGCTGAGTAAAGGTGAGGTTCCACATTCCTGTTCTGGCCAGGACAAAGGTTGAGTGTGTACTTCCAGCATACAGAGAGAGCACAAAGGGCTCCTCGTGCTGGGCTCCGTACAGCTGACACGGACAGAAGTACATCCCTGCAGTGTGCCATGCCTCGTGCACAGACACCACACACAAACCTCAGCCAGGCCTGGGACCTTACCATATCTGCAGGAGTTGCCTTGGACCTGTGAGTCCCTCAATCAGCCAACTGTACAGCAGACTTCTGTTCTCTGTCTCTCCCAGATTTATGGCTGCTTCAATACCTGGCTCCAAGCCTCTGAGCCACCCTCCAGGCCAATACCAGCCCTGCTTTGGGTGCACACTGACACCTCCACACAGGGCACACTCTCCAGCTGACTGGAAAAAGTGCAGGGGCCTCTAACACCCAATGGCCCCACTCCAGTCAGGACCGTGGGCTGACACTGGCACTCAATACTCCATATATATAAAATATATTTAGAAGAGAGCCCCCTCACCCAGAAATACATGACTAGCCCCTTTATTCCCCCATTCTGCTCTCCTATACTTCTGCTCCAAATCCCCTTGAATCCCCCTTTACAGAATCACAGACCCTGCCTTTTGCCCTTCCACTAAACATTCCATAACACATCCTGAAAAATTTATGGATGGTCTTCCCCTCCATCCCACAATATGTCTCATGGAAATTATCACCTTCTTGTGGCAGACCTGGGAAGAACCAAGTCAGGATGCTCCATTTCTCAGACTATTTCCCCACCCATCATCATTCCACTGGCTCCCTTTGTGGTTTTGGAGATGAGCTTTTCACCACACAGCCTAACTTATCCCCTGACTTTCAGAATAAAGCAAGAGAAGACTGTACCTCTCTAGATTGTACACCTTGTACCTTAGACACTCAAGGAGTTAAGGGATGTCATTTCGAACAGGCTGTCCGGGGAACTGGTGGGATCATCATCCCTGGAAGTGTTCAAAAAACATGTAGAGGTAGCACTTGAGGACAAAGTTTAGTGGTGAACATGGTGGTGGTGCTGGGTTGACAGTTGGACTTGATGACCTCTGATGGCCTTTTCCAACATTAGCATTTTTTTATCATAAAAAAGGTTATTGTTTAATAAAGATCTATTTGAAAGTTTGCAAATCATCAGAAATTTGCTAGGATGTACATGCCATTCCCTATCTGCTAAAAAAATGAAGAAATTAATTTCTACAGCAGTAAGGACTTGACCAATTAATGACAACTTCCCCATAGATAATATAATCTAAAAATGAAAAAGGGAAAAAAAAGTTAAATCATAGCAAAGGCAGGAGTATTCTAGTATTCTTACATATACTACCAAAGTTCCCAAACAGAAGCCAAACTCCTTTGGGGTAAGAACTCTGCAAGTGTCAAGCAAAGTCTCTGATCTGATAGAGGCAACACATGAAAGAAAATGAAAATGTTTTCCTACAAAGAGGAGGCGTACAACAAGACAGTGCTTGCTAGCATGACAGACAGCACTCTTTTCAAGTTGTTACTGACAACATGAAAGAGGTATATGTAACATTTGAGCACAGTCCTAGAGAGTCCCTAGCAAGGATAAGAGGAAATATGAAGTCAAAGTTCCCTTTAAGTCTACAAGCAAAAGAACACAGAAGGCCAGAGCCAAGTATGGACAAATGTGGAAAACAGCAAGACAACAGGTTAAAAGTGGAAAGCTGTAAGGTTACTCCTCCCCAAAAAGTAAAAGCAACGGTGAAGGTGTACATAAAAGTCAGCGCAGCTATTTTAGAGGAAGTCAAGGCACTCATTTCTCAGCAGAACAGTTCAAGATAACACACATTCTTCACCGGTATCCCAGAGATCAGTGAATTTGTCAAGGACTGGATTAAATAAATCACCTTCAAAAAAACCCAAAACCTCATAAAACCCACCGCAAAATCAGAAACATCTCACCCTCACCAAGTTCAGGCCTTGGCAAGATCAACAAGCTCCAAGAAGCTGCATTACAAGCACCTCTGTGCTCTGGTTTCCCAAAGGCTGCCTTGCTGTGTGCTGCTAAAAATAAAACCCCTTTTGGTTACATTTGTTTTAACTTACCGACTTGAAAAATCTACAGCCAACTCAGGTAACACTGTGTCCTTTTCTCTGCCTGCTGGTGAAGTTCTCTGGGCTCCTCTTTTTTTCTGAGTCCTTACTGTGTTTGTCTAAGTTCACTCACCCTTTCTTCCACCTAGTCTCTTCCTCCTCCCACTTTCACTTGGAGAATTTAATGGGTTTTTTCGTCAATTCTCCATTATTCCCATTGCCTCTGTCTGTCAGTCAATTGCAAACCACATTTATCTGCAGCCGTTCTGGCTGAGAGCTCAAGAAAATTTCACATCCTTCCAAAAAACCCCATGAACTCCACTACTTACCCAAAACCAGACAAGTGACACATTTAAACATTCTTTTTTCAGCAGATAACTGCAACAACCAAAGAATGCACCACATACTCACAGTCTAACAAAACAATTGAGTAAATTCATAGATTAACTGACCCCTAATTAATATGATAAAATACAAATCTAAAAAACAAGCAGTTAGAAAAGAAAGAAAGGAATTATTCCCAAGGTTCTACTATAGGCACTACTAATAAAATGGAAGGAAAAAAAATGCAGAACTTCCTTGATTTTTCAAATTTTATTCCAGAAATGGTTTCCCAGGTAGACAACCCAGACTCTGCTGCTGCCTTCCATGTGCACTCCTGCATGAAGCACAGCAGAATTTAGAGCCCAGGGCTGGAAGAGAAGTAGGACAGCCCTGCTCAGGCTCCTGCACAGACAGACCTTTAGCTGCTCACCAGGCCTGGCTCTGCAGGAACAGATGCTACAGAAACTTTGTCTGTGAAACTATGAAAAACAATGACCTAGGTTTTGGCCTGTAATTATGAGTTCCACAAACAAATAGTTCACACTTATATGTTTCATACTGCCAATAGTTAAGTAAGACTTCTTTGAAGAACTAAGACATTTAAATTCCAAAGATTTTTTTCAGATTATTTGTTACATTACTTTGAGTAATGTTTGTTACTACCTCGAGGTGCCTTCACTCAACAACAGGTGAAAACCTCATGGTCACTTGGGTAATAACACGTTTACCTGATGGAAGAAATGCATGCATGCTCTTACATATGGGACTTTAAAATAAACAAACAAACATCACACAGCAATTAGTAGCATCTTAGCTCTTCTTCCCAGTTGCTCTCTGAGTTTAAGAACTAAACCATTTGTACCAGCATGTAACTTTATAAATTCAGTATCTTAACCAAAATAAAGTACTATTCCTATAACAAAGTGTCAATGACTTCAACTGAGCTCACAGAATTCAGAGAATCCTCAGTCTTACAAGAAAGCAAGCACCTTCCATGATGCAGCAGTATCTTCTGAATCCTACAAGTGTAATTTAAAATGAAGTGTGGTATCACAGACTCCTGAAGTTATGCTGAATGTTAGATTACAATGTGTGTATTGGATATCTTGAGAATTTTGGGGAAAAATAAAATCTCAGTTATATTCCAAGCTTTCTGAAAGAAAAAGCATTCTAAACCAATTAGCTGGAAGTAATTGTCTACTTTAAAAAGGATATTCCAAGGATTCACTCATGGCTACCATACAATATTCTTCTGGCACTGATTTCTGAAATTCATAGCTAAAAGCCAAATAACTTGTGCACCTTGTAGTTTCACAGCTGTGTGATACAACAGCTGATCTAAAATCCCAAAAGCAAAGATTCTCCCCCTAGTTTTCACAAGGCAAAACTCTATGCTGATTCAACTGTTGCAATGAATCCAAACACCTCTCTGTTTGGTAAGAGAACAGCTGATATAAAATTGACACTTCAAATTAAAACAGACTCTTACTAAAACACTTGGAATTTCGGAAAGATTGCAGAGGAAGACACAGTACATGGCATGCTGCATTTTTGACCAAGGAAATTTACACAAACCCTTTATTCAAATGCCAGGCTGTCAAAAACATACAACTATTTGAAATCAACTTCTCCCCTTAATGTCTTATAGAACACAGATGTCTTGGCAAGGTTGGCACAAACAAAAACCTCCAAGCTATTCAACCAGCTGCTTTGATTTTGTTATGCCTGAACAGTCACATGCTCAGTTGAGACCTCTATTCTGTTTATGCCTTGAGTCAGTATAGAGCTTTTTGCTCTTTATTAGCAGAAGTTGCAGTTTTAAAATTATTTCTTGTGACACAAGGAAACAAAACAACCTCTGCAGAAATGACTCACCAATATTAATAAAAATAAAACCATGCCTTGAAAAATCAGTAAGTTATTATCAATGTATGAATGTCTACAGAGCATACAATATAAGTTGGGTTGTTTTGTTTTACAAATCTTAAGATATATAACCAATATACAACATCTTAATAAATAAAATTAAACTGAACTATTGATACCCCCATGCATGCTCCCAGCCTGTAACAAATCCAGAGTAGCTCAGACCATGTTTTTACAAGTTTCTATTAACAGCACTGTGCAATTGTTGCAGTTACCCAATTTACAGGCCTTTACTGCATCTGCACCATACATTACCAATGAGTATTATGACCAGAAAATACACTTTCCAAATCATCAGCAGTTTCCAAGCAACTCACTTGTCAGGAGAAGCATTATTTTCAAAAAGTACCAAGAGAGACACTAAAACATATATGTACCTTAAAGGTATCTTTTAGGGCCTCCAAAGATGAAACATAATTGCCAGCTTTCAGCCCAATCGATCTAAACTGCTGGCAGAGAGGAATGAAAAACAAGCTGCCCACGATTTTGCTTTGCCTGTAAATAGTATCCTCTGAGCTATCCCAAGTGCTCTCAAGAAGAATAACACATCTGTGCGGTCTTAACACCAGCTAAGTCATCACTGGTGCAGTTACTGTACTACTGAACTAAGAACAGAAACTTTCACTCAGCACTGGTATCAGTAAACATAAGCAGTAATTTTTAACAGGTCTTGCTACAACTCATTCACCACAAATCACAGCAAATAGGGACTATTTGCAATAAGAAGTTTATTAATATACAATTTAACTATTTCCACTGAATTGTGTAACTTATTATACATTAACAATACCTTCAGAGTATGGCTCATTCGAGAGTACTCATTCTTTTTCAAAGATCATTTTATTACAGTTGTGTTAAGAACAACTGAATGCACCTTATTCTGACAGAAGAACAACAATTACACATGAAAGTAATGGGGTTTTTGGTTTGTTTTTCTCAAATATTCATTCTCCACCCTGCTTACACTTGATAAGCAGGTATGGGTTACTGCCTACTGTTATTACAAGTTGGAGGTCAGTTACCACAAAAACTGTAGACCTCATTGTGGCTACACACAATTCAATGCCTGTAATGATACATACTTATCCCATTCATACACTGTAGAAAATATGATTGCTGGTGTGTAAAGTCACAGTTTGTGCCATCAAAAATAAAGGTAACTCGGATTCTGCAGAATAACAACCTTAGCAAGTCACAAAAAGGGACAGAAAATTTTACCACATTCTCAGGCAAGCACATTTGTTAACCAGCCTGTCAAATACAACATGTTAGTCTGCAAGACACCTTGACCCATATTTGCAGCTGCAAGAAAGAAAGAAAAAAATGAAGAAAACTTTAAGTCTAGACCTCTCCCCCTCTTTTCTACCCATGGCTTCAAGGATAAGATTAGTCATACACACAAACACTGCATCAAGGCTGGTTGTGCTTTCTACCAGGTGCAGCAGGAGGTATGATGAAAGAAAGAATTCAGGACAGGCAGTTCTCCAGCTGAATCAGTGAGAGAGAGAGGGAAGAGGGAGGGGAGAAAAGCTCTAAGTGAATTCAGTTGCAACTTGATTAAACATCATTCTCCCATTTTTTTTTCTACCTCATTCAGAAACATTTGCACTGTGTGTCGCCATTCACAAAGTCATAATTTATGTTTTAAATTTACACTCCATTTTACCATAGTTGGAGTTGATTGTGATTTTAAGGTAACAAAATAGTATTGAAATTTAAATTTCACCATGTAGCAACTTACCAAAGACAGGTGTGCTACCAAATACCCAGCTGCCTGTTACATCCTTTTGATTATTCAAGGGGTTATCAGAAGCACAAGTTCTCACTTCAGCTGGATGATCCAAGCAGTGAAGTGATATGACAGGTTAAGAAACTCAGAAATAGAGCCCACACAAATTGAAGATTTTCTGCAGCTCTCTGAATTCCCAGAGGGTTTTTGACCCAACATATGATGTGCATCAGAGACTCCTGTATATATTCCTCAATCTGGACATCAGCACCTACTCATTAAATCCATTCTGCAAAATCTACAAGGGATGCACAGCAACTCCTAAAAGTACCACATATACTTCCAGACCAACTCTACTCAAAGCCTGGTTCCCCCAAAATTGTCAAACTTGCTACACATGCAATAACTGAAAAACTGATTTAAATGTCCTTTAAGTACACTAACAGTCGAATTACATCTTGGGAAATCCTTTCAGGCAATTTCACATTAGAGAGTCTTATGCAAAGCATTGCACTATCAGCACTGTGTGCTGGTGTCAGGCATGTTTTGATCAATCTTTCACTACTCTATATTTTAATCCACAGCCATACTTAACAGCTGTTGTTACCACAACTTGGATAAGGACATTCTCAAATTCAACATTCAAATAACTTCTCTGCTAGGTGGATGTGCTATTTAGTGCATTTGGCTTATGTGGCAAGGTTTTGGTAGCTGTAGGCAGGACGATAAAGATGGGCTGCAAGGTGGCTCCTGTGAGAAGACAACAGAAGCTGCCTTCATCTTGGACAGAGCCAGATCTTATTCCAAGAAGGAGCTGATAGACTTGGCAACACTTTTTTATTGTTTCAGTGGCTGCAATTTGCTTTTGATCTCAGGAGTAATTTTTAAAATGAATTTACAATTCCATTTATCATTTAATTCACCACTCATTCAACTTTATCAAGCAAGTTGTAACTTTCATGAATTAGATAAAGCTTTTCAGGTATGTGTCTCACAATCCCGTTTAGTGAAATGGTGTAACAATCAGTAAATGCTATTCACTACAAAACAGAAGAAGTACACATCTGAAAGGCTAGTGAGAATACCCAGAAGGTTGTAGGCTGTCTCCTCAGACTTCTCTTAGGCAACCTGCAACATCTCAGTGGTATCCCTGGCTGAGAGCAACAACAGGGCTCAGCTGGTGCAGCGGTGCCCTGTGACCTGCTCAGGCCAGCCTGGGTCACAACACGATTACAGAGATGGGAATCCAGCTTATTCATCAGCCCTCAAAGAGCAATCCTCCTATCAATCATGCAGAGTAACCTTGGTGCAGGCATCTACTCTGCTCCTGGCCTTAAGCTGAAAGCTGCTAGCTTCCTACACAAACCACGTAGATGTTTCAGTGCTGTTGTCACATACCCTGACCTTCCGTGCAAGTTCCTTTCTCTATTTCAGTTTCTCTTAATCTGATTAGTAAACACCTGTGACACCTGGCTGTAGTACCAGCTCACCCACATGATTTCAGACAGAAGTTTACAGAGTGAGGAGTGGAGAGAGCTAAATGAAATTGAGACTGAGGCAACAAAGCAAAACCAGCTTCCGTTTGCTGTAAGTAATGACTCGCAGGGCATAACTACTCTTTCTCTTTCTAAATAGTATTTTAGTATAAACATGACACCAAATGTAAAGTCCTGCTAATTTTATGAAATCATCTCTTAAGACTGTAAAGAGTTTCCATTAGACTAAAAAACCAAACAGTTATCTAAAATTACCTGAAAAATAAACAAATACTCAGAACATGAACAGAAAATAAAATTAACATAGAATTTACTGCCTATCATAAGAAAAATATGAAAAGCAAGCACAGAGCATGACATTAAGACTGTAATATTTTAAGTACTGATTTTAATGACCACATGGGGGATAACCTATCTATTATATGCAACTTTAGTACTAACATGCTGCAAAAAAAAAATTACAGTCCTTTGTAAAAAACAAACAAAACAAAACAAAAAACCAAAAACCATTAATACAAAGAAAAAAAACCCAAAACCACATCTTCTCCATTTTCTCTTGTGTTAAATTTAGTCCCACAGAAGTCAGATAACGAAATTTTCTAAAGCCTAGGAGGTTATCTGGGAAAGAAATGCTAAATAAGAAACTTCAACAGTTTCAGGAGGAAGTGCAAAACAGTACAACTGCAGTTTGCAAAGGAAACTAAAAAAGACAAAGTAAACATTACCTGGCACAGAACTACTCCCTAATGAACATCAAAGATCCCAAAAAACCCCACACTCTGAATACCTTCAGGCCTCAAACAAATTCCTAATTCAATCTAATGATACATTTTTCCATCCTATAAAGAAGAACAAGAACTAGATGAAGAGAGCCACATGTTGAAGATAATATGAAAGACTATTCCCCTCCACCCTGCCTGAAGAACTTCATCTCCCTTTTCATCCCTTTTTCTTTTCACAGAACTTTGTCATTTTGCAAATCCCAGTTGTGAGGCAGATGCCTTGGTATTTTTTTCACATTTAAAAACTGTCAGCCAAAACATCCAGCTCAGGAAACAAAAATTCTCCTGAAAAGGAACCACAAATGGCCAATCAACAGGAACAAAAGCAAGGAGAGGCAGGCAATTAATTCTTGAGCAGCAAGAGCCAAGACGTAGCCACTGCTGTGGCACAGTCCAGTGCTGCTCACTCCCTGCTCCAGGCACACAAGCCTGGCGAGCGGAGCAGGCTGGGGAGGAAGGGTGGCAGCAAACACCACTCCTGCTGCACATGCACCTACCCCCCGCTAAAGGGGACTTGTGCAACACCACAGGCTCACCTGCCCTTTGATATAAGGACATGTATTGAAAGAAAATACAAAGAAACTGCTTGGTTAACAAGTAAAGCCTGGAGGACTTACACCCTTTACTGCTGCCATGCTGCACAGGTGATCAAAAGAAAGCTGAGACAAAACCAAGCCAAAAGGCAACGTGAAAAAAACAAAGTTATCCTTTGCTTTGGCCAACAGTGCAACTAAAAGCGGCTGGCTACACATTTTTAAATCCCGAATTGATCATGCCCACTTGAAGACTGGTAATTCCAGCTTTCTCCCTGACCAACCCTATTCAGGAGCGGGGCAGAGAAGGGACATTCTTCCTGCAGAGAGGCAGAACTTCCTGCCAGCAGTGCCACCTGCACAATCGTGTCACAACTTCTCTTGCAGCACATGCAAGAAAGTTTCCATTTCCTGTGCAGGCACTTGTGTGGTTAATGCAGCTCCAGCAGTGCTGAGCACAGGCTCTGCCCCTCAGCAGTGCACTGACCCAGCAATGCACTGACATAAGGACAGGAGACAGGGACAAAATCTGCTCTGTGAAGACACACGGGTAACATTGTAAAGCATAAATGTTTTTAATTTAACTCATTTAACTAAACAAGAGAAAAACCTGTAACATTGTGAACCCTACCCCTGATTAATTAGCCCAGTTTTAAGTACTCGTTGATGTTTTTGAAGTAAGCATCTGCCCAATTCTCAGATAACTTCATACCAGGGTATTCTAATCTTTGCTGACCCACAGAAGCGCTGTCTCATTTTTTACACAGAAAGAAGGAAGTCTCCTGACATTTTGAACATCATCTCAGTGGACAAGGACAATGCATGGAAAATATGTTCAGCAATCCCACTTGAATTTAGATGCTCATGTCTCCAGTGTACTTCTAAGGTAAAACCCTTCTACAAGCATTCCACTCTTGGCCATGTTTTTAGCAAAGGTCAGCTGGCTAAAAGGGTCTTTTTTCCAGAAAATGTACAAATACTTGCACTATTAACCTAAGCTTATTTGAAAACACAAAAACTTTTGGAAAGTACATTAAAATTATATTTAATATGAGATGGTCTCCTGGTGAAACATTATAAATACTTATTTGTACTAAATTAGTACTCACATGTAATTCTCAGTATTACAGTTTTCCAACAAGGTATGTTGGAGATCTCCCATTCTCCAACACACAACTTCAGATTTTTGATTATAATGTTTTAAGTAATTGTACCTAAGAAAATTAATGTCTGTCATTTAAAAAACAGAGCTTTTCATAATGACAAAAGAGCCTGCAAATGAGATTACTAAAAGAAGACATCCTCCAAAAAGATGAAGTCATGGGTAAATAAGGAAATCATAGAAGCACTCTGCAAACTGAATGTAAAAATCACAAACCAGGAGATCGGCAGCAACAATTTTTCTAAATGCCTACAAATCAATATATTTTCAAACACATTGAAAGCAAAAAGCTTGTCTTAATTCTGCTCTGAACCTCCTCTCTCATTCCCACCTCAAAATGACAAAGAAACTGACAAACATGGGGACAGGAAGAACAAAAATAACCCAAACCATGAGTTTGGTGAAGAGATACCTCGGGATCCAAGTCATCTAATATACTACAGCTACTTTTTGGTGGACAAATAGGTTTGTTAACAACCTATTTGGTATAGCCTACCTGGATTTTCAACAAGACCTACCAATGCTCAACATCAAAGGTGCTTGATATTAAAAACTACTGACATGAGATGAGGAAAAGCCATTCTTCCAGAGCAGCAACTGTTCAGAATTAAAGGAAATAAGAATTAACTCCAAAGTGTCCATTTTGCCATTCAAGGGAAGTCATCAGGAATCAGTTCTGCCATCTGTGCAGATCAATGCATCCTACACTGTCTTGAAAGAATGTGGTTGGTAAAGTGACAAAGTTCACCGATGATATAAGATGTTCAAGAAAGAAAAATAAAAACTAAATATGCAAAGGTAATCTAACTTCATAAATTCTAACTACCCATTAAGAGAGCAGATGAAAAATATATATGTAAAGGCATAAAAAATCATTTATGTAAATTTACATATTTGAGTAAATTTACTTGTAAATTTACATAATGTGAGTCTCTGAATCAACCACGACCATGGCAGACAAAATACATGCTGCAATTTTAAGAGTTTTCTTGAACTATCCTTGAATATTCAGGAGCTACCAGGATATCAAATCACTGAGGACAGAGTAAAAGCAGCACAAAAGGCATTATTATACCAAGATGGAAGTCCATAGTACATCTGCATTTTGTTCTTTGTATCTCAAAACACTAAAAGAGATATAAGAAGGCAATTAGGTTGACCTCAACTATGGAAACACTTCCTAAGGGGGTGGGATTAAATATGTGTATACTAATGTTCTTCAAGCTCAAAAAGAAGTGATTGATGTAAAGCAAGAGAAGTCTACAGTCTGTAAGAACAGAGGAAATAAACACAGAATGAATAATTATTTTCTCATACTATTAAAATGACAAATAAAATCCTAAGGATGCAAGTTTAATTAAAAACTCTGCTTTTTATCTTAAACACCACATAGGTAAGATGCAAAATTTCTGTTTGCATGGATGCTAACAAATTCTAATTAATGAGAAGGATACTCAGGACATCTGTGTGTTTCATAGTTTATCATCTTCAGCTCAGAAAATTTCTGAGCAGCAGATTGTTGAAATAGTATCATGATTAAGTTTTCCTGGTAATGTTCTCCCCAAGACAGATGCTATTGATCAGTGATTGTTAAAGAGCAGGATACAGGCTTAGGAGAACTTATGATTTGACTCAATGTGGTGGCAATTTCTGGAGAAAAATTTGACAACCAAACAAGTTTTGAGAATATCTAGTGCAAGTACAGTTTTTACTGATTCAATCATAGCACATTTCTCCACCCACAATGTGTGTTTCAATTCCTAACCATTCACTTTTCTCATTACTGTGTTCACATAAGCCAGGGTGTCTCAGATGCTCTATGTTAATTTAATGCAGCTACAAAAATGGATAACAGGATAGAATTAACAACAGGATGACTAGGACAGAACCAGTACAATCTACAGGGACATGCACCGTCTTTCAGAACAAACTACCCACAAAATCAAAATCTGCCAAGTTGTGAATAATACATTTATTTCTGCAAAATATAAGCAGCTTTTATAGAAAATGTTGTTATCTAAGTCTTCTGGAGGTCTTGCTACAAGCACTGAAGCATTTAAGAGCCATCCACACAGACTTGATATCAGTCAACTCTAGACCCTTCAAGAAGGGACAAGATATACAAGGATGGAAAGTTGGGTGGAAAGTACTATCCAAATGTTCTGCTCAAAGTCTGAGCAGAAGTTAATCAAATTTCTTTTAAAATACTGCTCAATTAAATTTTAATACTGCTGAAGTTTTGAAACATTGCTTACCCGTTCCTCAGCTGAAATGAAAGTTTTATCACTCTAACATTTTGGAGCAATACCACGATGCTTCAACTCATTAAGTAATGAACTACACCTGATCCCTAGCAGATCCTAGAACATGATCATAAACTTTCATTATCTACCTTCGGCTCTATATTTCATCACATATCTCAGCCAATTTTTTGGAAAGCAACATCCAAGACAGCACAACTCATTACATTCATGTATCATATGCACTTGAGGAGCACATCTATTGTTCTGCTGTACACATTTTCATTTTTCTACATAAACTATCTCTTCAACCAACATATTGTTGTATTCTGTTTTGTTAATTCCATTACTAATAAAAAGAAGAAAAAAAATGCTTCAAAAACTGCACACAAAATATGAAGTAGGACTTCTTCAAACTCAGTTAAAAGCTTCCTAAGAATGGTCAAAATTGTTCCAAAGATTAATCCATAAAATAAAAGCCCAATAGAAACAAACCCATTGATTACAGGAAGCCTGTTTGAGACTACAATGCAGTCAAATAAACCAAAGCTCATTAACCAGTTGAAGATCTTCCTTTTCACTAGTGGGACACTGGAAATAGAAGCCTTTGAGAGTCCTTTCCAGCTCAAACCACTCTATGATTCTATACAACCCTAAACTTACCAACTGTCTTTAAGCTTCAGGAGAGAAGTGACAGGCCTGGGTCAACTCT
The DNA here is from genome assembly GCF_901933205.1 of Camarhynchus parvulus. NCBI lineage: Eukaryota > Metazoa > Chordata > Aves > Passeriformes > Thraupidae > Camarhynchus > Camarhynchus parvulus. Next base: position 142,507,200 of record NC_044572.1, read on the forward strand.
TTATGCATCAGCTGAATTCAAACTAAATGCCCATATTGATGAAGAAAGAGCACTGGCTGTCTATATCCTGCATGTGCATTGCTTCATGGGCCAGAAACCACAGCACAGACACAGAAAAGCAGCAGCTCCATTCAGTTTCATTCTGAGGTGTGTGTACATTTTTTGTATTGATGTGGGTGAATTTACTCTGACACACAGAGGGTAAAAAGTAAGGCTAGTACAGAACACAGAAGCCCAGTTGCAGGCTCCATTCACATCTTAATTGTTACCACATGTAAAACACATCCCTAAATGACCATCTGTCTCTACAGACTTCCATTTTAATTTATCCCAGCCCAGCTTCCCAAAAGGCTGAGTGGTGCTCAGTGAACTGCTTTTTAAAACATTTTCAGTCTACTTTCATTATAAACTTCTAGGCTTGCATATTTTTCCTTCCCATTAAAACTACATGCTACTCAAATCCTACATTGAAAACAGAAATCTTAAATTTTCTTTTGAGACTCTGCTATAACTCAGAATTTTGCAATATGAATAAATTTACCTGGGGCCCTGTCAAAAACACTAAGATGACCTAATCAGAGTCAAGATCTTCCATTAAGGTTAAGTGTCCAGTACACCAGTGTTTTATGAAGTTTTCAATGGTCAATTAATACATTCAGTTGCCTTCCCATGGAGGCCTCAGTACTCTCTTCATTCAGCTAGGCTACTCAACTTCAAGGCAAGTTCTCAGAAATTAAGAAATTCCAATTACTGGTCATGTGGAAAACACACTACATGATTTTTTTATTACCTCAGAAAAATTCATTAACTGGACAGGGACAAACCCACTACTCTAGCATTCAGCTGACCAAGAGATATAAATTTCTTTTTCCCACACTTGCTTTCACACACAGGAAACAACACTAAAAAGACTTTCAGCATGTATAAGCAATAGTTAAAAATTCACACTATCAAACCCTAGTCTTTTATACATGCAACTCATCTACAGCTGTATTCAGAGTGATCTAATCTTTATTGTAAAAGTCTCAATCATGGTCAAGCTTTAACTAGATTTGTAAAGTCTTCCAGCAGAAGCACCATAAACTCCCCAAATGGTAGAATTATTCAGCAGGTTGGTAGAACAGTCCATAATGACTGGAAGTCCTTCAAACACAGCACTTCACTCACTGACATACAGGAATCATTAACACCACATAGGGTGTTTCTTGCACCTAATAACATTCATTACAGGTGCATCTACTTACTTTTAAAGCCTCAGGCCAAGCTCCAGCTCTCCTAAACGATGAACAAAGTTCAGGTTTTCCTCCTCTACCACAAGATTATAGGTTTGTTTCAAATTAGAGAGTCATACAGCAACTTGATGAGAGAACGATACTCCAAAAGGTCCTGTTAAGTAAGACTAAAGCACAACCTTCTGGTTTAACTTTTGGCACACAGACAAAGGTCCAGGTGCATGTTTACAACAGGCAAAATCACTCTATCAAAAAGGCATCCACCCAGATATCTTTGTACACATTGTACATGTGCTTTCAGCATACTTCAACTACAAGCAAAATGTCATCACTCCACCCAGTAATTTCCCAGTTTGAGTCATGAACCAATCATTGATTTCATATTAATGCCCAAGTCTGTAATTGTTTCCCAGGTTCATAATATGAACGGTGCTCTGCACCAGCTACATTGTATTAACTCCTCATTTCCCTTTGCTTTTCTCACAGGGAACACACAGGGAGTGATTCAAAGAAACAGCTGCATTGCTATAAGAACAATCACACTATACCTTGCTCACTGCAAGACAAATGAGACAGTTCTAATAAGTACTTGTCAACTTTATTGATGAGTTATCTAATGGCATACACTCATCTGGACCCAATGAAGTAGCACCATTACTTGTAGGAACAAGTTATATGTCATGAAGCAATTGAGATCATGACAGAAAAAAATAAGGCAGGACAGCTCTTGTTACCATCAAAAGGCAGCAGGAGAGAACAAAAAGTAAATCAAATCAAATTGAAAAGGAATACACAGAAAGGGAGAAAATTGCTTTGTATGCAACCAGGTTTGGCCTTCCACACAAACATTAAAGCTACGGAAAAATACCCACGGTTTTTAAGATTCAAAGAGACATGAATTGCTTTCATATTTACAATATGCACAATATTCACTGATTCATTTTAAAGGAAGCTGCTTTGCTGCAACTTGTTGCCTAATTAAATAGGATGTGAAAAACAGGAAGCTGTACTAAACTGCACATGAGTTCAGCAAATAAGAGTAGGCTTTGCTGAAGTAAAGCAACACCATTAGAGCTGTTTTAACCACAGAAAAAAAATTTGAAAAACCTGTTCTAGACATGGTGGAAAAAAGCAAGCAAGGAAGCATATGGAGCACTTCAAATGAAATGGGGAGACAGGGAAGGGCAGGAAGTGAATCTGAGGGTTTAAGTCAGCAGCAAAGAGCTTCATTAAACCTGCAAACTGTCAGCAAAGAAAAAAGGGCATTTCTTCTCATGTTTTCTCTGCCAGTTTAAACAAGGTCTCCTTCCAAGCACTTCCTGTGAAAGCTTGGCAACAAAACTGCCACCAGAGGATTATAAACATTTTTAAAAAGGAGGATTTAGAGAGATCTAGCATCTCTTTCCTTATAACTGTACTAGTGAGCAGACAATATTTGGGCACTTGGGCTTCTGCAAGTGACCCCACCCCAAAAGATTTTACTTCTCTGTATGCTTGAATCACATCACCTAAGGAATACCAACATTTTTTCCAAATCTGTGAGCAGACAGTTCTGGTATTGTAACAGTGAAAAATAATTTAAGTAGGTCTTAACATCAAAGAGTCTCTTTAGGCTTCTTTCATCCCTCCCTGAAAGAGACTAGAGGTGGGGGAAGAAAAACCACAACCAACCAAAGGGGCAACAAAAAAAACCCCACCACAAAACATCCCCTAAAAATTATACCATCTTGAGTGCTGCAGCCATGGCAATATACTAGAAAGCTAAAATATATATATCCATCTGCCTTGCAAAAGAATCAAAATTTTATTGTTTTGCCCAAGCAGCTTTCCCCAAATCAAATAATAAAAGTTTAATTTTGGCAAAGTCTCATATGAAGAACAATTTGCAAAAGAAATCAAAGCATCGTTTATAAGGTTTGGAAAATGCAGTGTGTGAGACCAGTTTTACAGTAAAAACAAACAGCTTTGTCAAAACATTTAAGGCAACTTCATTCAACTTTTTATTTCTAGTTAGTTATAAATTCTTGTCTTCTATGAACTCATTGTCTGTTTTAATACATTTCAACTTCATGACTAACACAGATAATATAAATACTTTTCCAATATAAGAGATTGGACAACATAGTCAGGATATCCTACTTGCCTTGTCTTAACATCATCACTCTTCATTTAACAATTTTCCCCATAATTTTGACACTTAGGGAGGCAAGAAAAATACAAAGCCAAAACACAACCAACAGCATCCATGTATCTTAGATTTAAGCTACCTCCTTAAGAATTCTTAGTTAAAAGTCATCCATTCCCACTGATTTCACAAACACCATTACCATTGTATATTACATTATTAACAACACAGGGATGGACCATCATGGTCCTGCTTACTTACAACAGGGTACAGCCTGGCACAATTTTCACACTCTGTTATACTCATCCTGGCATCATTTAACTTTACTAAAATTCAACAGATTCATAAGCTGACAATTAACAGTTTTTGAAGGTTGTAAACAGACACTCTGTCATCACTGAACAAAAGCATCCTGAGTTGCTTTTAGCATCAACATTACATTTTTCTAACAGCTGTCTTCATTTCCTCACTACACACTGCACAGAACAGCTCAACTACTTTCATTGTGCGGTACTTTCAAGCCTATGACACTGACATGTAGAAGTATTAATTAGAATGGTTTTGTTTGTTTTGCATGAGCAATGCATTCATCTCATTTGATTGTCATGTGTTTTTTATGCCACCAGCCTTGACTTCTGTAAGGCCTAGGACATGGTCACATACAACATCCTTGTCACTCATTAGGGGAGGCACAGTTTTGATGGATACAGGTTGGATGATAAGGAATTGGCTCAATGACCACATCCAAAGTGTTTGAATCAATGGCTTAACTTCCTGCACCTGGGTCCTGGCAACTCCCTATATCAAAAGGCTGGGGGATGAATGGATTGAGAGAAGCAGTGTCAAGAAGGCCTTGAGGATTCTGGTTGTCAAAAAAAAAATTAAAAAAAATAAATCAGACATGAGGCAGCAATGTGCAGTTGCCAATTGTACCCTTGGCTGCACCAAGAAAAGCGTGGCCAGCAGGCTGGAGGAGGTGAGGCCCTGCTTGCAGTGCTGTGTCCAGCTCTGGGTCCCCAAGAGAAAAGGGACATGGACCTGCTGGAGCAAGTCCAGACGAGGGTCACAAAGATGATCAGAGGGCTGGAGCACCTCTCCTATCAAAGCAATCTGAGGGCACTGGGCTTGTTAAGTCTGGAGAAGAGAAGCCTCCAGGGGAACTTTATAGCACCTTCCAGTACCTAAAGGAGGCTACAACAGAGCTGGAGACTTTTTCCAACAAGAGCATGTAGTGACAAGGGGGAATGGCTTCAAAGTGAAATATAGTACGTTTAGATTAGCCATTAGGAAAAAAAAATCCCTATATTCTATGATTTTAGAAAATTAAGCTTTTAAAACCTAATCAAAATAGGATATCTAAATCCTAGTGCAGTCTCACAACAAGACACAACTCTCCCAACAAACAAAACCTGGTATATTTTATTCTTTCCTGCCTCCCCCATCCCTAGTAAGTTTTTCTGAAGTGCTACGGAAAAGATTAAGTTTTGTATTAAGGACACTTCTTCAGGTGTATTTCCCCCTTGTCCAAAATTCTTGCTTTGAGAATAAAAAAAATCAAAAGATAATTTACCTGAAAAGTAAAATATATTACAAGAAGAAAGGAAATTGTTATAATAAATTCAAGGTGGGAGCTCTAGAATTCAAAATGCAAATCACCTTCCTACAAAGAAAAGTCAATAATAAAAATTAACCCAGCAGGGACATAGTTCAGCTCTAATATAGTTATAACTTTACAGAATAAATTAGCTGACTTTCTAGAACTACAGACTGGTCATTTAAAAAGAATTACATAATTTTCCAACATTCAATAAGTATTCAAACTATTCCTAAAAATCACACAAAGCCTCAAATTTGATAAGCTTTTCAACTACACTTTTGCAGAGGTGTGAGTAGTATCCCATTTTCTCTATTAAAGCAGTCTCCCTCTGAAAGAAAAAAAAATCCATTTTCTTACACTAGTTTTATTAGGCTTAAATGTGCTCTTTTTCCAAGAATAAGCTCACTGTAAACTCCTACCTGAAAACACAAAAACACATTCATGAAACTAAACAACCACTTTACCCTGCCTCCTTATGTTCTAAAAGATTAAATCATGCAGTCCAAACAATTTTAAGGAGCCTACTTCTACAGTCAAGTGGAGTTTTGAATGTCTCTGAGGACAAGAGGTTTCACATTCTCTCTGAGCACTTGTTCACCAGACTCATGGTTCAAAACAAACAAGCCCCCAAAATAATAATAAGAGAAAACCACAAACACACCCCCTCAAAACCTTCTCAAAAGTAGTCAGAATTTCTACTCTATCAGTTTTCTCCCTTTACATGTACTACGTACTTGGAGAAATCCATATGACCTTCCCTTAGTCTCTTGTCTAAGGCTGAAGAAATGATGTGCTCTAGGCCCTTCATCACCTTGGTGATCCTTACTTGGACTTGTGGCAGTCTATAATTTCTTTCATGTATTGATGAACCCCAAACACAGTACTTTAGATAAGGTCTCACAGTTCCTAACAGGGGGGAAGAACTACTATTTTCTGGCTGCAACTTATACTAACGCCACAGTACGTGGCTGGCCTTCGTCACTGTGAACCCACACTCAACAGCTCATCCACCTGAGTCCAAGGCTCTTCCTCAGAAAACTGTCCTCTGGCCAGCCTGTACTGCTGCACATTGGCAGCTCCATCCATCCCTGGGGCAGGATTTCATATTTCTCTTCAATGAGTCACACAAGGCTCCTCCTGTATCAGGCCACTTCTCCAGGACCCACTGAAGGGTGACTGCTGCCAGCACATTGAACAACTTGGTATGGTCCAAATAAACTTGATGAGATCACACTCAAGCCCACCATCCACTCAATTAAAAGACACCAAATAGCTCTAATCCCAAAACTGATCCTGAAAGGCACTGGTGCCATTTGCAACCTGAACTTTGCTTCATTGATTCCCCTCCCTCTGGGCTTGGCCACCCAGCCCATGTCCCACCCACCCTGCAGATCCCTTATCTCTCACCAGCTGGGACAGAAGGCTCCCAGAGCACACCATGTCTAAGGTCTGACAGCCCTACAGACTCTTGTTTAGCAGAAGTTACCTCCAGCACCATACTGATTTTTAGCTCTTAGCCAAGACAAAACCAAGAAATTAAAATACTTTACTGGCATTGTAAGTTTCTATTTCTGCATCAGAAAGAGTTTTATATTTCTTCCGTTAAGAAATGTAACAAGAAGGATAAAACAAGAAAGGTCAAGATAGAGGTGGCTATTTAAAAGAAAGAAAAAGCATACACTTTCCAGCTTAACCACAGCAACAGTAGAACTTCAGGCCTCTCTTTTCACCACTGACTAAGAGACAAGAAGGCCACGTGGACCCACATGCACATCTCTGCGTGTAAAGGGGGAAATGGAATCCTTACATTCTGTTGCTTTTTCACAGGATCATTAAAGGATCCATAATCACCACAATCAAGCCCACTGTACTCCAAAATCTTGCTTGTCACAATGCTTATACAAAAGCTTAGCATTAGCCCACTGATAGCAATATTTACATCCCATTACATATAGCTATAGATAAATAACACAGATTAACACTCTCTCTTTAGAAATATAAAATAACTGTTTGTTGCACTTCTCAGCAGGGAGTGGAAATCCAGCTGCACTCCTTCAGGAAAGGAAACTCATGCCATTATCTCAAGGCTTTTCCTTTGTACTCACCAGTAAACTTTAGACCTCCTGGCCAGTATCAAACAAACCTGGCTGAACAGTCTCTAAGAGAAGTACCAAAATATGCTGCTAACTGGACTCTGAGAAGTTTTCCATGAGATATAAAAACGCTATTACTTGAGAGCCCTTTTTTTAGAATATGCTTATATTGCCTACCTTTGCACTTGAAACAATACTGATAATTAGCATTCTCAGCTTGATTCTGCCTAATGGTTTTATTGCAAGGCACTATTCCATTCAAAATGAGATGCTATGATCTTTCTTACAATTATCCTCTGTAAATTTGCTTCACATCTGCTGTTTAAAATTATTAAAAGCCATCTTTATTCATATTGTTACAAATCACAAAGACAGTTATGAAAATTGAGCTTTACTCTTCGTAGTAAGAAACATACTGGAAATTAAATCAACCAATCTCATTCTGTTCTGAACCATTCACGTGCAGTCCTTCAGTGACACCCTGCTGAAATACAAACATGGCTTTGTGGGTTGTATCCCCCAGTCTGTTTTCTTCAAAGTACTTTTTTATTGCTTTTTAACTATGGAAGGTGTCTCCGCAGGACTCAAACCTAAACATTAAACTCAGCTTTAAGTTATGTCACTTTAAGTGTCTCCCCTCCATCAGGGCCAAGTTCCCATGACCACATGGTACACACTCTGTCAGGGTTTATCTGCACAGCATACTGAACAGAGTGCACCAAAGAGCACTTTCACAGCTTCCTAACTGATGAGTAAACATGAAGCAGCCTGTTGGGAGTTCAAAACAAGAAGCAATACTTCCCAAAAAAACATATGAGGTACCAAATGCACTAAGTACTTTCAGAAATATGCCTAAAATTAATACAAATTCTCAAAAGGCAAAGCGAATTCATCTGCCATGACTGAAACTTTGAGCTACTAGTGAGTGTTTCTTAGTTTTCCTAACATCAGTCACATTTAAGTAAAAGGAGATTGCCTGCTTATTACAGACGAATGCTTTGACTGCTATCAAATGAAGGGTAAAACTGATTACACACTAAATGAATAAATACTGTAGCATGCAAATATAAAAGCATCCTCAGCTGCATTTTAAATACAATACACTGCTGTCAACTCCATCTGTATCACATTTTCAGTATTGTGATCCAGAGTCACCCATGTGCTCCCACTGTGGCCTCTGTATTTCAGAATGCTCACATCCCCATCTTTACATCTCTGTTGCAATTTGTCATTCAATGCAAAAGCAGCAACAATTGTCCTAAGTTTTATTAACTGCACAAATAAATTTTTCTTATCCGTTATTTTTAGGATGGTTTGCTATCAAAAGCCTATTTCCTCAAAAACTGAAGATTGCTCATGGTCTGTTACATAAAAAACCAGCTCTGAAGTACAAAGCTCTCTATGATGCAAGACTGCTTCTAACTGCCATAAGTAATAATTTACAAAGTTAGGAAAAGCTGAGTTTAAGTCTAATGCTGCTGGAGTTCCCTGGATTCACCTCCAAAAAATAAAAATTTATTTTAATTTTAAAACATGGAGAAATACAAAGATTAGTATGTTATAATTTATTTGTTGTAATTATATAGAGGTGATGCTTCAAAAGAAATTAAGTGACAGAAATTTTTTCAATGTTTCTATTTTCCTGATGCACACACAAAATAGATCCTACTCATTATCACAGCCCAGGGTAATGAACAAAGTCTATGCATAATACCAGCAAAAGTTGCTTCAGAATGGAAATGCTCCTGTTCTCATGTATGGTTTCATTTGCCCCCCTTGATAGAACACTTTGTCACTGGAAAAGGGTCTTGGGATGGAAAAGGGTATGAAATCACCACAGAAGATCTGATGTTACAACAGTCTCAGTGCTACACAAGTTTCAACAAAATTATAAGGAGGAAAAATGCTGTCCCCTCATCCTCATGCCAAAAGTCCCTCCTCACAGTAGAATAAGAAATAAATGCATAAACTGAAGCCCACAGGGAAAGCTACATATGGGAAACTGTGAAAATGATTCATACACAACACATTTTGAAAGAAAATTTTTTAAAAAGGCAAAGCAAAAAAACCAACAACCCCATACTTTCCCCTTTCCCATCTCTAATCTTAGAGATGTATCCATGACATGAAGAAGAACATGAGAAAAGTTCTCCTTTCAAGCTTTGTTACATTGCACCAGACTTGCACCAAGAACAACAAAATGTGTGTGAGGCTGAGCAGAAGCCAGACAGTCATTCTTTTAGTGATGTATACGCACACATCTGTTATAGGACCAGCCTAGACTGACAAAAGCTCAGGCAGATCAGCACGGTGAGAAACAAAATGAGCAACAATCATTGCAGGAATAGTGTTGGTTGGGGTTTTTTTTAATTAAAAACCAAAACATAACAAAACCAAAACCTGAAAGCAAAATGCAAACATATCTGCAGCCAATCTAATTGTCAGAAAACACATTTTGAGTTTTCAGCTTCTCACTCAAGTGCAAAAGAAAGAAAGAAATAACATTAATCATTTAAGATGCTCAAGTATTACAGAAGCACAACAGCAAAACAGACATTAAACTGCAAAATCAGCATCATCCCAACTGAAGCTATTCTTTATTTTATCATCAGCTTCTAGCTGTCCCTTCATATCTACCAGCCTGACTAAAGAGAATTTAAATATTTAAGCTTAATCTCTGTCTCCAGACAGTCCTGCACAACATCTGCTACTTTAAGAGAAAGACTCAGAACTGCCTGGTCATGATAACTGAGCTATCCCTTGAGTGCAAAGATGTCCTTTCAGCTGGAGCTGGGACACAGCAGAATGATAATCAAGACAGTCTTGTGGTGATCCCACATGTGCATTACTTATTCTCAGAACAGATGTCATCATTCTCTAAAAATTCCAGCTAGCTCACAAAGTAATATTAACTCAATGATTAAAATCAACTTTTCAAAATCTATTTGAGTAATACAAATCATGGAGCTTCTGTGGATATAAAAGCGTGTCTGGTCAAAATAAAGCAGAGGCTGTATTTTAAGAGACTGTATCAGTGATCTGTCTGTATTTACCATTTAGGCTTTTTACTTTAAAAAAGTAATTAGCCATCCATTTACATATGGAATAATTCCCTCTTCATATGATCATTCCAGATTCATATAATGGTTTGGGTCAGAAGAGACCTTAAAGAGCATCAAGTTCCACCCCCCGCCACAGGCAGGGACACCTTCCACTGGACCACGCTGCTCAAGGTCCCATCCAGCCTGGCCTTGAAAACTTCCAGGCATAGGGCATCCACAGCTCCCCTGGGCAGCCTGTTCCAGTGTCTCACCACTCTCACAGTAAAGAATTCCTTCCCTATATCTAATTCAGTTTAAAGCCATTCCCCCCTGTCCTGACACTCCACACCCTTGTCAAAGGTCCCTCTCCAACTCTCTCAACCTTTAGGCCCTGGGAGGCTGCTCCAAGGTCTCCCCAAACGCCTTCTCTTCTAGAGGCTGAAAACTCCAACTCTCCCAGCCTTTCTAAAGAGCAAAAGTGTTGCATTATAAAAGAAACCTCCCACCTGCATGCAGAAATGTGTTTAAAATATCTTTTTTTTGCATGACTGTAAGAGTATGCTGAAGAAATCAACAGAAAGGAGTACAGATTCTAAATTCTCTCAAATTTGACCTATAGTACAATATAATGGTTGTTTCTCCCTCTATGAGTTTGAGAAAAAGCCCTATTATTTTAGCAACAGAATGAACTTGAAAATGTGTGTTTACTTGGAGGCAATTACACAACACTCATGCTCTAAAAAAATATTATAAAACAACCTTGCAGCTTTTGTTAATTACTGTTAAAGACGCCTAAGCCTGGCTAGAAATATGGCAGGGTCTTTTTTTTAATCTGGTGTGACTGGATGACAAAAATCTAAGCTTGGTCTCTTAAAAGGAAAAAAAACAACTTGAAAATCTTCGTAAATTTCAGTAGTTTTAAACAATGTAGCATGAAACCTTCCTATTCAATAAACTGCTATAAAGTAGCATGTTCTTTCTATTGTCTTTGATTAATATTATGACAGATTTAAATAAAGTTTGGGTGGAAGATTTTCTTTTGTCTGTTGCTTTAATAAGTTGAGAACAGAGAAGTCCTTTGGAGGAGCACTTTCATGGTTCTCATTTTGTGAGGTATGCCTTTGTGCTTTGTTAGGCCTTCCACTGAAAACTTATTGAATGCAAACTCATCAGAATCGGTAAACATGTCTGGTCTGATTTTTCAGTTGAAACTTGCTCCAAAATTGCATATAACTGGATCCAAAATCTCCTCTGAAAATAATTTAAATAGGAAAAAGAGTGGTAACTAGGAGATAATATGTAGCAATTCACCCAGCTGAACACACTGCCCCTCTACTGATGGACGAGCAAGTCAGAAAATCAGCAAATGAGTCCATCACCTCTTATTATTTCAGAAAACTTGTTAGTTGTGATGCAGGAACAATAAGTTCACAATTTTTTAATAACTTCACAGAATCAGGTAAAGGCATCTGCACAAAACCACTTCTTTTTCGTCACATTCTTTATGAAAAGGTTTTTCTTATCTAGCTACTGATCTGAGCTACAGCAGGAAATACACTGGACTCAGAGGCTGGGAAACAGAACTAACTTTCATTAAATCTGTTTAATTTCCCTTGCATTTCTGTTCAGGAAATAGTTCCAGTTTGCAACGTTGCTTAGAATAAAGAAAATAATTAGTTAATCCACAAACTAGCTTATAGTCGCAGAGGTAGATGCAGGTTGTGCTGAATTCAATTAGCTGTAAAATAACCTCAGATCCTTCAGCCGGCAGCGCCATAACAGCACGGAGCCTGACACTGCCTGCAAAAGCCCAGAGAGAGCTCCAGCCCAGATGCAACATCCAGTGGAAAATCAAACAGCTGCAAGGATGGAACCATCCCCTTTGCCTTAACACAGCAGGCTCACCACTGAAGTTCAGGAGCTGCTTGAGGAGTTCTTAGGTCATTCACAACACATCAACAACAGCAGCAGGAGCTACAGAACACCCACTTCAACCATTGGTTTTAATCCCGTGTTTCACAGACCTCACTGCTTTAGGTAAGCAGGTGTAGAGAAACCAACCCAGCTTGAAAGCAGCAGTAGCAAAACCGTGTCTTCACTGTAATTGTAGCTCGCATGCACAAAGACTCCAAAGGAGCCTTTTGCTAGCCACATCCTGACTGTATTTCCCCATGCAAATTATTAACTATCAATTTGGGAGAGTTGCAGATTTTTTGCACATGGTACAGTAGAGCCTGTTTAAATCTTGTTCCCCACCAAATAAAGCTTTTTTGCATTTACTGATAATAAAAAATAATGCAAAACAAGTCCAGTTTAAACTGCGATCAGTTAAAATAGGGCACGTAAAACAGTTATAGAAACAAAAGAAATTCAAAGAAGAGCAATACAAGCAACAGAAGTACCCACCATCCTTTATTCCTCGATTTATTGTCAAATCTGACATAAAAACTTCTAAATACACACAGTCCACACAAATAGTGAAGAACACTGTGTATTTATCTTCTATATTTTGTTTCTCTTTGGAAAGGCATTATCACATTCAGCCTGTACTGATGTATATCTCCCAAACCATGAAAGCATTACACTGTATTCTTACCCTAGAAGTCCTCAGTGATGACAAAATATATATTATTTAACTCTATGCATGCTGTCAAGTGTACTAATAAGCATATCAATGTCTGTACCTATTCCACATCGTTAAGAACAGGGGGCAGCAATTCTGTCAAACACTAACCTAACAGGTTGATTCGTGAGAAATCTATCAGTGGCCATGGCTTAGTTACAAGAGAAAAGAAATACCAAACCAGTTACAAATATCGAAAAGTTACAGATGTTAATCTAGGTTACATAATAAAAATAAAAAAGATAATTCTAAATGTGAACTTACAATCACTCTTGTCAATTGCCCCACACAATAGCGCTGTTACAGTTTTGAACATAGGCAGTTTTTCTATTAAAACTTCAGCTGATCTGAATCCTGTAGCATTATATTTCCATACCCAAGACTATCAAGCAAAAACAATTAATTAAATAATTAATACTCTTTCCTTGCATACCAAATGTTTTGCTCATGCCAACACATTTAGCAGAACTAAAAGACTCTATTAAATCCATCTCCTAGATACACGCTGGCTCCTGAAGAATCGACAAATACTTGATGAACTAAGTCTATAATCCAAAACAACAACTAACTGAAACCTCTGCAACAATAGCAAAAATCTGTCTTCTTTCAGCGTCATCATGCTTGGACCTTCAAGCAAGCACAGGGCAAGAGAAGAGCTGTACACTGTCTTCTTTTAAAGTCATTTGGAAGACATTTCCTCATAACCACTGACCTAGTCCATAGGAAATCACTCTGAAACCTCAAATAGGAAGTAGTGGACTGATATTCCTTGGAAACCAGCTCTGGAAGTTTACCCATTTTCATGCTCCTATTTGACAGCAGAGCAGGGTGAACATTTAAATGACGCTCATAACAAGCATGAAAAAACCCCAGCACTGAGGCTTCAAGGTTGAAGTGCTGAGACCGTATAATCTCTTCTGCTGCATTATTTTGCTCCTCTCCTTCCACCAATTCTGTTTTCATATTATTTCCCTCTCTCCACATTCACCTCTTCATCCTTACCTCATTTCTTAAACCAAGTCTCCCTTGGCAGATTTCTGCAGAGTTCTGTGCTTAGTTGATGTAATGAGTGGCTGGGGAAAACCTCTACTAATGCTCTCAAACAAAACTCACCCTTCATCTTCCCTCTGAAAATCCCAACATTCACGCATTTTTTTCTACTGCAACAACTGACAACACTGAAAACACCAAGAAGTACCACAGCAACATTTAAGTTCAGACAACTGCTTTACGCACTAATCTTTGAGACGCCAGAGCAGGAAAGCTTTCTGTAACTAGCTCAACACAAGGGCAAAGTCCCACAATTAAAAGACCAGATTACATGCATACCAACGCCTCTGGCTCCTGTGGATTTGGGCGGGTGGTGCTGCCCGGTCCCTGATGCTCTCTCAAAGGCATACAGAAAAAGAAATTAATAAAGAGGAACAAAAAAGAGGGAAAATGGTAAAAAACAGGGGATAGGGTGTGGGATGTGGACGATTTACCTCTTCCAGCAGCGTGACCGTGTTCCTGCAGTTCTGCAAGCGGGTGGTGAAGCTGGAGGTGGTCGGGGAGTTGTAATCCTCTGTGGTCTCGGCGATGAACTCCGACACGGTGATCTGGTCCGGCATGATCCTGCCCCACCGGTAAAGCCCAGGAGAAGCCGGGCACACAGATCCGGAGAGAGAAGAAGCCAAGTTTCGAGGGGAAAGGTGGGGGGAAAAAATAAGACAAAAAAAAAAAAAAAAGGAGAGGGAAGATGTTAACAGCCAGCAGAGACACGCAGCATCAAAGCACCGGAGCCGCAGAGGGAGGCTGAAGCTTCGCCCTCTACATCCAGCCTCTCCCCGGCCGCCCCCTCCTCCTCCGGGCAGGAGGTGAAGGGGGAGAGGCCCCCGCACGGCGCCCCTCGCTCGGCCCCGCCGGTGGGGAGCGCTCCCGCGGCCGCCTCCGAGCAGCCCGGCTCGGCCCCGCCGCGGCGCTGCGGGGAGGGCGGCGGGGGGAGCGGCGACCGCGCCGGGCTCAGCCCCTTTCCCCACCCGCGCCGACCCCCACGCCCCCGGCCCGGCCGCTGCTCCCGCCCGCGTCGAGCACTGACTTGTGCGGGCTCGGGCTGCGCCCCCGGGCGGGGAGGCGGGGCCGGGCCGTGCCGGGCGCGGCGGGGCCGCGGGGCCGCGCTGACGGGCACCGCTGACGGGCACGCGCCGCCCGCCGCCGCTACGCGCGACAACGAGGAAGCGGCTCCGCGCAGGCGCGGCCGGCGCTCCCCTCCTCCGGCCCCGCGGATTCTGAGGGGGGGAGGCTGCCGCTCTTTCGTTTTCTTATCATAAAAAAGGGCTTTTTGGTGGAACTCGACAACGTCGGGAGGTGCTGGGCTGCGGTACTGTCCCTAAGCGGGAGAATGAGCTTCCCGTGCCTCTGGCAGTGGGGAGGGACCATGCCCGCCTCGGGCTGCGGCTCCGCTCCCGCTCCAGGGAACCCCCAGGGCGAGTCGGAGGCTCTCTTGTTTCTTTATTTCCCTTCCTTAAGTCCGTCACGGCCGGTCGGAGCCCATCCGCCGGTGATGTGGAGCCGAGGATTCGTGCAGCTGAGGGAGCCACCCCTCTCGGCAGCCTTGACTGCATAGGTTTTTACGCTCCTTAGTCTTAGTTAATTTTTAAGAAGTCTTGCTATGATTTAGAGAAGCCCTTGAAGTTGCTATTGCCGATTTTGCGTTACCAGTTCTGTGCCTGAGCCTTGCCAGAGCAGAGCTGTCTCGGTGCTGCCGAGGCCGGGTCGCACAGCCCAGCGCGGTGCCACAGAGCAGCGCTGGCCCGAACCTGAACCGCGGATTCACAGCCCCGTGTCCGCTCACAAACAGTATTTCTGAATAGTTAACATTTCCTTTATCCATTGTTACATTGTTGCATCGCATAACTCAGGGAACTGACAGACAGACCCTTTTTTTTTTTTTTTTTTTTAAAGCTTCGGTTTGGGGTCCCATATGTTCATTTCTAAAGAAGGCTAAGTCTCAGGAGGCTCAAGTAATTGTGGTCATCTGCTGCATCAGTGTGATTTATTTAGCCATACTGTGTGATTTCCTCCTCCTTATATTTGGGATTCTCTCCACACAAGCTGGGCTATTCAGGAATGGTAAATATTCTCAAATCTGAACAATTGAGAATGAGCAATATTATATGGCTGTATCCATTTCAAAAGATTTTATGTTCTCTGCATAAGTACCTACCACATTACAATGTGGTTAGGCTCGTATGTGGTTTTGTATGTAATTCTAATAAAATGCCTGTGCAACTCAAAAATAGTTTACAGTATCAACTAAAAACTGCAATGCCTGAGTAAGGATAAAAAGGAGATGCCTGATTTGAGTATACTCATAAAAAAATTACTTCTATGCAGTTCTGTCAGCAAAAATATGACCAATACTCCTGAGCAGTGGTCCTGCCTGAACATGTTTCTGTATTTCATTGCCTTAGTAGAAGCCCTCCATATGGCCATGTGACTGCTGCTGCTGCTGCTGCTTCACGTGATCCAGCTTTCTGGCACAAAGGCTCTGAGCTTGTACAGATGATTGTTAAACGTCATGAGACTCTGAAAGGTAGAGTAGGCAAGAGGAGGAGGAAGCCAAGAAAAGAACTGTGTGGGAGTTACAGTGAAAAATGGATTTGGGCAAAAAAAATGAAGCACTGAAGAAGCAGCGGGAGAGGTAGGAAGAAAATCAGTTGATGATTGTGTTCATCAGTGGAGGAGGAAGAGATACCAAGAAGATAAAAATGTCTGGTGGCATCAAAAGCAGTACAGAAAGGAGAGTAAAGAACTGGCTGGGGGATTGGGCCAGGGAAGAGCTGTTGGTAACATCCAAAAGATCTGTTTTGGCCTAGCCTGCTTGGAAAGTGGATGGTTGAGGGACATGGCCCGAGGGCCAAGCAGGGTCTCTGTGGTCACCCCCTGTAATTTCCTGATGAACATCAATCATGGCCTGTCACACAGCTGTTCCTGGTGGTCCACAGGTCAGCCACAGTGTTCACATTAGGAAGGTTCCTGATCCCTCACTGGCAGATTTCAAGTGAGGATAAATCCATCACACTAGTGGACAAACTGGTTTAATTAATTGGGTACTTTCACTGTCAGGGTTGAATTGTTCTTCTTCAGGCTGAAGTTATTGAGCTTGACCATTAATCTCTGGATTGTAAAATAACCTCATCTCTTATCCCAATAAATCCTCCCAGAAGCTGAACATATTGCTAAAGACATAATTGCTTTGATACTATGTTGTGCAAATTTAAACTACAGAATTGAAGAGCATATTCAACTAAGAAAGGGAGTAGACTGGCCAGGGAAACTATGAAGAGTGACAGAAGTGAAGGCAGAGCAGAAAGTGCAACTGAACTTTTGTGTTTCCTCATCAGGGAACAAAGTTGTCTCCTAAAAAGACATTAAATGTATAAGAAATATAATGAATACAGAAGAATACTGGTCAATAAAGAGAATGGCACAATGCCTAAAAATGAAAAAGGAAGATCATAGCTGCCTTTTGGTCTGTTTTTGACTGTTCTGAAATTGTTTACTCTGCCAGAGAGAATACAGTGCTCTGTTTTGCTGCTTAGAAGCAGCATTTCCCCTTCCCCTATTCAAATGTTAGTAAATAGCCCTATAGGCATGACCTCTTTAGACTTGGATTATTTTCATTTAAACACACTGGAAACAAGATCAGTTAATTAATGTGATTTTAATAAAAATATACAAGCTGCCTGTAAAAATGTGCTAATGTTTAAACTAGTCAAATTATGTAAGTATTTCAAATTGCATTCAGTGATTTTCAGATTTAACCATGTTTCCTGTTTTGAATTGCAATCAGTATCTGAGATTCAATTCTAAATTTGTAAGATGCGCCCCTCTATATATTGTCACTAACTGAAATCACTGTTTCACTTCACAAATGTCAAAGAATAATCATCACAGTGTGAAAGTTATATTTCACAGCGTCTGCTGTAACCCTGTCTTAGTCTGTGCTAGATCCTGGGTGAGGCTGTGCCACAGCCTTTTTCTCACGGAAGTTTTGCCAGTGAAGTTATGCTTATCTCAATCCTCTTGGTATTGTGAAGTGAAATGCATCTTGTCCATCCTGGACACGCTAATGCCAGTGAGGATCGTGCAAGCAGCACTGGAAGTCACTTACTCCTTACTGCTGATGCATTGCAGTCAAGGAAGTTGTGCTGTCTTGCCATCCCACCCAGTGATTCAGTCTACAAATCTATTTGATCCCCTGGCTTGTATTGTGATTGCAAACAGAAGAGTTAATTACAGCAAACTGACAATAGTTCTGCAGTACTGGTGGTAGTCACCATGCTTAGGGAGAGGTTAAGGAACATAGCAATGACAAGCTGCAGGCACAGGTGTTATGCAATAAACTGAATAGCAATGATAGTGTTCTTCATTTTATAGTATTTTGGAGAGTTTATATTTAGATTGAGGCCATCAGTTCACTCACAGGAGCTGAACAGGAGTGAACAGGTGATGATGTTGTCATCACTGTGAACTTTGCAGCATGACCAGTTTGTGCCAGAGATGAAGAGCTACATGGCACTTGCACAGCCCTTCACATCATCAATGCAATTAACTACTGAAACCACACAGCAATAAGGTAGAGAATAGCAAGATTATGTTTCCACTATAGATAAGGAGCCAGATAGATGAGCTTGTGGCCCTGCTGTGTTTGTGGCTGTCTAGCTTTAGTCATGCAAAGCCATCTCTTCAGGGTATCAACACCTCATCTAGGCTGAAGCTGGTGGTGAATCTCCTGTGGGATGTGATTATGCTGCCTGCAGAGAGCAGCCCCAGGACCACCCTGAGGTCACACTTCCCTGCTGCATAGGAAGCAAACTCACAGCTGCAAACTCAGGTGCGGTTGCTGCTTTTGGAAACAAGCTTGACCCGGGTCCCTGGCTGTGCACCAGTGTGTTGTCAAGCATGCTCAGACAAGCTGCCTCCAGGGCCATTTGCAACCTCTCAGTGTGGCAGCAAAGTGTGTTGTTAGCTGGAAAATGGAAATCGCTGCACACATCCGTTCTGTGCAGTGATCCTCCTGATTAGTACGGAAGTAGTGTAGTCGTGGCAGGATCTCACTTGTCAAATTCAGAGGGTTTTGATTCTCAAGTATTAACATGACGATGCCTTTTTGCAAATACAGTTTTACTGTATTTGCAAATAGAGGTTTACAGGTTTACACTCATTTCTTGACTTGCAAGGTTCCCATCTTGGTGGTTACTGCAGATAAAAGTGCTGACTTTATAATATGACAGACAGTAGTGCTTAATTAAAACATCAAATCATTGAAATGAACATTAGTAAACTATATAGTTGTTCTTTTTATGCTCCTTAGCATCTCCACAAACATGGAGAGTGTCACCAGCTCAGCAGCAAATAGCAACAGTAGTGTGCTAAAATGCATCAGGAAAATATCCTTAGGCTGTGTTTCTCTACTATACTGCTATCCTGAATAGTTTGTGGTTTGGTGTTAGATTCATCCAGTTCAGCTAAACACAGCAGTCAGGAGTACTTCCCATCCTCCTCCTGATTCTAACTCTCTTTATGAGATAGTTGTATGACATCAGGCATCCATAGCATTTGATACCTGATGAAGCTGATTTGAGGTTCCCTGAAAAAATATCTATATGAGAAATTGCTGTTCCTACATTTTTATAGTTTTATTTTCAGATAACTTCTGACAAAATTAATGGCAAAGGCTTATTTAAATTTATGGCCATAATACTAGAATATCCACAAATATTTCTGAATATCAGCTCTTCTCATTTGAGTTAGATGCTGGGCTTAGGGGATGAAAGAAGCTTCAAATCAACAGGAATCTCAGCAGGATGAGTTATGCTTTTGGTTTTGGAATATCTCACGTGCTAAAACTCAGTAAACTTTTTTTGTTAATGGAACTCTTAGTTTTGTTTTGCAAAGCAAAACCACCCCTTTTATGTAATGACAAGTAACATCATCACTTTGTACTTCAGCAGGAAATGTTTAGTCAGGAGGAGTTTCACCTCCAGGAGCTGTGTCCTCTCAGAGGACGGTCAGAGTCTGACAGCCTTGCATGAAATGTAACAACCACATATTTAACCTGCAGCATGTTTGCACGTTTAATATCACATAAGTACATGATGTACTCACAGGAAAAGGCAAAGTCTATTTTAAACACTGAAGCCTACATCACACACTGTGACTGGTGCTAATTTGCTTGGAGGGAACGTACATGGTAAACTGCAGAGTGTTTCTACTTGAGGAAGAAGGCTGTTGGCTTTGACATTTGCAAACAAACCTTTGAAATTATTACATTACTGGGACCAAATAGTCAGGTAACTTTCCAGTAAAAAAACTTCTTGCCTATGTCACACTGCTGAACGTGAAGACCAAAATCCAGGTCCACCAAACATGCTGATGGCAATTCTGTGTTTTTTATGGGACAGTATCTGCTAATGTGGCTTATGAACTGCATGAGCTGTGTCAAAAATTTGTGCTGCTGCTGTGACTGTGTTGAATGCAAGAATCAGCTGATTTCAATTTTAATACTGGCATCTCCCACCATTTGTCTTCATCTGGTATTTAAAATGGGATAGAGAATGTCTCAGAAACTACATGTTATTTTAAAAACTTTTTAGCGCTTACAGTAGTGGCTTAAACAGAAGGTTCTTTTCCCATTCTTTCAATATTGAAATGAGAGCAAAAAGAGAGCCCATTGTGTTCTCATTATAAATGACATTTTAGTAGCATTAAGATCTTGTGGTTTTAACACTATGTGGACAAAATGAAAAAAGATTAAATCAGATCATCAGAAATATTTTGCTGAATTATATATTTTGCATCTTATTTACGTGAATGTCCTGGGCAAGTAGCTTGGCTGAATGATAAGGAAGCTCAAATAACCATCTCAAAGGACAGCTGAAAATAACAGTACTGAAAATGAAGTGCGGCATTGAGTTACACAAGATTAAGCTGACTAATCTGCTGATTCAGTTTTGCCTTTGTTTTTTGGTTTTGTCATGCAAGATCAAGTGTCAAGCAGACAAACACGTAATGGTATTCCAGGCTTCCAGTAACAACAACAAGCAATGGGCTGTTCCCCTGCCACTTCTGCATTCTTCAAAAATAAAACAGCAAAATGCTCACCTGCAGCAAGAGGCAGCAGGTGAGGGACAAAGATGCTCCTTTTCTTGTTACAGGTGTACTGAATTTGGTATTTCTATTTCACAGATGTTTTTTGTTAGAGATGCTCATTTAAGAAACCTTACTTCAGTTGATAGGAAGTGCAATAATGCATATGAAGGGTCTGGAAGAGAAGCCATGCAAGGAGCAGCTGAGGTCACTTGGGCTGTTCAGCCTGGAGAGGAGAAGACTGAGTGGAGACCTCATTGTGATCTCCAACATCCTCACAAGGCAAAGAGGAGGGGCAGACACTGATCTCTTCTTTCTGGTGCCCAGAGGCTGGACCCAAGGGAATGGCTGGAACTTGTGTGAGAGGAGGTTTCGGTTGGATATTAGGTTTTTCTCCCAGAGGGTGGTTGGGCACTGGAACAGGCTCCCCAGGGAAGTGGCCACAGCCACAAGCCTGACAGAGTTCAAAGAGCACTTGGGAAATGCTGCCAGGCACATGAGATTCTTGGGCATGGTCCTGTGCAAGAGCAGGAGTTGAACTGTGTGACGTTATGGGTTCCTTCCAACTCAGGATATTTTCTGATTCTGTGTGTCAGGAGGCAACAGATTCAAATGCAGCTCTTACAACATCTACAGAATATAAAAGCACAGCAGTGTATTCTTCTATATGGACTGGTTTTTGGACAGTCCAAAGGTATCAAACTCTTACAAGTGCTGATGGATAAGAAAACTGTCAGTGGAGCCACTCGTAAGTTTGGTGTTAATCCTTGCCCAAGTGACAATATGAGCTTGCTCATTATTCCGAGATGGTCAGGCAAGAGCTGCTGACCCTGAGAGAGGTGGTGTTCCAGCAGTACCCACCATCACTGCACTGGTGAGGCTGAGGAACACCACAGGGAAACCTGGGCACGGTTGTCCTTGCATTCCTGACACTGAGCAAATCTTTGAAGGATTGTTGGGAAGGGCACTGCAGACATGTTGGCAGGAGAGCAGGTCATTCCAGTGGGATTTAAAGGACAACATGAAGCCAGTATGTCATGAAGGGGTACTCTGATTGAAATGAGAGAAATTAGAGTCCTTCCAAAGAAGTAGTCATATTAGCTGGATGCTTTTTTCTTTTTTTTTTTTTTTTTAATATGAGAAATAGCAATGACTAAAATCAGAGGGTGATACTGCAGAAATGAACATGTTGCAGGGCAGCTGGCATAGCAGGCTCTCCAAAATAAAAAGAGAATGAAATAAAGCCTCAACCCACATTGCAAACATTTCAATATTTTCTCTTTCCCTCTGGAAACGATATGGCTGTGTCATTACCAGGCACATCTCTGGTTCTACTGAAGATGCTAAATGTATGCTGATGGCAACATACAGTGTTTTGACTGCAGTAAAAATGAAGGTTCAGACCAAACTGAACCTGAGACGCAGTTGGAGAATGAAATAAAGGTTCTGTAGAGCTGGGATCATGTCCTTGAGCTGCCGCTCATGGCTCTGACATGGCAACTGATCTCTGTGTGCATCATTTCTCTATCTGCGGAATGCAGACAATTACATTTATTTCTCTAGGTGAAAGAACACTGGGCTTTTTCAGCTGAATACTGCTGTATCAGAACTAAGTATTTTTAATATACATTTTATTGTAAGAGTTTCAAAAAGTAGCTGAGGGATGAGAAGGACTGTCAGTCCAAACAATTTTGTCAGCAGTTTTTTGGACAGACAAAAAGGTTTGGCAGTTAAATGAAAGGGTTTCTTTCTACTAGTTGTTAATGCTGTGAAAATATAAATCAGAAAGATCTGGGTTTGTGAGGAACTCCTCCCTCTATATTATAGATTTATTAGCATTACTTTGTGGAAAAAGAGGGACTAAGACCCCTATGATAATAAACAGAAGTCACTAGCAAGGTTTGCTAAGACACAGTTTGCAGATGTGAATGTGTATGGGCCTACAGAGTTGAAGTTTTAAGTGCTGGCTTATAGTGTTGTCTGAGCATACTTTATTTCTCATAATTTCCTAAACAGCATCTCATTAGAGAAAGGCTGGAAATAAATCTGCAGATGCTGGATGTTATAAAAAAAGGTTCTTCCAGCCACTGAACATATTAGCACATCTGTGTTTGCCTTATATAAGCTACTGTTTCCAAGGATGCATCCCTTGGCCAGACTCTAGACTTGAAAGTATCATAAGAAATTTTCAATTCAGGAGTGATGCCTTTTGGGTTTTGTTTTGTTTGCATTTATTTTGTTTGCATGTTTGTTTGTTTTATTAAGGAAATCAGAATGTTTAACGATACGTAAGTTCTGAAACAATTTGAGGCATGTCTCCTTTATGCTCAAGCAAAATTACTCATATTTAAAATTATAGTTTGCAGGTTTTATTATTGTAGATGTTTGAATGTTGAAGTCGTAAGGTTCTGGCAAAACCCAGGATGACAGATAACCATATGGAAGTTTTTGGAAACTAGTCTTGCTGTGTGTACGAAATTTCTGTTGGGCCAGTGTTCACATGGTGCTAAATGAAATTTAGCAGTGCAGAATTTCAGTCTAGAGGTTGATCACAGCAGCTCCTTTAGCCGATTACTCATTTGCTTCTACTTTTAACCACTGAATTTGAGCTTGCAGCTTCCTAAGTTAGCTGGTGCTCCATTGACTACTGTAGAGGGTGACCATCTGCTCATCTGTTCTGCCTCTAAGGATTTTTTTTGAAGCAATGATGATCTCAGAAAATTTGAAAGGGCAGCAGGTAAGATGTCAAAGATCTTCAGCTCCTAAAAGTTTTGCAATAAAATTAAAATGAGCAGGGTCACAAAATGTTTCTCATCCTTACAAATGGGAGAGGTTTACTGTCACCTTGTTCTTTGTCAAGTTAATCAGTGTGGGAGAAAGATCCCCTAAGTGTCCCAGTCATGGGAAAAGTTTCAATGATGGTTTGCACCTCCTCAGGAGCTTCATCAAGACACAGATCTGTAGGAAATTTGGTTTCATTAACTTCCGGGATGCTAGCACTACTTATTTTCTTGTTGGCAGTTGTGATTTCCTTCAAGGAAATCTAGGAGCAGTAGGACATAAAAATGGAAGTGCCATTTCAAAATCAAGTAGGAATGTTCAGCTTAATAGCTCTATAGTTTTTAAATACAACTGTTTGACTTCTGAACTCTTGCTTATTTAAGACCTTGTGGACTCAAAAAGGAAAAGTATGTGTGGCCATGTGACAAAGCAAATGCGCCAAAGGAGGATTTATTCAGTTTTGGGAAGATCAGCAGCAGTGATTCACCCTCTTGGCTGGTCTGGGCTGCAATATGGTCAACTGATTCCCCCAGGGAGGAAGAAAGGATGAGGGTCCCACACTGCTCTGTGGTCATACTGGGAGCAGTGACCTGTGCCAGGGCAGCTCCAGCCCGTGCATCCAGTACAAAGAAAACTTCAGCCTTAACCATCACTATTGTTGATGTCGGGGATTCAAGTCAGGCAATCCAAATGTAGCTTTTAGTGGTTCAGTGAAACAGAGTGAAAACTTTAAAACAAGAGAACTCACCATCCAGAGACTGAATAAACAAAAAGCATATTTAGACAACTGTGTGCTATTCAGCGCTTTACATCATGCGCAGAAGAGAGTCCCTCCTCTTTTCAAGCCCCCACACAAATCTTGCCATAGATTTTTCAGGCTGATCTGAGATTTGCTGTTTTCAAAGTTAAAACATCGGTTTCTGGATCTAGATGAGTTGAAAGGAGTTGCAATATCTTTTGTATACCCTGCTCCCCTCATCCAGCTTTAAAATCTATGAAAGCAAAGCAAACTATGTAATAAGTGTTAGTGTTTGTTCCAATAATTGCTCAGGTGGCCAACGCTTTGTAAGGATTTACTGATTTATTGGAATTTTTTGATCCTTGAAAGGCAATTGGTTATACTTTTTCTGAGGAACACCCCCTGTAGTAAATTCTAAAGTGGCATTAAGCAGAAAAAAGCCCACTCACAGCTATTAGAACTGATAAAATATCTGGTCTGCTTTTGACTCTTTAATCTAGTTATTTATATTTACGTCTTTTATCTTTCTTACCGATTCCATAGTGAATCTCTTGAAGAAAAACTTGAAAGCCTGGATGCTGAAGATCTCATGTCTCATCTGTCACGACCAGAAACCTACCTAGAAGAGGAGAAAAGATCAAGTAAGTAAAACTGACCAAAGCTATAGGACTGACAAAGTCGGATAATTAAACAGTCAATTTGAAACAATGTGTTAATTTTTCAGTGATTGAAATTTATCCTCCATTATTTGATTGCTGTATTTGATATTATGAGTTTCACTGTGGTAAACAGATCCACTAGAAATTCCCTGATAAAGAATACCTTGTTAAAAATTGCTGGAGGAGAGCTTCATTTAGCTGGCTGGGAAAACTCTCTGTCTAACTCAATGTGGCAACAACTCAGTCAGCTGCACTGAGTGCAGTGCTGGTAAGGACTTGCCTGTCCAAGCTGTCTGACACTTCAGAAGACCCTGTTTTCTGATATAACTTCAGTCTAACCATTCAAGCTGAAAATTTCAATGTCAGGTGTATGCACCAGACTGCTCTTTTTTGGAAGATGGAGATAAGATCTGAAGGATAAAGAGACTGGGAACAAGAAGTGTTCTGACGGGACGTAATTCTGCATGTGGGAGAGGGCAGGAGGGTGTGGGGAGACAGTCATGGCAGGATATGGACAAGTGGTCTCACAATTTTTCATCAGGTTTTTCTGCCACTATATTGCATACTCTTTCCAGTTTAAGGCTTGTGTTGCTGTGAGGAAAGGAAGGTGTTGGACATGCTGCAGAGCCCTGAGCAGGTGAGTAGGGCTGGCACATACCTTTCAATTTGGGACATTCTGGGCTGATCTTCATGTTTGGTCCAAAGATACAAGCTGGAAAAAGATTGGCAGGGGCTTGAGGCCAGATATGGGTGCTGAGAAGGAGAATACTACACAGAAGCCATTGCCATGAGATGGTAAATCAGGTAGGCTGGCACAAGCCCGTGAGTCAGAGGGATGTGGACTGCATGGGCTGGCACATGGGAGAGGTGATAAGGACCCATAAAGATGAGAATGAGATCAGAGTCAAACAGAGAGGCCCAGGCAGCAGGGGAGTGGGAGAGAGGCCATCCCCAGATTACACCCTTTGGTTAACCAGTCTGCCTATTTTCATTCGAGCACATCACTTTATTCCTTGATTCCATGAGGAAAAACATGAATCATGCTCTATGAGTATTTTTTTTAACCTTCTGTCTAAGAGAAGCCTTGTTATTTTTGTTGACCTATTTCCCCAGAGACTGCTGTAGTTTGTTTATGAGGTTTGTTCTGTTTGTTTTGTGTTTCCAGATATGTCATGTGGGTCTGGAGGTTTTCCAATCCTTAGCACAGAATAACAAAAAAGCATCAAAAATAACATAGAATAGTCCCTGTCTCAAAGACATATGAGATTCAATTAAAAATTGCGACATACAAGGTTTTGGATGGGATGTTAGTGTCTCTCTTTTCCCTTCTGTTTCTGAGCCTTTAGGATACTTTCAAGTGATGTTGTCAAGAGTTCTTTTATTATTAAGAGGGTTAGACATCTTTTTTACCAGCAGACTTCACATTTTTACATGCTGCCTGGAAAGGATCTGAGATTTTACCAGATATGCCACCAGCTTGGCAGCATAGGGGGAGGTGACATGGTTATGGACTCTGCTGATAAGGAGGTGTGTTCTTTGATATGAAGGACAGTGTGCAAGAGGAGGAATATCTGCCTCAAATCAAGAATATTATGCTTGAATATTGTGATACATGTAGGAAAAAGTTGTTAGAAGGAAGCCCTGGCACTGCACTGTGTTTTTGTGGATCTTTTGTGGAAAGGCATCTCCTGGCAGACAGCTGAGTACCATCATCTTACAACAAACCCATAGCCACTGGCAACCCTGGATGTGACTCAACCCCTGATGATATGTGTGCTGGTTCCTTAATTTTACAGCTTACCTCTTCCTTTTAACTATGTTACTCATCTTCATAGGCAAAAAAAGTCGCCATCATCATAGGTTTATATTATTCAAATCAAAGCAAGAAATAAAAAAAATATATAATGGCTCATCACTTTCTAAGTTTACAAGTAACTATGATTGACACTGAACTAAATTTTAAATGGATGGCAATTTATTTTTTGTGAGTCTAAAAAGTCACAGAATCTCTTTATGTCTGCTATAATAAGCTATTGAATATTATTTGGTTGCTCATTTTCTATAAGTGGCATTATGAGCATTTTTGGTTACATCTCAGTGGTTATAGAATGATTATATTCCCTTTCTAGGTCTCCTACTCATTTTGGAGCCTATTTATACAAGAGCAATCAGCAAATAAATAAAATATCAAAGAAATCCAGAGAAATATTTATAGAGAGATGAAGTTGGTTGAAGTTATCATCATTGATTGATGAGAAACAATGCTGAGAAGGAAACATATGTGTCTCTCCTAGAGAGAGGAATGGTGGCCCAGTGATGAAAGTGCTCATGTGAGTTCAACACTGCCTCAGTGACCTTGGACAATTTTTTAGGGCATCATTCAGACAGAAAATTCCTCAAGCCATACACCCATTGGTATAATTTATCTGGGTAAAGAGTCTTTTGAGGCTAAATACAGCTTTTCCCAAACCCTTGACCCAATGACAGTAGTAGAATTTGGGCTGTGTCAAGATGGCATTTTGACTCTTCTTCTTACCCCACTAAGAAACCAAAACCAATGCTCCCCAACTGTCTTTGGCAATGTGGAGGTAACATTACCAGATTTGTGGAAAATCCTTACATATGACAGTATGTGAGTGGGAGCAGGGAGTGGATATGAAATATAAAAGCCCAGAACATATAAAGAACAATGAAAACTGGAGAAATATGATTACTTTTCACCCAGGAATACCTACACCTGAAAAGAGAAAGTCTAGTGGGGCTTAAGCAAGGAGGGAGCCTAACTGAGAACAGGGTGACATTAATGGCAGCTGGGTGACAACTCAACACAATACAGTAATACAATAGCAGATTCTACTAGATGAGGAAAGCATTTGTTCTTGTGCCTAGTTATAAATACATACAATTATATTGGATTAATTGATACACTCTAACTGCTTGACTAATCCTAATGCTTAACTAATAAGTATAATGAGTTGAATCCCTGTATTTTTAAGGTTTTAGAACAGGGTAAGTGTTGTGGAAAGCTAATGAATTCTCAGGAAGAGAATATAAAAATTGCCAATGTATTGGGTAATAATCAAGACAAGCAATTATGCAGGGATTTTGCAGAGGAGAGGAAAATATCAGGAAATATTTTTTACATGCTTTAGTTACCTGCATTTGATATTGCCTAAACTCTGTGATTTCATGCAGAAGTAATTTAATGACCTATTTTATCTTGCTTTTTGTTTTAGAGGACTTTTTTTTCTTCCATAATATACTCTGTGACCTGAGTAGCAATAATAGAAATCCATATTTTTTCATGTCTAATGACTATTTTAGGGTAAATACTAGCCAGCCAATTTTATCATATTCCTGAAACAGAAGTACCCTAAGTAGAAAAACTCAAACAAGCAAAAGTTAATATTGTTTCTACAGTCACTGATGCAATAACAATAGTAGTTGTGCACCACCATGCTGAAAATCAACTCCCTTTATGTCCAAACAATAGTGTGAATCACAGAAATCTGACCTTGATATACAAATGTGATCTTGTAGTAATTATAGCTCTTGTGCTTTCTGTATAAACAGACTACTTCATCTGGAAATGCTGCTTCATTCTGCAATTTGCAGCTAATGACTGAGCAGAAAGCTTTTATATCCTAAAAAGCTTTAAAATAAAGTAAGTAGAAAAGTCTTATTTCCTGCAAATGAAAAAAAGAAGCTGGTTATTTGAACAGCAGTGAATCAAGTTATTGTTCTGTCTATGTTCTGTTGAAAAGCAGATATTACATATTTAAAGATTGTCCTCAAAATCATATTTTGCAAAGGTTATTAAAGACACTTTCATGGGCAAAATATGGAACTAAATTACTCAGTCCAAGTGGTAACTGACATGTTCTTTAACAACTGTGAAGTTAACAAAAATATCTTTCATTTCATGCCAAAATCTGCTTGTTCTGTTTGTGTTGGTATCATCCAAACAGGATGTGACAAACATATGTTCTTTGGCTTTGCCCTAATCCGTGATTTGGATAACACCATTAAGATGTGGTCTAACAAACTTCAGGGAAGCAAATCTGAGGATATTTGTCTGTGGACTTGCTTTTAGTATGTGCTAAGCAATAGAAGCTCCACCCTGACCTCATGAATTAGCTGTATGTGTTTTCAGTGCTTCCATAAAAATATCTGATCAAAGTATTAGCATGCTCATAGGCTTCATGGGCTGAATCATGAAAGAAGACAATAATTGAAAACTAACCCAGCACAGAGCCCAGGAGTGACCCTGAAGGGCTGAGTGACATCCTCTTGATGATGAGTCCCCACTTATGAGCGTTTCCAAAAATGTCAATTGCTCAGCTTTTAATCTATTCAATCATTACAGTAGTGACTTCGGAAAATTCTAATTTCTTAATCAAAATTTTGTTTAGTGTCACAAGTGCTACCAAAGTTCATAAGTAATACATAAGTAGTAAAGACTTTTCTTTTCCTCAGGAAAATTTAAAACCTGAAAAAATATCAAGATAGTTTTCTTGAAATAAAATGTATTTTCCTTAATTCCATCCTGATTGGTATGCAGTAAGTAATGAATAAAGTAATAAATTGCATTATTTTTCTCTGATTCTTTATAAATAATACCTGGAATTAACAATTCCAGTGTTTTGCACTGGATTGATGTCAAGCTGAGAGGGTTATTAATCCTCAGGTCATTACACCAAACTTTTAAATATACTGACAAAGTATGAGATTCTTTCTATTCATCTTGACATATCCTCGTGTTTGAATATGTATGGAAAATCACCTTAAAAATTCAGACCTTTTCTTGCATGTTACTTTTAGAAATAGCAACTGATTTAAAAAGAACCTAGTTTTAGAAGATGGTTATTATTGTTAGAATGGAAATTAGTTCTCTGTCTCATGTGATATAATTGTCATATGATTATGAAACGATCATGGATGGGCTGTGCAGGTGCTATAGAACAGTGGTTTGGAATTCATGCTGCAAAACATAGTTCTAAGACTGAGCAGTTTTTTACTCTAGGATTTTATAGCACATTGCCAGAGAAGGCCAGAGGGCTCAAGGGTGCTTGTTTGGTCATTTTATGCAGCCTTGTTCAGAGGTGAATTTTCTTTAAGACTCAGATCTATGACAAAGGTTTTTGTAAGTATTTAGACTGAATGAATTTCTAGTCTTTGCAGCCTGTGTTTTATTATTTGTCTAAGGGCTTCAGGATGGTGGTATTGTGAGTTAAATCTCCCTGTATCCATTTAAGAGTGACCTTTTTATCACTTCTGACTATATCCATCAGCTGTTTCTTGGGCTCAGGGTAGAATTTTCATTTTGTGGAGGCATGGAGGCAGCACCTAATCAGAGTGTCTGCTGCCCAGCTTCAGACCTCTGCAGGGCTTTCACTGATCTTGTCAAGGGTATTTTTTTATATTTGATGACCAGGTTGCCATTCACAGTCCAAGATTTGGAGTTACTTATTATCCATTTCTGAAAACTGTGAGGGGCTAATAACACACAAGAGTGCTTCCCACCTTCCCTATATGCTTAGTCACTGCTTAATTATTTACGCAGTATAAAGTTAATAGCAAAATACT
Organism: Camarhynchus parvulus; assembly: GCF_901933205.1. Lineage (NCBI taxonomy): Eukaryota > Metazoa > Chordata > Aves > Passeriformes > Thraupidae > Camarhynchus > Camarhynchus parvulus. The sequence continues at coordinate 142,537,809 of NC_044572.1, forward strand.
CTGTGGATGGTATATAGATTATAGAATGTAATGTGATTATGACATCAAGCCGTCTTGTCAGTGCCCCCACTCATTCTCAATAGCCACTGATTGTGGCTGAATTGAAGATCAACCATTTCCTGTCTGAGTTTTAAGAAAGGAGTCATTATTAAAATTAGAAACTAAACCTGGTACATCTGTGTTAAAGACCAAATCATCTCTGCACAAAAGTTTGAGTGCATTTGAACGTTTGACATCCTTCCTACAGCAGCTTTTCTACCCTGAGCTGGCAGCACTCAGGCAAAGCAAGCACCACACCTCCTACTTCCAGCCTTGATCGATTCATCAGGTGCTCATGAGGTCATGCATTGTCCTGGTGTCTGAACACCTCACAGAAGTTAATATATTTGATATATGCTTGTAGGATGGCTACAGCAGACTAAAGACAAGACCATCAGGCTCCAGTTTGTGACAACCCCACTTTTCTTGATACAGCTCTGTCCCTCACAGTGCAATGTTTGTCATTCCTTCCTCTTTGACATGCACCAAGTGCTGCCACTCTTCTACTGAACAGCCCTGTGAAAATGTAATTTATTTTGGCTCAGTAATAACTCTAGCCATCCTGTCCTTCAGCAGAGTGCAAAACTATCAAAGTGTCTGTAGAGAATTTCCCAAAATACAAGGCACATAGTAACCCCAATATAGACATAGAAAGATGTTCCTAAGTATTCTCTTCAGGTCTGTATCTACCCATACAGTGAGTCATGCCCAGATCCATGAGCATGGATATTTATGTCTTTGAAATTATGCGTCCTATCTACATAGAAAAATTAGATAAACTCAAAAGTTAGTGACAGAACAGAACCTTTACAACTCAACCCAAACTCAGTCCATGTATATGGGATTCTTTACCTCTGCTTTAGTGAGCTCTGAGTCAACTTTTAGGCTGTAAAAGTGGGATGTATCTGACAAAGTGTCTTTGCCTTGGCTGTTCACTCCAGACTCCTTTCATCGTGACTGATGATATGGTCAACACAGATAACTGAAAGTAGGCTGCATCTCACCTCATCCTACAAAAGTAGAAGTTTAAAACAGAGATAATAGAGTAGATGTCTATAACATCAGATGAATCACACACTAAACTGCTTCTTTCATCCCACTGGCTAAAAGAGAGAGTAGGGTGCTGAATCCAGAGGTGAAGACTTGCTCCAAGATGCTGCATGCCTAAGGGCACTACATCAGGGCCTTCTTATTTCTGCCTGAACCATACCATGGTATAAGACTGTACCTCTAATTCTACAGTCAGGAAGAGACATTAGGAGGAAGAAAACAAATTTTAAAAACTCCCAACCCTTCAATGGAAAACAACACAAAAAAATGTTGGTGCACTGCCATGGATGCTGATATATTTTCCAGTGGCAATCTAATGGGAAGTGATACTGATCTTTTAGAATTTGTTTGATAGAAGTTACACAAAAAACCCACAATAAAATTATATGTGGTAATGTAAATTTTATTTTTTTAACAAAATCTGAAATTTTCTGTTTCATTTGTATCAGTTTCCTGCTCAACCTCATGTAACACTACTTGGGCTTCCTGTCTTGGTAACTACATGAATTTATACCAAGACAGAAGTAAGCAAATCATGCAGTTTTCAAGAAGGTGGGAAAGTATTGAGACTGAGTGCTTCCAGGCCTTGAGAATAGGTAAAAATGTGAAATAAATAACACATTATATTTTCTAAACAGCTCCTGTTATTTAATAAGGTGCTTGATAAAAAATAATATTATCAGTGCATTAATTATTACCAGTGCATTAATTAGTTAAACTGGCTAATGAGCTCCTAATATCTCTGCAAGTGGCAGTGAGATGAGTATTTTGAATGCACTCAGATGGGGTTAGCTCATATTATAGAAAGCACAGATGTGCATGGTGAGTATCTGGAGGTTTCTTCTGCCCTTCTGCAACTGTGGAGCTGATGTGCCTGCTCCGTGAATATTTACTTACTTACTTACCAAAAGAGAAAAAGAGAGAGAGGGAGGGAAGAAAAGAAAAGAAAAGAAAAGAAAAGAAAAGAAAAGAAAAGAAAAGAAAAGAAAAGAAAAGAAAAGAAAAGAAAAGAAAAGAAAAGAAAAGAAAAGAAAAGAAAAGAAAAGAAAAGAAAAGAAAAGAAAAGAAAAGAAAAGAAAAGAAAAGAAAAGGAAAAAAGAAAAGAAGATAAGGAAGGAAGAAAGAAGTCAGCTATTTCAAGGGCAATTATCTAAATGAGCTGGAGAAACCTGGGATGACTAAGTCCCCAGTCTCTGGAGAATTTGCTCTGAGCTCTTTGATGAATTTTAAAATGGTGTTACATCCTAGATTTTAATAACATAGCCTTTCCCCTCTTCTTCTCTAGGCAACTATTGTTAAGTCCATTTCTCCCAAAAGCCTAAGAAGCCTGAGTTAATAAGGCCAAGTCTCTGACCACAGCCCTGCAGACCTGCTGGGCTGCAGGGAGCAGGTGAGAGGGGAGGTGTGTGCATTCCCGGGGAGGGCCTTTGATCTGTCCTGCCACGGGTCTGTTTCACTTTGAGTTCAGAGAATTAACTCAAGGGGAAAGAGTTTTCAGTATCTCTAGCACAATCAGTGACAATTTATGCAGCTTTGGTTTCCTTCAGCTGATATATTAATGAACCAAGTCTGGATCTTGACAAAACAAGCGACATGTCTGATTAGAAAAACCACCAGCACCAGTGGGAAATGTTGGTCCCCATCACTGGTTTACAGTTTTAAGTCGGTTTCTTTGGTGAGAAGTTCTTGAAGTGTAAATGCTTTGCTGCTTGTGGTTGGAGTCACAAGCAAATCTGGCAGTGAAATACCAAGTCGAGGTTAGATTTAGAGGGCCTGAGTCCCTGGGGAAATTCAAAAGCCTGAGTCAGAGCCCATATGTGTCTTCAGCCAACATCTGAAGGACTGGATGTTTAAAACTGGGATTATAGGAGAAGACACAGTTAGAAGGAGGCACTTAAACCACCTAAGAGGGAACATGAGAGGTGCAGCTGGGTTTTGAGCACAGCCTCAGGGAACTCAGGGATGTCAGTCTTTGCAGCAGATCTGTAATCATGAATCTACCCCTGAACGTGGGAACTGAAGTCAGCCCTCCTTATCTTGTTAAAATGCAATGCCCCGCAACACTTGAGAAGTTTGTAGCAGGAAGGTTCCGTGTTCATTCCCCTCCGCTGCCTGAATGGGACCAGAATTTCCAGCCAGACCCTGTCCTCTACCACAAGCCCTTAAGATCATTCTGCAAGGCCTAGAAATTGTTAATAGTTGCAAAACAATCAAGTTAAATCTTCCTTTGTGAAAGACAAAACCAACACCACAGAGCCCTGTGAATATATCTCAGATTTTTTTCCAGGGAACATCTGATCCAATTTAATTCATTAAGTCCCTTTCCAGCCATTAATTTCCAGCCAAATTTTGTTTTTCATTTTATTGAACATTATGATTTACTGCACAGCTCTCTGTTCATTATTACTTAGAGAAGCAGTTGTTCAGATTCTCTTTCTCTTGATCTCCTGATCAGGAAAATACTGTGCAGATGTGAACAGAAGTAAGAATATTATCCCTGTAAGAGAACTCTTCCCTAATTAAACATAGTGTCTGTGAGGAAAGTTATGATCTTGCAAATAGTTTCTGCTTCTAAGAAAGACTTAACAGCACAAATGAGGCCAGCTTTCCTTATATTGGGTCTACTGTTTGCTGCAAAACGAGTGCTGAAACTGACACAATTAATATTGCAAAAATATCCTGGGAGAGCTTAAAAATGGTGAAATCCCACATATATATATCCTTCAGTACTTAGAAGAACCTGATCTGCCCAGCATGTTCCAGAACAAACCTGCTTCATTTCTGGGAAAAAAAAATCTTGTTTGTTTCTGTCATGCACAAGAAACAACAAAGCAGAAACATATTTTCTCATGATAACTGCTGTTGAAACCAGAGGGTGTTGTCAGTGTTCACACAGATGCTGCCTGGTCACTGTAGTGTTCCTCCTCCCTTGCATTCCATCTGTGGGAACCAGAGCAAAGCCTGCTGCAGTTTCCTTCTGGAGTGGGAGCTGGCTGGTACTGCTCAGTTCTGGTGTTCATGGCCACCACTTGTCTCCTGCTAAACCTGCTAAACTAATTTATGGTGCAGATGGCTGGAGGTGCTAAGGAGCAAAAGCACAAACCTGTCTTTTCTGGGCATCCCCGTTTCTCTCCCATCTAAGTTCCCATTCTGAAGGGAGCCTAGTGTCTTTCCACAAGACTCAAATTGACTTGGCTTCAACAACCTGGCCCACCTGAGGATTTCTATTTAGAACAGGCCTTGAACTGTCAAAACAAATGTTCTGCAGCTCAGAGCAGGGTTACATTTTTCTGCACTGGGACACTTGAGAGGAAGCACTGAACTCCTAGCAAAACCCTTACTAGACTAAAATAATCAACCTCACTTTCAAAGGCATTGAAATAATCTAATCCAATCTATCTAATTTGTTATGAGCTAAAGTTCTGAATTCTAGGCAACCATATTTTGAAAATTACTAATTAATATTTTATTTTCAATGGCCAGCTTTAGCAAACAGGGTCCTCTCAAAACATTGCCACTGTACTAGCAGCCAGCACTGGTAGGGAAGCAATACTGATGCCAGCACATTATTATCTCCAGGAAACACTTCTTGTATTAACATGGTGGTTTAATGGCTTATAATATTTCAAGGAGAGAGAATTTAACTCCTGGGACAAATTACAACAGGTGTCTTTCACTGAATTGCTATTGCTGCTAAAGCCACATCAGCACACGCAGGTTTGCATGAACACCAAGAGGATTTGGGATCTCTGAAACCCCTTGTGGGCAGCCTGGAGGGGCAAATGCTGTGGAAGCTTTTCTCCTGGGTTGCACTGAGCACATCATTACACTCCTGTGGAAATTCTCTTTTGCCCTCACAGTAGCTGTGGCTTTTCCCTTTGGGAGGAGGTAGTTAGATGTTTCAAACAGTGTTTTTTTTCTTCTAGCAATCTGCCTATTTTTACAAAATGTGTAGGAGCACTTGAGACCTCTGTTCCTCCATCTGTCTTGGTTGGTAGGGGAGTGTCAAAGTCTTGGGGAGACACATACACACACAATGCAATTGCCTCAGTCTCACTTGTAGACAGGCTATAGATACTGCAGAGTTCTCAGTGACACATTATTTAAACCCTATTTAAATAATATGAATTCCTAGGATATAAGTTACTTTTTTTCCCCCGCGGAATGTAAATAATCACCACACGGATAAGGTTCCCTTAAATGATAAGGTGTCTTTCAGCATCGGCATCATGGAAAAGTGTTGTCTGAGATTCCTTTTTTTCCTTAGAGTCAGGCTAAACCTGGTCTTACTCACTGGGGTCATGTTCCTTCTTGTGCCTCATCTGTCTAATGGTGTAAATCTATGGTAGGAGTTAATTTCTGAGCTATTGCTCAAGCTGTAGCTATTGCAGGACTGTGCTTAGGACACTGCTGATGTGATTCACAGGACAGAGGCCTATTGCAGACCCCAGACTTGAGAAGTAGATACATGTGGCAGCCACTTGTGGCTCTTTGGGAAATCAAAGTGTCTTAAGATGGGCAGAAGTAGAGTTAGAAATGATCCTTGAGGGAAGGATGTTTCTCACTGAAGAGGAGCCGTGCAGCCAGGCTGTCCTCCATGCTGGAAGGGAATGGAGGGAATGAAGTGTAGGAGTTTATGAAATACCCTGTGCAGACATGTATCTACCACTCTGTAGGGGAAACAGCCTAATTACTGCCCTGAGCTTCCAAGGAACTCTGAGAAGAAAAGCATAAATCTCAACCATCAAGAGACTTCTGTAATTTAGACCAGGTGTCAGGTAGGCTGTTGTATGGCTCCAGCACAACATGACTTACAATCACCTTTTCATCCTTGTTCCTCTGCTACTGACGCCCTTTAATATTCTCAATAGTAAGGAAATTTGTTTCCACTGAGCCAAATCCTATTTGTCTAGGTAGTGAGAATAAATTCCAGCTGTAGATCATCTTGGATATTAGATTTTTAACCCCATCCTGGTCAATATGGAAATATGATAGATCATTCTCTACCACAGCTTCAAAAACACAAAAAATAAAAATGTGAGATCTGGGATTCTGGCTAATACCTATCTCACCATTCCATGATTAAATCTGGAATCAGATTCATTTAGGACACATGTAACATCAGAATTATACCCTGCTGGTTGATAATAATTCAAAAGCTCTATAATTAATGTAGAATTATGGTACCCGTTAGTATTAAATACCTTAATTATTTTAAAATATCTTCAGAAATTATTCTACCAAGGTAGAGATCCTGTCTGTTCATGAATATAGATAACTACTGAATTGTAGGAATTTCTGATCCTGACAAGTACTCAGCTACTAATTATGAACAGGAATAAAAGAACACCTGCTGAAATAATTATTAAAGGATGTGTGACTACAACCTGCCTCTTATCAGATGGATGGACCCAGTATCGTACATCAGCAGAGAACACAGTCTTACACATTTCATGACAAATATGCTGTTATATAAATTATTACATCAGTAGGCATATTCATTTGTGTGAATACTGAACTGCTTGAATTTTAATGCAGAGGAAAGTAGCAATATAGTTCCATGCTAAATTACATAAATAAAGCACTCAAGTTACATGGTGCTGGCGTAGATCTTATTTACTCACAAATAAATCTGGAATATTTCCACAAAATTCAGTTTGTAGCACTACTATAAATCAGGTAGGAAACTAGGATTGTACCCTCACTGTTAGTAATGATTTAATAACTGTAAATTCAGGACAAAATTCCTTCCATGACTTTCCCTACTCATTTTTGTCTAACAATCTCTTGTACCTATAAGATGGATGCCTAAAATGTGTATTAGTTTGAGTAGGAAAAAGCCTACAAAGCATGTTGCAAATATCTGTAGGACAAGTACATCCTAAGCATGAGCTCTGAAAGCTCAGAAAATCCTCCAGATGAGATCCTGGAACACTGGGACCATTATCTGTGGAAATACCACTACATGTCCTCCCTGCTGAACTGCTGCACCTTTCACTGCTGAAGACAAGATCCTGAGGTGTTGGCTTGGATGGTTTCATGTTCCTGTGTAGAACCATAGCCCTTTGCTAAGGGCTTGGTATTAGACTGAATCCACTATAAGGCTTGTCCTAGTGCCTCAAATGTCCTGCTGCCTCTCTGGCTGGCAGGTCTGGCCAGGACAAAATTGCTCTATATGCACTTGGCCAGCTGCTATAAAAAGGACACGATGCTGTGCCAGGCTTGGCAGGAGACATCTCCCTCTCCTTGCCCCAGTGGTTCTGAGGAGCACATCAACCGTGTGCTCTGCATTTCCCTTCTGGCTGCTGCAGGGATGAACAGAGGGAAGGTGGGAGCCAGTCATGCTGCTCCTGCTGCTGGTCTGCATAGGGCCATGCAGTGACTTGCCCATCATAACTGAGAGACAGAATGTGGCAATCCCAGGGGTGGTGTTCAGCCACTAAGAGCTGATTTATTTTCTCCCCAGACTGGAGAACAGATAGGGAAGGAATGCGTGGTGTTGCAGGTCCTCCCAGAACCTGGGGGCATAGCTCAATTTCTAATTGGAATCCAGTCCCATCCCTGTGCCACCAGGCTACAGCTTCTGTCACTGTAGCCATGAGAGAAGACTTGGCAAGGCCTTATTTATCCTTTCTCTAAATGACTTAAACTTTTCAACCTTTAAGGCCACACTCCAAAAACCATTTGCTTTCCTAGATCAGGTGCCATTCTGGCAATTGTACAGATACAGTATTTTTACCTGCTGAATTAGAAGTGAGGCTTGTAGTTGGGTGAAGAAGATTAGTTGCACTTGTTATTTTTCACAATGAACACTTAGGAGCATGCATATGAGTAGCCAAGGAGAAGCTCTCCTAACCATGGACTGAGGATGTACTGGATCAGATGGCAGTTAAAAGCCCATGGCCTTAGGGAGCCACAAACTACTTGCAGAATGTCTCACAGACATCTTCTCCCATGGGGAAATGCTGCAATCTTCAGTTTTATTGGCTTCTTTAAGGCCCAGACTCTCTAAAATTGGGTGTTAGCATAGCCCCATAGCTCTGGGATAACGAGTGCTGGGGCACCATGCAGGTGTTGGGGTCTTTACCCCTTCAAGCACAACTGCTCATCTTGTTTACACACCTCCTTTCTCCAGTCTTTCCTCTCTGTCCAGCAAAGGTTGGAGGGATGGAAGAACCCTAATGAGGCATTTTACCACCCCGAACAGGGTTGTTCCTTGCCATGCCCTGCAGAACCTGGCTCTCCAGTCCCACACTACCTGCCTCACCCCTTCCTCCAGGGATCATGCAACAGTCTCAGGCACTGTCAGCTTCGCAGCAAAGCTTCTCCAATTTCTTTGTTATTTTTTCTCTGTCTTTATTCATAAAAGTGGTGTGCCAAAACACTATTCCCCTCATTGCCACCCCTTTTCTCTCTGTTTTGTTTTCTGTCGGGTGTTTTGCTCTGATGCACCAAGTAAAGATACAAAACCCTAGGTGGGAGCATCTGATCCTGGCTGTAGAGCATTGTCAGGAAGAGAAGTTCCGTGATATAAAATCAGCTTTTTCCCCCCTCTTCATGGGACCTTGCTGTGGGATGTTTTGGGCTTCCTGCTGCAGCCCCCAGGGTGGCCAGCAGCCCCCTCTCTCCAACACAATTCTAGTCTGCAAATGCTTAAAGGCAGTTTCTTTGGAGCGAGCCACATGCTTCAAATTGTTATGTGGTTAACCACTGAGAACAAACCCCCACACAAATACCTAAGGATCAACTTGCTCAAGCCAGGGTGGTAGCAGTGGGGGCACAAGAGGATAGGGGAGACTTCCTCATTTTGCTTTTGATGAGAAGAAAATAGAGTTGTCTTCTGACTTTCCTAAAGTGCCAGCAGCCGCCGTGTCACAGTGTGTGCTGGGTGATGCCATTTGCACATTTGTTTGCTGATGAAAGGAGCCTTGTTCAGCAGCCATGGCCATGCACACCATGGGCCACATCCTCTGCTGGTGTTAATCAGCTCCTCTGGTGAACAGGAACTGAAAATGCAACCCCCTCTCCCTGTGTGATGTGCAAGTGCCAAGCTGGGGGAAGATTTCTGCGCTTTGACATTGCCCTATCCCATGTCCCTTCACTCTTATAAAAGCTGAATACTTTTCTGCTGACTCACAGGGACAGATGGATTTTGTTAACTCCAGTCGAGATAGAGGAAGATGCACTAAAAGCATCACTTGGTGGGGCTGAATCCAGCTTTAGGGTTCAGGGGGAGGCTGAGCAAGGAGCTTCACATCTCCCCCTGTTCATCATGGATGGAGCTTGGCTCCTGGGTGCCACATGGGAGGAGTGATGTGTGGTCTAGGCTGAGCCTGCTGCTAATCAGAGTCTGAAATAATGACCCAGGCTGTCATTCCATCCCCCTCCTTGTGCCCTGTCTGGAGCTCTGCAGCCCCCAAAGCCCAAGAAAGAGAATTGGAGCCAACAGCAATAGAAACACCCCAAAAGAATCACAGAACTCAAATCCCCTTAGTAATTGCATTGCATCTGCTTAAATCTTAAGTTACAGAGGATTTTAGTGAAGTAAATTAACTTCCCATTGCTTGTGTTTCCCTGTATTTTTGAAGATTATGAAACTGTTGAGGAGCAAATTGTCTTACAAACTCATGGAGAGAGTTTCCAATCATGACTGGCATAGCTGTTCATGTAGTGCTCCTAGAAGGGGACCCAAGTGGAGATAGAGATAATTATTTTGCCATGGACCAACTTTAAGATCCATCTTAACTTTATTTTCATTTCTAAAATGGCCAATTAAGGGATCACAGCGTGGCTAAGATAGTCTTGAGGGGGAAGATGCAATCCAAACATTAAATGCTTTCTCAGGTATGAAACAAAATTGAATTCTTTGCTTTTTGAGGAAAATTGCGTGAAAAGGATGGGTTAAAATTCTTTTGATGTGGGGGACGTTTTCAGTGAAAGTGGTTTAGTTCCTCTGGTCCATTTATCATCTGAGCAGTGAAACATCACTCTGCTTATGAAGTTAGCTCTGCAGGACTCTGTACCTGTCAAAATTGTTTATCCATACTTGCCAACAACAGCAAGAAAGGCAGAAGGACTGGCAGCCGTGATGGTGAGTGAGTTGGACACATGGAGTGAGGGCGCATGAGTTGAACCTCCTCAATGATGCAGAAAAAGAAAATGAGCGAGGGAAAGAACATTAGAGCATGAAGTGTCTAATCTTAGAGAGTTTAATGGTGCAGTTTGTTACAAAAAAGGAAGAATTTGCAGAATTTCTTCATGGGCAACTGATTAGGTAGGTCCTGGTGGCCAGTTAATCCTCTTGATGCTGAAGGTTCAGGAGTAAAAGCCAGCAGAAGCAGCTGCTGGGGGACATTGGCACACTGACATTATCGACCATGGGATTGGGAATATTGCACTTAGACAATTGAAAATTAATGTGATAATACCTTATTAATGAATTATCAAGGAACTATTGAGCGTTTAGTATGGTCATATGAAAATATATAAAAATTGTCAGTCTAAATCCAACAGAGCCTTAATCCTATGTGCGGGCTATTAGGGAAAAAAAAAAGAGAGAGGGCGGGCAGAGAATTCAGGTTTATAAAAAGAAACCCGTACACAATGAGCTGAAGGTTGTGCTTCTGCACTTCCTGCTCTGGGTGTGAGCAGAAGAGGAAATACCAAAATACCACCAGGAAAACTATTCCCACAGCATCCCCAACCTGGCTGAAACCAGAGAAGTTCTGACAGCCCTGCAAAAAAGGGGGCAAAAATCCCACAGCCGACCCAGTCTTAAAGATCTTGCTCATAGGAAAGCCAACAAAATTTCCAAATCTAGGAGATTTGGGTAGACCTAGATGAGTCTTTATACTTCCCCTGACTCCTCATCTGTACTTTCTGCAGTTCACTCATCATTGATGACATTTGACTCTTCTGCCAGCTTTAAGAGGAGCACATTTCTGCTCCAGTCAGTTTGATCACATCCACGACCTCAGACCATCAAATTGCATGATAACTGCAGGGCAGGGCACCACAGTCCAGCCTAACTCAGGTGAGGGGTTCCTTGGCCCCCCTTTTATTTTTTGACTCTCAACCCACTAGAATGAGAGCACATCCTACATTCACAGCAAGAACTGACCTTTCAATGCATAAAATGCCTCTATGTTCAGTGTTGCCCCATGTCAATAATTAAAATGAAATTCCTGGAGGTTCCCAGGCAGACAAGACATTAGTTTGGTCTGGCTCCTCCAGAAAACATTCCTCTTTAAGCAAAGAAAACCTTGAAGATGAGCAGCAGGATCATGTTCAAAGGGTTGTAGAGATAGCTGGCACACCAGGCAGTTAGTTTAAAACCTCAAATCTGAAAGCTTTGCAAAGACCTGAGAAAATGGCTCTTTTCCTTTATGGGTATAAGAAGGAAAATATTCTATCCTATAACTCCCCCCAAAATTTATATATCAGTCTCATGTTTGACATGCAGTGATGTACACTAGAATTCAGGACTTGTTCAATAGTCTAAGAAAAACAGTAAAATTACTATAAAAAAAGTAAATTTGCTATAAAAAGATGGCTTTCCTATAGATGTTTCCCTACTTCTAAGCAAGTCCTGAAACAAGTTTTTCCCCTACAATTAGTGAATCAAATCCCTGGACTCGCTCCAATGAGCAGCTTAGGAATGTTCAGCACAACCACAGCCTCCAGCCATGGGACAGAGCAAAAGTTGCAACAGTGATGATGCTTTATCTTCCACAACTTACTCCAGCAACACTTCCATGGATGCCAATAATGAAATCTGTTTCAGAGGCCTGAAAGGAAGATTTTTTTATTTTCAAATTCTGAGTCACTGATTTTGAGACTGGTCAACTCATCACTTTTGTGACTGTGGTTTAGCTAAAACCACCTAAGGCTGATAATATCATAATGAACTGTAACATCCAAAAATGAAGCTAAAACCTCAGCTAAGCCCCATGTCTGAATGCAGCTTTCCAGCTCATTCAGAGCAGCATAGCACTCAGCATTTTCCCTCCAACAACAGAAAGCCCCTTTCTGGCCTCCCGGAATTGCTGCATAGAATACACTGTTGCTCCTACTGCAAACTTATTTGAGACAATAGGGCAAATAGTTGGCACAGAGATTCTTCATAAAACTTAAATCCACAATAAATCTAGATCCACAATAAAATGTAAAAGGCCAAGGAAACATGCAAAGATAATCATAAAATGCGAAGGGTTTTTTTTTAATGATTTTTTGCTGAGAGTGAGACATTACAATTTACAATGTGGGCCCCATTCTGCAAGTCCTTTCTTACATGAGCTCTTTTTAAAGTCACTGAGGTTGTTTATGTGAGTAAAAGTTTCTTACATGAGAAAGGACTCACAGAATCTGGCCTTACACATTTTGCTACAAAGTTTACTTAGACATTATCTGGGCTGTGGAGCACTGTGTGTATTTTCAGGATCGAAAAATGGACTTCAGTTGTTTTTTTTGGAAAAATGTTCTGACTTCAGCTTCACCCATCTGCTTTTCTCCGTTTGCTCTGCAGCCACATTGAATGGACGAGCTCAGCCTTTGTCCCTGTCCCTGAGCTACTCCTCGCCAGCCACGCTCAGCCCCCACGCGCTGTAACTCACCAGGATGTGTGCAGTCTGAATTCCCATTCCAGGTTTGGTCCTCAAGCCTAAGGCCATTATTCCATCTCAGACTAAAACATATTCTCCCATGGGCAGCTGAAAAGGAGCATGTTTCTTCAGGTTTTCTTGCCACAAAATGATAAAATAAAGTGAAATAAAATAATAATAATAAAAAGGAAATCCAATGTACGGCAATCCTCAGAGTTGTGGAGTCTAAGAGTGTTGATCAGCATCCATAAATGTCCTGACCGGTGAGGAGACACAGGCACTACAACTGGAAAGAGAGCAGGAAGGAAAACCAACCATGTGAGCAAAGTTAAAAAAAAAGGGGGGTGGGGTGGGGGGAAGAGAGAGAGAGAAAAAGGTCTGCTCAGTGGACAGCACTTGGGCTGATAGCAGGGATTTCAGGAAATCCAAACACTCAGACAGGAAATCTGAACACTGGATAAACATGCCATAATCTCCACAGATACAGTTAACATGCAGCGTCCCTGTTAACCCTTTGCCTGCCCACGGCTGAAATCAGATCTGCGATAGGAGCGCCGGGAAACGCGAGCTGCCCGCGGGGCTCCGCAGCCTGAGCGCTCCAGGTCTGAGCTGCAGCCCTGCATTCAGCCCTGCCCTCGCCTTTTTTAACTCCATTGGTTTCTACATATTGTTGCTGTAGTGGAAAGGTGCTTAATTTTCCTCCTCTGAGAAGGAGATGCACCCTGACCCCTGCTGCAACCTGCCCGAACTCCTGTGTGCCACTGACTGTGGATACCTGGTAGTCCTGAGGGAGTTTTACCTGTTCTTTTTCCACTTCTCATTTGCTGTAACACAAGATTTGCATGGCTGACTATGAGATATTTCCTATATATTGTGGGATATTTGATAGTTTACTCCAGGCTGGTACAGTGGGAACCCCCTGATTCCTCCCCTGGAAATTGTAGGGACAAGCTACTTAAAGCAGCAGGGGAGTTTGGAGATTCCCTTTATGCCATTTTGTCAAGGAATCTAGTTCCATGGCAGAGGGGCTGGGGCGAGATAACATCTAAGGACCCTTCCAATTCAAACTACCCTATGATTCTATGAATTGAGGAACAAACTCTGCAGTTCCTAGCAAAATTAGGATGAAGCCTGTTTGATTATTTTGGTTACTTTCAGAATATACATTTTGCTCTTTGTGTCTTGTGGTTAGCTCTTCATCATAAATATATCACTTTTAGACTTCTTAATTTATTTCTTTGATATGATCTACCTTGGTTACACTATTAATGTAAAGCTCTTTGCTAGTTACAAAGGCAAGGAGAAGCAATAACATTGCATAGAGCTGACCCTTCACCCCATAGATGTAATTAATAAAGTGAAGTTTACATAAGAGTTGCCAAATTCAAATTCATAGTATTACAAGCACACACATACACAGAGTTAAGACTCTGTATGTTTGCAGAATGGGGACTTCACTGTATTTTCTGGAGGAGGACAATTCCAGGCTTCTCTGCTCTCCAGAGGTTATGGACTCCTAAGGCAAGGGCCCACTTCCAAAACCTCTTCCTCTCTCTAAAAATTGACTTTTTGGGACAATCCTGCCTAAAGCATGTTAGAAAGAAAGCATCATGTCTTTAGATTTTCTGATTCTCCTAAGACGTCATAGAAATTAAAAAAAAGATAAAAATTAGTACCTTGAATTTCTGGTGGAAGTAATTAGGCACAGGGGTAATATCTACTGACTGGTGCCCTCGCTGAAGGCATTGGCAATTATCTCATCTGAAATGGCCCTAATGTGAGTCCCACATGCAGTATTAACCTCTATCATTATATTAACTTTCCTGCTAGGTACAAAACAGGAGCACTATAGGAAAAGGCTTCTTTCAGCTCCTTCTACTACTTGCAGTGTGTTTCTGCTTATTATTTCAAAGACAGAAGCTCTGGCAAACCAGCGTTGGTTGCAACATTCCCTGGAGGTGGCCAGGCTTGGACATCATGCCTGGACTATGGAGTTAGGTTTTGTTAGCTGCAGGGAGCCTGGCAGCAGAAATGGGGTGGAAAATGGGGCTTTGGGGGCATCCCTTCATCAGGAACCTTTATATGGTCTCCAGGCTAATTCTGACTCAAAAAATATCTTTCAAGTTGGATCCTCATGTTCCCAGTCATTCTCCTACTACTTTTTGGAAAGCGTGAGACTGGTGATAGGGGTCAGTCCCTGTGAGATTGATTGGAGCACTGGTGGCTGCATCTGTGCAAAGAGCTGGTAGAATAAATACTTGACTTTAGAGGCATGAAGTAATCTGCCCTGCCTAGCACATGCTGCATGAAACAAGGACCAAATGGTTGCTTGATGATGTCAGGAAGGAACTGGTGGAAAACCAGGGAAAAGTTAAAACATGTCGGGGTTGAACATTTTTTTTCTTTTTTTTCTTGTTCCATGTGCTTTGCCAATGAGCTATTTCAGTTATTCACTTTTTTTTCCATAGAAGTTCTTCTGTTGTCATAGTATTTTTCACCTTCTCTTTTCTTGTGTTTTCCCCCCAGTGCCACTCTTTCCAGTAGGAAAGCAAAAAACAGAGAAAAGGTATAAAGTACAGCCTTTTCAGTATAACTAGACAGAAATTTTTAAAAAATAGAGAAAATAGGCATAAAACTTCAAAATATTAATTTTGACCAAAAAATAAAGCCTTTTAAGATTAAGAGACTTTTCATTTGAAAATGTTCAAGCGGCTCTAGAAAAAAAAGGAGCTGGGGGAAGTGGGATATAATTTATTACCACTAACATCTGCTGTAAATCAGTTAGGTGTAGGCAAACATTCCCTACCAGGGCAGAGTGAGGTCAAGGTGAGAGGGGATAAAGCAATAATTAAAAAGACTAGTGTCCTCCAGCTACCTTCAATGGGCTGTAAGCAGAAGAGCAAATGCTTTCTGCAAAACTGGGGTTCTGTGTAGAAAAATTTCAAAGGAGTGTAGGGGGGAATCATTTATATTCAATGGAAAAGTATCTGTTTAGAACACATCTCCAACAGTTTCCAGAAAGAACCATGAAAAATATATACTTTCCTGTTTTTCCAGTTAAAAAATAAGTAGAAAAAAGGTTGTGCTTATTTTGAAATGTTTAATTTTATGAGACATTTGTGTTGAAAAACTCTACATAAAGATGTTATTGTCCATTTTGGGAAAAAGAGAGAACAGGGACAGCACGGTAGGGCAAAATAATGAAGCTGACAATAATAAACTTTACAGAAACATTCCAGCAGAAATAGGGTAGAAAGACATTTTCAAACTCAGGCAAGCAGAGTTATCAAAGCTAAAGAGTGGATAAAGATCCCTGGAAGGGCACAGCAGCTGCAAAAAACCCCACATCACCTTAGGAAAAAAAAGGCCAGTGGCCTTGTTCATTACAGATGTGAGAATGCTTGCTTTTAAATTGGGAAAACCCCTCAACCACATCCACCCTTGAGGTAGCTGCAACAGCTGAGCTTTCTGATCAATTATTCTATATCCCCAGGATGTGGCTTTGTGTATTCCTAGAGCTGATAACAAAATTGTCACTTCTTCCATAAAGAACTTGGTGGCTACTGAATTAAGACAAGTCACTTCATTAAAGATTAAAAGGGTTTAGATGTGCATCTGAAAGATAAAGCACATGAAATAATTATTGAGATCATGAACAAAATGCTCAAGAAAATTATCATCAACCTATGAGGCCCCAAGCTCTGTTATTTTCATGTTTCATTACAAGCCCTATCATTACAATAGTTAGGAATTTATTTTCATTATAGATTGGAAACAAAGATCAGTTCTCTACTGCCCTACTTATTGGATTTAGAGAAGATTTCAACAGAATAAATAAAAGATTTAGAGAAAGAAATTGCAGGTCCCAGTTTTGTCATTCTCCACCCTTCAGTCACCTGGAGGCTTTACATCCTTGAAAAAATGACTTAATATATTGACATGAAACTAATGTATTTTCCCTTTAGAGCACGGCCCTGTGTCTCAGCCATCCCAGACTTTTCTCTCTCTGGCTACCAGAAACTGAATGCCAGAGAAACACTGTGACACACTAAACCACATTCCCTAATGACACTGTGACTCCATCTGGATTTACTACAGCATATACTAAAACTTTGCAAGCATTAGAGAAATTTAGTACAAAACACTGTCCAAAAGGGTTTCATAAACACTGACACAACTTACCATAAACAGTGTTTTTCTTGAAAACTTCAGTAATTAACTTGTTTAGAGACCTCTTGCTGCACTACAAAACACATCTCTTTGTGCACGGGCTTTCAATTTTAACATTTCCTTGGAGATCCCTGCCACTTTTATTACTAGTCCTGCTCCTTCCTAAATGAGCAGCCAAGAAGGTTTACTTTTGAGATCAGCGTCCCTGCTGGCAATGTTGCACTAGGAAAAGCATCAAGCCCCCTTCATCCAGCAAACCATGTGCTCTTGCATTACACAAGAAACATTGTCACTTTCCCCACTTTTCATTCAGTGAAATACAGCAGAAGCTGTGTTCTAACAGATTTAACAACACGTTTGTACATTTATTAAGCAAATAGCACTTGATGTTATGAAAAGGTCCAGGCATTAGAAACTGCCTTGACAAGAAGCACTTGACCCTTAGTGGTACTTACAGGCTGCACTAATGCACAGGAGGCTGTGCATCTTTAATTTTCAACTGGTTTTAGTTTTCTTTCTTGAAACAAGAAAAAACCCCAAACCCTGAAGCATTTCCTTTTTTGCCTCTCCTTCATTGTTCCTTGGTACAATGGCAAAAATGGGGAGTATTTTCATAGTCATTTTCCCCCCCATTTTCATTCCAATGTGGCATATGAAGGAAGGAAACCAAAGACATGTACAAACAATTGTTTTACTGGCGCTGATCAAAAAATTCTGTATATAATTATACAGTAAAGTGTACTAAAGAAAGCAGACGTCGCAGAGAGAGGTCCCTATAGTGTCAGAGTAGCTGCTTGGCTTCATCTTTTTCTAAAGATATGTGGACACTCCAGACAGTATTGAGACACAACTAGAAGTTGAATTATGCTCCACAGATCCAAGTTGCAATAAAAATGTTGTGTGGAGAAATCTGAACTCTCTCTACATCATTCTCTGTAGGTTTCCAGGATGTCAGTTGTGCTGAAATGGCTGGATTGGAAGAACACCTTGGACGTGTGAGTGTCACACTGGGCTTATTCTCCAATTGTCACTACAGTTTTCTTTGGATTCCTTTTAAAAAATGGTTGAAAAAGATGCCTTCTCAATGTGGTGCCACTGGTTTGTTACAGAAAACTTAAATGACAAACAGAAGTCAAGAATTCCAGACATTAACAAACAGTATGACAAATCCCAGTTGATCACCAGATTTGTTTAGCAATTAGAGGATTTTTTTAAAAAAGAGACCTAAGCTCCTCATGATCTGGGTCTTTGGAAGTCATATGAGCAATTATTTTAAGCTATTTTTGAAAATGAAGACTAATGTATACATAAAAATTAGTGCTATATTTCTTGTCAATCCCTTATCACAAGGAGCTGAACCTTTGAAAGTATGGATGGGTGCCATGCGACTTGTCATAGACATGTGAGAGTCAACACTGTTATGAATGCTGCAAGCATCACATGCACTAAGCACTGAATATTTGGATGCAACATATGCTGTGAGCATGAGTTGTTAACCTGGAGAGCTTTAGAGTGGCCCAGAAAATTAAAGGCCACTGGGAAAATAATGTTGTTTATAATTGTATTCATGTCTTTTAGAAATAGGTGATGGTCATCATGGAAACACGCCTACAAAGAGAAAGATAAACACAAATCCTTTTTTTTTTCCATGACTGTAATTGATTAGGAGTTTAGATTTTTATGCTTATGCATATGCATGTGTGGGTGTCATCAAAATCCAAACCCTAGAATGCTGATGAGGAAACAGGACTGAGAAACAAAGCCAAAGGATAAAATAGAAGTCTTCTGTGATATGGCCCTGATGTATGTAGATGAGAAGGAGGTGGCCAAGCAGAAGGTTGGGATTGATGCAGCAAGATGACTTTTACAGGGAGAAAACCAGGGCAGTGTGGGTGGTGGGGTGGCCTCTGTTAGACCCAGTGAGTCAGAAAGCGCTGTATCCCATGCTCAGGAGGGCTGCAGTGCCTGTCCTCTGCTGCCAATGCACCAAGGGCCTGCACCAGAGAGGTTTGTGGGGAGAAACAGTGATTAGAGAAGAGACTTGCTGTAGTCACAGACACTGCAGCACTTCCCCAAAGAAGGAATGGGCTCTGCAGATGTCTCATTTCTATATTTCTCCTCATCACATCACTGTTCTGGCTTACACTCTGGTTATAGGCTTCTCTTTGGGAAAGCTCCTTCATCTCTTGTGGGAGGTGGTGGCTGCCTTCATCCCACTCTCACTTGCTGTGAATCCCTTTGCAAGTGTTCACCAGTTGAAACACTCATCCTGCCTCAGCCAGGATCTCTCACTTATGCTCTGCCATGTTACCGTTGGAGGTTTCAAACACAGCATCTGAGGTCTACAAAGCACATCCATGGAGGCAGATCATGCAACACCATGCACTGATTAATTCCCTTTCTGAATGACTCTTCTTGGGCTAAATATCTTGCATTCCTACCTTGTAATTTCAGCATACACTGCCTCACTAGCTTTGTACTTCAGAAGGAGGTACCCACATTCCCCAATGTTCAGGGCAATGACAAAGTAGTGTTTGTGTGGTTCTTTTCATGCAAACAAGGGATTGTGACTTTTCCTCTTGTGGAGGTCAAATGAGAGATCTGCTAGGCAATCTTTGGTTACTCAGTGACTAAAGGCCAGAGGTTTATAACCTACTCCTAACACCTTAACACTTTCTGGCCAGCCTTTCTGCTGCCTGGGGCCCAGACCACACTCTGTCTCATTGGCTTGCCCCTTCTGATCACACCTAGTCCTAGGAGGCAGATCAAATTGTAAATGAAGTTTCATTAAGCAGGTTTGTGGATAATGCCAAGTTCAAGCTCTTATGCTGGCCTTGGTCAAATCACCCAAACTTCACTTGAAGTGACAAATATAAGGGCACGGCCAAGCTGCTGTCTAGTTGTGTTTTGTCTTAATCCCAGCCTCAAGCAGGATGAAAGGATGTGCAGTAGCCCTGCTCCACTCCACTCAAACATTGCCCTGTACCTCCTGCTTAGACAAGACATTGCCTGGGTCTCTCTGGCTACACCTCTTATCTTGATGAACTGTGCCTCAGGTTGGGGTCTGTTTTATGTTGGCTATGTTTGCACTATCTGTAAGGTCTGCATCTCAATTTCCAGCTCTTTCCCTGAATTTTCTCTGTATGATGAGCCCATGGCCTTTCTCAGATTGAATCCTGAGTGAAAGCCAATGTCTAATTGATGCAGATAATCAATAGATTAGGATATTTCAGTTGGAAGAGACTAAAATGTTCATCTAGTCCAACTGCCTGGCTACTTCAGGGCTGACCAAGTGTGTTGTTAAGGGCATGCCCTTATACCTCTTAAACACTGCCAGGCTTGGAGTGTTGACCATCCATCTTGGAAGATTGTTCCAGTATTTTGACACCCTCTGAAGCATGTTGAAAGAACAGCAAAGCAGCCTGGGGTACGGTCTAGAACACAAGTCCTATGAGGAGCAGTTGAGGGAGCTGGGGGTGTTTAACCTGGAGAAAAGGAGACTCAGGAGAGATATTATTGCTCTCTACAACTGAAAGGAGTTATAGAGAGGTGGGGGTCAGTCTCTCCTCCCAGGTAACAGGTGACAGGAGCTGGGGAAATGGCCGCAACTTGCACCAGCTGAGGTTTAGATTGGACACTGGAAAAAAATATCCACAGAAAAAAGGTGGTTAAGCATTGGAACAGGTTTCCAAGGGAAGTGATTGAGTCACCATTCATAGAGGTATTCAAAAAAACATGTAAATGTGGCACTTAGGGTTAGTAGTAGTTTACCATAGTTTAATGGTAACTTGGAAGTGTTGGGTTAATGGTTGGGCTTAAAGATCTTAAAGTATTTTCCAACCTAAAATGACTCTGTGATTCAATTAAATGCTTCCTGATATCAAGTCTAAACCTCCTCTAGTACAGCTTTAAACCATTCCATGTCCTACCAATAAATCCCAGGAAGAAGAGCTCAGCACCTCTCTCTCCCTCTCCCCTCCTCAGGAAGCTGTTAGAGAGCACAAGGTCACCCTCAGCCTCCTCTTCTCCAAACCACACAAACCCAGAACCCACAGCTGCTCCTCACAGGACATCCTTCCAGCCCTTTCACTCACTGGCTTTCTTACCCTCCTCAGGAAACATTTATAGACCTTCAGATCCCTCTTCATCCCAGAAATGTGCAGAAAAGTCAAATACAAGCTTGAGGCCTAAGCCAACATAGAGGTAAAACCATCTCTCTGCCTCAATTCTGCATGTACAAATGGTCATAATCACAATGTAAGACCTTACAAGGCATTACGTGGACACAGGTTGCACACATGCTCCAGGAATGGGATTTGTAAGACCTAAGCATGGATTTTAAGGCTGGGATGATGTCTCATATTTCTACCATTGTGGCTCTAGTGGTCAAGTTGGATTCTTTGCTGTATAAGAAACCAGAGAAAATGTCATGCAAGGCAGACAGGATTACATCAGTTTCCCCTGTCTTGCTTCAAGACTTCATATACATTCAATAGGAAAGCTTGGTTTTCTCACTTAAAATGTATAAGAAGCTTAGAAGAAAGCAATATTCTTGTCTGGGGGAGCTCCCAATCAAATGATTTCTAAAATAAGCCTGAAATCAAGAGCCACTGCTGTTAGCTGCATGAAAAAGGAGAGGAATATTAACTTCTGTGGGAGGAGGAGCAGTACCTTTAAAAAAATGTTGCTATTGAACGCAAAGCTGGTATGGAAAGCTCAAGTAATTGGAAACACATGTTCCTGGCTGCAGGAGTACAGCACATAAACTGCAGAAGAAAAATAATAATAGAAAGGACACAGAATATTTGAAAATATAGCAAGGGAAGTCAACATTTTACAACTTGTTAATAGTGACTATACCTGAAATATTGTTTCACCATTAACCTTAAAAACACAAATGTATCTGTTGACTTTTTGTTCTACACCAACTTTAAAATAAAATAGAGATCTCAGGCGTGTTGGATGATAGTATTACATAAGGAGAATATTTTAGTAAACTATCTGAACAAGGATGACTCATAATGATACAGATGAATATTTTTTTTAAACACAAAATGTTGTGAATTACTTAGCACCTAAAAATATCACGCCCCCTCTTAACTTTCAATGAACTATGTTGACGTTGCAGGAGTTTCTAACTTTTTCAGTATAGCAAATCATCCATCTTTTGTAGTCTGTTAACAGAAATATCTCTTTTCAGGCCAAAGCTTCAAACCCAAAGCGCACATAAACCCCCTCACACCCACACTCCCTTTGGTTTGCAGCTTTTTGTTCTGCCTCTCTCCCTTCTTGGGTAGTAAAAGCCAAAGGAGGAAGGAAGGCTGTGAAATCTGCACAGAAAAATTAAAATTCAATGCATACTGTAAAATATACCATAACCATACTGTAAGAGATCTGTAGATCAGTCACTTAAAGCTGTGTGGGCAGAGCTGTGGCAGAGCTGCCTCTTCCCCATCTTTGGTCACTTAAGTTTCTTCCCATCCCTGCTGGATATGTGAATATGTAGTTTTCACTTTTTGATTTATCCCTGATTTACCCTCCCTCTCTTCTCGGCTGGGGTGAGTTTTGCAGTTCTCAGATGTCTGTGCACTGACCCAGTTGCAGTTAGATCAGCCCTGATCAGCTCAGGGCTGACATATCCTTCGTAGCAAGGGTGTCTCAGGCAATTTTGGTCGTGGAAACCCAGATCATTTTTACACCCTGTGCTCTTCAAAATCACCATGAATTACTTGGATGCAGAACTGGAAGGGATTCTAAGCAAGATTGCAGATGATGCAAAATTGGAAGGAGCCACTCACTCCCTCGAGGGCAGAGAGGCCCTGCAGAGAGACCTCAACAGATCAGGGGACTGGGCAATCACCAACCATATGAAGTTCAGCAAGGGAAAGTTCTGGAATCTGCACCTGGGATGGAGCAATCCTGGATGTGTGTATAGACTGGGGAATGAGAGGCTGGAAAGCAGCAGCACAGAAAGGGGCCTGGGGCCCTGGTCCGTGGGCAGTTGAACATGAGCCAGGTGTGCCCTGGCAGCCAGGAGGGCCAACCCTGTCCTGGGGGACATCAGGGACATCATGGCCAGCTGGGCAAGGGGGGGGATTGTCCTGCTCTGCTCTGCACTGGGGCAGCCTCACCTCGAGTGCTGGGGGCAGTTTTGGGTGGCACAATATAAGAAAGACATTAAACTGCTGGAGAGTGTCCGAAGGAGGGCAACAAAGATGATGAAGGGCCTTGAGGGGAACCATGTGAGGAGTGGCTGAGGTCACTTGGTCTGTTCAGCCTGGAGGAGACTGAGGGGAGACCTCATTCCTTGTGAGGGGAAGCAGAGGGGCAGACACTGATCTCTTCTCTATGGTGACCTGTGACAGGGCCTGAGGAAATGGCCTGAAGCTGTGCCAGAGGAGGCTTAGGGGAACTTTAGTTTAGATATTAGAAAGAGTTTCTTCAGCCAGAGGCAGAGGGTGGTTGGGCACTGGAACAGGCTCCCTAGGAAAGTGGTCACAGCCCTAAGCCTTACAGAACTCAAGAAGCATTTAGACAATGCTCTCAGGCATTGGTGTTGCTCTTGGGGATGGTGCTGTGCAGGGCCTGGAGTTGCCATGATCCTTGTGCATCTCCAAGTCAGCTTTTTCTGTGATTCTGTGGTACATATTGGCTTTCAAAGACGTGAAACTATATGTCTGTTTGAAAAGCCATATTCAAACTGTCAAATTTCAAGCCACTGTCAAATTTCAAGTTCTTCTAATGGAGGAGTGAAGTTTCATGTACAAGGCCTCCACAGTGCTGTTATGTGAGGGGTGGGGGAGAAGGTGGAAAAGGAGCTTTCCCTGCAAATTTATCATCTTGGATGACTCAAGCCTTTAAAGTTCCAGAAAGAAATAATTATTAAAAATAGATCAGCCTGAGACAGACAGCTAAGGTAGAAGTAGTGACAGAAATAGCTACAGCATAGTGAACTAAATTTCTCAGGGTTTTCATATAGCTGAAACTAATTCAGTAATCAATAGTGCTTCTTGCAAAAGCTTGTAATCCAAAGACCCTGAAGTCAATAGGAAATTTTCTCTTCCTTTTTTGGTCTCCGGGTCATCTGAATTATTCAGAGCTGTACCTATTATAGGGAATACAACATACGTGGTGCATTGAAAGCCAGTTCTAACACTGCATCTCAAGATTGGCATAATCTTGCATTTCACACATTTCATTTCCTCCCTTTTCCAATGTCTCTTGGCTTCTGATCATCATGGACCGTCTTAAATGTGTGGTTTAATGGTTTTCCTTCTGCTAGATGCCAGGTAAATTATCTCATCTGTGAAAAAATAAGGAAGGGATCCTTCAGGGGACAGACAGGAATAGATGTTTTATGCTATGAGATCTTGAAAAGCCAGCACAATGACCAGAGTATATTTTTTCAGTAAGAGTAGAAACTTATTCCCACACCTACAAGTGTTTTCCAGCTTTTCTGTGATGAGCTCCACATCTCAATAAAGAAATTGCCTCATGGGCACTTATCCTCCAAATCATTGTGTAACATCCCTGTGGCAATTTACATTACATGGGAAACCATACTGAAAAAGCATTTGTGCCTCTTTTTAAGAGGTCTTTAGAGGAATATGGGTATTGACCTTCCTGTAAAAGTTGACCATGGTTTCTACTTTTGCTGTTTATCTCATCTCTTCTTCCCTTGGCTCTGTTCCTTTCCAGTGAAGCCCAGGGTGCAAGTGAGCATACTGCAGGCACAGTGAGCTCATCACTGTGCCGTGGACCACAGCTGAGGAATCTCCTTCCCAGTCCCTTTCTGGGGTGAAGTTTCACTGTGACATGCAAAATGCTAACAGGATCACAGATCTTATTTAAAAGCAAAATATAAGAAAGGCAAATCAACACCCACAGTGGTTACTTCAGAGACAGCTTTACAGCCAAGGATAACACCTCTCTCCCTGATGCATTCTGCTGTATTTTTCCAGGGTTATTTGCCTTGTTTTTGCAGAAACAACAGGATGGCACTGGGACCTGAACTCTGACTCTGCTGTTTCTGCTGTTCTGGATGCTGATGCTGCTCTTTCACAACAGCTGAGTTAGATCCAGATGGACATGTGAGTTATCTTTTCTCTAAAGAAGAAACATAACTAAACCCCTGACACTTTTTAATATAGTTGAGAAGTTGCTTCTGTCATTTCTTGGCATGATAGATTATAGACTATTAACATAGTCTAATTGCTTATGGAAATACCAGATTGTTTCTTGTTAAAGTAACAGATTACAATCCATTCCCTTTCCTTTTAAATACATGATTTCCATCACTTTCACATAAAGAATGTGCAAAGAAAAAGATTTTTTTAATTGGACTTGTAGAGATGACCATGTTTGAAACTTCAAAATGGAAAGAAAGGTAGAGTTGACGTTACATATAACTGCCCAAGAAAAGTATTTCAATACATAGAATAGTATATAACTTTTGTGAACATTATTCACTTCTTACAGCAAAGGCAAATCTTAAAAGATCAGTCTGTTCTAAAAGTCTTCTTTAGGATCTGATGATATCTGCCTTTATCATGCAATGGAAGACAATCAGGAATAAGAAGATAATATGACAGTGATTAAAGGTAGAAATACAAATATTAGCCGCAGGAAATTCCTTTTAGCTCATACCTATCACAGATTTCCACCTACTTAATGTCAGCTTTTGTTTTCAGATTTTTAATATTTGTTTATATTTAAAAGAAGAGGTTTTTTTTAACCAGTCAAAACATGTATGTAACATAAAGCAAAACCAGAAAACTGAATTACTGGGGTGCAAGCCAGTCAAATACCTGACATTTGGGACACTCTTTCTAATTTAGAGGACTTCAATTGTTTCATAATAATTAATAATATGAGGAGTTATCTGAGTGTTCTTGACTTAAGAAATATGGTGACAACTACTATAGACTAAGGTTGCAGAAAACAGGAAAAAGGAAGGAAGCCATGGGTAGCCTTCACTTCAGATAATCTATGACTTAAGTGACTGATTCCTTGTCTGAGCTTTTCCTTTCTAGGAGCTCCTGATGCTCAAGAGAGGGTGTGACACAATGCATCAGATGATGGCAATGTTAATTCCAGAGCTCTGGAGGAGATTGGCCAACATCCAAGAATCAGGAGCCTCTCAAACATGCCACATGCTGATAGCAAGATTGCAGTGGTGAAATATTCCTCTTACGCCCATAGGCAGGATGTAATACATGCATTACTCACATAAGGTACCGCACAACGTTCACAGCTTTTCCCTGAGCTCACTGCTAGAGCTGAAGCATTGGAGTGGATTAAAGGGAACATTCGCATGTGAAATCTCAAGTTGTTCCAATGTCAGTGAAGGCTGGAAAGCCACTTTGCTGTAGTCAAGCATGCTGAGCAGTGTCTGAATTTAATACAAACAAAAGCTCTCCTCGGCATGAGTGAAGGTTGCAGTGTTGTTCCTTCACGTCATGCTCGTTCTCTAGGGGTGTCCGGGTCATCTGTTGTGTGCACAGAGACATTGTCCCTCACCCATCAGGGCTCCAGCAGCTGCTCCTTGGTGTTCAGAAATGCAACCAAGGCCACAAGAGCAGGAGCCCATGCTGGGAGGGTGACCCAGAAAGCTGGAATTACAGCACTTGGATCTTGGCCAGAAACACCAGTGTGAAAAAACGAACACTCCAAATGAGCTACTGAGACCTTGTGTGGCGATGACCAGCAGGATGTTTGTTTTCCATCTCCTCCATAGGACTGCACATACAGCCGCAGTTTCCCATCTTGAAGCTGTGCTGGGACTTTTGTTCAGGACTGACTCAGAGGAAATGGTACCACTCAATGGTGGCACTCATTCAATGGTGAATCACTGTGTGACTTCCCCCAGTTTGGTGTTTTTCCTTAGAGACCTTATAGCTCATTCTGCAGTCTTCTTTCCCAATGGGTGGAAGAGCAGGAGCTGTGGGATGGCAGCACAAAGAGCATCAGGCAGGGCACTCTGTGAGCCTGCTCATTGCCCCAGGCCTGCTCCAGCAAACCAATACACATATGCTTAACTCTACACTTCTGAGGCATAATCCCATTAATTTAAATGGGATTACTCATGGGTTTAAATTCCTGCAGGATCAGCAGTGAGGTCTGTTGCTGCAGCTGCTGGGTACAGTACAATTAATGATGTAACAAGAGTTTTGCTCGTTCTATACCCAAGGGCTGCCTTGCTGAACATCAGCACTGCTCATAGCATCAAGCTTGAAAAATGAGCCCTTCTTCAATTCAGAGGTCTCCTGGGTTTTTGCTTTGCTTCATCTTCCTTTACCTGCATACCAGTCTTTCCTAAATTGAGCTCTCCTATGGTTTCTGCCTCTTCTTCATTGTTCCCAGGCTTCATGAAGGATTTTTGTCTCTACCACTGCTTGTGGATCAGTGGATCACCTTAACTGCCTCAATCAGTACAGTACAGTGAAACACACACAAGCACACACCCACCTGCCCCCGCTTATCTTCTTTAAACAAGCATATTTCCTCCTACTTAACATCTTTCTACTAATCTCTACCATCCTTCTAGAGAAGGATGCCTCTGAAAAAAAATAGCTCCTCTATTTGCCCTCAGGTCATTTTTGTCATTGTATCCTACTGTCAGCCCAGGGGTAAATGCATTTTCTGCAAAAGAAAAGTTAGTTCAAGCTGAGGATGAAAATATGACCTAGAAGTACTTCCCCCTCCTTGCTTTTTTATATAGATGAATATTTTATTTTCTATGTGGTAGCTGCTTTTCTATCTGAAATCATCTGGCCAGTTATATTTTGAATGAATCAGTAAGGCTGTGAAGTTGGTGACTTTAATAAATAGCTTAATGAATTAATTAATCAATAGCTTGCCTTTAAAGGCTCACAATGTTAGTACGTATAAGTAAGCCTAACACATAGAATCAGGAGAGGCAGTCTCTGAGGGAAAGTGAATTGCTTTTGTTTAACTCCATGTATTTTAACATTTTGGGCTTAGAAAAAAAATAATTCTCCCACTGGAGACCTTTAATGCCAAGTTTGAGCCTGGAGCAACTTTTTATGGCTCAGTTGCAGTAACCCCTTGAATATGGGGGTTTATAATGGAAAGTCTGACAAGCTCTCAACTAAAGCACTTCTAACAGATGTTTCTGTAATGAAAGGGCTGTGCAGAACAGGCAACAGAGAGCAAACTGTATTTTGTATTTTGCAAAGATTACAGATGATTGTGCACGATTTATAAAGCAATGGTGGCTTTAACCCAAAGTGGCACGCTCACACCAGGCTGTGCCCCATGTGTGTGCACACATTAACAGCTGAGTGTTTCTCTAACAGAACCAGCTGTTGAATGTAGCTTTTGTATAGATTTTAAAATACAACTCACTTTGCTCTTCTGAACAGTGACGGTGGTGACAGGTATGCTTTCATTCAGAGTGCCCTGAAGATGGATGATCAGTACTCCATTAAACTGGTCTGAGTAGAAAGCAGATTTTCTATGGCTCAGGGGAATTGATTTGACACTTTTGGGACTTTCTTCTCTACACTGTGTCATCTCCAGCAGTCATAGATGGCAGAATGGATCTCCTGGTCTCCTCCAAGGGGTTGATGGGTGCAAACTGGTGCTCAGGGTGTGCTGTGCTGCTCTGTCCCCATCTGGTTTGTGAGCCCTGGGGACGGTGCAGTTTTGAGCAGATTGGGAGACTCTGGGGATGAAACTGGGCAGAGAATCAGGAAGCTGTGTCCTCACAGCACATTCTAACCTCAGAGACCCAGATGTCTTGGCCCTCAGTCACTGGAATGTCGAAGTCTGTCTTAAAACAGAATTATTAAGGAAAAAAAAAGATCTCAAAACTCCCTAGAAAATGAGGGTTTATATCTGGAAACATTACCAGAGGGTATTTTGGGTTTTGTTCTAATCTCCCTGCCAGTGCTCATTAAGTGGAGTGCAGAGTCACTGGACCATCATCTGAGGGTGCATTTGATGGTGCTGTGGAGACCTTGAGAGGCAGATGCAAGGCTTGCAGAGCCTTCCTAGCCAGGATGCAAATGGCATTTTTATGGCACACACACACTGATTTGTTCCAAATGCCTTTTTTTTTATGATCATGTTTTGCCAGTCTGAATTCCTTTTGGGTGAGGAGCAGCGACAATGTGTAATTAACGTTTTCCTGGTTAATGCCCTGTTAATGTGCTGTACCCAGAAAAATGTGGTCCCTGGGGCTGTATTCATCACTGCCTTGCAGGTAGTTTGGAGTAACTGCGTTCCCTACCTGAAAACTTCACTTTTCTCTATCAGTGCACTATCAGTGCAAGGAGAAGAGGCATCTGTTACTACTAAATGACTGAGATGAAACCGCTTACAGCATTCTTCAAGTGACAGCAGAGGAGAAAAAAACCCTGGACTGACTTTATCAGTTTGCATTTCATACAGCATGTTATTTTTAGGGCTTAGTTAACATGAAAGCATGTGGGTTCAGGAGTGCATGCTGCCATTACATTTTGTGCTGCAGTGGGCCTGAAAGGATTCCAGCTGCCCATTGTGACAAAGCCACTCTATCCTTTCAGAGCAGCTTGTGGCATCAGTGCATTATCCTCTAAACTAAATTGACCACTTGTGTCTGGCCAAGTGATTTTATCTTCTCAGTTATCTGCCCCATGGAAATTGTTTGGCTACTCTTCCATTTTCCTGACTTTCTGTCTTTGCTTTTTGTTTGTCATGGTTCTTCTTCCCAAATGCCACCTTTGATGCATCAGAGCTGAAAGGGGGGTCCTGCTTCCACAGGCTCCTGAGGAAATACTAGCTCCAGCCTGCACTGGAGCAGGAGCTTCCTCGTCATCTGCCTGTCCCTTGGCTGTGGATTCTCTAGTTATGAGAAGCTCAATATTTTCACCAGTCCACCCTTATCTTTCTGTTCTGGGGCTATCAAGAAACAAGAGATAGCTTTTCTCTGAGTGAACCGAATAAATTTGTCATAGTGGATTCAAATGGGGGAAAGTTATGTTTATCTTTGTGAAAGGACAAATAAGACAGTTATAACCATAAGCAGAGAGGAAAGCAAAACTGGAGCAGTGCAGTGCAGGAGAGGTCTCTGGAGAGCATTCCCTCCAGCTTACCCTTCATCAGCCACTGTGGCTTAAAGGGATAAACATTTTATGCTTTCTTTTGCCCGTGCCACCGCTGTCTCATCTGTTGGTAAATTTGGGCCTGTGCTGCTCTATCCTTAGCAGACCCCTAATAATCCTCCTCTGGAGGACCTGTTTTGATTTTTAAAGGAATTAGATTTGGGGGGTAATAAGCTGTACTCAAAGTTCCCTGCTCAGACTTAGGAACTGCTTATCTCTGATGTGCCTGCCAAAGATGACTTTGGGCAAGGCACAGACATCCACATTTCAGTTGCCAAAAAAACCAATGTCTCTTTTGGACTGAAACTTTCAGTAGCTCTGTTTCCATAACTGATGATGCAAATAGCCAAATTTAAGCCGACAAAAATATTGTCATTAAAATACATTGATGCTATATATATTGTTTTAATGGGCAAGACTTGACAGCATATTGTACTTATTCTTAAGTGACTGATAGTTGCACCCACCCCAAGTGATCAATACTAGGTCAAATCTGACCTATGGCAGTGAGTGATTTTCACTGCTTACATATGAATATTATATATTTGTTTCCCCTGGTGCAATGCATTTCCCCACACTCAGTATTTTAGCCTCCTCTTCCACTGTCTGGCTTCTATTTAGAAGGCTGTGGAGGTTACCAGAGGAGCCTCAGTGAACTCATCCATCCATTTGCTGACCACTTGAAATGCTGAATGTCTTGTTATTTATACTTTCCTTTTACTGACGCTCATATATGAACAATAAATTAGCTGAGAGTGCACAGTGACATATTCTGAAACTTTAAATTTATGTGTGCATATATAAGAACCTCCATAAAAATGTATGAGGGTATTGCAGGAGTTGAGGGTGGGTTGCTACACTTGGTCTGTACAAAGGGAAGCTAAGGTGCAGAGTGGTAGGGAATCAAACCTTTTACTGCCCAACCTTTTAGAGTATGAGTGATAATGATAGATTTTAACCAGCAGCAGCATCTTGGTTTGTGACAGCATTAGCTTCAACAATTTATTGTCTTGATACAGTTCATGGTAGCAAAGTGGCCATGAAAATGAGGAGCAAGGGTTAATTTCTGGCTGCCTTTAAGCTGATGGCAGAACTCCTGATGACTTCAAAGGGTGAAGATCTCACCTCAGGTTTCAGCTGGTGTGAGTTGACATTCCTTCATATACTTCAATAAAATCAATGAAGCCCTGATGATTTATTGCAAGTGAGAATCCAGCCCTAAGGCTGTTAAGGACTGTAATGTATAAAGCTGTAATTATGGAACCATAATTCCATCAAGAGCTTTTGGCAATATCATGGACCAGAGTTAAGTGAATTGTGCAAATAAATGTAATGGTCTTGCAGTGCAGTGGAAATACCTCTCTCTCTCTAGCTAGGACTATTAGCACAAAGATATTAAAATATATTTTATACAATCACAGCAATAATTGGAAAAGAAATATTAGCTGCAGATGTGAGATTTCCCGGGCACTGAATTGAAACATGCATTTTGTGGAGGGTTCCCTGCACTGCTGTGATAAAGCATAAAATCTCCTCTTGATTTTTATGTTATTTATCATTATCAATCCACTTTGATAGTATGGCTCAAATTTCAATTTCCTGCTATCTGGATGCATCCAGATAGCACATAGGTGTTTGGCCTGGTTTAACACAGCAATGTAAGGATGAGAGCTAATGCCTCCAGTAACATCAGGAGAGATTTAATTAGATATTAATAAAAAACTTTTCACAGAGAGGGTTGTAAAGCATTGGAACAGACTGCTGATGGAAGTGGTAAAGTCACCATCCCTGGAAGTGTTCAAAAGGTGTGGATATGGCACTTAAGGACATGATTTAATCATGAACATGTCAGTGGTTTTTAGGTTGATGGTTGGACCTGATGATCTTAAATGTCTTTTCCAAACATAATGATTCATTATTCTAAAGCAACTACTGTGTGTGCCTGATAATGTGCCTGAATGGCAGGAGTGGATGGAGCCCCACCCAGGGAAAAAGGCTCTATAGGTGCTTGGGATGGAGGAGCATAGATTGGGTAGGATGAAATTGATAACCTGCTCTTCTACCTCTTTTCAGCCCTTTTTCTCCATTCTATTTATAAATCTGTACCTGGATAATTAGTCTCCCAATTAGACAAAGGCATATACAAATACTCAGTCATTCTGTTCTAGCATATACAAACTGGGTTTATGAAGATGTATGTGCACCAGTGGGTCTTCCTTCATTTAAAAATCAAATCTCTGCTGGCCTCTCTGCAGCCTTTTGGGTCTCTGAAGTTTCAAGGAAACCCAGATGTAATTAATCTGCACTTGGAAGATGCACCTGAATCACAGCCCTGAATCTCAAACAGTCTGGAGCTTGAGGAAACACATGGATCAAGATGCAGTTTGGACTAGATGTTATAATTCTAGGATACAGCTCTCTCTTGACTAGGAAATGCACTCTTTTTGTGAGTCAGTCTCTTAAAATCAAGACAGAGAGAGGAAGAAATGAAAAAAAAAAAAACTTTGGAAAAGTGAAAAGCTTTGAGCAAGATATTTTCCTCTTCTCATTTGCTCATGTAACAGGATTTTTCAAATAACATACTCAGCTGTTGGGCATGAGATATCACTCACAGCTCCAGGTATTCATTGAAAAGTGACTTCAGATTCAAGCCTCCCTTGTGCCACAGTAAACTTTATTTTGTCTGTATTTGCTCAGTTGAAACTGTAAAGAAAATAAATGACAGATTCCTCTGTGGAAAAGTCCTGCAGAATTTAACATTGGTGAAATCATGAGGATCTTCAAGGACAGGGAACTGTAGAAAAAAATCAGAACTACCCCCTGAAATTCAGCAGATTTCCTGTCTATTCTACAGCATTTTATATGCAATTTCCTGTTAGAATTAAAATTATTAAAAAGCCCCAAAATAGGCATTAACAAGGATGGAATTTCCTGTTAAGTTGTGAAGGACTTTTCCATAGGGAATATGGCAGGTTAACTGCAGCATCTGAAAACTTTGAATCTGGCATGTGGTGGACTGAGTGGCAGTGAGAGCATCTGCCCTGGAAGGTCTGCAGCATCCCTCAGTGCAACCCCTGTTCCATTTTCTGCAAATGAAACAACCCCAGCCTGGCTCTGATTCAACACTTCTGCGCTGTTCACCATAGCACCAAATCAGTCTCTGGAAAATCTCAGTTCTGAGTCTCGTTGAAATCACTGAAAATGAGGCACATAGTGGAAGTAAATTACTCATTTATGCAGTGCTTGGCTATGCCAGGCTTAGGCCTGATCCTAAAATCTAAATGCAGCTTTTTTCTGCCTTCTGTGGGCTCTAGGGCAGGTGCTACAACAGCATCTCCCCCACACTAGGATATATAACAGGTTATTCCACCCACTGGGTTTCTCACAGGATGCAGAAGAAGTGAGTGTAGCCTGAGGCTGAAGACATATGCACAAGTGAGATAAAGATCATATATGGGAATTTGAAGTGAGACTGTCCTAGTTTATACAGCTGAAGATCTAATCCTGCCTGCCTAATAAAACAGTTAATCTTCAAAATCTTCTTGATAGACTGTGCAAAAGGAGCTCAAAACTGGCAATTAGCTCTGTTTTTAAAATACTCCAGGCATACATTTTAAATATCTGCACATAATTCTGGGGAAGTGATTCATAGCCATGCAAGGGAACCTGAGGACGCCTCAGAATAAATTGGACAGCTGATAGCATACATCAGTTCCTCTTAGGAACAGAAACCCAATTTTTATTGAATCCTCAGATAAGGAAGTGTCATGGTTTAACCCTAGACAGCAACTAAGCTGCTCATTCACTGCCCTCACCCCTAGTGGGATGGGGAGGAGAATCAGAACCCCATGGATTGTGATAAGAGTAGTTTAATAATCAAAGTAAAAAAAAAAATTAAAATGGTAACGAGAGGAGAGATAACAAAAAGAGGGAGAGGAATAATGCACGGTACAATTGCTCACCACCCACTGACCAATGGCCAGCCCATCCCTGAGCAGTGATCAGCCCTCTTTCAGCCAGCTCCCTCCAGTTTATGCTCTGAGCCTGACATTCCAGGGTGTGGAATATCCCTTTGGCCAGTCCAGGTCACCTCTGCTGGCCATGTCCCCTCCTGGCCTCTGGTGCAGCTGCTCACTGGCACAGCCCAGGACACTGAGAAGTCCTTGGCTCGGGGAAAGCACTGCTCAGCACCGACCAAAACCAAAACATCAGTGTGTTATCAAAGTTATTCTCATACTGAATCTGAAACACAGCACTGCACCAGCTACTAAGAAGAAAATGACTCTATCCCAGATGAAACTAGGGCAGGAAACCTTTATATGGAAATCTTATCAGAACTGAGTGGGATCACATGCTTTAGTACCAAGTCATCAGCAAGTTTCTCTTACCCCATATACATTGCTGCATGTGTTGCCACACACTGTACAATGCTGAAATATGGTTGGTTTACTTGGCTGCCCTGTGTCATCTGATTTACTAAATTGTGATGAGGCATGTGTATGCTTAATTGAAATATATATAACTTTAATAAAGCTCTAAATAAGCCCAAGAAGCAGACTCCAGATACAAATTTTCATGTTTAGAATAGCCTGTTTTCTAGTATAAGAAGCAATGTGTATTGTTTGTGGGCCAGCTTTGCTCTGGCTTGCTCCTCAGGCTGCTCACAGGTCCCACATGTGGCGAGCCTGAAGGCAGTGGAGAAGTGGGTGGTGTGGCAGGGGACAGCAGAGCCATCAGTAGGGGACAGCAGGGCCATCAGCAGGGCCATGGGCACATCCCCTGGCTGTCAGTGCTGTGGGATCCCAGGCACTGCTCCAGCATCCTGGTGGGGCTGCCTGCAAACACCTGCAGCTCCTTCCTGGCATTAGGAAGGCAGGCTGGGCAGGGAGCTGGATGGGGAGCAGCAGTGCTGGGGGATGCAGGTGGGTGCTCAGCAGATGGGCAGGCGTGCACCAGGAACCCCCCAGCCCCTGGCTGCAGCAGATGTGGCGGATGTGAACCTGCTGAATAGACTCATGCTCAGATCAGTCATGGCTTCAGCTCAAGCAGAGATTGCTTTTCCCAGAACTGCAGCCCTAAAAAATTCTCCCACACCACTGACATTTTGGAATAGCCCTTTGAATCACAGAAGTCCTCTATTGACCTGAAGATACTGAAAACATCTTATCTCTGTTTTGACTGATAAATTAAATACTACTAGGAGATTTTCCATTTTAAAAGCACTGGAACTTCTCTGCGCCGTTAGAAAAGTCTCCAGCACAGTTCAGCAAGCAGCATGGGTCAGCCCCCTCTCCCAGCAGGAAACTTGGAAGAGGTTATCCTGTTCTGGAGAGCATAAAAGCTCAGAAGTACAGCTGCAGGCTATTCTAAGCTGGTTGGCCTCAGTGACAGAAAAGGGGCCTGGGCATGTTTCATTTGTTATCAGAGGTGCAGCTGCTGTGTCCCCTGGAGCAGCAGATGTAGTGAGGAGACCTGGCAGGGTGTTGCCTGCAGGTGGGCATGGGGACCATCCCAGCACAGGGCTAATGGGGACTGGAGACTTCATCCAGCCTCAGGAGCTTCCCCAGCACCCACATATGATATCCCATGCTGCAGCCTCTGGCTTGAAGTGGGACACCCAAAAGAGGGCCCATTTTAGTGTAAAGGCACAAACCACCCTCCCTCAATGGCTTCAGTCAGTGCCACTAAATGAACCTGAGAGAGGACCAGGCACAAGGGCAGAACAAGCATCTTTTCAGTGAGAGAGCTAATGGGGGGCTCCACACTGTGCTTTGGGGCAGAAGCAGGGACATGAAGGCTGGCAGGCAATGCCACAGCCAAGGGGTGAGCAGCTCATCCCAGCACCTTTGAACGCCTGAGCTTTCTGCTGGTACAGACCTCGTGGGAGTGCTGGGGTTTAGCCAGCCCCATTTGGGCAGGGACCAAAGATCAAACAGTGCCACCCACGCCTGTTTGCAAGCTCAGGCTGCATCACTTGTTTAGTTTTTGTTTCTGCTGTTGGAGGATTATTGAGGATTTGTCATGGAGAGCAGTGCAGGTCTCTCCTGAACTATCTGGATATGCACCAGCCAATGCAAACCATCTCTTTTGAGCTTTTCAGGTCACTGCACAGCCCCAGCAGAGCAGGATGGAGACTTTTCCATTGCCAGGCAGCTCTCTGTGAGGGGCTGAGTGCTCCCAGGTTGTGCCCACACTTGCCTTCCTCATGAGTGGGAGCTCCTGCCTTTTCCCACCACTCCCCATCTCCTCTTCCAGCTTTCCTGTCCTTCCCCTGCAAGATTGTGTTCCAGTGCAGTAGCTGTCCAATGAAAGATTATGTTTTTAATTAGGGTTTGATACTAATTGCCTTCAATGAAGCTATTTTCACATCACAGCTGACCAAAGCTAGAAGACGTTAAGTCTGTCTCCCTAATAAATCATTCCTCCTGCTCCCCAGGGTTGGAGATGGAGAGTGAATAGGCAGTGCACACAGCACCAGCCTAACTGTCTCCTAAAATATGCAGGCAACTCCCACAGCAGTAAACAGAAAGCCTCATGTGCATCTGAGGGGGCCTTGTGTTATTATTGATGCTCTCACACTAAGGGGGCCATTGTTGCCTCCCCCATCCCTCCATAGCTCTGGCAGGAGTGTTTCCATGTCTGCCAGCCAGGAGGATGAGCTGGAAGCAGATGAAGAGGAGGGGGTATCTTTTTAAAGCCAGACAAAAGAAAGCTCAGCCCTCCCTTTCCCTACTTCCAGTCCAAAAACAAAGGCTGGGTATAAATCTTCCATTTCCACTGACTGGCCAGGTTTGGAGAGAGAGAGATGCCAGCCAGAGATCTCTGACACAATTAAAAAATCAAAAGGCTTCTGTGGATAAACACTGGTTTGGCACCACAGCCTGACAAATCCTTCCCTAATCCCCATGAAACCTCTCAAACCAGGCAGAGAAACACCCAGGGAAAGTCAGCTGCTCTGAATTCATCCACCACCATCACTGCATGTAGCCCTACTCCACTGGGAGCTCCCAATTTCCCTCCTCCATATCTCCAATCCCCAGAAGCCCAAATTTGTCCTTAAAATCCTGCTTGAACAGAGCCACACAACCCTTTGAGTCCCTGTTCCTGCAAGACATTGCCTGGCCTTGGCTGCTGTATTTTGTACCAACAGGGGAGACTTGATTCCTTGCTAAATAACAGACATCAGAAAAATAGGGCAGGGAAGAACTCCAAAGCACTGTCTGGTCTCTCTGTCACTGCTGGTTAGCATCAGGGAGAGCCTCCCTGCTCCTGGCAGAGCTGTGCCCAGTGCCACTGAGGCAATGCCCCTCTGAGCTGAGCTGAGTGAGCCCCTTTCCTTTTGGCAGCTCCTGCAGATTCCTCCCTACTTTGTGATAAACGTATTTTTCATCTCTGAGTGCATGTGACAATTAATAGAGGCTGAGGGCCAGATCCCCACCTGGTATGAGCTGGCAGAGCTCTGAGGAACACAGCAGAGCTCTACCAGTTCAGATCAGATGAGATGCTGACTGTAGTCCTGAAATCCCCACAGACTCTTTGAGCCAGTGCTGTTCCAGACTTTGCTGGGGCATCTATGGGAATTGCTTATTCCAGGGTTCCTGAGGAGGAAAAGTACTTTAGGTATTTAACAGCACAGCTGATGTGATGCTCCACCTTGGAGCAGGAACTGGGTTAAGGCAGGGAAATCAAGAACACTTTTCCCATTACTCCCATTTACAATGGAAAAATAAACCTCCTTAATAAACAGATGAAGGTTAAACACACCCACCCACCCACCCACAACCCCCCCCCTACACCCACCCACACCCAGTAAAGAGAAATATTGAAAGTACCTTTACATTGTCACAATGGTGGGGTTGGGTTTCTGATTCTCTTATTTCACAACACTGCAGAGGATTTAAAATGGATTGATGGCCCTGCAAGGCAGAGACTGTGCCACTATTTTCTCTGGAAAGTACCTCACTGGCTGTTAGTTCTTGCTACCAGAAAGAAATAACAAAAAACTGAAGGGATAAGAAAAATATGGTCCTTCAGGAGTTTCTAATAAAAGGATAACATTGAGCAAGGCTGCCAGTACGTTCCGTGTCCCGATGCACTGCAGCAGAAGGGAAGAATTTAACATGCTTTGAAAATGCCAGTTGCCTGTTGCCAAAGATGCATATGATCCCACTGCCAGCAGGGTAGGTGGCAGGGATTAAGATGTTAGAGGGGATGTCATCCTTCCTAGGCAATGTTAATTTCACTGAAGAAGACAATATGAAGACAGTCCTGTTTCCTGGGAGAAAGATTCCTTTTTCCCTCAGGGTTCACTCTGAATTCTCCATGGTGGCAAAACTACTTTTACAGAAGCCCTTTTTGCTCCCTGGAATATTTTTATGGTTACAGCAATCAGAATGTGGGTACTTTTCCATCTACTAAAGGGATTTCTGTGGCCATGGCCATGGCCCATGGCTGAGAGCATTTCCTGGTTCTCTACTCTCACACAGGAGGTTGGGACAGATACAAGAGCCATCATATTGTGAGAGATGAGCCAAAAGAACAAATAGATCTTGGGACTCCAGGGCTGGTCTCCTCAGCATCCACTTTTCTAAGCAAGGTGTCCAAGTAGGAGTGGTGAAGGCCAATGTGTCTTCATTTCCTGGCTGTGCTGCTGTATCCCAGGGATCTACCATTGCCATATTTTGTGGTTGGAATTAAACTGAGCTTGTATTTCTGGCCTTCTGTAGGGTCTCCAGGTGATATTTATCTTTCAACTTTTTTTTCCCCTTGTGGGTCTCCCTGGCATGTTTGGTAGAGACTAGGTGCGAATTTGATTCCTGGTCTGGTCAGTCCAGACTCCAGAGGTCTTTTTGTTATCCATGCCCCAGTTCAGAAGTTTTAAGCATATGTCTACATCCCTCCCTATTGGGGGGAGCATTAACTACACTCTTGACCTGAAACATGTGATTAGAAGCCATATTTCAGTGGGAGTTAGGCATATGCTTAAATTCTCTTCTGTTCTGAGCTGATACTTTCTTGAACTGGAGCCTACATTTTTTTTTGTATGATCTATCTTTGCTCTTCCACATATCTTCACTGCATATTATCCTGCAATACATATATGGCTCAGTAAATGTATTGCTCTGGGGCTTTTCCACAAAAAGCCCAATTGATACATCATATACTTAACCTCTTGAACAAAGGAGTTAACTTTACAGGATCAATTTACAAGCAGGGGCCAAAGCTTTTGGATGGAAACTAGCTATCATGTGGTATGCTGCTGAAAGAGCAAACAGCTTATTCATTATCATAGCACTGGACTCAGAAACAAAACACAGACAGCAGAAAGAGTCTGTCTAGATTTCCAAACATATTCCCTGTCCCCTCACTGGAGCATGTTTATTTAAACTCTCTCTGTGCCTGCAGCCAGTTGTTAGACTTAACTCCCAATTTCCTCATATTAGGAGTTTCTACCTGGGCCCTACTGCTCTCACTGTACTCTCTGGTGTGCACAGGGAGCTCCTATCAAAGTGAGCAGAATTGCACTTCTGTACAGCTTTGACAGCAGCCCTCAGCTGGGAGTCAAGTCCTGGGCACTTTTGTTAGTGTAGGACATTTGTGTAAGAGCACATGCTGCTCATCAAGTCCACAAACCCCTCATATTTGTTCAAAACTTCGAAGAACAGTCCCATTCTCTTTACCTGCTCAGTATTCTTTTTTTTTTTCCTCCTTTATTAATCATTCTCATGTCCAGGCACCCAGATGTTCTCATTTCACTTTCAGCATAATGGATGCAGAGGCCATTAAAATGATGGCAGAAGTCTGTTAGTGCTTGGCCATGGAAACTTAACCCCTGTCGGCAAACGCTCGGTCCCAGAAATGGTCTCATCAATCTGTCACTGCTGTCTGCAAGTCCTTGCTCTGCAAAGCTCATGTGGGCTAATCCTGCAGGATCTGATCCAAAATTTACTGAAGCGAGTGGGAGTTCTTCTACCAATTTATTGGACTTGGCACCATGACTTTAAGGGGGGAAAATAAGCATTATAAGAATGAATTCAACTACTTCAGGCAGATGCTATTTATAATGTCACATGACATCATCAGAACCTTCAAAATTTAATTCAGCAGGACACCTACAATTTTTTACATGTCCACCTACAGCAGTATCAATCGGAAATACAAACCCAGAAATAAAGTGATTTCAGTGAGTTATTTTACAGTTTTTTGAAGTTGGATTTAGGGAGTTTTGTGCCCATTTCCTTTGCCATGTCCCCAGCTCTGTGTTACTGATTGGTTCTGCTCTGTGGGGCGTGTGGCTTGCACTCAGGTATTGAGCCCTGCATTTAGGGCTCTGCTGTGAATCATGGGCAGTCAGGGCCACAGCCAGGCTGCAAAGAGGAGGGAGCCACAGCTGTGTGAACACATGAGCAGCAGGGAATGAGAGACAAAAATAGGGGAAACATGTTTCATATCAAACCCAGCCATCTGGGCCCACTGCCTGTCCAGTGGGAGTGGGCTGTAAGTGGGACAGTACATGGTCCCTTGGCTCCCTTACTAATTACAGGGGAATTCAAGTCCCTTTGGGAATTCCCAGTTTAGACTCACAGCCTCAGCTCAACCCACAGTACTGTGAAAAGCCAGCTTTGGACTTCCTAGTCCAAAGGGCTTGACTCCTGAGTCAGGCCCTTTGGCTACACATAGGCTAGTGAGATAAACAGGGCCAGGGCACTGGCTGGAGACCCTCTCCATAATCATTAATGCCTCAAAGGTTTTGACCATCCCAACCACTGTTGCCACAAATTCTGTGGCACAGCTGGGAGGACAGCAGGGCCAGCAGGTAGCAAAGATAAAGCTGTTCTGGTTTGAGGGTGCAGAGTTCAGTGGTGAGAGATGTATTACTTCACTTGCCCTTAAGAAGATGCAAAGTGTTCTGGCTTGTTTTGTTTACCAGTACAAGGTTTTCCTTTCGGTTTTTCCTTTTTCCCAAACATGATTGTGTACATCTAGGCTACATGACAACACTGTTCCTGACTGATATGGTGGGGTCTGCCTTGTGCATCCCTGCACATTAGCAGGAGCATCCCTGAGCAAGGAGACACCCAGAGCAATGCTGATCCCTTCGACCATGCCACCCTCCCACATGCTGTGCTCATCATCTACCTGCAGAGTCAGAGCCCTGGCACAGCTCCTGCTCATAATGAAGTCCATCAGTCAGGCAGACAGTCTGCCTGGTAACACAGACCTGGCTGGGAAACAGGCTTTCTGCTCTGGCATGGCAGGCAATAGGGATGAATTAGCTGGTTGGGTTTTGCTTCCAGTAATGGAGCTTGGGATCATCACTAGCAGATGGAAACTGACTTGAAATGCATCTTTGCATTTCTCTTGAATGCCAGATGAATATTTATCCATAACTGTAGCTTGTTCTGTTTTGGGATTTTTCTCCCACAGAACACGAACAAGAATCTCTGCAGACATTTTGGCACAAAGCCTCCATACATCTTGCCCTGGGCCAAGGGATGAGCAGGGACATGAATGTGCTCACACAGGTCAGTTCACTGCATGCATGAGAGAGTCCTTGCTGCACACTGTGGGCAGAGAGCCTCTTTTCTTAGAACTAGTCATAACTAAAGGAATTAGCCATCCTTTATTCCTGTAAAACTTCAGGAGGTAGGCCCTTAAATACCCCTCTTGAATACCTTTGAAAATCCCAGCCATGGTTCTCAAGAACCCCACTTTGAGCACCACTTGTAGCAGCCTGAGTGGCAGTGAAGGATCAGATCTCTCAGGACTGGGAAATGCTACAGATGTCATCAAAAGCCAAATAATAGCAGTAGTTGTGCTAAAATCCATATGGACATGTGATGCAGAGACACGCTGGGTGCTCTACATGGAGGGCAGCCCTGCCTTGGAATCTCTGAAAGGCTGCAGAAAGTAATGGGGGAGGGAAGCAGAACCCCAGTCATCTTTCTCTGGGTGGATGTGGTCGTGTGAGAGCACTGAGAGCTCAGGAACTGTCTCATCCCCTTTTTCCTTGTCCTCTGCCCTGCCCAGGTGGAGACCTCCCTCTCTGCCAAGGTCTGCTGTGTGTCAGTGCAGAGAAGTAAACACAGCCTGAGCAGGCTGTTGTGGTTTCTGATTTGCTTGCCTATATATTCAGAAACTATCAATATGTTCTGAGCAAATCAACATGGCTTTAATGATTGGGAAAGAAAAGAAACAAACTCTGGTCATTAAGTGCTAATCACACAGTTACTATATTACATAGTCAGACCTGGCAATGAAATACCCATCTCACTGCCTGCAAAGAGATCTCTGAATCAATTTTTTGCATTAACATTTCATTCCTTCCCATACTAGACATTTGTTCAGCTTGTTTATACTCACTCCACATGGCCACAAGCTGTGTAGTTAGTAATGAATGAGGGGAGACATTTATCTTTGGAAACTTAGGCCAAGCCAAAAAGTTGATGGCTTGTTTTTGTAGAAGAATAACACATGTGAGATTTACTCCGATAAATCCCACCAGTGGAAATGGGATTGCCTATGTTAATTGCCCACATAATAAATTCCGGTAACGGCAGTGAGGGTTTTACAGCCTGCAGAGAGTTTTTAGCATTCCATTACCGATGATGCCAGCAATGCAGGGAGGTTCAGTGCCATGGTGTCCTAAACACAGGCAGGTCTGAGAGCTGGGTTCAGCCT
Source organism: Camarhynchus parvulus (assembly GCF_901933205.1). Lineage (NCBI taxonomy): Eukaryota > Metazoa > Chordata > Aves > Passeriformes > Thraupidae > Camarhynchus > Camarhynchus parvulus. The sequence goes on from NC_044572.1 coordinate 142,580,455, forward strand.
CCTGGACATCAGCTCCTAAGTGCACCTTCTGCCTGAGTCTCTGAGCTCAGGTGGTGGGGTTGTATCTGGACTGCCACATCCCTCCCCCAGCCCCTCAGTCCCTCCTGGTGTTAGGGTCCCTTCACAAACATACCAAAATGACAAGTTTTTTAGCAGTTCCCTCCTCCTCCCAAACCGCAGCCATGTTTAAACCCACCACTGAGGCAGCCAAGAGAGGCTGCTTCCAGGGGTGGCAAAGAGCACTCTGCTGTGGTTGCTGAAGCATGCTAACCTTCACCACGTTTTTCCCCCCTTTGTTTTGCTCTATTTGGTCAATCCAGAACAGCCAGTGCCCTTGGAAGGTGATGGCATGCACAAGCAGATGTGTGGCATGTGTGTGCCCTGCCCATTGCAGCCTCCCTGCCTAGGAGAATAGAAAGATTTTGGCAATTTAGTGTGTACAGAGGCTGTGCCTCTGCTGCCTCCCACTTCCCTTTCTCCTGCATTTACAGGAGCAACTCCCAGAACTCTTTTTCCCTTCTTATCCAGTTCAGTTTCCTTGTTTACTTCTCTAGTCCCATCCCATGCAAAAGGCACATGAACGAAGCAAAAAGAGCTCAGTACATGTCATAGTCTGAAACTTCGAAAATGGATTATGCAATTTTCCCTGCCTAAGCTGCTTAAAACTTATGAGAACAAAACATTCCAGTAAGTTTTTTGGAATAAAACCCTATGATTGAGAGAGAGCAGAACAAGCCATTTGCATGCACAGTCCCAGTGCTATCTCCAGGCTGGGTATTTTGCTGGAGTATGGTGGAACTGAGCTCTCCAGAGCTGGTGTGTGTAGAGGCACACATTTCTCCTCTTCTTACAGCTTAGAGCAGCTAATTTAAAATTTAATTTCCTGAAAGCCACCATTCTCACAAACACAATCAGGTGCCCATTCTACGATAAATCTATTTTATATCTCCAGCCTGAGTAAAATGAATCTACTGTTCTAAAATCTACAAGGGTAAGTGGATCTGATACTCACGTGGACATGATCCTTTTCTGCTGGGAAGCTCTTACACATAGAAACATTAACAGGATTTACAAAATCCATCTGTTTGCAACACCAGCATCTCGGAGTGCAGTCAATGCATTCAGACTGTAAGTCACAGCAGGTGCACAAACTGTGGCTGACTCATGCAGCATACAGAGAGCCCAGTGCTGCTCCCCATTTCCTCTCTCTGACAAAGAGCACATTTTTACTCACAGAACCATTGAGAAAAGCTGATTCGAATTTGCCAAGTCAGAAAATTCAGAGCTCAAATTATTGGAATCGGTGGATGCAATAGGGAGATTTGGAAAGTTGAAGTACAGCAACAAGATGCAAAGCATTTCCACTGGCATTCCCAGAGCCCCCTGCAGCTGAGGAGCTCTAAGCTGCTTATGGATATTAATGAATTAAAGCTACAGCATTCCTGAGTGCTGGGTAATTTTATTATCCCTTCTACTGAGAGGAAAACTGAAACACAGAGAGAGAAAGTGGCTGGGCTGTGGTTTGTCTGCTCAGCTACTGGAGGAGGCTTTGGGATTTCAGTGCAAACCACATGGGGGTGGCATTAGAAGAAAAGCTGTTGTCTCTTCCTGTGAGCAGGACTGGTGTCTAGTGAGCAGTTCTTCTCATATGGACATAAATGCAGCCTATTCTGCTTTGCAAATTTACCAGAGATCTTCTCTCTCCTGTCTTGCTGGGATTTCCAAAAGTTCACAGTGGGAGAGGAGGTGGGGCCAGTTCACTCAGTATGGGATCCTCAGAGAGGGAGTGAGGAGGGAGGACAAGACATAAGCTGGCATTTACTTGGGCTTAATTCTGGTATGGGATAAAAAGGACCCTTTCCACATATTGAGTATTCTGGAACTGACCAGGGAATTGATCTTTGCAAATACAAGCATGAATAGCTTGGGGCTGCCAAGGCAGTTTTGTTTTGCTGTTCTTTCTGAGCAGTCTTTTCTTTCCACTGCTGTTTCTGTCATCCAGGTTGTTTTCATGTCAGATTTTGAACAGGTGGCCCACCCATGCCAGCCTCCATAAAGGGGAGCAAACCCCATTGCTTCACAAAATTAAATTATGGAAAAGCTAATTCATTATATTAGGAAATTATTAAAACAGACCAGATCTGACCAGCTGGGAAGCATGTTACAATTTCCCCAATTCTTTGGTGTCTTTGATTTAAATGGAAATCTGGTGATTGGCTTCATTCAGGGAAACCCCAAACCTGGATGTGGGTGTCAGTGGTCTCACAGACTAGTTATACTGCAGCATGTGGGGATGGAAATAGTCCCCTTCTTTTTGACATCTGCACCTGGGCTCATCAGCTGGCCTCCCTGCATTACCACTGGGGAGATATCAGCCCTCCAAGTTCCTCTAGATGTGCTGCCTGCTCCAAGGTGGGCAGATTATTGCCTCCAAGTGCTGGTTCCTCTCATTTCATTTCTAGAAGAGATTCAGTGATGGTCCGGGATGCACTTCTCAGTATTTTATTTACCTTCACATAATTTTATTTACCTTCACATGTTCAGATGACTCCCACCCTCTCTTTTCAGATAAATGCCTGGCTAAACCAAGGGCACAGTTTTAATGTACTGCTGGCAGTAGCACTGGGTGATGTGGCTCCCTGTGACTGCTGCTCACACAAAGGCTGCAGGGAGGCAGCTGGGGCTTGGCAGAACTGTTCAGCTGAGTTTGACTTAGTGACTAGCAGGATCTAAACAGCAAGGACACAAAGCTCGGAAATTCATTTACCTTCTCTCTCAAATGCGTTTTGCAGGTCACTAAGATGTTTGCAGTGTTAATGTGGCCTGACAGATCCCACACTAATAGCAGTTTCCTGGATGCTGTCCTGGATTTGTTGTCCTCTTGCAAACACTAACTCACACCACATCATGCTGCTGTCTGTATTTCCAAGGCCTCTTCATGATAATCCCAGTGATGCTATTGTAGATTTGCAGGAGCTGTCTGTAGCAGGTTTTTTTTTATTACTTCAGTGCTTGCTTGTTTTTCTGCTGTTTTCTTCTGGCTGTACTTCCTTTTTTTTTTTTTTTTTTTTTTTTTTTTTCTCCTTATTCTGGGAAAGAGATCTGTGAAGGTGAGTCATGTGTCACACACATGGGGAAGGATCTTACTTCTGTTTTCCTGTCAGGAGGGTTGAGTCAAGAAGGACCTTTTGTCTGGAAATGTTTCATCACAAGCAGAGCTGTGTCAGTGAGTTGTGAATGGAGAGGCTGCTGAAGCAAGAGCAGCTCCTTCAGTTGCCACCTGAAATGGGCTGGAAAAGGCAGACTGCATGGGTAGTAGCAGGGGCAAAATATGAGGGATCTTTGGCACAACTGGCAGCCAGTTTGCTTCTCCATCTGTTGGAGTCTCAGTACAGCAGTTGGGGTCCTCTAGCTCACATTCTCTTAAGAACTGGTGCTGTGGTCCTGTTTAACACCCATGCCATGATGAGACACACTGCTCGTGCATGGTCTGGTGCAGTGGCTGGGCTGCTGCACTCTGATATCACAGTGGAGAAAAGCAGAAGAGGGTGTTTGTGTGAAACCAGTGTGTTCTCTTTCTGGCCATGCCATGGTGTGCAGCTTAATGGAAACACCACTGGCACCTTTCCTGCTCTCAGTGTGACCCAGCTTCCCCTTCAAGGTGACACACACAGGGGTGGTTTCTGAGTGGGCTGAAGATGGCAGGGATGGATTCTCAGTGCTGCCCTGGGTCCATGCAGGATGGGCCCAGTTCCCAAATGGTCTCATGATGGTCTCTCATCAGGGGAGAGGGAAGTGCCCTTGGCAGGGGAAACAGCCCTGCCTGGTCTGTGCCCTGGGAGACATACCTGGGTTCAGGCTGAAGAAGTTGAGTTTCATCTCACTGTGGGCCCTGTGGTGCTTTACATGCTGAATGTACTTTTCTGATTAAATAGGTGAAATATGAAACCCAAACAAAGAATTAGTGAAAGCCTCTTTCATTTTCTATTGCTCTTTAGTAGATGCAAATTATTTCTTTTGGGAGGGCAGCTTGCCTCAGTTCTCAGCAGCTGATTTTCCAGGGACAGGGAGGGGAGAGAAGCAAACTAAAGGTCTGTAGACCTTTTTCCCAGCTGATAGCACTGTCTGCCTTTGCATCCACATGAAAACAGCTCTGCCTCAGTGTCCCCTCCTCACCAGAGTGCTTGGAAGTACCACAGACTCCTATGATGCTAAACAACATCTGAGGCCTTGCCCATGTCTCAGAGAAACTTGACCCAGTTTCTCCATCAAAACACCTGCATTACCAACTTCCCTAAGCCGCACATCACAATAAGCATTTTTCTTTTTTCCTCCACTGAATTATTATTATTTTTTTAATGTGGCTGCAAAACAGATTCTTATTTGATTTATTCCGAGCTGACCTAAATATTTTGCTTTTCTCTTCTGTTGGGTGCAGTATTTTTACTGCAGGCTCATGGCAACATTGCAGAGATCTGGGGGAGACAGGTTTCTGGATGTGTGAATGCAATGAGAAGTGATTGGATACTGTGGAATATGATAATAATAACTGTTGTGAGACTTCTGTGAAGTTGGACCACACAGAAAGAATTAACAGAATTGATATTTATATGTTGTGATTAAGGTGTCCAGTATAATTTAAAGATTGATTACAGTGAGATTAGAGGTGGGGGGAAATAATGTTTTCTGAATACAGGGCACATATATGAACCTGAATAGAGGTTCATATATGTAACATGATATTTTTTAAAATGCTTAGTTTAGGAATTTGGTTTCTTTAGAAATGTCATGTTTTGATACTGAAGCCCAGCTTCACATTTTCTGATGATGTCCCAGGCCTGGGAAGTGCAGAGCAAAGCAGACAGCTGGGGCTATTTTTATAGAGTACTTTGCCCCCCTATTGTCCTGGACTTTATTTCAAGCAAAGAAATTTGGTAGTGGCCTGCAAAGGGAGAGCAGAAGAGGCAGCCTGCACCTCTGCTTGCTGGGAGGGCAGGGACTTATATTTCAGTGGGACTTCAGAGAGCCCAGCATTGATATGGTTATCCTCAGCTGTGCTGGCCTGAGGGTGATGTGACACAGCTCTAACATTTTCTCTGTGGCTTTTCCCCAGCTGAAGCACAGCCACACTGCTGCCCAGTCACCCTGGGGCTGGAAGCAGAGCTTCAGCGGTATCCTAAACCTGATCCCTCTTATAAACACTCCTGCTGGAAAGATCTTGTCTTTTGGGGTTAAATAGGAAGTGTTTTTATTATCCCAACGCCATTTCACTTTGCCAATAGAGGTGCCAGTCTAAGAGCACCTGACCAGCAAAGCAGCCCTGGGGCAGAGGTAACCCAAGCCCTGCTTCTCTTACAGCAAGATGCATTGCAGTAGGCTGCTGAGGACACTGACAGATGTTGAATGAACAGAGTATTGCTCAACCTTGGTGAATTTTTCCTCATGTTCAGCATGGTTTATTTTGGACATTACTGCTGCCAGGAAGAGCTGCAGTGGGGCTGGAAGGTTTCTAGGCAGATGCAGGGCATCCTCCACCAGCATTTTGCTTATCTGCTGCAGCACCTGGTGTCAGACATGGCTTCTGAGGGCTATGTTTCTGCAGTTTGGTTATACAGAACCACAGCAGCAGTTATTTGGTGAAAGTTAATTTTCAGATGAAAATTATGGCTGGGGCAATGAGTGATGGATTGTTTTTCCCTCTGTGTGTGTGACAAGTCTCCCCAAGGATGGTTGGCCACACTTCACAGCACAGCAAAGAGATCTTCCCTCTCACTCACAAAGCCATCCAGTTTTCCAAGTCCTTCTTGTGTTGTCCCAAGCTCAAATCCTTTCCATTTGTCTTTTAGGCAGGAAGACTTGCCAGTTCCCCACATGCATGTGCTCACAGAACACAGAGGAAACACTATTTAATACTCACATGCATTATATTTAACATCTGCCCAACTTCAGCAAAACAGGAGTCAGACCAAAATGTAGCTCATTGTTTTTAATCAAAGGAATTGCCAATTGTGGTGTATGATTTTCCAAATGAACTAAAGCAGTGTCCACAGCTGAATTTGATATGGTCTTGTGCAATACCATCACTTGTTTTTGCATGCCCACAAATGGCAAGGCACAGACTGGTGTAAAACAGAAGACGTGAAGAGTTTTCATCATGAGAACAGAATGAACTGGAAGGAAATGGAGCCCAAGCTATTTTCTATACTGTTTACTACAGCAGTAGCTAGCCCATGGATCAAGAGATGTTTCTCCCAGCAAAGACAAACAAGACTGATGGTCTGTGTCCCTTATGGTGACTGTGGTCACCATACTGACGGCTAATGGGACCAAGTATAGAGACAAGCTGAAGGTGGGAGGTGCAGATGTGGCTCTGGAGAGGATTCCTATCTTGTTCTTGCACTGATAAGGACACCACAAAGTAAGAAATGTACAGAATGTAGTGCACACAAGGGAGGCACAGACTCTCAGAAAAGTGTGTGAAGCTGAGCTAATCAGAGCTTTCCCTCAAACCAAGAGAAGAGCCAGAAAACAGCACTGAGGTGAGAGCAAGTCTCCACCATGAAGTGGAGACTTGGTCTCCACTCCAGTATTGTCATTTAACTCCACACATATTTCAGTATTGTCACTGTCTGTCCCTTGATCTTTAAGACCCACAGCACTTCTAAGATTTTTTGGCTTGAGCTGTAGGAGGCTCCAAAGGCTGCCTTGACTCTGGGTATGATATCTGTAAGTCATCCTGGGGCACAGATTGCATCTCCACAGGTAACTTCTGTCCCAGCACCAAGGGTGGATGTGTGACTCCTTCCATGTGACCGTTCCTGCTCCTGTTTGACATCTCCATCCACTGGCAACATCTGACATTTGGAATTTACTGTGAGAGTAAAAAAAATATTCTTATAGCACATCACCTCTGAGAAGGTAGCTGCAGTTGTTCTCTTTCCTGTCTGATGTTAGGATTTTGCTAAATGAAGAGGAAAGGAAGGACAGTAGGGTCAAGCAGGCTGCTCCTTCTCCTCAAGCACTGTGACCCACACATTGAGCTGCTTTAAAGCAGTTCTGCTCATCACAGAGCAGATGGCTTCTGGAAGAAGGAATATGTTTAGAAGTGTAGATACTACTGTGCTATAAACAAACTTCCCTATTAAACAACTTATTTTAGTGCTGGCTGTGGATAAACATCATCTTATTTTAATCATCAACTGCTTTGGCAGCAGCAGCACCCACTGCTGCCACTCCAGGTCTTGATCTGACATCATAAACCCCCTAAATATTTCCTCTCCTGGGTGGTTTTGGCTAAACAACCTCACAGCTTGAGAATGAATGCACTTAATTCACGTGTAGCAGGGTTTATGGTGTCAATATGATAATCTGGTTATTATAATCTTTTTTTTAAAGATAGTAACCATGAAGGCAGCACCGGCAGGCCTGGCCACAGCAATTTCAAAGGCAGAGGAAGGACATCCTAGTTCAGGCAGGAACTAAGTACTTACAGGTGGCCTCTCTCAGCCAGCAGGGTCCTAACTCCTCTGGCTCTCCACACCTTTTCCATAGGCCTATTTTGAGGATCATCCTTTGCATTTTGCATATGTCTGTGAAAGCCATTCAGTGGATGAAAAAACAGAACTGTCTCATTTAGTGAGGAGAATGTCATTAAACAATGGAATTTTGGAGGGATTTGTTCAATGTTTGGCTCAGGTGATGGACAGGGGGATCCCCAGAGTGGGAGTTTAGACTCTTCCAGAACCAAGTGATTCTTTTCTTCACCCAGGGTTTAAATGCTGCTCTGTTATCTGAGATAACACCACTAGGGAAATGCTGTTGCCACACCAGCACAGTGTCAGTGAAGGAGTGACCTAGACTTGCTCAAAGGCAGAACAAAATTGGTTTATAAAAGACCTGCCTGTTGTCATTGATGCTGAAGTTCATAGAGTTTTATACTTTCATATTTCCTATATCTTCATCATGGTCTGGCAGCCCAAACATCAGGTTTGCTGCACCAGCACTGCCCTGAGATATGCTCGAATTCCAGGATGGATGACCCTTCTCTTCACCTACCTTCAGTTTTATTTACAAGCTGAGAAGTCAGTATAAAAAGATTTTAATTTGTGTTCAGAGCCTGGAGGAAGATTTTGAAATGAGTTGCATACATGGCTTTCTCTGCCGTAACTTATTCATTGTCCAGTCCAGAGCAGCATTTAGCCTTAGGTTGTGTATGTTCCCATTTTATGGCAATAAAAGAGGCAGCAGTGTGAAAAGCTCTTAAGAGCTCTTCAGAGCAAATGTTTCATAATTTTAGGCCATGACAAAATAAAAGTCACTGAAAAAATTCAGAATGCACAACCCATAGCCCAGAACTCAGCAGCTGCCAAACACTAAGAATAAACATCTCCTGAACCAGCAGGAGGCTGCTGGATCTGAATGATGACATAAACCTATTTAGTTTAACTGCAAATACTGCTCAGTAAGGTTGTTCCTACTGTTTTTTTTTCCCCTTCACTACATTCATTGTCATAATAGTTAATCATGTGGTTGTTTGCCTACATTCTTACAAATGTACTACTCTTAAAGTCACAGTACATTTCTGATGCTGGTTTTGGAGGCTGTGATTATTGTTCATCAGTGGGTGGGTCCATGGGAATCTCAGATTTAACAGGACCAAGTGCAAGGTTCTGTATCCCCAGTATCAACACAGTATGGGAGATGATCATATCAAGAGCAGCCCTCTCAAAAAGGTTTAGGTATGCTGGTGGAAGAAATGCTGGACATGGCTTGGCAAAGTGCACTCACAGGCTAGAAAGCCAAACATGTCCTGGGCTGCATCCAAAGCCTTGTGGGCAGCAGGGGAGGGAGGGGATTCAGCTCCTCTGCTCTCATAGGACCCCATCTAAGTCCTGCATCCAGCTCTGGGGTGCTCAGCAAAGGAAGGACTTTGATCTCTTGGAGAGAGCCTAGAGGAGGCCACCAAGGTATTAGAAGGATAGAGCACCTCCCCTGTGAGGAGAGGCTGGGAGAATTTGGATTCTTTGGGTTGGAAAAGAGAAGGCTTCAGAGTGGCATAATTGGGACATTCCAAGGGAAGACAATGGAAGGGAAGGCAGGTTACAGGAAAGATGAAGAGAAACTTTTTATAAGGGCATGTAGTGATAGGATAACTGGTAATGGCTTCAAATGGAAGGAGACAAGCTTTAGATCAGATGTTAGGAAGAAATTCCTTAAAATGAGGGTGTTGAGGTACTGAAACAGGTTGCCCAGAGAAGTTGTGGATGCTCCATCCTTGGAAGTGTTCAAGGCCAGTTTGGACAGGTCTCTGAGCAACCTGGTGGAATGGGAAGTGTCCCTGCCTATGGCAGGGGTTTGGAGCTAAGTGATCTCTAGGGTCCCTTCTAACACAAACTGTTCTGTGATTCTCAGAATTCTAAGAATTTTTCAGAAAGTAAAATTTTGAATCCAGAAGGATATCCTTCTATGTTTTCAGCCCTGGAGTGGATCTGTGTGTCTCACGAGTATGTTATATCTTCTTCAGGTTTAATTCTTGACAAACAATCTATGGAAACTGTGTAGGAGAAATAGATCCATCATGCTTATGTGCTGAACATGCAAGGGGGAAAAGTATGGCAGGAGTATCTAATTTGTCCAGATAAGCACATACATGTTGCTATAGGAAGTCACACTAATGCTGATACTTCAGGCATCTTTACAGCAAGTGCATAAATATATAATTTCTTCTAAAGAATGTAAGAAATCAGAACCCAAAAAAATTTCTAAGGAAAATGTATATAGAATGAAATTCAGTTCTGCAAACAAACACAAACCAAGCTCCAGTACTTGAACAAATGTATTTCTTGAGAGGTAATGTAACTATAGCTAAAGACCAGGCCATCTTTCTTATGGACATTGGTCAGAGTTAAGGATGTGCAGCTAAGCTTTTTTTAACTGCAGACCTAAGGCAGTTATTTTTAATTATCCAGATTACGAGCTCATCATTTATAAATGAGTTAAGTATTTTTAGTTCTCCTGATTTTACACCACCTACTCACAGAGCTTTCTTGCTCTCACATATCTGTGTGGACTTCTTGTAACAAATCAAAAAAGATGATGTTAGAACTCAGTCAAGAGATCCTGCAGCTGTAAGTGACAGCTCTGGGAAATTCTTGACTGGGCATGTTAAGTGGAAACAAAGCATGCCAATAAAATGCTGGAGCTCATCTGGAAGGATGTTGCAGTCAAAGAATCATTTTCCTGTTACATTTTTTTCTTCCATGCCTTGAATCTGGTGCACGATCCGAGTTTCTGCATCTCAAGGGCATGAGGATTAGGGGAAATGGCAAGGAAAGTGACCAGCATAACTTATGGATTGGAGAAGCTTCTGTATGAGAAGGAACTAGAAAGCTGAGGCTCTTCTGGCTGAAGACAAAGCTGAAGGGGGGATATGATGAGGACTGAGTCTTGAGGAAGTGCTGGGTTGTGACTGCAGAGCAGTTACTGATTCCACAACACCAGAACTGCCTGACATCCACTGAAACCAGCAGAGGATCTTTTAAAAGCACAAAAAAAAGAAAGAATTGCTTTGGTGGGGTGTCCCAAACTTCTGACACTGCTGCTAGAGGAGACTGTGAAACAGGCCATGAGCAGCACCCAGAGGGAACTTGAACATCTCTGTTCTGAGTGTCAGTGCTGGGGGAGTGAGTGGGAAATTAACTACAAATAGTATCTGGGCTTGTGTATTCTCTTGAAATAGCATCTCTGACTGTCACTGGTGGAATAGATGTATGACAGATCTAGCACAGCAGGACATTTCTAATGAGCTTATGCTCTTATACAGAGATGGCTTATTTATTTTGACTTCTGAAGAAAACCAGGGAAATTTTCAGCTAAATGGAGGAATATTGGGGAGAATTTCAGGCAGATTTGATGACTTCAAATAAAAGCTTAGTATTGAAAAAATCAGGCATCTTTAAAAATCTTGTTACCTCCTAACAAACATTCTACATAGAATACATTTCATTTTTAATCATAGAACCACAGAGTAACTGGGGTTGTCAGAGACCTCTGGAGGCCTCTCAATGCAGGGTCAGCTTCAAAGTTAGATCAAGCTGCCCATTATCCCTCTGTAGTACACCTCTGAGAAGTCTGGCTCCATCTTGTCTGTAATGCTCCTTTTAGGAATATAATAATTCAGTGAGCTGTATAAGAGTGATGTGAATTTTTTTCCATGTGTATTTCAGCAATGGGCTATAACCTTGCATTAATACAACTGTCCTGTGTGTGGATGTATTTCCTATGAGTGTTCCTTTCTCATCTCTTTTCCCTGTGGGACAGTCTCTGCATAAGTGTTGAGTGAATAACTAAATTCCTTGGAAAATGCACACACCATCTTACAGCAAACTCCTATGGTAACATAAAGGGGAACCTCAGTTCTCACAACTGCTTCCTCTTTTCTCCCAGACTTCTGCTAAAAAAGTGGTGAGAAAGCAAAGCCTGATTCTGATTTGCTCTGTGCTTTCCTCCTCCTTGTCCTGGAAATGTGTTCAATGTGCCCCAGCTGGTTCATAACATACATGGGAGGCAATACTACCAAAGCTGTCCTTTCAAATAATGCCCTGACAAGGGAGAAGTGGAGCTGCAGCATCCCAGGATCTTGAGAGGATATCAGTGTGAAAAGGAGTCTGAGGCAGCTGTAGGAAGGGGAACACGCCAGCTAACCACAGATCACTTCTCTTGCGTGTAGGGTGTGATGGTGGCTGGCTTTTGAGTAAAACAGGCAAAGAGAGGACTTTTTATGATTGTCCCCTGTAAAAGCACTCATGCAGACTTCTGGAGACAGGACAGCATTGTCCCAAGGACTGTGGGAAAAGGCATCAATTGCTGTGTGCTGTGGGTCCCATTAGCCACTGCTGGGTGGAGTGAGAAGCAGGTACTCCTGACCCTAAAGTCCTGCTTTCTATGGCCAGGGATTCTGCAGGGAGCCACCACCATGGCAGAATTCATACATTCTTCTGTGATCATAAGACAGCCATTACTTCAACATTTTACAGTCTCTGGGCACTGTGTCTGAATAAATTCCATGAGGATCATTATATAGGGCCCAATTGCACAGGAAATTGAAAGTGGGGGAACAAAAGCACTGTAGGCAGCTAAGCTGGGTAACAAGAGTAGTGAGGCAGGATTTGATGGATGCTAACACTGAATCAGGCAGGATTCATCCTTTGAGGGTTCATACCCAGTCTGTCAGTGTGCCTGAAATGCTGTATCACCACACAGTGTTTGCTGCTGGATCATGCTTGCTGGATCTCTAGCTCTATGGAGAAATCCCACTTGCTGAAGCAGAGGGTGGGACATGGCTTTGAGGAATGTGGAGGTCTTGCAGAAGCAACTGTGACCCTCCTAAAGTGGCCACTTGCATTCACTGCATGCAGAGTGGTGGTGCTGGAAGCAATAATGCTTAGCACTGACACAGCACTTCACCCAAACATTGGGTAATTAATCTGCAAAGCAGCAGGAGATGCTCTTTGCAACTGGGTCTGTAAGCACAACTAAAGGACTGGAGTGGAGAGAGCTATTAAAAACCATGCTGACATCCAAATTGTCCCTTGGCAACTAAAAAAAAAGCCTCCAAAACCTACCACATCCTCTTTGTTTTATTAGTCCTCTTAATATTCAAATGAAGAGAGACTTTTCCAAAGTTTGTCCTGCCTAGCTCACAGAAGTTTGGCAGACTTCAAAGGATCTGCAACAATTTATTGTGGTTCCCACTCCAGTGATTTTGTGACAATGAATGCATATTCTATCTGGAGAGTAGTTAACTTCTAAAAATTACAGTTAGCAGAACACTGTAAATTACCTGGGTTTATAGATTTACCCCTTCCCTCCCTTAGGTCTTTGTCATATAGAAGTTTGGAAACAGGATTTCTTTTGCTACTTTTGAGTTAATTTTCCAGTTGGTGAGCACTGAGGGCTTTTTTCCCCTCCCCCAGCGAAGCTGCAGAAGCAGGGCCGTGGGAGGAAGGAAAGAGAGTTTTGTGGTTACGTCTCAGATTTGGAACCTTGGATGTCAGAGCTCTGCTGCCAGTCCTGTCTGTTTCCATGTGACTCCAAGCAAACCATGTAGCTTGTTTTCCAAATTGTGCTGTAGCACTTGGTGCACCAAGTGGCTGCATTCTCTGATTGGTATCAAACAGATGATTTTCATTCTTTTAATATAATTTTTTTCCAAATGACCCCACCCATGCTTTAAAGGGAAAGCATGCAGGGAGGGTAATTGTTTGGCCCCTATGTAAATGTTGGCTTCTCATCCTGAGGAGAGTCTGAGGTTTAATTCTCAGGGGTAAAATCCAGACTGTTTTAGGTCATGCTCAGAATTCATAGGACATGGGTGATTGCAATTGTGCCAAGGGAGGCAGCTGTGGCAGCCCTTGGTTTGGGTACTCCAGCTTTTTGTGCCATGTGGTCAGGCATGGAGAACCATGTCAAGGTGTAAGGTTTCTCTTTGGGTTTTGATTCTTAATATCTTCTGCAGCTTATCTGTTTTTTTTTTTTTTTTTTTTTTCAGCTCTACCCTGAACGTGTATTTTCCTTCTATGTGTACTCATTACAGCTTTGTTGAACTAGTGAAGCCTTTTGAACACCCTTACCTGGGGAGGGTATTTAGACATTCTAGTGATCCTAAGTTAGTCCCTTTAGATCCCTTGGTGTTGCCATAATTTCCCAAATTTACCTCTAATTTATCAAAATTCCTTATTGCAGCTGTAATGATTTTTGTCACATATACCAGCTAGCAGAATAATTCAGAAGTGGCTGCTTCCTCCTTTAATCACCAGTCTTGAAGTGGAAAGATGTCTTCCCAAAGGATTTCCCAGTAAAAAATAAGGGGTAGTAAAGCACAAAGTGCTGCATGGACCATTATGAATGCCCCAGCCATTTAACTGACAGCTCTTGATGTGGCTGAGAGGAGTCAGAGAGCTGCATAAAAAGATTGAGATACTGAAGGAGATACTGAGAAATGATTATTGACTATGGAGGGAGAAAGAAGATGGAGACCAGCTGGGATCATGGTCAAGATGCCAGTGTGGATGTGTGTTTGGGCAGACAGTGAAGCACAGGCAAAGGACCTTGGGTTTTTTGGTTTTTTTTTTTTTTTTTTGTTTGTTTGTTTTTTTTTTTTTTTTTTTTTGTTTGCTTTTTTGTATGTGTTTTGGGTTTTGTTTTTTTTGGGGGTTTTGTGGAAATTAGTGCAAGTGCACTTGAAAACCTGACCCCAGACTGTTGGTGAGAGAACTGGGACAGGCTCAGCTGGGTGTAGCAAGGAGGGGTATAGACAGGTGAGGCACAAACTGGACGGGTTTTTCTTTGCTCCTCCTGCTCTTTTTGCCTTGTTCCATAGTGCATCCAGGACTGTGACTGTTTCCACAGTCCTGCTCCCCACGGGGACAGAGCTACATTCCTGGATTTGTTTTGATGGGCTTCCTTGATGTCCTTAAGTGGGTTGATTCCATGCCTGTAAAGTTCTCCTTTTCTGTCACTCACTGTTTCTTTAAGAAAGAAACCTCTGTGGTTGCCATGGAAAGCCCTGCATGTCTCATGAGACTGAACCACAGAATATATAGTGCAGCCACAGAAAATATCTGGAAATATGTTTGCTGGAGAGCTGCAGTCCTCAGGAGTTTGGCAGCCTTGTAAATGGAGATGCCCCAGCTGGGAAAGGGAATTTCTTTTCCCCAGGCAGCTAAAGTGGGCATGGGGATTTGATGGTGCTTCTGTTAGGCGGGGCAGGGGACACCTGGGGAGCAGCTCAGGGATGTTGGGGTGCCCACTACAGTCACTGCAGTGGAGGGAGCTGGTGGCAGGGCAAGCACAGGGCTGGAGTGGGAGCCACTGGAGCCTCTGCATCCTGCTCCTCTGCCCTGGCAGCCTGTGGGGCTGACACAAACATGCACACAAACAGCACAAGCCCTGCTGCTCCAACAGCTCGCTAAAGAACTGGTTCCCACACCTTCCTCTAATCTAAAAACCACAGTTTCCACTCATTCCTGCTGCCAAAACCTACAAGCTCCCCCTCAACTTCCTTAACACAATGCCCTACTTCATGCTAAAATGAAACTTGGAAGTGAAAATCAATTGGGATGAATATTGAATTAAAGATAGTACATTGATTGAACTACCAATTCTCATTTATTTATTTTTTAAAGGGCCCATTAAGAATGCCTCAATCAATGATAAGTTTACTGGGTCTGGAATAGAACTGAGGCCAAGTACAACTTTAAAGGCTCTCTCTATCTCTGCAAATTTTGAAAATTTTTTTAAAGTGAACTTTACTGGCTCATTTTTCCAATCCCAGAGCTAAATGAAAAAGTTTGGACATTAAAAACAAACAAACAAAAAACCCAAACAAAACCAAAAGCCAAACATTCACATTTCAGCAAAAGCTTTTTCTAAGGACAGGTTAATTGATATTCTGGTGTCCTTGTGCTCAGTGGCAACCAAGATGTCACTTTAATACACAAATTTGCCCAATAACAGTTTGGGGATACTGAATGCTCTCTTGACTTGTGACCAGGAGTCACAGGACTCACAGGACTCAGGGATGAAAACAAATTTTCAGTCTTCTCCCATCCCTACAGTGAGGATGAAAACAAATTTTCAGTCTTCTTCCATCCTTACAGGCTACCACTGACCATGCTGGGCTTCAGGTTACCAAACATTTCCACTATATGTCTCTGTTTTTAAAATACAGTAGTTGTTATTGAGAGTCTTTCAAAATCAACATTTTCTAAGGTAGTCTTAACCAAGGTAGTTCTGCTGTTCCCAGGAGGGAGGCTGGGGACACATTGCACAACCTGTGCTCACTTTGCACAGGTATCCAGCTCCTGGAAATTGCTCCAGATGTCTCATGTACCCAAAGATGGTGAAGCATGTGCCCCACAGGGGACAGCTTGGTGGGTCTGAATGGAACAGGATTGCTCAGAAATAAAACAGCTCCCTAGTTCTGCAGGGCTCAATGCTCTTTGCACAGGCTGCAAAACTCCATGTGCAAAAAAGCCAGGCACAGGGGTGTAGGGGAGTCACTGAAATGAATTGTAGAAACTGATAAAGTCCCTTTTACTGTGTTTATTGCTTATCTTAAGCCAGTTGCTGGGCCTTTCATGCACACAGGAAGGTCATGTTGTCGTTTAGCATCTCTTCAGCACTTGTCAGCTGCTGCCTAATTTCACCTCAAGAGTAGGAAATGCTCTGGTGAAAGCAAACTTGTCTCACTCTCCAGCCAAGCTGGCAGGGCTTTCTGCTGGTGCTTCTGCCACACTCCCACACCCACATGGAGCTCATCCATGCTGTTGTTGCCCCTAAACTCCCTGCAGGCCCCCAAACCCCTCAAACTGCCTTGCAGCCCCCTCCTTGGCTCACAACCTGTCATCAGGCATGGTTGATCCAACTGAAACATGGAAGAGATGTTTCAATCTGCACCTTTAATTGCCCATTTTCTTTTCCAGACAGAGTCCCAATTTCTTCTTCAGGGCTTTCTGCCACCCTGACTTTCTGCAGGGTGGCACCCTGACACCCTGCAGATATTCCCAGTTAGACCTCAGCAGGTATGGCCTCACTCCTGGATCCATCCATGTCCAAGGCACAAATCTCTCTGCAAATCCCTTCCCGGTGCTTTCAGGTTGCTGCTCCAGGACCCTGCTGATCTGCATCAAGCTCTCTCCCAGCAGTGCATTTCTTTAATATTCACCAGAAAGCAGAGCTTTTGTGGGCATAGGAGAAAGGATAACAAAGCTTCTCTTGTAATGTTTAGTTCTACTGTTATGTGATGCCTCTCCTCTGGCCTGAGCCCAGCCTCACCAGCTGGAAAATGGGTGAGTGGACACAAAGGGGGCTGGACAATGCTTCCCCTGCAAGATCAGCTGGTGCAGTGACACAGCCATTTACTACCCTCAGTTTTTGGACAGTTTATGAAAGAAGGGGTGCTTGGAGGTTGCCTTTTTTGCTTTCAGTTTACAATTTTCAATTTCTAAGAAGTTTCACTGACAAAATACATCTTGCTAAACTTGGTAATACGACTACCTGGATAATGCCTGCAAACTATTCTCAGAAAAGTGTTAGTGTTAGTTTACCAAGAAAATGAAACAATGCAAATATTTTTCAAATAATATCATCAAATTCTATGCAATGGCTCTGCAGAGAGAATCTCTTTTGTGTTTGAGGCCAAAGATCTGTCACACAAAACAATTGGTGGATAGAGATACAGATACACTCAGCATGATGCACAAGTTTGCTTTTTGCTGCTACAGGCTCAGGCTGGATAATTTTGCAAATTATGTCTTTTCCTTGTTTGACATTTCCAAATAAATCCCCTCCCTGCCTACACCCTCTGGATTTGAGGGTGCTCATGGCCACCACATGTAGATCAGAGATTTCTCCTGCTGAAAGCCTTTTGCTGCTGGTTGGCAGTGAAAGCCCTCACATCAACTTGCAAGCCACAGTCTCCTTTCAGTAGCCCTGGTAACATCTCAGTGCTCCCAGCAGTAACTTGGGCTGTCCCTCTCCAGGCTGGGCAACAGCATTACCAGAGGGAGGCATGCTGCACAGTGGAATTCAGCAAAAGCGCTCCATATGTTTTATGCAAAAGAAAACATTACTTTTGGCACCACATTTTGCACCAGAAGCCAATTGCCACCAGAATACAGATGCAGGACTTGCCAGAACAAACCTAATTGCAATACTTCGGAGGTGTTTTGTATTTTTCTTCCTAATTGTGTCCAGGTGTGTTGAATTGTTTGAGGGAAATTCATAGTGTTGAGAAACACAAAAGGGTGAACTGTTTAGCTAATGATGGCAGCAATATATTTGCTGATCCTGGATGTCTGAATTAATTTTTTGCTTTGTTGGTTTCATAAATCTAAATAAACAACATTACGTGTAACAGCTAGTTCTGAGATGCTTACTGTTGGAATTTATGGATTTATATATATTAATTAATGGATTATTTTTGAGTAAGCACTAATAGGTAGAAGAAAAAATAAGGGAAAATAAGGTAAAGATTATATGAACATTTTCCAAATATTTAAAAATCAGGCTTTCAATCAAATCCAAATATTTTTAAGAATTTTGATCCATAAAGCATTTTCACTATTTTTACTCTTCATCTTGTTTCAATATATTTTTATGAGTTCCTGAAAGTATTGAAGTGAAAGTTTTATTTTATCAGTTGTAACTTTTATTACAAATGGGATAACTGTGTGAAGGTGTATACTGCAAATAGACATATTCCTCCAAAATCCCCCTATAGTAGTTCTTCATTTACAACATTGAGATAACCACAGTCTTTTCCCATTATCAAATATTTTGTGATTTGCCAGCGCACACAGAACTCAACCTAAGAACAGAAAAGTACTTCTCCTACCAGCAATGCCTGGAGAATAAAGAAAAGAAAATGCTGTAGGATGGGCAAAAAGGAATAGCCAAGGGAAATGTGGAAGGTAGCTGGGTTCTTTATTTGTGGGTGGATACACAGAGACTGTGCACACGCAGGCATTTTTCACATCTGTTAAATCATGTGAAAAACTCACTGAGCTCATTTTAGTGTCATTTGCTAACAAAAATGCATGTGTGTGCATCTCCCTAGGATGGTCTCTTTGGGTATTGGGGACCCCTTCGAAGACAGTTCCTAAATCTATTAAATACCCATTGTGGTTTTTAAATGGATGACACTCTTTATTTATCTGCGAAATTCTGCTTGCAGGTGAGGGTGAAATTCAAGGTGGCCCCACACGTGGACATTGGCTTTATCTCAGAAACAGTCCTGCTCCCCAAAAAGCAAAACAAGACAAAATCAAGCAGTTCCAACATTAAGACCCTGAATATAGAGGGCTGGAACAGAAAAATATTATTAAAGGCAGTGAGTGACTTCTGTTTCCTCACCCATTGGTGTGGGTTTTGCTGGATGCTGTGGGCAGAGAAATTGATTGTAAATAAAGCAATGGGCTTCAGCAGAGAGGTGGGTAATTGCCAGTGGAGTCTCAATTATCTTGTTTCACAAAATAGGCTATGTTACCACAGGGAAGCAAGAAGGAGGAAAATTGCAGACAAAGCCAGTTAAAAGTCTTGTTTGGGCAGAGAGATCCTCTGGCTGCATTGCTCCCATCACCCACTGCTGGGACACAGTGAGTTGGATGCCAGGAAGGGGATTTCACTCCATGCAGTGGCAGGGAGGTGGCACATTGCCAGCTGATACCACCCTGGGTTTTGTACTTGAATTTTCAAGGTGGGAAATCCAAGTTGCTGAGAGACTGTAGCACCCTGGCACGCTGCTGCAAGACAGACCCCAGGCAAAGTGAGCTAATGTTGTGGTAACAACTATTTCCTGTTATTTTGGCATTGGTTCATTTTATCTTTCTGAAGCATTCACTGGGATAAAAAGCAATTTCACCTTCTTTAAACCACAGAGAGAGGCAGGAGAGCACAGAGACTGCAGTCCCACTGTGGACACTGTGCATTCACCCATCACCCAGCAGCACTCCCTTCCACTGAGACCAAGGGTAGGAAAACAAGACTGAGAATAATTTTTCCAAGGAATTAGCTGGGTGCTTACCATGAAGTTCAGACTGGCTCTGTGTTTTTATGCTGAGATTCAGCCTGAATTTGGGATGACAGAGGTCTGTCATCAAGTTAAGCAGTGATCATTTTTTCCAATCTGAAGCCTGCCAGGATGAAGTCAACTTGCCCACAGGTTTTGAAAAAATTTGAGATGGTAGATTGAGGTTTTATCACGTAAGTGTTTTGTATTATGAAGTTGCAGTGGTCTTTATTTGACAATGGGTGTCCTAAAGCTGGATTTATGGTATGGCCATAAATGCTTTCAGTGATTTCAGTGTCACTGGTAGTTTCTCCTTGTAATTCACAAAGATTTTGTTTTTTTCTAAAGCTGAATCAAATCTATAGCCCAAGTAAAAGACAATCACTTTCAGCTTGGTAGCTCTTACCATAGAGTCTCTAGCTGACTTGGAAGATGAATTTCAAACTGACTATTTCAGGATTATGTTTCGTAGAAGCTGTGTTAGGAGGATGTAAGCCTGTGACAATAATTTCTATGGCAAGGTGAAAAGTTTTCAATTGCAAGTCTGCCTTTGCTATATTTCTGTCATTAAGTCACTTAAAAAGACAAGCAAAATATTGCCTCTAATTTTTCTTAAATACAGTTGGTGCATTTATCACAACATTTTGCCTTTTCCTCTTGTTTGATTTCATTCCACATCTCTCTTGGTTGCGTGGGTTTCTGCTTTTCTATGGGCTGTCCTTTGACTAGTGCTGTTGCAAAACTCCAGCTCATTTGTCCTTCAAGAATATGCAGTGATGTGGGGTTTTTTTTTGTTTGTTTTAGTCCTTTCTTATTCAAATAATAATTTCATTTCAATTTTCACAAGAAAACTCTATAGGAAAATAATACAAACCCACTTGCCTCCCATGTTTCCTTGAAGAGGCTAAAATATTGTGATATTTCAGCAGATGATACCATGGTAACATCAAGGAGGATGTTGGGACCTAGGCAGGCTGAGAGAGACCATATAATTCTCACTCTGGATCAGTCTTTGGTGATCTTTGTTTCCAAAGAGCATCACAGGGGTGGCCATTGAGTTACCGAAGCTGGTGGTGGAGCCCTGCTGGTGTAAAGGTACAGACAATGGCTCAGGAAAATGTGTTCCCCTAGGTGGTGTGTGAGCCACCTTGCAGATCCACACTCTACCTCCAGAAAGCTCCTGTGATGTCTCCTTACCAGCTGTGCAGACAACAAGAAGCACAGAAGGAAGGATATCACAGAAAACCAAAGTAGAAGTATCCATGGAAACATGAGTTCTTATTGACAGCGTCAGCAGGTGAGAGAAAACCACCCTGATGAGACATGCACACATTTTTGAGACTGGCAGACGCTCCTCAGGACACATCTTCATGTTTTGTCCTGTATTTCACAAATCCCTGAGGATATCAAGTTTTCTCTGTCACCCACACAGGGTAGAGCAGATTGGATCAGTGCTTTCCTTGCCTTTTTTTTTTCATGTTTTATCACCAGTTATTTGAGAATATTTTGAGAAGGGCTAAGGTACATAGTGCTGTTCAGACTTAGCATCCAGGGTGTGAAGGCAAACAGCCTGGATAGTAACTGACTTGTCAAAACCAGTCTGCAATAATTCTGTGTGTGTGCAATTTGGATGTTCAGATCCAGATCCTGTCTTTTACCCCTTTAGCAGTGCCCAAGTAAAACTATGCAATATTGTCTTAAAGAGAGGGCCAGGCCTGGGGTGCTGAGGTCACTGGAGGCGGGAGAACAGGAAGTGTTGGTCTCTGGAGTGACTGTCTGTAACCCTCCTCCCCTCTTCCTTTCCCTTGTCCCAGTGACTCCAGAAAACGTGGTGCAAATGGTAAAGAAAAGTTATGAGACTTAGGGAGCTGCCATCTACTACGGCTCTGGGACCCTCAGCAACATTAAATGAGAATAAACTCAAAATGCCAACAGAACAGAGATATCTCGTTGTTACCCTCCCCTAGATATGTTTTTTGAGAGCAGATTTTCTCTGCACAGAAGACAGGAAAACCAAATGCCAACCCACTGGACAAAACAATCTTTCAGATGAGCCTGGAGAGCTTCAGAGATGAAGATCACCCTTGTCCTCCCGGTGCAGGTGGGGATCTCTGAGAGCTACAGGCTGTGAAGTGGCGGCAAGGTTGAGCCCTGTGGGACAGACCCCAGTTCTAAAGAGCTGATGGGGGGCATGTGAGGGAGCAGTGCCAGACTGGGCTGGGGAAAAACAAGCTGTGTCTTGCAATCACATCTTAATAGCTGGGGTCTGGTGACTCTGACTTCAAATGACATTTTGAAAGCAAGTAATTACCTCATGATCTGAAATGATGCACCTAAATCCCTCTCCTGCCTTCAGGCTTATTGATATTTATTTCTTGATGCTGGATTGAGTGTTAACAAAATCTCTCTTGTGTTCAAGAAGGTCTGAGCTTGCTTTGCAGCCTTCTCCTCAGCTGAGTCTCCTGTCTGACATGGCTAATGATGCAGTTACTTTGGGATGTCCTGCCATCTCCCAGGCTTGGTTGAGAGTGGCCTCAGAGGATGCACACAGAGGCACAAGCAGAGAGTGAGCCCAAGCAAAATTTTCTTCTGAAAATCCAGGGGTAGTTGTTAAACTGAACTGGATGATAGCAGCAGTGCCAAAGCCCACTGGCTCTGCCAGTTTGCTCAGGAAAATGCAACCAAAAACTGATTGTTAATGGGGAAACTAATGGATAAAACCAGACTGAATGTATGGATGGAGAGAGTGATAATGTAGGGGCAGGGCAGGGAAGGGCAGATTGGGGAGGGAGACTCTGCTCTTGGACTGCCACCATCTCCATGGCACATCTTGCTCTCTCCTTGAGGCCCAGTGGGCCCCAAAAGCCAACAAACCAGGGCATGAGAAACTCGTGGCTGTTATATATAAATAAATGATATGAAAGAAGGTTATGAGCTCACATTGGACAGAGAGAAGGTGCATGCACCAGGAGGGAGAGCAGAGTTGAATGCAGGAAGGCAGGAGGACAAAGCTGTGAGACCTGGCAAGGGCTCGTGCATCAAACTGCTTTCTTTCTTCACTGTTCATATGACAAAAATGTGAATGACACAAAAAGGACACCACCTGGGTTAGTGTCCTGATCTGTGCTTTGCACTTTGGAAAACATTTCCTTTTGGAGTTGGGAGGGGGATGGAGAAGGCTGGGAGGTATTAATTTCTCTACAGTGGAATGATAGTTGCCACTCACTGGAATAGTAGTGACCAAGTGCTCCTTGGGCTCAGTAAAGGAATGCACCTTACAATGGGGAAATAATTTGCTGGAAAAATGACAAACCCATGAACAAGGCAGTGTCTGGGACAACTTTTCAGCTATGGCACTAAGAGAAAGCATGCATGACAATCAATATGACATCCTTTATCGTTGTGTGACCCAGAAAATCTGAAAATATAGAGAGGAAGAAATGTAATGGAGACAAAAAATAGCACTGATTTTGGAGATACTCATTAGAGGTGACTTTTGATAATTTTGAACTGCAGATAGGCCTGTGCTTACTGGAGTGATAGCAGAGGGTGCTTCGGGAGATACACACAGCTTCTTTCAGACCCATTTTCCAGTTCATGGTTCTCCTGTTTTCCTGTGGTGCTCAGAGGCCCATGTCACTGCTTTGGGAGCAGGTCTACTGTCTGAAGGACATGGAACTAGAAAAGCATTTATTTGCACAGGACAAGTGGCATCTGACTAATCTGTTCCAGTTCACAGGCTGCTGCTTCTTGCTGGATGTCTCTTCAAGCATCCTGGTTGTGCAGTTTGCAAATGGGTCCTAAGAGATCCTCTGGCCCTGGGCTGCATTTCCTCCCATGCTCAAGGTTACTTTGGGGCTCCAACTTGCTCCATCACCCACCAGCCAGCCAGATCAGCCACCGAATCTTTAATGCTGCAGTGATTTCAAAGGACCAGACCTTTGAGTGGCAGGATCTGGCCCTGTGGGAACAATAGAACCTGATCCATCTTCTTTCCCTCAAGTCAGCTATGTTCTTGGCATCTTCACAGCCATCTTTACTGTGATTTTACATAGAGTGCTTACCCTTGTGCCTTGGGAAACTGATTTCACAACTGATCATTGTGGTGATAAAGCAAAGCAGAGCAGCCCTACCAATCCCCACTCCAAGGCTTTATGTGCTTTATGTGGGAGTTAAGAAGGGAGCAAGAAAATTTGTGGAAGAGATGTGGTGTGTGCAGAGAGGCTGAGGAAAGCTCTCTGCCTGAAATACAGGCACAGGGATTGCTTCTGTGCAGTTGCTGATCACACATTATTCTGACCAGGAGCAGCCAGGTGTTTCAGACAAGAAGAAATTTCTGCACTCGCATGTGCTGGGGCGAGATTTTTGTCAAGGGAAGGGTCAAGTTCCTGCCACATTTCAAACAAATTATGGGGATAGAAGCTCGTAGAAGTAACCCTGAGGACTAGAAAGGGCATTTCAAGCCCTTTTATCTCAGGGCACTAGAGGCTTGAGGGACTGTATTTCATAAGAGTTGTGCCAATTTCTTGAGGAGACATCTTATTTTTGTCAGAAGCCAGCCAGTCTGCACAGCACAACCATACCAGAGCCATACCTCTACTCTGTCTGCTGGACCCCAGCCCTGGCGCATTCCGAAGCCAAATGCCACATCTGGCTGTCTCCTCTCCCTCTCTGCTGTCTCCAAAATGGAAATGCTGGTCTTTCTTAAAAATAATGCTCTCATCCCCAGAATGCACATAGAAAGTGACAGCAGTGGTATAGATTGAGACAAACAGAGTAATTTATCGAGTCCCCTTATTGGAAATCTTTAATGAGAAGCAGCTGTTTCATTGATGACCATGAGCATGAGGTGCCTGGTGGGTGTGGGGTGTGGAGACCCTGGCCCCTGGCCCCGCGAGCAAAGACTGCAAGCAAACTGCCAGGCACGTCAGCACTCTGTCAAAACCAGAAAAATCCTGAGTTAGTCACAGCAGGAAGACAGACAGCAGCAACATCACAGCACACTGTTGCATCCAAGTGGTTGGTGACTCTTTCAGACTTGAAAGTCTTCCAGAGTGAAAAGCTGTACGCAGCAATGGTGCAAGCCCAGGACAAGGAAAGCAGATGTTCATGTCTCCTCCCCCATCCTTGTTCCCATATGTTGACTAAGTAGGTTTTGTAAAGAAGAACATGCTGTAAATCAGAGCTGGGCAGGGTTTACCAGTTGGGTTAAATGTGGCTTTTAGGGTGCACAAGTGAGTGCTGTAATTTACACATAAGAAAACTACTGCTTTAAGCTTTTCCTGGATGACTGCTCTGGCATCTCAGTGGAATAGCTAGTACTTCCCTTAAGCAGGCCTTACTTTTTTACTGTATTTTTATGTAATCCACAATTTCTTGCATTACCTCTGCACAAGGTAACAGGATCCTGTGCACAGATCAGAGTCATCTGAGCAAGAAGATTCTCATCTGAAACTTGTTGAACCTGCCCATCTTGTCCCTTGTGCTCCACACATCCATGGCTCACAGTGGTATTTTTTGCAGGATCAAATGCTGTAATTTTGGTCTTTCAGCACCAAACTGGGCATGAGGCTGTGATTTTTGGGAAGGCCAGATTTAAACCAGAATTTGACAATGGATGTACACTTAGGATTTGTGCATCTGTCCCTCTCAAAATTAACAGCTTACATTGCACAATATGGTTTGCAGACAACTGAGTTCTGATTGTCTATGGATTTTGGAACAACAGGAAATATTCCCAAGCAACCTGAAGTGGCTGCTAAAAAAGCATTTTTAGTCATAGGTTGGTCAGGAAGTTGCTTCCTCTTTCACATATTACGTCAGGTCTGTAGGTTCCTGTTGAGCTGTGTCCCTCTGCTTCTTGGCCCTTCTCCAAAGTGCCCCAGCTCCAGCTCTGCAGCTCGAGGGGGAAAATCCCCCCATGAGAACAGGCAGGGATGAGCTCCACCAGGCTGCTCCTGGCTTCACACAAAGATCTTCCACAGCCTGAAATCCTGTTCTCACAGCAAACCTGTCCAGATGTGAGACTGGAAACCACAGTCTGGTCATGCAAATCATGGACTTGAAAAGGCTTCTTCCTTCTAGTACATTGACTCAATCACTTTATTAAGATTTATAATCCTGTAATGAATGTGTAATTAGCAGTTGAAAGACAACTTCATAAAATCGATGTACTCTAATGTACTTCATGTAATATACAGCCTTTTAGCTATATATTGATTTTCTTCCTTATGAATATTTTATCCCTTGTATTTCCCTTTTGCACAGTTTAATTAAGAAATTAGAAACTTTAAAAATTTGCTGTGGAAGGAAAACATTTTATTTGAGATAAAAGTGGCCTTGGAATCTTCCAGTATGCCTTTATTTTCTATGGCCCAACTACAAAAATACCCCCCTCCTGTTCTAATAGAAAAAGGTAATAATTAATTTACATATGTAACATAAAAAAAAAAATCAGACTAAATAAAGCCTGAATGAAAACATGCGGAGAATAATTTTTGTCAAAACAACTTTATTTTTAAAGTAATATATTTTCATAAACAACTGAGTAATATTAAATTTTAAATAAATACTTCAAAGTGGCTGGCATTAGGGTACACATCAAAACAAATTATTTTTTACCTGTTTTAATGAAAATTTTTGAAGTCTTTTTTCTTTCATTCCAAAATAAGAATTTGCTGCTGAGTCTCATGAAATGGGATATCTATTTCTATGCCCAATTTAGTTTACAAAAAAATTTCTTTTATTTAAAACAGGCCAATAGAAATTTTTATTCATTATAGACATTTTGTTACACTTTAAACAAATTAACATAAATTTTCATTACAAATGCTCATCAGTGGTATTTTAAATTATGAATAAACATTCCTTTACAATCTTAATATCCTTCAAATTACAGGCATTGATGGAGAAATTAGGAAACCTTCTCTCTTGAGCTGGTTGCAAGCAATATCAGAGACACTGTCCACACTGACTTGGAAGTTATTGAGAAACAATAAAATGGGCCACTATTTTTTGAATAAACTATTTTAAAGTGGTTTTGTTTTGGGAATTTTTTCCAGTTTTTAAAGCCTGTTCAGAGCTGAGGCACCTGCCCACACACTGGTGTCTAATTTGGTCACCACCAACATGAGGATCAAGTATTTTGGCCTGCCAGAACAGAGCACTTTGATGTCCTGGTGTTTTATGCTGCCAGGTCTGAAGTTTGGGCGTGAATTCACAGGCTGGGCAGGATTCTGACAGTGGTGAGAGATGCTCCTTCACCCGGCAGGAACACCAGGCAGCTGCTGTGTGAGGAGTGGGTGCCTAAACCAGATGCAGGAATTGCTACATCCTGGGGACTGTCTGAGGCTGTTAACCACCTAAAGAATGGGTAAATTGAGGCTGTTTTGGGCTCAGCATCCTTCTCTGTTTTAGTGTCAGTATTTCAGTTTTTCCTCTGGGAAACAAATGAGTTGGTGAACATGAACTCTGAAGTGGTAGAAAAGTTGCCCAAGAGCCAGAGAGCACATCACCTGCAGACCTGCTGTGACCCTCAGCAGCAGCATCTAAAGTATCATGCTCTGTGAAAGAATAAAACATGCTTTTTTCCTCCAAACTGGGCATATGGGTAGAAATCCAGGTCTCCTCATGATGGGATCCTTCCTTCCGTCCCCAAAGAATTTCTGAAACATCAACCCCATCCCCTGCAGGAGTCCACCTAAATCCTGGCCCAAGCCCCAGAGTCTGCTGGGGGCTGCTATTTTAAACCTGACCATGGGCCTGTGACATGCTGAAGGAAAAAAATCCATTTCTGATAATGAATCTTGTTATTTTCCAAAACTCAGAGGAAATCTGCAGCACAGCTGGTGGTCCTGGAGGAGAGTAAAGGAATATAACTTAATGAGAACCTGGTGGGTTAATTAGTCTGTTGTATGATGTGGTTGGTCAATAGGAAAGGAACACTCGGAAATTTTGAACCACATAATTGTGATTGACCTTAAGGTAGCAGTGGCCTAATAAGCAGCTAAATATGCCTGAGCAAGGGGGGATGTTTGAGCAAAAGGGGATTAAGAGGAACTGTGCTGATGTGTCCCTGCACAGTGTGAAGCAGAAGAAAAGCAAAAAGAAATGTATTGCTGAGGCTTTTAGCAGAGAAGAGAGACTGCAGCATTCCCAGCACAATATGTGATATCTCCTTGGTGTCCTGACCCACAGAGTTTGGGGGTGCTCTCAGAGGGGCAGCACAATATGCAAGGCCTAGGAGGGAATATGGGAAGGAAAAAAAGAAAAAGGGATCTGAGCTTCAGGTTTATGTTTCTGTTTGACCTTCTCAGACGTCCCAAAAGGGTTTTGTCTTCCTGTCTCTGACTCAGCTCCCCAGCCATGTGCGCCCAGCCTGCCTCCTCTAGTGACCCTTTCAAAACACATGCTCTTGCAACCTGTGCTTCTCCTTTTGCCTTTATGACAGATATTGCGCTACCTACTCCATTTTTAATTGTTTTTTCTTTAATTTTTAAAGCATTTTCTAATTCTCTGAGTTAGAAACTCAAACTCTAAGTTTGAGATGTATGGTTATTCCTTTTGCAGTGAATTTGCAGTGACCTACTAAGTCCTGTAGCCCTTCTCATGGACAGGTCTCTGAAGGAGAAGGCTGCCACTAGCAGCGTGTGCCTCCTGCCAGTGCAGGATCTGTGTCTCTGCTGTACCAGGCAGCTCAGTACATCCCTTCTTTGGGCCTTCTCCTCTCATACCTCCCATCTCCTCTGGCTCAGCTGATTGCTGGGTGCCTTGCAGGGCTTTCCTGGCCTTGGCCTCGGTTCCACAAGGGCTCCAGCTCCCTGCCATTACTCTTCCATTGCTACTGTTTTCATTTCATCTGCTGTCCCAAGCCTGTTGCTGTTTCATATAAGCCTGCCAGATTTGCCTGCATGATTGTTCTTTTGTCCAGATGAATGTTTAGCTCAGGCTATTTAGTGCTGATCTGGTTTTTCTATTGCTTTGTGTGTACCCAGGGGAAGAGGTTTTGTATTAAAATTCTCCTGGAGTGCTGAGTCACTTAAACTCTGCTACTGTGTCATGTGCTTGATTGTCTGAGTGCGGGACCTGGTTATGTCATATCTTGCGAAATGTGTTTTCTGTTTCCCCACTGGAGTTTTGCCTGAATGGCTTCCAAATCATCCACCTACTAGAAGCTGGAAAAGTTCTCTCTCATGATGCAATTCCCCTCTTAAATTTGTTTTGATCTTTTCCAAGAACCTGGCTGGAATCTGATAGATGGGATACTTTTTTTGCATGCTTTGCTCTTCCTATGTGTTGCTGGGCATTCAGGAGGATTTTCTCCCTGTGATTTGGCCAGCCATGTAATTCCCAAATGCCAACTGCTTGTATATTTGTCCCATCTGATTATACCCATGTTAAAGCATGCTCAGAGACTTTCCTCCGATCCAGCAAACTCTTGACTGCACTCTGAAAAACATGTGTAAATGCTGCTGGTAGGGCTTCCATTAGTGATTCAACATTCACCAGACCTTTCCTGTGCCTTGCTCAGACTGAAACACAAGCCCAGAGAAATTCATTATCCACAGCGCTTCCCCTAAGACTCATCTTGATGCAATCATCAGCAGACAGTTTTGCCTTGAACAGCCCAAGTGCTCTGGCTTCACTCACTGGTAATCAGCAGTGACTTTTTAATTTTTTGTGATTCTGTTCTGTGGTTTTGGGTCAGAGCAGATACCCAAGTGTCTGCCAGGCTTTCACTGCTGTGAGAGGCAGTCCGTGCTACTTTCCAGAGATGTAACAATCCATTTTCTTTGCAGCTTTGTAACTTCCTTCCTCAGTGACTCCACGGTGCATTTCTCATGGCTCATTGGCTGAAGAGAAGCTTATTTATAGCCTCAGTTCCTTCTCGTGTGCCCCTGTCCATTAGAGAGCTGACCTGCCGTGCCTGCTGTCTCACCCTGAGGACATTCACTGTCTCTGCTTTACCAGATCAGGGTCTGCACTGTCCAGCCTCATGCTGGGTCCTATAAACCCCTGGCAATGCTTTTTGTAAGAGTTTCTCACTGAGGGTTTGCATTAATCTGATGGTTTTAGCATAGTTGCATGGCTTTTTGCATCTCAAAGACACACAGTTCCATTTTCACAGCCCTGTGCTGATGTTTATTGTTGCTGGGGTGAGCTGTGCAGCTGACTGTGCTGTCTGCATGGAAATGAATCAGTTGTTGATCCTGCAGCCCGTGGTGGGCGGGCTGGAGCATGGCTGGCAGCTTCTCCAGGGAGCGTGAGCCCGCGTCAGGCAATCCAATCCAGCCAGGCTGGGCTGTGCTTCTCAAACAGCTTTAGCTGTAACCCATCACTGCTGACACCATGGCTTCTACTGCCTGGCCCTCTCCCTTCAGCAGATCAGTAGCACTCAAATATTCCAAAAACTGCCCCAGATTTAGGTTAATTTCTCCAAACTTCTGCTTCCTTAGGGTGACTTCATTTCCAGAGTTAAAGGTGCATTACCTGGAGGAGTCTACATATGCACGAGCTGTCTAAGGCAGCATTATAGTCAATGAAGGTGTGGTCCAGAGATCTGAAAGAAGAACTCAACTGGCCAATTTTCAGTGCCACTTTGAGACAGAGTGGCTGAGAAGCTCCCTTTGCAATTCAGATTGCCTGTAGTGTCAAAGGAGGGGAGCACTGCTGTTTAAAACCAGTTCAGTGCTGTTTGAAACCCCTTGTGGTACCTGGCACATCTGCAGTGGATTGGCCAATATGGAATTGTAGAATCACTAAGGCTGGAAAAGACCTCCAAGATCATCAGGTCCAACCTTTGACTGAGTACCTCCATGCCCACTAAACCCTATCATATCAAAATATCACAGAGAGCATCAAAGAGAGACCAGAAAGTGATAAAATCATAACAATTTAGGTTGGAAAAACCTCTAGGGTACTAAAAGGCAGATACTTCACAGAGCCTAAAATAACACTGGACGCATCAGCCCCCACAACCATCTACTAAGAAGTAGAATAAAGATATCCATCTACCTCACATACAGGCATGTGAGAATGGCTATCCCACTGTCAGGAAGGTGTCTGGGGCTACTTGAGATGCCCTTGGATGGCTGCTTGCCCTCCAGCTGCTGTTCCTGGGTGTCTCATGGGGTACCCAGTTTGGGCAGTTGCATTTGTTGCATCATGTTCCAAAGTGCCAGAGCATTGTCTCAGCTGGTTAATCCTCCACCTATCTCCACAAACACTTTTGTTTCTTCCCTTTTCCCCAGTGAGACAGTGAAGCAGTTTTCCACAATCTTCTTGCCAGTACTCAGCAGCCAGCTCTGAACTTAGAGTCATCACCAGCTTTTGCTCTCTTCATGCTTGTGCTTCCTCATAATGCCATTGCATTTTCTCTCTAGTGGTCTTAGTTTTCTCTGTATTTTCCTGTTTATTTCTCATTTTCTCCCCACTTGAAATGGCCAACAAAACCTCATGTCTTTGGCTGTTTTGAACTAATAACATTTAGGCTTCCCTAGCTCTACTACTCAGCGCTGTTTGAAAGCTCCAAGTAGCAGAACTATCTAAGAGTGCAATTCATACTCCACCACATGTCCTCAGGGAGTGTTAGGGATACCTCCTTCCTCCTTCACCCTCCTGATCTTTACTTCACCTCTCAAGATTCAAGTACATTGATGAAGGAGTAAGGTAGAAATATCTTTTTAATGCTAAAGAAGAGAGGATGCTGGCAAATATCCACTAATGCAGATTCATGAGGATTATTTCTCCCTGTTGATACTGTGTCTCCAGATTGCATGAAAGTAAATATTTCGATTTACAGCACATAGAAAGCGCAAGAATAAATGTGTGTATATAATGGTTAAGTTCTCAAGTATTTTATTTGATCTGCAATTGTGTCAAATAGAGCACTTAATTGCTCCAGCCACTACCTTCAGTCTCTGACCTACATTTATGACAGGAACTGCACAAAAAACCTACAAAAGTCAAAGACAGGAATGGTTTTAGACAGCTTTTCCTGGTTTTTATCTCATGAACAAGAGACTGTTTCTGAATTAGAGACAAGTGTCACCTAAGCCCAGATTTCCAGAGGGTGTAAATGTGACTCACAAAAAGGGGGTTGAAAGACTTCAGGTAAAAGCAACTCCCCCCCCACCATCCCCCCTTCCCCAACCCACTCATGTATGTTAATTTAAGAAAAGCAAACATTTGTAAAAGAAAGCTGTTCAGCTAGAAATGTTGAGAACATGTGTTTTCCTTGTTGCAGCACAGCCAAAAGAGACAAAGTTTGCTTTACACAGTATCACATTTTGCCAAATTAACAGTAACAGTACTATTAATATTTAATATTTATATGACACTGTCATCAGGAGGTCAGTTGGTTCTGATCCCTGCTGTGTGAGATGTGCAGACACCAAAAAATGATCTAGATTATTTTTATTTATGTTGAGGAACTATTGTAATGTGCTGCAATCCTGTGGAGCCTGCCAAGATGTAGGCCCCATCTCCAAAAGGCTTAGATGCATTTTTAGGATAATTTGCTTTTATAACTGAGAGTTTCAAGTTCTTCCTTTGTAAGCTTTTGACATATTATTAAAAGCTGACTTTAAATGTTGAGTCAAACAATTATGGGATCTGGTTTTGATAACACCTGAGTAGTGGAAGAGTGCATTCCCTATGGCTGAGGTACAGCTGCAGAGGGAAAAGGGGATGTGTTCTTATCTTGACATGGAAAATTTGATCATTGTGGAGTTTACATTTGTGTATGGGTATAAAAGCAGATGTGTTAAAACCTCCACTGAAGCTGGTGAGAGGTTTTGGTTTACCAAAGCCATCTGAATTTTCCTAAGGATTTGCTAGCCACATAAAATGAGCTTTTCTGGATATTGTCCTGACCCTGTGACTGTCCCATGTCCCTCAGTGCAGAGTGAGATGTTTGCCAGTGCATGTACTGGGGCCTTCAGCACAACCACCAAATAATTAAAGATCACAGTTTTACCTCTACTGTCACAACCTGTCTGCCACTGGACATCTCTCAGGTCATTGTAATATGCTGAAATTTTAGTATCTTCTCTTTCAATGCACACAGGTTTGATTTGAGGTTTATCCTGACATCTCTGGCCAGTTGGGATGGTTGAGCCCCCAGCTCCATGTACCTGTGTAGTTCTAGCAGATTATCTAAATTGCTTCTTCAGAGTGCTGGAGTGACCCCAGAGTGGAGCTATTTTGGCAGAGCCTGTGCCACTGCCATCCCAGAGATATCCAGGGTGGCTCCCAGCTGCATCCAGGCTGCAATGCCCTCTGCGCTCTTATCTACCACTGTGAGAAAGAAGCTTGAAGCTTTCTATGGAGCATGTGGTTTACTGAGACAACAGTGTAGACATGATGGCTTTGAAGTAAGGAACAGGCATGATTTTAGCTCCAAGCTTTGTGCTTTTTACTCTCCAGATTGTCCCCACTCTCCAGCTTTGGTTTGCACCATTTGTCTCTGAGTGCAGGAGCCAGATCCAGCCAAATGTTGTGCTGCAGGCAACCAAGCACCAGTGTGCTCCAGCAGCTGAAAGGGGTTGTGTCCTGAGGACAAGATTAGGGCTGTCCTGCAGTAAAACCCCATGAGACATGTGGTATAGCTGCTGTCCTCAGCATAAATGGCTTTGTGATGGTTGCACAAGGATGGTGGCAAGAGGATAATCTGGTGCTCCTGTTGCACCACATCCCTTGTGGATGCAGATGTAGCCTGAATTAGTGTGTGCCTGTGGGGAGCAAAAACACACACACAGGCTCATTGCCTCTGTGTGACAGTCTGTCTGCCAGAACATCAATGATTCCCTGGGTATTCAGGAGCCTAGGGACTCTTCTTTGGTGAATAAACTGCAGTAGGAAGATGTGTTTGAAATTTCCATCATGTAGGATCCTTAGCAAACTCTCCTGTGACAACTGCACTGAAGAAAACTGGGTGGATGTATGTGGAAGGTGTTTCTTGAAGCTATATGCAATGACAGTTCACTGCATTTATGTCATTCCTTGCTGAGTTATTTTACTTGCATTTCTTCCAGAATGCTTGCTACAGAACAAATTCAGGCAAAATAAATAATATAAGCAATATAATATCACACAGAGATTTTCCAAACATTATTTTCCTCAGCCAGCTAAAGGGCTATTCTAGGCTGTGGAGATGACAAAAGAAATTTTATTCTGATCTAAGCGTGCCTGTCATTCAGAGCCAGGGAAATTAAAGCTCTGAACATCCAAGGGCTCATCTGTTCCAGTTCTTCCCTGACTTTATCCATCCCCCATGTAATAATGTATAGTCATAAGACCAAAATTCACAATAAAATTAAATGGCTGGCCTAAATTCTTCTCCCTCAGCCCAACATTTAGGTAGGAAAGGGAAGAAATGGAAGAAATACCATGCTGTGTCTCCAGAGTAGACTCACACATAAATCAGGAAGAATTGCTCAACAGAACATGCTGATTTTTTCTTGTGTTTTAGCTTTTTTTTTGCCTTTTTTTTTTTTTTCTTAGACAGAAATGGAGTAGTGGTTAGGACTTTTTTATGCACTTCACTTGAATTTGACTTCAGCTACCTATTCTATGACTTTAGTAATCATGGACAAATTCCAGTCTAGCACAGCTTCTAGAAACTTTCAATTTTTAGCTGTAAATCTGTAACATAGAAATCAGATAAATATTTTTCACAAGTGTCAATTCTAATTGATTTTTTTTTAAATTACAGTGAGTATTACGATTCCTATGCTCCCTTTTCCTTCCCTTCAACTTATCCATCTACTTTTCCACCAAATCAGAGACAAACAGAATTATCCAAGTATGATGAGATGTAGAAAGAAGCCTAGACATGGTTTGTATAATCCTAGAGATGAACCTAAAGCTGTGAAAAACATAAATATCATCAAACATGCTCAGATTTGAGTAATCTTTGTTTGTTAAGTGTTTTGCCCAAAAGTGGCATTTCAGTGGGCCTAGAACTGCACCAAAAGTCACGATGAGCTTGTCACTCTTGAAGGTGAGAGGCAGAAAAGAGAAAGAGATACATAAAGATAGATTAGTTGATTAAAAAGCCACCTGTCTCCTGTCTTTCAATAGTTCATCTGGCAGGGACTCATTCAAAATGCAAAGAAGAAGGTTTTAGTTTCCTCATCTGCCAGACGAGATCTGAGCCCACCTGAATTTCCCAGGAACAGCCCCCAAGTAGCAGACTGATATTCCCCAGTGCAGGATGGAGACAGAGGAAATGTTTTTTCAATACCTCTGATAGAGTATGTTCTATCTTGTTTATAATATTTAAATATTCATGAGAGTGATGTCCTGTCTCTCCTCTGCAGGGCCTAAACACCATGATATAGAGTCGTTCTCTCTGGCCTAATGAATATTTCAATATTCTATATAGAGTAGAACAAGATCTACAGGGGAAAAAAAAAGAAAAAGCAAGACACAAAGTATTTCCCAGCAGACTATTCCCCTGTGCAATAGAGTAAACAAACTCCTTTAGCTTCTCATCTCTGAGAGGGAAGTGGGAACTGAACCCCAACTTTCTACCTCCTGGCAGAACTCTGCAGCCACTGAATAAACAGGTAGTGCCTGTTTAGGGCATTTCTAAAACATATAGTTTCCATTCTTTTTTCTTTTTTCTTTTTCTTCACCTAGGAAAGAGACCAAAGGAGAAATCAATGGCTTTGTTATTTTCTTTTTATCATGAAAAACTGTAAATGCTTCATGTTTGTTCATTGGGCTGGTCAGGTTTTGTCCACAAATTCAAAAATTTGTAACTGCCTCCTGAGTTATAATTGGTAAAAAGGTACTGGGGGAAGGCAAGACAAATTTTCAGCTTTTTAATAGGAAGATCAAAAAGCATTGTTTGGAAAGGTGATACTGACAATTTTGAACTTCTGATGACATAAGACCAAATATAATCACTTTTCAAATTAATAAGGGTTATTTCTTTGGGAGTTTTTCTTGGGGTTATTTTCCCTTAACTGGTAGGTACATAAATTCTACATGGAAGTTGTTCGGTCCATGAACATGGGGAGCAGACCTTTAAAAGAAGGACTATTTCTGAATACATACTTTTCAGACTATTGCTGCTGTTTCAAAAATGACTTGCTGGATTTACTTCAAACCTTAACAGAAAAATATCTCTCCTGCATGCTCACCAAACTACCTGAAATTTCAGCCTCTTGGGAGTTGTTCTGCCTTTATTTTTTTGATCAAATTGTGAGTAAGAAGTTCACAATCTGATTCATTAACAACAATGTCTTAGAGCTTTAAAATAAATACTCTCTCCATTTTTTTACCATTTTACCTTTCTGGTTAAGACGAGTTGCAATTCATGCCAAAAAATGCTCTGCCAGCACTGAGGCTCCAGTTTCACTGCTTTATTAGAGCTTTAGCTCTATGATTAGCCTGAGGATAGATTCACAAATAACAGCTGCTCAGCTGGGGCATTTCCTTAATCCATGCCTGTGCCTTTCAGAATCAAAGCAATACTGAGGCACAAGAAAATTATCTCAACCCTACAGAGCTCCATAGAGTGGAGTAGGGAAGCGAGCAAATGGGCATTTCTCTGCTGGAAATCTTGTAGAGGCTCAGATGAGAAAAATGCACTTCACTGATGGAACTACCCTCTGTTGACACATTTAATCTAAATTAATTTTTTCATCTTTATGCAACAAAATATGACCCAAACAGTCTGGGGCACTGGAAAAAGAAAGACACAAAAAATAGCTATAAGCAAGCTGCTGTGTGAGCAGTACCCTGGAAGTGCTGAGAATGTTTTTAGCTCTAATTATTGTACATAATAAAATATATTTATCTTCCTGCTCAGGAATTTCTTGAATGTTCCACATTTGTCCATTCCTACTTCTTTAAAACATTTTTCATACATACTTAGTGATATTTTTTTGTAAGGAGAAGTATAATAAAATAGAAAATATGGAACTTGATTGTTTACCTATTTGCTATGGCACAAACAGCAGTAGTTTCACTGAACTCAATAGAGCTAAACCTCAGTTGATGAAATCACTCTGGAGATATTGGTTGTGGTAGAAACCTACGGATCTATATGAGATAAAAAACCAGTAAAGTGAAACCAAAGTTGTATGAAACTAAAGTAAATGAGAAAAAAATCAGTACCATTTGTTTACTCTTTTCATACCTACTGCATTTTTTTGATGCTGTTATGTGAAATAATTCAATGAGTATTTTATAGCCAACTAAGTAGAATTTGCTGGAAAAAAATCTTTTCTAGCTGTATTGAGCCAAATTCCTTTAATACTATGACCACTCTTCTATGTCTGAAAGCTTTTGGATATTGTTCTAGTTACAGAAAGGCATTCTCTGTCTCTTCAACAGCTGAGTTTTTGAAGTCAGGCCCATAAGGTAAGTTGAACTGCATGAAGAGATGAAAAATGAAATTAAAGAGAAGTAAAACATGACTCTTGGACTACTGGGCTCGTGTGGATATTTACTCTTCGTGTACACAGCTGTGTTCATACATAATTGGAGCTCGAGAGAAAGTTAAGGGTGCAGATGCAAGATAAATGGCTCCTATGAGAGCAACATGTCAATTAATTTTTTTCATTTTTGAAGCATCTCTCTCCTCCAAAGAAATTATTTTTATTTTCCCTTCAATTCTCTAGAGGTCTGTTTCCTTCAAGCATTCAGAATAAAATATGCCACTGCTAGTGACATAAATCGTGTTTTGTTTCTGCTAACTGCGCAGAACAGCACTTTTGGGAGAGAGAGTCAAGATTCTGCCCCTCCTTTTGCCTCATGAAGAGAATACCTGACTACCAAGATTTCACTCTATGTAACTATAAGAGTGGTGGAATCACAGTTGTGTCTCTGATGATGCTTCGAATCTTTGCACAGCTCCAAGTCAGGCTGTGCCCTTTGACAGCTTGAAGGGAGATGAGTAAGAGCTGGCACAGATCTGAAAGTCTGAGGTGTAGTGCCCATGAAAACAGCTGCAGAAGTTCACTGAAAGACGGCTGTGTGCCCATCAGTCTGTCTGCCTCCTCTTCACCCATTATTCTGATTGGTTTCATAAAGAATATGTCTATGAAACTCTCAGTATCACTTGTCTTTATGTTAGATACACACAGGTTAAGCTTTTCTTCCTCACAATGTATTGCAATTTTACCATTTGACAAACTGATAATTTTTCTTGGTATTTTCTGCTGCTCCTTATTGATTGCAAGGCCTGGGGTTTTTTAGTTGGAGGCTGGCTTTTGCTATGTAGGAGTTTTTTGCTATGTTCCTGTCTCAAAAGCAAATGTTTGCCTGTTTGTCTTCTGGCGCCCCAGTACTTCAGTTGTCACAGCTTGATGCTCAGCGATATATATATGTATATATATATATATATATATATATATATATGTATGTATGCCTGACTCTGGGAGATAGTCCTATAGTCCTGGTACTAATTGCTTCTCCTCTGACTGAAAGGAGAGCTTTAGGTCAATCAGTGCTGCCTCAGAGATGCAAACATCAGGAGCTGAGGTAATTAGATTTTTAAGATTTCATTGCTCTGAATTTGTGCATTGAAATAGCGGAGTCTGAAGTTGAAGCTCCGGTCTCACTGGTGGCAGCAGGAATTTTGACATGGATGTTCAAGAATTCTTCTCTGAGAGCTCAGGATAGTCCTTGCTGGGTTTCAGGTGTTTACCCAAAGAAGCCTTGTTTAAATACAGATCTTTTTCTCTAAGAACAATTTGTTACAGCCAGGCATTAACACCAGGGGTGCACGGAGCTGTCTCACCCCTTACAGCACACAGCTCCCTCCTGCCCTGCAGCAGCCCCTGGGGACTCTGGGCGGGCAGATGGTGAGATTGCCTTCTTCAGTGAAGCTGATTCACCTAATCCTTAAGTGAAATAACACCACACAGAGCAGGCTTGTTTAAGCTGCGTATTTGTTTTTTACTTTGCAGCTTACAATTATAGTGGAGCATATGGCAATGCAGAGGAGCAGTCAAGGTCCAGACCCCTGGGATGAGTGTAGCTGCAGTCCTACATCAGTGAAACCAAATGACTTATGGCAGAGATGGCTCTGGTCCCAGGAGACATCTGCTGCCTTGCTGGGGGAAGCTGTGGTGGCTGCACAGAGATGCCTGATCAGAGCAGCAGAGCCCAGCTCAGACCTGTAGCCAAAAGTGTGCTTGGAAATGTAGTGAGTAGCATCAATGGGTCTGCTTTTGAGTGCCTGCAGTAGTGCCTGGAAGCAGTTGAACCCAGGCTATATATTAGTAGTTTTTGCACTATCCTGGGGCAATGGAATAAAGGAAAACAGGACTGTTGCCACAATGGCCATATTTCCTTGCACTTCTACTAGATCTTTCCCTGTTACTCAGTGTGCTGCCATCCCATTCAGTTCAGGAGTAACATGACAACAACAATATCAGTATCAACAACAGTAATAAATAATAACAATAATAAATATTATCTCAGACCTATGCTCTCTCTGGGGACATTTGCACAGAAAATTTGCATTTCATAAGGATACTTGCTCTTCAAATATCTGCCTTTGGAAATATTCATACCATAAAACTCCCGCTCGGTGGAAAAACCTGGCATGGTTTGTTGGCCTGTGTCTCTTAGCTCGTTTTCTAAGGACAACTCCCAAGACTGCCATGTTTTGATCACTAGTACTGTTTCTTTGTCCTCTCTTCAGTCTTGCTACAAATATCACTGTCCTACCACTATTTAATTCCCCTGCAGTCCATGGACCATGTCTCGTCCCCAGTGTGTGTCAGGGGACACCAGCTGTGGTATATCTGTTGTCCAGGACAACTGCACACTCCTGGTCTTGTCAGAACCCAGGAAATTCCTCTGGCTGCCCTGGAGGACTCAAGACCCTGACAGGGGGCTCGGGGACTTTGGCACAGAGCCCGAAACCCCTGTGCCTTTGATCTTGACCCATGGAAAAACAATTACCAACCTTTATATGAAGAATTACAAGTCAAGAAATTTTAATTAGAATAATAGTTAGTTTGTCATGGGGTGAAAAATAGATTTTTGAGGTTTTTAGGATGGGGGTTCAGGAAGCAAGATGGAGAAATCTGGGTGTGTCCAGCCTTTCTCCTTCTTCTTCCTAGCCTCCATCTTCTGCTGTGCTGTTGGCACTTTTAGATTGGTTTAGAGTAGAAGCTCACTGTCTAACATAGGTGATAGGTATTGGGAAGTTATGGTAAATAATGTACACGTAGTTTTTAGTATAAAAAGACAACACAGCCTCTGAGGAGGTCAGAGTGCCTCCGTCTGTCCTGCTGAGCAGACCTCAGCAGGCCAGGAGAAAGAATTTTATAGATAGGAAACAATAAACAACCTTGAGACCAAGAAATGAAGAGTTCTGACTTCTTCTCCGACTGCTCAGCTGGGAAAAGAGAGTTTCTAACATTTCTCGGGGTCACTGTGACCAGCTAGAGTCCCGAGATGGTCTGAGAGTCTGATCTTCTCCACCACGTGCTGGGGAGGGAGGAAAGACCCTCAGGTGTTTCATTACACTCTGGATGGTTTTACCACTGCTTTACTTGGGGCAAGCGGATGGTGAGATGAACAATAATAACACTACTTTTGAAGGGCCATTGAAATATGGAATTTATCCTGTGTCTATCTAAATGGCAGCAACTGCTCAATGTTACTAAAGGAACAGACAGCAGCATTTTCAAACGAGAAGGATGGTATGGCTAAAAATCCAACGGAATAATGGGATTTGTATGGGGGAAATGTTCAATCCCTTTCATAATAAACAGGTTTATGGATGACAGATGTGGATAAATAATGAATGCTTTCAATTCAAAATCAAGGATTGAGTGAGCAGAAGATAATGCAGTTGCAGCTCTGACTGAATTTTAAACACCACTTGAAATCTCAGAGTTTAGTGTGAAGAAGGCCTATTCAATCATTCACTTCTGTTTATGCTCTTTACTTCATTAGTTTTAAGTACTTATAATTCTGCAGACACAACTAAAAGCAGAGGTGGGCTGAGAACAAAGAAATGTAAACAGCTAATAAGATTTTGTGCTTTATCCAAAGTGTTCCTTGAAGCTGTTTCACTATGAACACTCCAGCACAAACAGTGAGTGTTAATTGAGTGGAATTGGGTGTGAATGCACATATCAGTCTTGTCGGCAGCAACAAGGCCAAAGAGACAACAGTGAGGAATAGTATACACAGAGAAAAAATTAGTTTGAGAGGCTCCCACGGCTGAAGGAGCACTTCAAAGCATGTAATATGCTTGGGATTTGAGCACATCTAGTCAAGCCTTAAAACAGAAATTAGAAAAGGGACAAAATTTTTCTTATTAGGTCATCTGCTCCATCTCCTTGTCAGTGTAGCATCCCTCTCTGAAATATTCCCTTCAGGGTTAACTTTCCAGCATTTTATTAATTCTACTTTGGGCATTTTATCTGTACTGACACAGTGAATAATTAACTCAAGAAACTCCTTGCTGAAGGTTAGCCTTGGAGCAAAGTGCTCAGCAGTGTTTTAAAAAGGCGTGGATGCATTTGTTAATAGCATCTGCACCTGCACTGCTGGCAAATGGAACAGGGACTATCAATCTGGCACTACCTAGTCCCAAAACAATTATCCTAATGCTACACTGTAGCTGGATTATGAGACATTTGTATCAGCATCTAGAGCATCTCTCAGTTCACTTAGAGGCAGGAAATCAGGTTTCTAACTGAGCTAATGTATGAGGGTATCCATCAGCAGAGTAGCTGAACTGTCTGTGTCAGCGCAGCAATAAATAAGAATACAATCATGTTAAAGGTTGCACAGTGTGATTAAACCTGCTGCATGCTCAGCAGAAAGGATGTCCTGGGACCAGTGTCACTGTAGATGGGTCACAGCTGCCACACTCTGTGGCAGGGAAACCCAGGGAGGGATTCTGGCTGGGGTGAGCTGCTCTTGACCATGTGCCTCACTGTGGCTGGGGCAAGGGGAAGGGCTGTATTCATACCAGTAGTTTAAATGGTGTCAGGAAACAGTTCCAGGAACTGGAACCTGATCATTTGTACTGTGAAAATGCCAGACCCAGTCACCATTATGGCTTGGCTCCAAGGGTCTGTCTCTTAAACCTCCCCTGGGCATGATCTGGGGAAGGGCAGGAGACAAGGGTCCCTCCTCACACGTGATTTGAATGTGGCCACCCTGCTGTGCAGAGCAGACCCAGGTCGTTCTCCAAAAGCTGAGAAATTATTCTGAGTGTATGTGATGTGCATTTACAGGGGTGATTTACAGTGCCCTGCCTCCAAAGCTGGAAGTGGGGATCTCTGGGCTGGGATCAAGCCCTTGCATGGTCACAGCAGCCTGGAGCATCCAGGAGCAGAGCGTGCGAGCAGCAAAGCTTTTGAGAGTTCATGGGAGGATTTTGGGACATGCTTGCTGTCAGGATGATGTTGCCACCCTCTCACACAAGGTCCCACGTGGCCAGATCCTGCCTCTTTGTCTTTTCACAAAGCTTTTCACACTCGCTTGCCTGCCACAACATTCCTCATCACCCTTCCGAGTCTCTGGGCTTGTACCCATATAGATCCCTATACCAAGAAAAACTAAGCTGTTCTTCCTTTGTTCTTTTCCATGGCCATGCCTGAAATATGCAGTTTCCAAAAAGGCCTATGCAGCACAGTTCCTACACAGAAGAGGGTAACTCAATAGTCAACCACATAAAAATAACTAATTACAAAATATATGGTATGTGTATTTATCTACGGATATGAATATATGTGTATGGACCTCCACTTCTCTCTCTCTCTCTCTGTAGATAGGGGGATAAATGTAAGTCAAAAGAACAAAACTGCAAAACTAACAAAATATTTAAGATACTTCTATGGTCTTCCTCTCTCGTAACAACTGAAGTACTGAGAAATTTTTTGTCATTATCCTAACAATACTTTTGTGGCAAAGGAAGAGGCAAAAATCAGGAAGAAATACAAATTGGTGAAGGAATTAGAGTAGATCCAGATTGTTCACCAGAACACTGCAAGTGGTGTGTGCTTGACCAACATACTCCTGGTGTTGTAACCAAATAAGCAATTCTAATAAAAATAAAAAAGGCAAAAACATGCATTCAGAAGATAATATTTTATACTTCATTCCAGGAGATTATATTTAAGATATCTATTTAGTAAAATCCCATCAAACATAATGTCATACAGACTGATGTGTAGGACTAGGAGAAATAGTTACCATTGAAGTGATTTAGGGTGAGTAACCCAGACCACCTACAATTATTGGATTCAAAAATGTACAAGTTCAGTTTTCAAAATGCTTCTTTAAGAGTAGCCTGCATGCCATATGTCTGCAAATGTTGCCTTCTACAGTACATACAAGGAAATCCAACAGCCTTGGAAGGCTCATATTTCATTTGATGATGCTGCTGTGTTTATAAGAAACAGAAGAAAAATAATGATCTGATGGCAGAATATGATTTATGGCTTTGTGTGTAGGAGTGGGATACAAGCCCTGCCTCCTGGCACACAGTCCCTGGCCCTGCATCTTTCCAGTCCATTTCAACTCTGCGACAAACATCTAAAAGGAGCGGAGCTAGGGCTGACTGAGTTTTCCATTTAGGAAAGGCTGGGAAGTGGCCAGATAACCTAAAAATTATTTTTGACTGAATAATCTAGGAGCAGACAGAAGCATTTCCTTTAGCCTTCTGCACAGCATTTCACTTTTAACTACATTTTGGGTTTGGTTGAGGATGCAACTGCTGAATTTCTACAGAGCTGACAGAGCTGCAAAGGCAAACCAGCACCCTGGATTGGATATTTTGCATGTGAAACTAGCACCAAACACGGAAAAAAAAAAAAACCAAAACCAAAACAAACAAACAAACAAACAAACAAACCCAAAAAAGCAAATATGGAGTTGCAAGCAGTGACAATACATGTCTCTAGAATACACTGAGGTGTCCAGTCTGGAACCTCTGGGTTCTGAGACCAGCTTAAACCAGCTGTGATATGAACATGAAACTGCACAGAAGGTAGTCTAAGCATCTTCACTATAAATAAAACAGTCAGAGGGGCTTTGTTTTCAGTTTTCCAATGGAAAAAATATGAAACACATAATTTTATATAAAATATCCAGTCTTGCTCACAGCAGGATGAGGCCAGTTAAATGGTTTCAGACAGGTCAAGTCACATACAAGCCCAATTTTTGACTTTGCATAAGATGTAAGATCTAGTATCTTTGAAGTTCAGAGTTTTTAAATAGCTAAGACATTCAGAACCCAACTGCTTTCAAATGACTTCAGTGGGAGTTGCATACTTCCCTGCATTTGAAGGTCTGGCTGAAGTGGTATACAAAAATGGGACTTGAGTTC
This sequence comes from Camarhynchus parvulus, assembly GCF_901933205.1. Taxonomy (NCBI): domain Eukaryota; kingdom Metazoa; phylum Chordata; class Aves; order Passeriformes; family Thraupidae; genus Camarhynchus; species Camarhynchus parvulus. The sequence continues at coordinate 142,624,344 of NC_044572.1, forward strand.
TGAAAATTCATCAAATTTTTTAGACCTATTTCTTTTTCAAATTGTGAACTATGTAAATGTGGTTTGGCAAAACTGTGTAATAAAATGAAATCCAAGGATAAATTTGGATTTTATTTTTTCATATTTTCCAGCATCAGTAGTAACTTGGTAATTGGATATGGTTTGGCCCTATTCCTAATTCTGACACAGACCAGAAGATACAAATCTGTGAACTATTTTTAAAGAGTATAAAAGAAATCAACTACACCAGTGTCTGCTGTACAGTAGAGTGCACTGAAGGGTCTCTTACAAAAATATGTCAGATCTGGATGAGAGAGCCATATTTTCATTACTATAATCCTAGTTACTGCAAGGTGAGCATTTCCTTTACATTTCTTACTCAGGCCCTCAGCCAGTGGCTCTCACATGACTGGGACATGAGCAACTATCAGCAGATGAGCAGGATGATTCCTGAGCATCAGCTGAACTGATTTTTCTGTAGGCTGTGGTGTAGTCGCTGCTTCCTCAAAGTCCAAGAATGAGTAGCTCCCTTCTGCAAGTAGTTCCCCAAACTGATCCAGGGACACTAGAAGCCCTTCATAATATTGTGAAAACACAAGAGAAATTACCTGTTCAACCATCCAAGACACTGTTTATCTTTGCTGTGGGTGCTGCTGGTGCTTTGAGCCCCAGTGCAGCTGAGTGTAAGATGCAAAGTACAAGGTCCTGTGCAATGCTCACACAATGCAACTTATCAACATTGCAAGATCATTGCTAACTAGAAAACTCCATTCTCAACTAAATCACATCTGCCTCACAGCTGATATCATCATTGACTGTCCAGCGACTTCTGGTGGCTGATCTTTGGTAAACCTCTCCCTAAACCCCAGATGCACTTACGCTCAGTGGTGTAAGCCACAAGACCAAAGATGTAAATACCCTAAAGACAGAATTCCTATTTTTCTGTACTGTGGTGTTTTCTGAAGGTCAGGTTGAGGGCATATCAACATGGACACAGGGATCAACCTCAATCTCACTAAGAGGCAGTTTATGCTGGAGCAAAACTCATTTATGAGGTTGACTGGTGCAGAGTATGTGGAGGCGTTTCCACAAAATGTTGAAAACCCTGTTCTCACCTATCCAAAATACTCCTACACAGAAGCCCTCAAAATGCAAGCAAGCAAAACAGGAGCAAAATAAAAGCAACAAATGAATGTTTAACATTTAATCTATTTTTTATTCTTTTGGAAATAAAGAAAATATTGTGACAGCACTGCAACAAACTTTCTCTGAATATTTTTTTTTGTATGCTTTTCATTTTGTTTTGAAATGAACAATACATCCATTAATTAACAAGGGTGGGAAACACTCTTCTGAGGTCAGAGAAGTGATAAAAACTGAACAGCTCTTTATTCTGTGATGAGACACAGGTCCTCCTCCATTTGCCAAAATCCTATGTGTGATACTTGGCAAGTCATTTTGCAACTCCCTTGTATCTATGATCATTTTTCTTCTTCACTGTTTGTACAAATACTTGCATCAGAATGAATGAATTGCAAGTACAGTCTCATGGTTAAAAAGTCACAAAATGATTAATTCCTGGTATTTGACCCGCTGGTCTAAAGTCATACAGGTCCAGATTTTTAGCATTTTATAGAGAACATTTGCAAACACAGAAAATCATTTTTAAGAAGCAGATTTTATGTAGATGAACTACAATTGATGTCTACAGGCCTTGGTCTTGTTGAACTTCTGGAAGGGTCTTCAATAATTGCCAAAGGTAAAACACAAAAAACATAGCTGAAGAAACATTGTCACCATTAAAATGACAATATTTGATTATATGACTCAGTGGTTACACTGACAGGTACTTTAAAGCAACTCAGATAAATGAGCAAGAATGACCTGAAAATGAAATAAATAATAATAATAAAAGGAAGGAAGAAAGAAAAATATCTCATTTTTTTTATTGTTGTCAGATAGAGTTTCATCTTTTTGCCTTAAAACAAGACCTCTCTGCCCCTGGGAGAGCCCAGCATCACCCACTTGCATTGCTGAAGTGAAGGTCATGCCTGCCTTTCCCCTGTCTTCCTCCCTTCTCTGTTTCCCAGCCTTTTTCTGCCCAGGGTTTTTAACTCAGCTGTAAGAAATTGCTTCTGGGCTGAAACTTGGCAGCAAAAGTCTGACTTCAGGCCAGGAATGATCCCCCTCTCCTTCTGGTTTTCAAACCCCCTTTTCTTTTGGTCAGATTTGAGGGGCAGAAGAGCAGAGGGGAGGGGGAGGGCAGCGTGGGGCACTTGCACAGGAGCTGGCTGGCTCTGGCTGCTTTCATCACGCTTCAGTGGCTCTTTATTTTCCCAGCTGAAACAAGGGTGATTTCTGCATAATGTGGCAGGGATATTTTTGCGTGTGTGTTTGCATTTAAGCAGAAAATGGCTGAGTCATTTCTTCTCAAAAGCAATTTTATTGTGCGAGCCACTCACTTCCTCTCTGCTTCTCCTTCATTTTAGTTGTGTTCATGTTCAAAAGGGAGATCCAAAATAACATGCTCTTCTCTGGGTCATCAAAAACAGCTTCACAAATACTTGTGTGTGCATCCAAAATTCTCCTTTAGTGCTGGAGCTGAGCAGAAATATTGAAATGATGGTACTGATACCGTGTTAAGAGCAATGACACAGTACTGGGAGTACTTTAGATGGTTTTCTTTAGATTATGAGAGTGAAATGAAAAGTGGTTGAAAAACCAGACTAAAATCATGTTTCATAGTGTGAAAGGTCAGTGAGGATAAGTTCTGAATTAAAAGCCACCAGTATGAAAGAAAGAGAAACAAAATATGAGGAGAGGAGGTGCAGGGGCTCAGGATAATGACCTCTGTAAGGTCACCCAGGGGCTCTTGGCTCTTTAGGTGCAGCAGCAGCAGCAGCACCAGCAGCATGGGGGGCAGTGTAATTAGCCTGCCATGTATTTGGTGCTAATCTTCTATTCATGATGAGTATTACAGGAATGTGGCCATGGATGGGGTGCTCATACAAGGAAGGGAGATGTTGATGTTGGAGGCAGAAATGCAGCCTCTTCCCAAACACCTCTGTGTGCTCTGTGCTCAGCCCCAGCTGCTTTTATGTCTGTTCTGAGCAGATTGTGACCTCAGTACTGAACATGCACGTCCACCTTTCATGCCACTTCAAGATACTGCTTTCCTCTCGTGCTTCTATGAGGGTTTACTGGAAGGACATCATTGTCCAAAGCCTGCACTGACACAGAAAAGGGTGCTTGACACCGGCCTTGTGTGTCAGGCTGCTCCAGGGTGAAGCACACTCTGGCTTCATGTGTGAATGTTCCTCTCTAGAGCTTTGAGTGTTAGTCATGGGATCAGATAATGTTTTGGGTTGGAAGAAACCTTAAAGATGACCCTTCAAACCGTCATGCCATGGGCAGGGGTGCCACCCAGTAGATCAGGTTCCTCAGGGCCCCAACCAACCTTGCCTTGAACAATTTCATTGAGCCAGATATCCATAGAAATTCCCAACTAATGACTGGCTGTGGAAACACATGAATCAGTGATTTCCTGCTGCTTGCCCAGCTCAGTTCTGCTGTCCCTGCAGCTGTCCCCTGACTATGGGTGGGACTGCTGGGGCGTCAGCCTTTGTGCCCAGCACCACACCCAGTCCCAGCACTGGAAGTGATCTTTAGGTCCTGTGGAAAAAATAGTTTGTGGTAACCTAATTAAAGCTTATACACAGTGGGGCCAATTATCGTTGCCCTAGCAACTTTAATGCTGGTATTTCCAAACTTCAGGCTTTGGGAAGACTTTTGCTTCTGTTCAGCATCTTGGGTTGTGTTTGTTTACATCTGTGTGTTTCCCTCTGCCTGTGATCACACCACCCTCCTCTTCCTAATTATCCCCGTGGCTTCCGAAATCTCTTTTCCTCTCAACTCCCACACCTTCTCCTCCCTGACACTTGGGCATGGAGAGATGTGTGGTTCTTGTTTCCGGTCTTTGGAACCATAAATATCTGGGGTGAAACTGGGGATTATGGTTTGGTCAACCCCTGCATCTGCTGCCCAGGGCTCAGCCTTTGTGGAAGGACCCAGAGCTAAACCCAGCTGCCTCAGCAGCTCTGAGAGGAGGGTGTGCCAAAGGAGATATCTTAGAGATTTTCATGGAGAGCAGCAGAAAGTATATTCCTGCTATCTTAGTGCACCCTGAGTCAAACACCCTGCTTCTTGCTTTGAAGGGTGCTTCATATCCCTCAAACCACCACCATAGCTCATGCCTTGAGGTACCCAAATAAAGGGACTGTTTTTTAAAGGCACGTCTGTAACGCCTGTATATAAATTTCCCCATGCATTTGTTAATGCACACCTGGAGAAATCTATTGACTTTTTTTTTTTTTTTTGCATAACACCAAAATGTCCTGCAGGTGCAAGGCATGAATTTTAATCCATATGACATACTTTGAAAAATGAGATTTGTATGAGTGGTGGTGGATTATCTACACTCTCCTGTGAGTTGGCTCAGGTGGCCATTTAGAGCTTTCTCTGAGTTGCAGAATCACTTCATGATTGCAGTAAAAATCTCTCTTGGAAGAGGAAACTGTTGAAGACTCAAGGATTCAGCCTTGTTTCAACCAACTTGAGTTTAGGCTCTTAATTAGTATGCCTAGATTAGGGTCATGGCCATCAGAAGGTTTCCTCTGCAGACAATGGAAATATCTCTAGACAGTCCTTGGATTTACATACTGAGGAGAGCTTTGCCTTGACTTTAATGATTGTGTGTCTTCAGCTCCTGACTTAGCTCCACATTTGTTAAATATTTACAGTCTTCCTGCCCAGCTCATGCAATTGGACAATTAAGGGGGAGGCAGCCTGGAGCCATGAGCAGACAGAGCCTGACAATTGGTTCCAAAGCCTGGAGGGACTCATGCCTCTGGACTGCTGTTCTGCACAGCTCAGGGATGATGCTTTGTTCATTTTGCTTCTTGGTCAGAGCTGTTGGGCTCCTCACTGGCAAAATTTCCTGTCTTGGGAAGCTGGACTGCCAACCTTGGGCATTCAGAAATCATGAGTTGGGTATCAGAAAAATTGTATGACAGCTCTAAAAGCAAGAGGTGTTAAAAAAAAGGAAAAAAAAATAGGCAGAGAGATGGTTGCATGCTTCTGAGTTTCCATCTGGTTTCTGAGGCTTTTATGTTTGACTTAAGATTCATGTTTTCCAAGCCTTGTCCTGCAGCAGTGTGGTCTGGAAACTTCATTTTCTTCAAGAGAAAGCTGACATTCTTGTGTAATGCATGTTTTCAGGAGCATGGTCTTTAAGAAAAAATGCAATAATGTGAGATGTAATAAAACATTGAGGTTGGCAGAGAAGAGATGTCAGGCTGTGGCTCTGAGAGAGCAGCAATGATGAGCAAAGCACAGTGTTGGTCTGAACTTGAACTCTTGTGCTTATACTAAGCTGTGTGTGTCATGCCAGACTGGGTCCATAAGAATGTTGAATTTCCTCTTTCTCTCTGAATTTAAACCCATGAATTTTCCTTCACATCCCATCCAGAAATATCAACACTAATTTTGATTATTTAAAGAAGAAAAAAATTGTCACTAGACCAGTGCTCTCCTATGTGAACAGCTGAAAACTATTCATTCTCCCTTATTAATTGCCACTGCATTTTATTTATTGTATGTGGTTTCAATATTGTTTTCCTCTTTCTTTTTTCCAATAGGAGTGTCCAAATCAGCTACCCTTACTCAGCTCCTGTCCCACTTATGGGTGGAAATTTACAGCTTCTGAAGCTGAGAGAAAGAGAGAAGGAGTCAGGATGTCACTGAGAGACCACATCCTTGTAAGAACTGCTCTGAGTCTCAGTACAAAACCAGAGCTGCCCCACATGTGAACCCTGTGTCATATTTTGGTCCAAGCCTGCTGCTGGAGAAATTCCTAGTGAAGGGGGAATAATAATAAGAAAATGTGGGAGTTTAATGGGATTTAATCTTTCCATCAGCAGTGATAAGTGCAGTGCTCAGTCAGACAGGAGAGGCAGTGATTCTGCACAGCCCCCATGAAGTTTGAGTCTGAATCCGCTCCTACAGCAGAGAATATCTATAAACATCTCTTCCCTGGCTTCTCTCAAGCTGTAATTGGTAAAGAGCATTTAAACATGCTCCAACTGGCAGTAAAATTCTACTTTTGAAACGTCTGATGATGCAGCTTATTTGTATGTTTTGAACAATAGTGCACGAGCAACTGTAGATGCTTTTGAGAAAAATTACATTGTGCAAAAGCCCCAGAGAATCTCTTCATGACCATTAGTATTTAATTGTGGAAAGCAGAAGAGGAAAAAAGCAAAAGACAGCAAGTAATGGGTTGTTATATTGTTATGACTCATATTGCCTCAGAGGTTTTGTTTTCAGCTGGTGCTGTGTATATTGTTATTAAGTTATTTTATTATTAAATTTGGACTGAATTTTTATGTTAAATTTGTGACTAAAAATTACTGTCCTGGTACCCATGAGATGTGTGGAAAACAGGAAAAATATTGACAATAGGACCCAGCAATGAGACTAGAAATGTTAACGTAATGTAGATGTAGTTTTTACACCTGTTCAGCCTAGAGATAGAGAAAATCTTGGGAATTTACTGGAAAAAAAAGCTCATTACCTAAAAGGCAAAATATCCTCCCTAAAGAGAAGTAAAATTTAAAAAGGAACAGTTCTGCAGCTTCTATACAAAAAAGAGAACAAACCCAAACTGCAAAGAGCACATACACAAAATCAAAAAAGTCCCATCCCAAAAAAAACACCTCCCCGCAAAAAACCCCTTTTTTAAAAAAAAGCAACAAACAAAAGCAAACCCAAGAAGAAACTCCAAGAAAAAAATGTGCTCTGAAAAATAGGAATACTAAAATGTGAAGTCTTAAATCAGTCTCTATCTATACTAAATGCTTTGCTCTCTCACCACTGTTTACCCTCTCTGCCTCATTTCTAATCTTAAAGCAAAGTTTTCTCTCTGTCAAAGAAACTCATTTTGTGTCCTTCTTTATTATTTCCCAGCATGTACCTCCCATTCTTTGGTCTCCTCTCTGGAACTTTGCCTGTAAATTTTCTTTGAGGAAACAGACTGTCTCTCATTATGTGCTATACTTGAACACCATAGATCTCCAAAGGGCCTAATTCTGCCAAATTCTTTACTGGTGGCCCACTTTTGATGAAAATTTTCAGCTTAGGACTTCAGTCCTTGTTGCACATCCGACTTTTTAAACTGTCCTTAGGCTCCCCAGGAGTCTTGCAAGCCCCTGAGATGGTGAGTAGAGGTCAGGCTACAGAAAAATGGGGTTGAGAGAAGGCAAAAAACTGGAACAGAGCCATAAGAGAGGCTGTAGAAGCTGTACAAAGGGGATGGAAGGAATGAAAAATGGTAGATCTTCCTCCTGGGACATGATGTTCTTGTCCATCCTGCTCTCTACTTAGTAGAAACTATCATCTCTAGCACCTTCCAGATCCTTCTTGAATGCAGCAAGTGATAACAGTAACAGTAGTAGCTGCAGTAACAGCAGTAGTAGCAACAATAATAATTATTAATAAGAACTATTTGTCTTATTTCCTCCTTGGGTGCACCCAAGTGAACTCTCACTGTGGTGCCTTCAGAGGACCTTCTATGCAGTGTCATCATAAGTCTTTGTGGCCCATCTTGTCTGTCAGTCTGTCACACTGAGGCTGCATCAATGGTAAGAACAAGGTTAAAAGTGAAGAGGGGAGCAATAGCTCAATTATCATTCCAGGCACGTGGTGTAATTGTGCTGCTGGCTGCCAGCCATGTGGCTCTTGTGGCAGCAAACAGTGCTTCCCCTCAGCAGCCTCAGCAGCCCTGTTTTCATACGGGCTGGGAAGGTCAGAAAAATCAATTAGCAATGTGGGACATTAATGAAAGCCAAGTCCAAATACAACTTCAGAAACACTTTGCTGAAAGATTAATGTATCTTTAAAAAACAAATGGACATCTGTGTCATTTTTCAGAGCTGCTCGTGGTTGCTGCTCCTACAAGAAAAAGCCAATGTTCTCACCCTGTGCAGCAGCACTGTCTCTTAGCTGCCACAGAGTCATCCATCAGACAGGGACTGTTGAACTTGATGTTGTCCATGCAAAATCCACAAAAATTAGCTCATCTCCAGCCGAGATGGTGTTTAAGAAGCAAGAGACACACCAAATTGTCTGAAGACAGAAGCAGCAAAAAGATGTAAAGATGTGATTACTCCCATAGACACCAGGATGTGCCACCCTGCCAGCACTGCCAGACCTCCAGGCAAGGGACCAGGCTGACACAGTTCAGGGTTTATAGTTAGACCAGGCAATAAAACTCAGAATTCTGAGCTTTATGAGTTATGAATTCAATGTAGTACTACCTTGGACAAGTCACCTTCCTTTTAGTGGTCTCCAATAGCAATATCTGGCAGGGGCATTGTAAATTTTAATGAAGTCCTTCACTATCCTACTGTTGCAGATGCTGAAAATTATAAAGAGTTATTAAATTCATTGTCATCTGGCATATCAGTCTTCAAATGGTTTAATCTAAATTACACCTCTACTTTCTAATATAAATATTTTATTTCTCTCATGCAGGAATGTACAAAGTAAAGTATAATCTTGCTGCCCACAAGCCTTATTTAAAGTCATATATATTTGTTAGATGTTTGTACTCTTTTCCTCACTATTCCCTTTTCTTATTTTAAGGGAAATTATTTAGAACTGCAGAAGCTACTCAAATTGTCCCTTAGGCTCATCTCATTTAACCTACAGAGTTGTATCATTCAGTTAATTTTGCTCCTTAACAGGTGTTTTATATTTTAATGTCATGAACACTAACAAAACCACACTGGGCAAGATGGCAAGTTATGATGACTCTCTGAGAAAACAGCACTACATTTCCTGGGCTGGGTCCATGGTGGGTACATAAACCATATCCACTCCAGTGGTATCTGCACCACTTGCAGATCATGTTGAGTAATGAAGGCAAGAACATTTACCATCCAGCTGATGTGCTTCTTTTTCCTGATCCTCCTGCAAAGACAAGGAAAAAATACCCAAAAAATGATTCAGTAATTTCAGTAATTTGTGCAATTAATTGAACCAGGTGGGAATATGATTTCTAGGAAAAAGGAGAAAGGAAAGATCAAGTAGGTCAGTCATGAACCTTAGAGGACCAACCACAAACCACAACCTTTTAGGTTCCATCAAGCTGAGCAATGATTGGAAGTACCCATATGAAAAGGACCCTTTTTCTCAAATGTGGGATCACCAACCACCCTGGAAGAGAAGAAGTTGCTTAAGGGCGATTTTAATAGGAAAATCATTTACTGTTACCATTAGGTGGAGGCTACTAGTGTCTGCTTGGAAATTTTCTTTTTAAAAAGCATTCTTTCCCCTCATATCTTTATCAGGGAAGTATGGGAACAAAAAAGTTTCCCATATCTTTGAACAACTTGATTACTGGTATTTAAATAGATCACTCTCTCAAAATACTCAAAAAGTGCAAAGCCTTTTTCTATCTCAAAGGCTGGATGATCATTAGGAACACAGATAATTTCTGTAATGTAGGGCCAGCCATGAAAATTTGTTAAAAATGACATTATCCTGGCTGGGCAATAAGTAAAACCTGTATGTGACAGCTAATTATCTTAACAGCATTTGAAGTTAAATATTTCTTTTCTTACCAGTCATGCACCTACAAGGAGAGAGCATCAGAGCAGGGAAAGAAATGGAGCAAAAACCAATGGAGTAAAAAAAGGAGAAAAAGAATTATCCCATTTTTGCCCAGTAGAGTATAGATTGTCAGTATTCTTTGGCATCCCTGGTGTAATTTGGTTTTGGTCAGTCCAGTAAAACAATTGTTCCTTTAACTATAACAAAGACCAATTTACCGATTATCTGTTTCCTAAAAGCATTGAATGCTGAGTATCCTGTTCCATTTCCTGTCAGATATTCACATGCAATTAGATACAGGCAGTGGGAATGCAATGTAAAATGGGTATTTTGTTCTGAAACATGGCACTGTGCCTGTGCTCTTCCCCATCTCCTTGAGCAAAGTTCAAGTGCCAAAATGAAAGGCATGTTTAATGCCAAAGGTGATTCAAGTTCAGGCCAAAAATAATTCCAGACAACTCAATTTTGAATTATTTTCCTTCTAAACTTTTCTTTTGGGGGGGGGAAATGGAAATATTGCCGGGTGTTTGAGGCTGAGATGCTAACAGCAAAACCTCGTGCAAGCTATTCAAATATCAGTTGCTATTGTGTGCAAAGTCCTCCCTATCACTTTGGAATTTGTAAGAGGAAGCCAACAGAACAGCCAGATTTACAATATACTTGCAGAATTTTCCATAAGGTTTAGTTTTCTTTATATAAAAAATTAAAACCACTGTGAGGATGTTCTTTTCTTCTAATATTTTTGCCTGAATTCCAGGAAACAGATTGTGCACATAAAATATATTTACTGACATTTGATTTTGTATAATTGTACTTCAAGAAGACAGACTTGGTAGCTTAAACTTGAAGTTAAATTGTAAGTTAAATACTTGTGTGAAATAATGTACATAGAAAAATCCATATTTGTATATTGGAAGAGTCTTGCTTTTCTTGCATAGGAATTGCATTTCATCACAAAACATCCCTAGACCTTTTCTCTTTTCTTTTCTTTTTTCTTGTTAGATAGCATAGTCATTTCAAACATATTCAGAGGCAGAGCAGTTACTCACTATGATAATATTTTGAACATTACATGCAGTAGAAATGAAACATGAAGCCATGGATTAGTATCCCAACCAATTCAATATGGATTCTTGGATAAGTCCTTCTATCTGAATAGGCTCTAAAGACAGAATGGCTTTGGAGACAGGGATGTGATATGTGAAATAGGCTAACCATGGTCCATGGAGGGCCCCCAAAATTAGATTTGATAGTCCTGTGCTGGAGGAATGAAATGGAGTGACATAGCTGTGGTTTTGGGCTTAGTTGCTAAAGAAAGGTCCTGATGAAGGTGATACATTTGAAGTTTTCTGACCTATTTATTTCAGTTCTGTGTAATGGAATATTTTAGTTCAGAAGTGGCAAGGCAAGAAAAAAAATAAAATGCTTTTTTATGAGGTTCTTCTCTGGCAGAGAAGTCTTTCCTTCATCCAAAAAGACTGATACTTATTTTGTCAAAAATGCTGAAATATCCAGAATCCAAAAACTTTGCACCTTCTTGATTGCAGTCAAGTAGGGAATTGAAATGTCACAGAATCGTAGTGGAGAAATTACTCCTCCCAAGGACTTTGAAAACAAATGCACTTGCAGGATTCTTGGGACAGGATAAACCAAGGAGACAGAGGTTCAAATACAAAATACTGAATGAACATAAACTAGGCCTGAATGGAAGGAATAAGCATGCACAGCATGTTCTTCTAACCACACCTGACAGAGGCAGAAAAGTGGACAAGGTTATGGTCTATGCAATGCTGCTTGGAAAAATCCTGTGGGAGGTGGCTGGACAGCCATTCCCCAGAGGCAGCTGTCTTGGGGATGAATGCCATGGGGTGGAGTGCATGATGGCACAGAAAAGCTCACTCTGACTCTTCTGAGCCAGCTGCACTGAGCTTCCTGCAGCAGGAATCTGTGGAGCTCTGTTTCGTGCTGTGCTGGACCTGGGTGAGGATGCAGCACTGAGCACTTGGGCTCCCAGGAGCCCCAGTGGAAACAGCTGACCTGTGCACTGGATCCAGCTTGTCCCTGGCTGCCTGATGTGAGTCTTTCTATTTCTCTGAGACTTACTGTTAAAGAGGCTCAGCAGGGAGACCTGTAAGAAAGCTCTATAAAAAATGATACATGAAAGAAAGATAGAAATCTATTAAAAAGGATCGAATAGTGAGCATGAAACAAAAATTCATTAAAAATGTATGACCAGAGTAATAGGACTAGCTTTGTTTTGGCATTGGCAGCCTGCAGAAAAAAAGATGGGAGAGAATCATATTGCACAGATGAAAAGGAAGGAAGGCAGAAAACTGGATTAAATAGATAGCTATACACTTTACTTTTAAGGATTATCATTGAAAACCATATATAGCTAAGACCATTAAAAATCAGGAATGCCAAAAGGGGCAGTTGGATGATGAAGAATTAATTATGGAGAGAGAAAGACAAAGGCAGAAACCACTTCACAGGAAACAGAAAAATGACTGTGAAATCCGCAGACTACAGCTAAATCAGCATCTGGATCTCCTTGCCAAGAGGACAGAGTGAAGAGATACAAGCAATTATATGAAGGGTCTACACAGAATATATTACATTGTTATTTTCAAATTATTGCATAGTTGTGAGAACTGTTTTCCAGGCTTTTGAGACCTGAGGCTCCCTTCAGGAAGATGCTGCCACCCACATCCTTACCTTGTAGCTCTGCCAGGTGTTGAGACAGATGTTTTCCTGTTGACATCTGCCCTGCCCACCCTTTCCTTCCTGCTGCAGGGAGGGACAGTGAACTGGTGAAAGTATTTTCAGATTGTGACACTTGCTCTGATATATTTTGCACGAGTAAACATTTTTTTTGTTGTAGTTGTTTGTTTGTTAGGAAATTGTAAAATTGTAATCCATATTTCCTAGCTGAGAAGATCTTTAAGATCCTCTACCCTGACCTGGGGCCTGCTAAATACCATGAAATAGCAGCATTTCCATACTAAGCACATCACTTCTCTCAGTGCCAACTGGTGTTTCCCACTTGTTTTCTGTCTCCTCTTTGCTGCTCCCTATCAGTGCAGCAGAGAAGGCAGAATCATTTTAAATGGTGAAAAATCAGCTCAGAAGGAATTGGCCAGTAAACCTGGATTATAGCTACTGCTGAGAAGTGCCAGCTGGTGGCTTCTGGAGAACTTCCTTAGGGACAGCCACTATCAGTTTGTCATGGTCCCTGGTCCTTTGAATACAGCAGAGGATTAGAGGATGGCATCTGTGAGGAGCTGGAGGCACCCAGTTACACTAATCCCTCAAAGAGTGGGGAGCTGAGCAGCCTCCTCTCCCTCTGGGCTGCCTCTGCTTTCCAAACTGGAAACACCCCAGGGTGGGTTAACCACTCAGCACCAAGGGCAGAAGCGATCAGATACTCTTGGTAAGAGGTGCGACCTCCACTCACTCGAGTAAGCCCGTGACACATGAGCCTGTGGCATTAAATGGTCTGGAAAATAGTGTTCATCCTTCTGGTTTTTGCCTCTTCTTCACACAGCTCCATTCACTTCTGAGTTTTGTCAGGATGGCAGATGATTATTTTTTAAGCCAAAGCCAAAACTCAACTTTGTTCCCATGGACAGAGAAGATTAAAACAGAACAATTGAGGTTAATAACACATTACCTCAGTGTGAACTTCAGAAATGAGTTAGCTTGATTCCAAAATACCTTGGTAATACTTTGAATGGATTACAGCTTCTTTTTAGGGGAGAAAACAAACCCAAATCCTCCTTGGCTGGGTTTAACTGTCTGTGTCACATTCTGCAAGTTCGTGTTGAGTCAAAACCTCCAGGTTTGCTGTAGACAGATTATAGAAACTCATTAAATTTGGAGCTGGGAACTGAAGTCACTAAAGTAGCTGAAGGCTGGGGAGTGGAAGCAAAGCAATATTTAAAACTGCAGCAGATGTGACTTGTGAATCCAAGAATAACAGCACCTGTCCCCAGATCCCCTCCTCCAATGTTTGCCCCTCTGCATGCAAGGCCAAAGTCAGTTATCTGCCAAAATATTCTCAATTAAAGATTTTCAGCCTGGCATGGACTGCTTGGAGGTCAATAGAAAACACTGCATCAGATTTTTCTGTAATAAAAGATCCTAGAGTCCATGTCTAGACAGAGAAAATCAGGAACAGGCTGAGGCTTAGGCATTTAAATACCTAGAGACTATGACGGTAATTCCAGCATAGCCCACACCCATCCTAATATTATAGGCTCAGAATGTTTTAAGAAGAGCAAATTCCTTAGAGGTCAGCTCCAGTCTCCATCTCTATCCTTGAAAGAGAGAAGTCACATCCTTTGCTTGCAGTGAGTCCTTGTGGTGAAATGGCACCTGCAGCTTTCTCTGGCTGGGGGATGTTTCCAGTCTCTGCTCCAGGGTGACTCCCACAGCAGCAGAGTCACTCAGTCTCTGCATTGAACTCCTCATGCACAAAGTGTCCAGAGAGATGGTTGGCAGCAGCCAGAAATAATCAAAGAGGTGATTGTTTATAAAATAACACAAGTCAGAAGCCCCCGTTCAAACCTGGCTCCTATTTTGTCCAATATGCAAGGATAGACAAGGTTTTTATTTTGTAAAGTTCAATAATGAAATAAATAAGGCAGGAAAATGCTGGAGAAACAAGGTTTGGTTTTATCCTATAAGTTAAGAAGGACAGAACCTACTGGTTACCACATTTATTCTAAACCATTACCCCATAAATAAGGCTTCAGACAAAGACAGTAACTGCTTTTGTTCCATTTTTGCCCACACAAATGTTCCAAAGTCTGTCCAGAAAAAAAATCAGCAGGCTTCCTTGCTAAGTTTACATTTTGATGAAATGACAATTTTTTTCAACAATGAAAAAACCAAAAAAAAAGCAGCAGAACTGCTCATCACACCTGGCTGAAGTTCACTCTGCACTACAGACTTGACTTTGAAATGTTTCCTTGAACTCCTCCATTCCTGCTCTGCTTTCTGGTGCATGGACTCCTGGGAAAAACATTTTTGTTCTCTCTAAAATTGTAGGAAGCTTTAGCTAAATCATTTTTGAGGCAGGAGTGGAAAATTAGAGGGTTAATTGTTTTTTTAATTTTAGTGTCTGGAGGAAAAAAATATCTGGACCTCAGGATTAGCACAAACGAGCAAAAAATATTCTATTTATTTATATATATACATGTGCACATATATGCATATATATATATATATATATATAAAATAGATACATTTTAGATATACCTATATACCTATATCTATATCTACCTATATCTATATAGATATAGGTATATCTATAACATTTACTTCGTTCCTGCCTAAAAACTTTGTCAAACTTAGTCAATTTACCCAAAAGGCTGATTGATTCATTTTGATGCAATCTGTACCAAATACTTGAACCTCTGAGAACTTCTTAAAAACCTAGTGGTATTTCCAAATTTTTCATAGTTCAGTTCTTTTGGAGTTTGTAATTGCTGCTGCGATCTCTGGAGGAATCAATGTTCAGGCAGATAAGCTGCTCTGAAGTTCCTCAAAGCTTAAACTTACATAGAAATTGAATGTACTGTATATAAAGTCTGGTGCTGATGCCACCCATGTAAATTTTATAGCCATGTTCTAAAACAACGGAATTAATCCTTGTTTATTTTCAAACCTGTGAAATAATAGCCAGGCATTTAGTTGTACAATCTTTGCAATAATTAATTATTTCATTGGATCTTGCTATGATCAAGTAGGAAGTCAGAGAAAAAAGGACCATATTTCATTTCTGTTATACTTGCAAACACAGCTATTAGTAGAGATAGAGGCTTGTGAATAAATAAAGATTTACTGCTGACCTCTATATAGACATATTTTAGACCCTTTTATGAGTTGAAGCAAGCAGTTGATTTAGACCTAAGTTAGAATTTGTGTTTTGGCTGTATCTGAAATATCTGCAACCAACTTTGAGGTCTACTCCAATGTGCAAAGTGAATAACCACCATTTAAATTCTGTATTACCTTAATTCCAAACACTTAGCTACATGTCAAAAGACTCATCTAAGCAAACACTTTTTCCTTTTTGTTATGGCTTTTCAGAGACAGAGAAGGAGAAAGACTCAGTTTTCTGAAGAAAAGCAGTGTGTGGGTGTTTGGTACCTCCTTGTGATGACAGTCTGGGCTGCTGCCCTTCCACTGAGCTGTCATATTCCCAGGTGGGCTCCTGGGGCTCCAGGTGTGGCTGCAGCCTGGTGGGGAAAGATGAAAATGCTTTTTGAGACCAGGCCAGATGGCAGAGGGACATGTGGGTCAGTCATGATGTGTCAGGTAATGGTGCCCTGCAGCCCCTTGACCTGGCTCGGCTCCTGGGGCAGGGAGGGACTCAACGACAAATTTAACCTTTTGCTGTTCAAAATGAAACTTAGGCTTGTCTTTAGGTGTTCTGTTTATCAGGTTTGGATTTCCTCATGTTATGTTAAGCTACTGTCTTAGAACTTTTGGTGGTTAAGACATTGTCTGTAAGCTATGCAATAGAGATCTGGTCCTTTGAAACTCTTGTCATATTCCCTTCAAATACTAAAGAAAGCAATAAATGTAGAGATTTCTTTAGAAATGGGACTTTAAAAATCATTCTTTTAAACTTTACATGTGTATTTTATTAAATACTTGCAAGTGTATGTAAATGTATTAAAGCATGGGACTGTAAAATAATGATCAAATATAAGTATTTAGGATGCTCATACTGTAAGTGACAATCCTCATGGTGATGGAATTGCAGTCCAGTTTTATTTCAGTACAGGCTGACTAGAAACTGATGGAAAATTGAGGATAGATGTTCCCCTTACACTCCATAGACTGCCCCAAAGTAATGCCTTAAAGTGAGCTGTTTGCTAGATAAATCTTCTTTATCATCTGTTTGTTTTGACAATGTTACTTCAATGCTCCATCTGTCTGTCCTCTACTAAATTTACCAATGGGGGAAAAATCAATAAACTCTTACTGTCCTGAAGACCCTGTTGCTGCATTAGGAGGAAAAGCATATTTCCTTGGGTATGTAAGGGGTGAGGGGGGTGTGAATTTGAGATATCAAAACTGCCAAGTTTTGACTGCAGCTTGTGCCAGGTGGGGGACCCAGAACTGACCCTTAAAGGAAAGACCAAAACACCAGTGGCACTGGGAAAGAGACATGACAGTGGCAATAACCACTTGGTTTGTCTTTACCAGCAGGGCCATGGTGGATGCTCTGGCAGGCAAAGACTTTCCCTTTGGTGGTTTTCTATCCCTTACTCCACTTTTATCAGCATCCTTTGTTCCCACAGCATCTGCTCTGTCCAAGCCAACCCCAAGGCTGCAGTGGGGCAGGGGCAGCCACTGTTCAGCTTCTGTTTTGTTCTGTCATCTTGTGACTGGGGGCATGTCAAGGGGTGTAACTGGAAATCAGACTGGCAAAACAACTGTTCCAGTCTTTGCACTTCCCCTTCTTGGCCTGCTAAAACTACTTTTTCTGACTCAGCAACCGTTCTCATAACTGAGTATATAAATATACTTTTTCTGCATCAGTTCGACACATGAGGCAGTGAGAAATAAAATGAAAAAGTTTCAGATGCTGTAAGCTTTCTGTGTACCCTTTCCTACATAATCCAAAGCACTGGGTCTGTAGATAAGGAAGAAGCCTGCTGGGATCACAATAAAAAACATTCTGTTTATGCTGCTGATCACTACGATACCTCAGAGAACACTGATGGATGATGTACTTGCAAATAATGTTTACTCCATGGAGAAAACTTTAAAAAATTCTCACAGATTATTGCCCACAATGTGGTTCATTCAGGAGCTCTGGGTATAATGAAATAGTTTGTGGTTCAAAAAAAAAAAAAGAAAAAAAGATCTGTGGTCTTTGTCTGCTCAGATGACATTAAGAATGTAAAACTATGGAAATTTACCAGCAAAAAAGTCAGAAGTTCACTCAGCTGGAGATATCAAAGACATGCCAAACTCAAAAGCTGATATCTAGCACCCCTCACTGAATTTAGAGAAATAAGACTATTCCTAATTTCAATTAATTCATTTAAATACGTGGATCCACACAACCCTAGCAGCTGTCATCCACTGTGATCCATGTCTTTAACTTCTCTTGAGGTCAGTGTCTGCATTTGCTGTCTTTACTGAGATGCCCTTAGCCTGCATCTCAGACCAGACCCACCACTGGACCTTCACCAGGGTACTCTGCTGGATTCAGGTGGAGCTGGGATGTATCCTCCAGAACACGTGGAAATTTTTTGGCTCCCATGTTGCTGCTCAGCACTTTTTAATCAACATGCAAGCTGCAGGGTATCCACCAGGCTGCTGTGTGGGGGGAAGGCACACTGGGCATGGCTGTAAACATGGACACATGTAAATGTTTTGGTGTTGCGTAGGCACAGCTGTTGAGACTTGGGTGCACACACTAAAGCTAAGTGAGCAATAGCTACTCCTTCCAATGACTACATTCCTAATGAATAAATAATATTTGGCCAGGAAAGGAGAAGGAGCTGGACTGAGGGCTGAGTCTGAAGCCTTGTTTGGACTAGGGTTCATATTCCTACACCAACAATTATTTGGGGAATGCAGAGCAGCTCTTATAGAGGATGCTGAAGTCAGATGAGAACAGCAAACGGACTGCTCAGGTACTCAACCAGATAACTGGGTAGTTCAAAGATGTGGTCTGGGTATGGCTTTGGGTCTGGATGTCCTGATCTCACCAGGTGCCCTAACAATAACCTACTGGCTTTCCTAGAGGAGCAAAAACATCTCTCTCTCTTTCTTTCTCTCTCTCTCTCTCTATTTGGTATTTTGACCAGAAATCCTATCCTACCATGGAAACATTTCTTGAGGAAATTTCATCAAAACTGGCATGTCCCCAAGAGAAATCTCCTTTTCAACAAAGTGGCATTTCCCAATGATAAACTATGTTTCTGGAAAATGCCCAAATAACTCTAGTGCTTGGCACCTGTTTCAGTTGCTAAATATTGGATCAAGTGATTCACATTACCATGGAGTACCAAAGATTTTTTCATTATATGATACTTGGAACAAAGGCTCTCTTTTACAGTGCCAAAAAGCACTTGGGACAGGGTGGGAGCCCAGGGGTGATCAGGCCACCAAACATGTGAGACTCCCATGCATGATCAAAACCCTCATGCTTTACCCAAAGTGGAGCACTGGCAGCAATGCCTCCCCGAGGTGTATCTGTCCCTTTCTGCTCTCCCTCCCACATTCCCCTGACATGTTTCTGCACACACAGGTTTAGGGAACTTAATCTGCTTTTAGAAAAACAATCCAATGTGTTTCTATAAAAGTGGTCTTGATCCATCATCCACCACAGCTGAGAAAGTCTAGCAACAGCTCCAGATCAAATACAGGTGGGCAAAGGGGCAAAGCATTGTGGGGATCTTGTTGTGGTGGCAAACAGCAGTCTGAGGGGCAGAAAACCAAAGGTAAAAAGCGTGACCTTGCTTCTATCTCAAGCAGGTATTTGGTGTAAAGATCTGATTCTTTCAGGCTTGATTCAAAACTTACCAATACTCACAGAAATCACTTTTACTGATTTCAGGAGTTCTGGTCTCTTAAAGTTATTCTCTGTTCTAATTTATGTGCAAGAGCCAGATCAAATAATGTTTGCTTTTGGTAGGACAAAAAATAGTAAATCCTTAAGGATATTTTCTTTTCTTCAGAGATTATGAAGCTTTCTTACTCAGATGGAAACCTCAATGGTAAACTTAACCCTAATATTATGCGTCTAATGTCTTTACATAACTAATGATCAGGCATGATTCATCCTACCTACCTGAGATGTCTGCTTTGGGATGGGATAAATGGACCCCAGGCAACACTGATTCTCTTGATGACCTCCCATCTGACCATTTCAGATGAATCCTCTTCCAATTGTTGGCAACAGAAAATAACATCTCTTCAGAGGCACATTAACATTTGTGTCACAATGTTTGTACCAAATTTCTTGATGACTCAGATGGCTTCAAGGGGCTGATGCAAGGCCAGTCTGAAGCTCTCATTTTCTCTCTGTTTATGCACACATATACACACAGAGCTACTTTAAATACATAAGTGCTGAAAGTCCATTTTCTTCCATAATTGGTAGATTCCCAACTACAAAGATTCAACTCCTTGGCACCCTGTGGGGTCACGTACGTGACTGCAAAGTGGATGCTCACTCCTGTTGTAAGCTTTACATCTGCTTAGCACAGCTGTGAACGGCCAAATTTAGTACAGGATGGCAGAGAACTGAGTCCTTAGGAGTTTTATTCTCTTTGAATGCAGATTTTTTATCCCCTCAGTGCACAGTTTAAGCAAGGAGTTTCCAACAGACAATCAAAACATGCCCTTAACCCAGTGAAACTCTTAGGAGAAAAACATTCTCTTTGACAGCAAAACTGATGACTAATTGATAGCAGATCTGACAAAATCATCAGGAAATCATGAGATAAATAAATACAGGTGCATTTCCTTCCTCTTCTCTCCCATTTCAATAGACACAAATTAAATGTAAATGGTTATTAGAAAAAACACTCTGTGTGGCATTTAGTGGCTTTAAGGGCCATTGGAGGCTAATTTTTTTTATTTATTCCCACAGCATATGGAAGATAAATGACAGCACAGCAGGATATGGTGCTATGGAAAGAAACCCTGCCATTTCCAGCTGGTACCCTGAATCAATGTAAATTCATTGATTTCTCTGCTATGGCCATGGATGTGACTCCTTGACATGAGCTCCTGTTCACTGGACCTCACTTTTCAGGGTTGTATAGTCTGCAGGGTTAGGACATCCCAGGGACCAAGAGATAAATAAGTGGCTCTTCCATAATTTTTTCTCAGCTTCCCTGTTGGTGGGATAATTATAGTTTTAAATTACTGTTATTAACTTATTGACCTGTTGCTCCTTGAGGAGAATTCTGTGAAGAGATTTATCCTGGTCCTGGCAAACAGTAATTGTCTGGTTCAGCTCAGATTCTGGAGGCTGCAGAGACTTGGTCTGGCCTTGTCAGAGGTCCTCATACTGGTGGACTTAATGGTGAATGAGTTTCCCATTCTCTCAGTTTTCAGGACCATCCTAAAATGCAGAACTTGAGCACTTGTGGAGAATTGTAGGCCTTGTAAGTTTTTTCTGCTCAAATAGGATGAATACTGAACAACTCAGCTCCTATTTTGGAATGTTACCACAGAAACCAACAGATTTTGGGGGTGTTGGTAGGACAGAGACTTTAAAATATTTTTTTCAACACTTTGTCACTTTCTTTAAATTTGGGCCAATAAAGTGAATCCAGAGCAGTGCGACTGCAGAGAGCTGTGAGGCTGAGAAGAACCCTGGGCTCTTCTGCTCCAAGGAAACCTCTTGAGAAGGCAAAAACCATTACAAAGGTCATTGAAGAGAAGGCAAGCTTGGGATTTTTGTTATCTGAGTATGAATGTAGCACTTTACACCACACAGAGGTCAACATCTGGGTTAGTCCTTGTGTCTTGACAGATTTACTTCTCAGATTTGACACCTATTCCCAGATGGAATGAACTGCTCTGTGGAAATTCCTTTTTCTCTCCACTGACTACAGAGATAATCTAAACAGTTTAGCTGCAGATATCTACCCTGACAGTAGCCAAGGCAACATTTAATGCACCAAGTGAACCAGCAGAAGCAGCAGCTTATGGAGATCAGAATGGGATCTAAGTTAACACTGTGAACACCAAGCCCTTGACAAAGCTGTGCTGCCACATCATTTTTCACTGCAAGAACTTGATGCAGAGAAATGCAACATTCTTGCTGCTGAAATCACACTGCAATGATGCCTGGGTCAATACATAAATGTAGGAAAGGCTGGAGTCTGTCAGGCTCCCAGAGTCAAGTGCAGAATCACTTTCTGTCCATCACTTCCTGCAAAGACTCCAAACTAGGTTAATTATTGGCTTGTTTCCAGTTAGGAATTAGTTGCAGTTGAGTCATTGCTGCTAGGGCTAAGTCTCAACCTGAGGAAAGTATTTCTGGGAAGAAAATCCTTGTTAGTAACTACTGGAAAACCTGTCTCATAAAAAAACCAATCTAATTCCTGTGGGGAAAGTAAGGGTTAAACACGTGTGTGGCCACTGTGGCTATTCCTTTGCCAGACTGCCCTCTGGGGCTCTAGTTTGTTCTGCCTTCCCAAGGCTCTCCCAGGGAATGACTGGATGCCTTTTCCTTGGAAGTCAAGGCAGAAATTTGACAGTATGAGCATAAATGAAAAGCTCTTCAATCAAAGGATTAGCTCAAAGAGAGAGTGAAAGGAGTGTGTCCCAAACATATCAATATCAATGAGACTGCTCTAATATGCCTTGATATACAGTTGTGCAGACCTATCAAAGGTGTTAGAGACAGCTAAAATGGGAAGAAGAATCCTAAAGTTCAGTAAAGTCACAGATCAAATCTTATTAACACCTGTCACTTACGACACCCACGTCATGAGGAATTAGCACCTGTTGGCACAAATCCCACATGTACACAAAGCAAGTAATGCACAAAAGGCAAAAAAAGGAATGAATATTAAAGCAATCACTCAAAGGAAGGATTCATCTCCTGATCCTAACTGCGCATGAAGTAAAAAATAAAATGTCTGTAGAGAAATTTTATAGGCAGAAAAGCAGCTGGGTACACCAGGGACCAGAGTCAGAGCGTGGAAGCTGTGAAGAGCAGATGAAGAACTCAGTTTGATCAAATGGGGATGATTAAACGTCAGAGAACTGAGAAATAATGAATACTTAGATGAGTAATGGGGCTAAACACTGATTAAAACTAAGCACCTGTTTAGAGAGAAAACCAATCATTTTAAAGTACCAACAAAAAGAAAAGTTGAAGTCAGAGCAGTGACAAATATTGCTGTGACAGAAAGCTCCTACAGTACTCTGGTTGGATAGAGATAACAGAGGTAAATAACTTAAAAGTCATGAATTCCAGGAATGTGTGTGTTTGATTTTCTCTCTCCTACAGTACAGGTCAAAAGGACTGGAGTTGGCAATCATGTTGGTGGAGATGAAAAGACCAGAGGAGAGCTAGGGAAAAGAGGAATTGTTCTGTGTCTAATTTACCGTGAGATGAGGGAACACATAGCGATGAGCCACAGAGTCATCTTTCACTTTTTGCTGCTCTGCACAGCTGCAGTGCCAATACTATGTCTGTCATCCATTAACTTTTGGTGTCTATAAATGTCCAATTGCCCCTTGCTGGCAGCAATGATCAAGTATATGAAATTCTCCTAATCTCAAAAAAGACTACTGCAGGCACACCCTACCTCTGCTGATCACTCTGACTGGCTTTATGGCCCCCAATATAAGCACTAATCAATAATTTTATATTGAATTTGGGGACACAACAGCCTTTGGGAATCTGCTTTTCCAGCTTGTTGTGTCTGTGTTTGCTGGCCATCCTCCTCATCCAACCCAACAGTTTTCATTTTCCCCTGGCCATATGAAGCCAAGGATGAGATTGTGTGCATGGAGATGTGTCTCTATAAAGGGAGGGTTGGCACTGCACTTTTTACTGAGGGAGGTACAGATGCTGCAGCCTACTCACTCTCTCTTCTCTCTTGGACTCCTACACTCAGCAGCTAGAAATACCCCAGAGACTGCACTAACCTACGCTGGCTGGGAATGGTGCCAAAGTGGCTGTTGGCTGAGAGTTGCTGAAATCTGCTTTAGCGTGGCCTTTCATACCCTTTGTTCGACCCTCCTGTACCCTGGGGGATTAGTAGCCCTCTGAGCCTCATTATACCATCCATCAAAGAGTCCCCACATGAGGGTAAATCTCAGCTGGCCAAGGAGAGCTGGAGGTTGGGCAGCACAAAGACCTTCATTCACTCTCCACCAGAGGCTCTTAATTTTTAGGCTTGCTAACTGCTTATATACAGTTTGAAATGCTCAAAGCAACTGCTTCCTGGGATAAGGAATCAGAACAAACAAGTAAACAGAGAAGCAATGTTAGCATGTTTCTGCCCTACTATTAAAAACCGTTTTATGACCTGAAAAGGATATGCCGACTGATTTTGGCAGTGATCACTCATCTAATCTACTCTGCACATACTTGCATCTGTCTTCCTACTTACAGCATTAGCTGACACCATGGGACTCTGTCTTTATTTTCTTCAACAGATTTGTAGTGGGTTCTCTAGAACTAAAAATAAACAAGCTCTCCTGGGGAATATGTTTGTCTCCTCAACCCCCACGTGCAGGTTGCAGCATGATTCCTGCTGGCTGTTTGGAGATTTATATTCCAGAGCTCTGCACAGACCTGCCAAGTGGCAGGATGGGAGTGGAAACCAAGAGATGAATTATAGATGTTGCTGGGTGTTTGCAGCAAAAGGAACACTGACTTCCATAGAAACATGGGGGCTGATCTTGCTTATCCTTTTTCATTTGATACTGAAATTGTCTTTGTGGACTACAAGACCTTCTACAATGGGATTCCCCTGTTGGCCAGGCATCTCCACACCAGCTCTGCTGCAAAATATGGTGAACTATAAACTGATCTGAATTACTTTGTTCATACCTATCTCAAATAGGGAAACTCATTCCTTTTTGCACGCACCTTCAGATCCCTCAGAGTCAAAACCTTTGTGCCTGCAGAACTTGATATTTAGGACAGAGGCTATAAGCTCTACTTCACTATCTGGGTCCATTTGATGTACTTAAGGGATTTTATTTTTTAATTATTCCATTTGGAGGGTTGTCATACATGAAGCATTCTGAATCACAGAATGACAAAACAAAGTCTAGGCTGAAAGAGACCTCTAGAGATCACCTAGTCCAACCTTTTGTGGAAAGCAGACTTTAGATTAGGTTATCAGGGCCTTGCCGAATCAAGGCTTGAATATTTCCATTGAGGAAGACTCTTCTGCTTTTTTGGGCAACTGGTTCCAATGTTTAATTGTTTTCAGAGTGAAGCATATAGTTTATATCCAGGTGGAATTTCTCTTAGATCCAGTTGTGCCCCTTGCCTTCCGTCTTCTCACTGTTCATCCTTGTGAAGAAAGTTCCTTCTTCTTTATAACTACCATTAAATACTGGAAGATTATGATTAGATTCCCACTAACCTCCTCTTCTCAAGGCTTAAAAAACCCAGTTCCTTCAGCCTTTATTCATATCAACTTGTCCAAACATTTTGTCATGCTGAGATTGTCTCCAATTTTTTAGCAGCTCCAAGTCTGGTCTTGGCACTTATTGGTCATGTTGAGTCAGGAACAGAACACAACCATGCAAAAAATGACTTGTCTCCTGCTTTATATAGCCCAAGGCAGCTTTGCAACAGTGGTGTAAGAATGTCTTGGGCTGTAGAGCTGGCTGTGAGTCCTGCAGTCAGTTTTTGAGGCTGCCAGCCTGACACAGCTCAGCTCTGCTAAGCACACACAGCGCATACGAAGTCCCTCCCTTGGAAAGCTGGTTTATCTGATCTCTTTAGAATGCTTAGGCCATATGGTGCTGATTATTTATGAAGATAAAAGTGTGTATTTTTCTCTGTCTAAAAATAACCAGACTTAGGGAAGGAAGATGCTTTTGTGTAAATTATTTAAAAATAGGAAAGCTGCTAATCTCTGGAGAAAACCCTTGCTAGTGTTGGACGTGGTTCCAGGAAGCCTCTGAGAGGACAGGACCAGGGGCCTGTCTGCTCAACCATGGTTCAACAAAGTCCTTTTACACCCTCTGTGTGAGCACCCTGACTGCTCCCTCTTGAGCTAGTGCACATTTCTGCAGAACAGCTGATGGAAGGCAGCTGCAGGGCAAATATAACACATGGTATTCCCTGTGGTGGCTTCTTTCCTCCCCCTGTGCTCTGAGATTTTAACAATTTCCCTTAAACTCTCACAGAATGGGGCTCTAATGAGGATGGAAGGCTGAAGGCTGACCATCTGTGACTGCTCAGACTTATTTTATTCATGGGTTTGGAGTCTAGGCCATCATGGTGGAGGTTGCTCTAAGCTGCCCAGCAGCCTTGGGCAAGATGAACAATGTGGACTATGTGGTGAGGAAATTCAGGTTTAAGATGGGTTGTCCAGCTAAGGTCTACACTGGGTTGGATGAGGAGCCCCCTGGTATGGTTGAAGAACATAAACCATTCCTCTCTCTGCTCCTCCTTCTCTGCTTTCAGGCTGATGTCATAAGCAGGACAAAGCACAGCCTGTGGCTCCTGGCAGCCACCATGTGTCCCCTCCATCTCTGCCACCCTTGGCTGGCTGTGCTGCGCTTGGCACAGCACAGAAGGCAGCCAGGCAGTGGTTACCTTGTCCCTGGGAGTGTTTGACTGTCCTAGAAACTGTCCTCCCACTGTGCCTACCCTGCCAAAGGATTTCATGAGGTTAAACACAGTAACACTTAGTAAGGTCCCAGATACAAGTGTGGGTATGGTGGAAAATGTGACTGCTGTTCATTCTAGTTCAAATAAACAAACAATTAAATTTTGAATTTCTTCTCTGTTATGACACCTTTCCTTGTGACTTTCTCTGTCTTTTTTTGATGCTGAGCAAGAAAACCTGCTTATAAGATTTATAGTTACATAGAGTTCTCTCTAACAAGGACTTTCCATGGCATGATTCATAGCCTTCCTTCACTCCCTTTCATCCCAGTCTCATGCTGTAGGAAAGTGTTTCTTCAGGGTGAAATTGTGAGGAGACCAGATATTTCTGTCTCCCTGACATTTCTCATTACAATCTTCTTCATTCCCCTAAATGGTTTGTTTCTGACTGTCAGCATTGCACAAACTCTTTGATGACATTTAGCTGAGCTTTGCATCGGTTATTTGGGTGTAACAGAGCCATGAATGGTTTTTATTGATACTATTGTCATTTTCTGCAATTGCTCTGGGAATGCAAAAAGCCATTATTCTGCATCTCAGTTTCTCTCCATGGTAATCCCTGGCCTGGCAGTCCACTGTCTCATTCTAGCTCCCTCCAGTTTCACAGAAGATCCACATTTTTGTCCCATTCAGATCCTACAGGCTTTCATGGCTGCAACTGCTGCACTATGGCAGCACCTCTCCATTTCATCCGCCCAACATTTCCATGAAGAAGTGAAAATACAATTGCACCCATGCTGTACATGGGCACCTGGAACATAAATGGAGCCTATAATTTGTCTTTGATTGCATTTGGGAAGTCTGTGGGAGGTCAGCAGCTTAGCTCAAATTACCCCCTTGGAAGCAAGCGTTCTCACTGCTGGATGACCTCTTCATCTTTAAAACTACCTCCTTCCAGCCCTCTGGGACCTCATCTTTTGCTTCTGTTTCTCAATCAGTGCTTTCACAGCAGAGCTCAGGCTCAGAGCCTGGCTCTGGGCTGCAGTACAGAGCTCTGAACTGGCACTCGGTCAGGGAGAGGACTGCCAAGGAGTGTGGTGGATTACAGCCAGCCCCAGCCACATGGCATCTTCTTCCTGTGCTTTGGGAGCAGGACCAGGGCATTAGTCTTTCCCTCCTTTCCCTCCTTTCCTTCAAGTTCCCAGCAATATGGAATTATCTCAGTCATGTCTCATGGGAGACCCCTTCCCTTATGCATTCCTTCAGAGCTCCCTGATTGAGGTGCAGTCAATGAGCTGCCATACCACGTCACAAGTGTAATAATGATTACTATGGAGCACAGGGGTTTTGAGATAAAATTCTTAGACTTTGGCTTGACCTATGATAGAAGACATGAAAAGCTCTTGAATCAGGATTCTCTGCTCATTCAAAACAGGTTGATGAAGAAACTGTTCTATTTGCCACCTTTTCTTCCTCTGAAGGACCCTGTGATTACATAATGACAGGTAGTCAGGAAAAGAGATTTAGTCTCTGCTGAACAACAGGTACATTCTGTTTTCATGCTGGTAGCAGAGTTGGTGCTATTGTTTCAAATCCTCACAGGATATGCATTAATGAGTACCAAGAGTGTGTTCCACAGATCCAGTGCTTATCCCTGACTCATTTCTCCAACATAAAGACTGCCAGTGGAATTTCTCCTTGGAGAGTTTAACAAGCTGGGGCTTTTGTTTGGGAACAAAGCAAGCCTTCAAAGCAACAAGTTGCAGAAATATGTTGTATGTCATAAGGGAGAAGCATTATTTCTGTGTGGGTAAGAGAGTCCTTCTGGGGTTGAAAGAGCATCTCAAACATCATTAAAGATATTCTGGTAAGGTGACCTCCTGGCTACTATCTTCTATCACAAGCAATTCCTAATTGTCAGAAGTCATCCTTTGTGTTGTTGCAGTCGATTTCAAGGAGTAGGAAGAGTAAGGAATTTTCCTCCAGGCAAAGAAAGGTAACTGGAGATTTACACATGTTTTCAATGGAAGTACACTAAATCCGTATGTCTACATTTGGAAGCATTCTCTGTTGGTTTTGGACATGGAAATAATGAAGTTGAGATTTCTATTTTGCAAAAAAACCAAATTCTAAAGGACGGAAATCAGTCCACAGAGCAAATCTTGGATTTTGTCCTACATTTCTTTTGGATTTAAAGAACTTTGAAAGGTACGTTAATTTCAGCCCAGAGGAGATAAAAAACCTGAAAAATTCTTATTCCACTTCCAACTAACTAGCAGAAAAGAGGACTGCCTTTTTTTCGGGTTTGTTTCCAATACATTTCCCAAATTCTTGTTTACTCATATATTTTGAGATTTTTTTCTTGCTGGAACTTTATTCTTTGTAGAAGTTTTAATGCCTATCCCTAAGCTCAGAAATAGCATGGGGCCCTGCTCTCATCAGATAAGCCTCAGCAATTTTACTTAAAAACTTCTCTTTAAGTGTTAGTCAACTTCAGGGCCTGCAGACTGGGAAGAGAATATGTGGATTTTTCAGAAATTGTACCAACACATCAGGTTAGAGCTGAATTTAAGTTCTGTGAAATGAAGATTCAAACCAATAGAAATATTTCCATATTTAAGCATTCCAATGAAAACAATTTTAATTGGAGCTATTCCCTTGCTGGGTTTATAAGCCAAACACTGCATCATTTTGCTAGAAAAAAAGAGCCAGATTTCTTAGCTTCCAGTAAATTTCACAGTCTATTTTCATTCTTTATGTGGAGTGAAATACAGTAAGTATGGAATGACAAAAATTGAAATGCAAATTAAATTTTTAAAATTATTTGCTGTGAGAGATACAGAAATGCAAATGCAAATGCAAGAATATGATCTCAAGGTTGAACATTTCCTCTGCTTAATTTCAAATCAGAGAGGAATTTCTGTACTTTTGAATTGCATCCTATGTCTGATGTTTGCAGTGCTATCCCTGGTGTGCAATACAAAGGGGTGTTAATTATTTAATGATGTGGACAGGCAGTCTATGGCAATGGGGAGAGTGGGAAATAAGAAAGATGAGCAGAAGGAAAAAAGACAGCAATGCAATGTAAACAATGAACTTTTAAAGCTCTGTCCTGAAAAAACTTCTGGATTACCACAGCAACAAAAGCCAGGATCATGGCAGGGGCAGCACCTCCATCACCCTCAAAGGCTGTGGCTGATGAAGGGAAGTGTCTGGGATGTGCTTTGCAGGGTTTTTTTTTGGGATCCTTTGCCTGGAAGTTTGGAATCTGTTCCCTTAGCTGCAGATGCCTTCCAAGAGATGCATAAAGGTTCCTTCTGGCACCCACCTTTTTACTTTGGCAGAGCCTGGACCCTTCACAAACTGCTTCCCAGAAGAGCACTGCCTATGCCAGTCCTGAGGAATGATCTTCCATACCTAACCCAGGCTTGAAGCCAAAATAGACCTTCACAGCATGTTGTTTCTCTACTCAGACAATAAATACCACACCAGTGCCCTCTCTCAGACCCCAGACCACAGCCAAAACAGTTTGGGAGACCCAACCAGAGGACCAAGGAAGGTGAGGTTCCAGAAATTCTGTAAGATCTTGCAGTGTCAGGAATTTATTTTAGGATTTGAAACTGGATGTTATCTTTGTGTCTGCATGAGTCTTGAAAGACAGCTCTGTAGACAACACTATAAATCACTTTGGTAATGAAGCAATTTCCATCTAAACAAGTTTGTGAGCTTCCAATGAAGTTGCCAGGGGCTGGGTTTTTGTATTTGGTGGAAGCATGTCTAGATATATATTGCTTCATAGCATTTTTCCTACATGTTAGGGCTTGGGAGAATGAAATAATTTATACACCAAGTAGAAATAATAAATTATAAGAGAAAGGGGCTTAAAATTCACCATACAGAAGAAAAGATGGATCATTATAACTTATTATGAAGTTCCCTTACTGCCAAGCTTTGAGGTTCAATGCCAGAACATAATAAAGCCAGCGAAGCTCAGTGATTAAACTCTGCTTCCTCAACCCCTTTAAATGCAGATGGGAAAAGTCCAGGGAGGGGATATGACTTAAATGGTGATGGGAGGGAATGGTAATAATGCCGAGTCAAGGAGAAGTCATTCTGAAACACACCTTGGGGAGAGCAGGTGTGGTAATAAATTAACTCTGTATACTTCAAGGCAGGGCCAGAAAGACACAGAGGAATTCCAGCAAAGAGTAACTTGCACATGGCAGAGCCTGCCAAGCAATAACCTGCTGATTGTAGGATCCATTCTTGGAGAAGCTCCATGCTCAAAACACCCACAGACAATTGAACAAACATGGCCAGACTTGTTCCTGCACTGCAGCCCCTTTCCAACACTGGTGCTTTTCCAGCATGGTACATTGATCTATCAGTGAATGTGTGGTGCACCCTGGCTGTGGGGGCATTGAAACAAAAAGTGCCCTTGGAGAAGTTTTGAATCCATCTATCCTTCCATACCTACTCTGAAATAATCACAGTGCCACCTAGCCTGTTTAGGGACCCATGGCTGTGGATCTGACATCCATTGACAGAAAATGGTACTTGGGGAGCTGCAGCAGCCTGACCTCCACAGCTAATCCAGGCAGGGATTTAATCCCTTTTCTTCCTTCATACAGTGGAGGGTAACTCAAGGAAGGAATAAAGGTTTTGAAGTACAATGAAGTTCATGCTGCCCTGCTGTGTGCCCTCATCCTGAGAACAACCATCACAAAAACCTGGTGGTGCAGCTACTTTAAAAGACCTAAGAATTCAGTATCCTGATGTCTTCACCCTCAGATTCAATGATGCACGCAAATAGTCTCATTACTCCTCATTTCATCCTCCTTCAATGTTTTATAAACCAGGTATTGAAAATCAACGTAGGAATTTTGAAAATTGTGTCCAGAACCAATCAGGAGAAACCCAATCCAGCATCAACAATTGCTGGACACTTTTATGGTTACATCTTTAAGGAACAACAACAACAAAAAGATTTTTGTAGCAGTTGCAGCAGTTGAATGTTAATCACACCAGACTATGAAGTTTTGTTGACATTTGTGGACCCTGAAATTACATGACCTAGATTCTGCATCTCCTTTTGCTCATTTCAGAAGTCCAGATTTAAGAAGCAGCTCTCTGCTTGTGACATTTTAATGATCTGCAATTTACACAAAGAATGGGACGTTCAACTGACAGCTTTCAACATGGCATTTTTGATAGGAAGTTTTACTGTGCAATCCCTCTTTTCAACCTGCATCCACGTGCTGAAAATGTAAGAAGTTCTATATATTCAAGGGTGATAAGATTGAACCTTAAATGGAAATCAGAGTGCATTTCCATCTCTCCTCCCCTAGTATGCTTTGTTTATATAGTATGCTTTGTTTATAGAGATGTCATGGTATACTCAAATATAGCCTTCTACTTGTTAACACTTACGAAAAACATCTCAGCTCAATTGTAGAAAAGTGGGCAATTTGCCTGTCTAGATTTCTGAAAATAAAGAATTTTATAGTGAAAAAACCTCAGATAAACTTCTCAAAAAGCTACAGTTTGCTTTAGGTCTGAAATATCAGTAGTTTGTTTCACTTTTCTTTGTGAGAAACTGACTGTGAAACATATTTTTCTAGTCTTTCCCAGCTGAAGGATGCAAGATCTCTTTACTTAATGGATTTTACATGGGAGTTAATGGGAGAAAGGTTGGTGGTTTTGCTTTCTAGGGACAAGTTTAATTCTAAATATTATCAAGTACTATAGAGAAATCAATGGTCAAGGTATAGAAAAATTATGTTCTTGAGGAATAGCCGATCATATCTGTCAGGAGCAGACAGCACTTCCTTGACATGCAAGGATACACAACAGCCCAGCACATTCTGACTCAGAAATGGAGGTTTTATCACCAGGGCATGGAGTAAGGAACAGCCTGGAAAAGGAGAGAAAAGGAAATGATATCTCCATGTGGTTAGGTAGAGGATAACAATGTGTAAGAACTAAGAGGTTCAAAAAATGGGAAAGAAAATATGCTGTGTGCAACTCAAAATGGACAACTCAGAAAGTAGCTAGGATTGGCCAAAAGAGGTGAACAATCTTAGAAAAATTAGGCAGGTGTCCTGAGAAGAGTAGAATAGTGCAGCACCTTTCCAGGAGAAGGTGAGGAAGCTTTTAACTACAAATGTGAACCTGAGGTATGGAGGGACAGCCCCTGGTCCCCTGGCAGTCACCTGCGCTGAAACTGGTGACATCAGAAGATTCATTACACAGAACCTGGGAGACATTGCAAATGGGACAGACATCCCTCTTGGTTGTAAAGAGAAAATGTTCTGGGGAAGAGAGGGGGATCCTTTGGCTCTGTAAATTTGGAAGGGAAAGGAAAAAGGGAAGCCCCTCTTCATCTCAGCTCATATAACCATTGTGTGTTCATGTATGATTCCAGCTCAGAAAGACTGCTGGAATGCACCTTTGAAATATTGAGGTGTAAGATGTTTAGCAGCTACAACTTCTGCCTGTCTTTCACTGGACAACACAAATGTCTTCTCCTTAAACCTCTGTTTGCAATGTGGGAACACAAGGGGCAAAGCTTAATGAACTCTGTAAATTTGTTATCTGAATACTCCCAAAGGTCCATAAAATCATGATCTTCCAAACACAAAATAAGAAAACTGAGTTGTTTGGGTTGGTTTTTTGGTTGATTTTTTTAAAAGGCATCCTGTAAGAAAAAGCACCTATGAAAGAAGCATTTCCCTAATGTAAAGAACAGGAAAGAAGTGGAAGTAAAAAACCACAAACGAAAGTTACAAGTTTTAAATATAATAAGTAATTGATAGGAAAAGTTAAAGAGTCAATAGAATGGCAACAATTGCCAGGACTACAAACAATAGGAAGAACTATTTTAAGGCAGAAAAGAAAAGCTAAGGTCAAGTATAAGGTTTAGTTGAGGTGTTGGGGCATGGGTTGGACTTGATGATCTTGAAGGTCTCTTCCAACATACTCATTCTGTGAATTCTGTGAATTCTGTGAATAAGTTATCCAATGGGTTCAGATATAAAATAATACAGTAAGCATATATAAGATTAAAAATTCTAAAAAAACCATTATCTGCAGATATTCCTGTTCTATATTTGAAAGATACAAAACAAAAGGTCTAAGCTCAAATAATGTTGTGGATTAAAAAATAATACTATCCGTATCAAAAGAAGATATAAAGCAGAATTTGATACCAGATTTCTTCAAATAAACAAATCAAGAAAATAATTTACATTACGTTTCAAGAAGAGATGAAGGAAGAATTGCCCAGATCTGCTGGAGTTAGTTGATAATTCATCCTGGTAAATAAAGGCAATTTGTATCTTCAGACAATTTTTTTATTATTCCTGTGTAAGAGAGAAGAGGGAGAAACCAGAGAGCATCAATCAGTCTGATGTTTCTTATGGGCCAGGCAGTGGGGCAGTAAGTTCAGGACTCTGTCAGTGAAGAGTTAGACCTTAAGAAGGGAATTGATGCCAGGCAAAATGGTTTTAATGGAAGGTACAGCTTGTTAAACAAGCCTGTTATCTCTTTTTGATAAGATTATAGGTTTGGATGATTAAGACAGCTGTGCTGAGGAAACCTTTGGATTTCTCCAGGGCTCTTCACTTAATACTGCCTGACACACTGATTAAAATCTTGAATTAAAGGTAATCAACAGGGCAAAAAATAGATGGATGAAAAACTGTCTCACTGACACACCTGGAAATGGAGTTATTAACACAGCTAGTGCTGGGTAAGGCCATTAGTAGAGGACTCGTCTGGTCACCAGCTCTTGGTCAGATAACATATGATGCTTTCACCTCTCATAGAGCAGGTGATATATATTTGCTTTTTAACACATGTTATGAGAGGAATGATTAGAAAGGTGTGGTTTTTTAGCTTTCATCCAGAAAATTAAGGCTTATAATGTCTAATGAAGGTGCAAGGACAGGACAGAAAGAATACAAATGTCTCTGCAGGAGATATAAAAAAAATAAATAAATGTTTGTAGGAGAGTCATCTTTTCTTCAGACACAACACTGGATGGTTCATGAACTAAATATTTCATCTGACTGAGCTGACAGATATGGGACAAACAGATATGGAAATAAATGAAGACCAGAAGAGGATCAGACCCAAACACTAATTGAGAAATAATGAAATAAACCTTTCTTTAGAAGATACAAAGAATACAATCTATTCAGGTTATTTGTGAGTCAGTGGGAATGAGGGATTTGATCCCATCTGTGTCTCTGCAGATTGCTGAGAACCAACATCATATAAAAGAGCCTGTTATGTAAAACTGATCCCTTCCTGAAGAAAAAGATGAATCAAGAGGCCTCTCAGGGTCTCTCCCAGCCTTGTATTCTCTTATATTGTGATATGATGTGTTTTAAGTTAGAAAAAAAATGTCAATGTCCTAGTTGTGAGATAAATTAGATATTGAAGCAGCTACCAGTAAAGGTGCTGAATTCTTCTTCATTTGAAGTCCTTTCAAGGAGATCAGCTATCCTCATTAAACACAAGCTTAGTCCAGATTTTAGGGAAGATTGCAGTGGCCTGTGCCACCCTGCAGGATCCATCTCTTAATCCACAGAATGGGAATATTTCTGTCAACCTGTCTTTGCTATTTGCACCTCCATGCATCTTCTCTGATACTTTAAGCAGTATCTGAGCATCTTTCTGTCTTCCACTATTTTTTGTATTCTTGTGTATATAAATATAAATATAAATATAAATATAAATATAAATATAAATATAAATATAAATATAAAATATATGCACATATATGTGCACACACACATACACAAATGTAAAATGACACTCCTGGGGTTAAATTTCTTCGAGGTTCTTCTTTAATATACAGCATTATCTTCACCAAGTTACCTCTGGAACTATAAATCTGGACTTTTCTGGGGGCTGAGTTATTTTAAAAAGCCTGAGGGGTGGGAAAAAGCTTTCAGCTGTATCTTCAGGCTGCTCTGTAATTCTCCTGAAGTCTCCTGGGACACATCTTTACTTTGCCAGCCTTTGTGCCTGGCTTGGGTCTTCTCATAGGGAGCTATTTTAGTTTTCTTCCAAAAAGCTTTTGTCAGGGAAATCTCACCACAGCTAGATGCTATGAACATTTTGTACCTTCACTAAGAGAAATTATGTTGGAATTGAGTCCTCTCATTTAACTGAGAGGTGAATAGGTGGGTGTTGGGGTGCAGACCTTGGGCTCAGTGCTCTGCTCTGCCCCTGTATGAGCTGCAGGGAAGCACCCAGAGGTCCTGGTTACCCCTTTCTTTACTCTGATACATGAAGAAATGCCAGTCATCCTGGGTAGATTTCCAAGAAAAAAATTGCCTTAGAAGAAAACTGACATGTCTTTGCTTCTGAGCTGTCATGTAATTATTATAATGCAATCTTTTCTCATATTTTACTACATTATTTCATGTTTATAGAGAAGGTTGGAAGTAAAGCACACACTTTGATTACTTTGCAGAACCCGATGATTAGCAATATTCTTACAGTCTAGGTTTCCCAACAAATAATTGCCTGGTTATGGCTTGTTTGGAGTAACATATTCTTAAATTATTGTGATTTTGCCATCAAAGACTTTTCTCTTCTTGTGCCTTATTTTTTCAAGCAATATCCCAAGGAGTATCATCCTGTAATAATTTAGCAATTTGGCAAGTCAAGACTGTAGCACTAAGAAAAATATATGGAAGTTTTGGAAAATGTCAGAAATAGTGATGTGGAGAATACAATAATCAAAGATCACTCCCTCTGAAGTCACTGTCCTTCAAGATTCACTCACAGGAGCTCTGAAACTGAAAATTCCTGGGGTACCAACAATGATTTAGGGTACTAGAAAGTTAGGAGGGACAATTTTATTTTCAATGAAGCTCCACTTGGCTCTTCTGACTCAGGGAGAAAACCTAGGACTGTTATTTTATTACCATTATTAGTAGTACTTTGCCTTTTTTGACTAAGCATTAACATTTTTTTCCCTTACCAAATTAGGCTTCTCTGTTAGTATAGTCCTTTTAATTTTTTTTAAAAGAATGCATGCTTTCAAATCAGTGTGCATACCTATTTTATTTTTTGAATTCATTATAGGTCTTTAAAAGCACCTTCTGGTTTATTACTCCTGAAGTAATTATTAGAAATATGAAGGTTCACAGTGTCTTGTCTCCTGCTGATCATGTTTCTATTATGAACATCTTAGAGAAAAACTGACAGCTGAGTCTGCTCTATACCACAAAACTGAATTCCCACTGATTTCAGTGGGAGCAGGGTAGCATCAGTTGATTCCTACTGATTTCAGTGGGATGTTAGGAGATGTCTAGATAGGAATTAGAAACCTAAATACTTTGTTGTAGCAGGGATTTAGGGACTAATAAGATGGATTTCTGCAATAAGCTGGGAGCTCATCAGCAGGAGGTAACTAAGGAGAAGAAAGACATGTAATAGTCAGATAAAAGCTGAACATCAGCCATAGAAATGGTGCAGGTGTGAGGAAGGCAAAGACATTCCTGGAGTGCCTCCAGCAGGGAAGCGTTAAGTTGTGCTGCAATGCTGCACCCTGCTCCTCACCCCTTTGAAAAGAAAGATGAGTTTATAGTGCAGAGTCACAGAGGGGTCATGGTGGTGGCTGGGGAAAGGAGAGCTCACCACTTGGAAAGAGTCTGACCCAGCTGGGAGCTTGTCCCATCCTGCAGAAGGATGAGTGAGAAGAGGTGTGGCTGTCAGCTGTAAACACGCCACTGGGTCAGCACCAGGGAAATATCAGAACGAGCTGATTTGAGGAATACAGATATAAGGAAAATGAGGCACTAACTGCTTATGGATAAATGTCTGAAAGTTAGAAAAATGCTCCTAACCTCCTAACTGTTTAATTGTTGCAGCAATTGTTGAAATTCTGGAAGAACCTCCAGTCTGTAGTTTTGGGGAGTTTTGTTTAGAAGAATGATCAGCTTTTAGATGCAACTTGATGACATGTGGCAGCTGGAGATGAGATTGGTCCCAGCAGATCCTTCCATTATCCTCTTCCTAGGGATTGTTAAGGATTGTTTAAACACAGGATTGTCCCCTGTCTCAAGCAGGCAGGGGTTTCCAGTGGAGACTAATTCCTGTCAACATTTTATATGCGACCAGAAAAGCCTGGGTCACCACAAAGCCTGCCGCTGTCTCCAGTGTGAGCAGTCCAGGGAGCTCTCCCATTTTTCTGGGGTAAAAAGCCATTCCTGAGGATGACTGAGGAAAACTCAGGAGTATAAATAATTGTCTGTGCCATTTTTTAAAGTCTCAACAAAGATGCTGCTGCAAGAAGTAGGACAAAAGAACAAAGAAGGAATATGAAGCCAGGTCTTTTGCAAGAGATGGGAAAAAAGACTTCTGTCCTGCATGTGCCCTTGGGACTATTTATCTTGTGAAAATCTGGTGTTTGCTCTCATTATTTATTACTGCTTTCTCCTGAAATAAGCAATACTGAATGTGGAGCCCAAGGTGAAATAAAACTTTTTTTAGTTGGTGAATTGAAACAGTCTAATGGCCATCATTCTGACCTGCTGGCTTTTGTTCTGTCATTCTGAGAATGTCACAGAGTGGCCAAGTCAAGCCTGGCTCCCAGGCTAGCTTGCTCAGCTTGAGAGACCTGAGTGTGCCCAGAGGGTGTCTGCTTATATTTAGCAAGCTGAATATAGCTTGTGAAATCTCATCATTTCCACTGAGCCTTACAGTGCTTAGACTGGAGCAACTTCAGTGCCTGTCAAATGAGGCTTTAGGCAGATTTGCTAATGACCTTGAGAGATGGACAACACTGGAGCAGCTCTAAATGAACAACATTTTCAATTTGAGCATCTTCCACCTTGCAGAGCACTGCTCTGCCATGATCTCTCAGTTAAAGTGAGGGAGACTGAGGCACAGTGGCACCTTACAAGAGCCTCTTTTAATTAAAAATAAAGCACACCTATGAAGGTATTTTGCTGCTTGTTTTGTTGAACATATCTACCCACTCCCTTCAGCCATTCTTCTCATCCTGAGAAGTAGCTCAGGCTGTTCAGCTTCCAGGAAGCTGAAATTTACTTTTAAAAATACCAGCAAACTAAATTCTCTGGTATTTATTGGAGAAAGGTATTTACAGAAGGTGTTCATGGTTGATCATACAATCCAAGTATCCACCAGCAGCAATGTGCCTGGCCACTTGAGCTATATTTAGAGAAAATGAAAATCCTATTTTAGTCTAGTATTATTTCTCAAGTCACACCCAGGGGGTCCTTAGGCAAAATGGGCTTGTTGTGCAGGAGTCTGTACATATGTAATGTGGGAGTCAGGAGTCTGGCTCAAAGGCTCCCATGATCAAAGCTATAAAACTGTGAAAGTGGGACAGAGAGGCTGGTAATTAGCTTATTTTGAGAGCTGTGCTTAGGTGGTGTAGAAATTCCCTACTGTCTATGCAGATCTTAGGAAATTAGTCCTGATCCAACTCACTTATCACCCCCCTCAGTTTCTGATGCCAAACTAGCTGCTATAGCTGAAATCAGGCATCTACTGCAGCTGTACATGACTCTGAATGGGGCTGTAATTGGAGAGAAATAAAACAGGATTGGAGAATAAAACAGGATGCAGAATCTCACCCTGCATTAGACACCTACAGAGCAGAGCCCTGCCCCACTTACTCAGTGAAGAGACACAGCATCTTTAAGGTGTCCTGCCAAGGTGGATGCCTGAAGCAGACCAGGCACAACTCTCCCTGAAAGTGCCTCTTTCTCTCTGTTCCCTCTGCAGAGTGTCCAATTGACAGCCATGTGTCAACACACCCTGGTTTTGGCTGAAATAAAGTTAATTTTCTTCTTAGGAGCTGGTACAGCATTTTAATTTTAATTTAGTCCAGTGAGAACTGCTACCACACTCCAGCTGGGGCTGAGCAGGGCTTTCCCTGAGTCAAGGACTTTTCAGTGCCCTGTGCTCTGCTCTCAGCAGGTGCACAGGAGTCATGAGGGAGCATGGGCAGAACAGATGACCTGAACTGGCCAAAGGGATCTTCTACACCACAGAACATTTTAATCAGTATATAAACAGTCCCAAAAACCTGCCAAGGCAAGAACCATGTTCTTACAATGGTGAAAACAATCCCTGGATGGCTGGAAACAGAACCTGTGCCCTATGCCACCACTTGGAACACTATCCTGGGCCTTGAAAAGAAAATTTTAGGGCGATATGGCATCCCAGGAAAAATTGACTCAGACAATGGTATTCATTTGGGAAACAGTCTCATAGACACTTGGCACTGAGGGGGGGCTATCACATCCCACATCATCCCCCAGCCTCTGGGAAGATTGAGTGGTGCAAAGGATTGTTAAAGACTACACTGAGAGCAGGGGGTGGTGGGACATTGAAATATTAGAGATACAGATTTAGCAAAAGCCACCTGGCTGGCCAGCACTGGAGGATCTGCCCATCAGGCAGTCCCAACCCAATCAAAACTTTATGCTCTGTAGAAGAGGACAGAGTTTCTGTAGCGCCCATCAAAAATATTCTGGGGTTAAACCACAAGAGTGGTCTTGTCCTTCCTTTCTCCAGGTGAACTCTGTGCTGTCCCAGCAATGCATTCAGATTGTTTGTTCTTTGATGGCAGACACATTTTGCCTTAATTCCTTGTAACTGACAGATTTTTGTTACAAGGTGATCACCCATTGTGAGCAGATGAACACAGCTCGTAAATGGGCTGGAGCTTCTACGCATGCTAATGAAATCCCAGAAATAAGACACTGAGAAACAGGCTAGAAATACAGAACAAAAAGTAACACAATGCATGTCAGAAAAATGCTCTCTAGTTTCTCTATATAGTATGTGGAAAATAGCTTGAGCACCTTCATTACCATGATGGGGGATAAATAATTTGTCATTTTGATATTATCAGCAAATAAAGCAAAACATATTTCAGTTAAAGACCAAAGAGATAACTGAAGTCCTTTTTAGCTCTTAGAGGCTTTGCTGCAACTGCACTGGGCATATTGCATTAAGTTCTAACTACTGGAAATTAGAATGCATTCAGGAGAGCCATAAAAATTATTATGGGCCTGAAATTACTGACCTAGGAAGAAAAGATGAGGTATGTTATAGCACATCCTTGGAAAGATGAAATGATGAGCCAATTGCTTCACAAAAGGCTCCACATGTGATTTTCCACACCACACAGAGTTTCAAAGGGCCACAGTGTAGGTGAATACCAATTTTCTGATATGTTAGTTAGCAATTTAAAAGTCCAATTTAAATCCAGAAACACAAGCTATATTCCTTGCTGAATCTTCAGACCCCAAAATGTTGCTTTTATAACCACAAACCAAAAGGCTGGAAAATCCCTTTGAATTTTTCCTTCAGAAATTTCTTTTCTGAGTGCTTGGTGTCTTTCTCTTAGGACAGAAAGTCAGATCAGGTTGGTGAAACAAAATGCTTTTAGAATCCTTATGCAATACTGGCAAAATGTTTTGTCTTTCTTCAAGGGCCCTTGGGCAAACTTCCTGTACATGTCAATAGAAATTCACTGAATAGATTGAAGTGAAAATATTGTCCTGAGCAGAGAAATTTTTTCACAACTCTGAATTTGTCACTGCTCTATTTTGAGTTTTAATTGCCACCTAGAGCATTTGGATGACATCGAAAGTCAAAGAATTCATCTGCAAATATTTCACCAATGCCAGTGGCAAGAGTCTCTAAAAATACACAGTAGAGGACAAAAGGCTCAAACTGAACATCAAAATTATGTCTGAAAATGTTGACAATCCAGTGAATTAGTTTAGTGATTGATGGCATTGTCCTGAGCTTTGCCCAGCCAGAGTCAAACTGGAGGTATTGTCCCTGTGCACGCTCCCCACGGGTGGCAGGGAAGTGCCCTGATAACCAGACTGCTCTTCTGGAGGGGAGCAGCAAGGGGCCAAGAACTTGGAGCTGACTGTGAACTCTTTGAAGCAGGAATTATTATTCACAAGAGCTCGCTGTTATAAATAAACTGAACCACATCAAAGCTGAGGAGTTATATAAGCATCCAAACATTGTCTTTCCAGAACCCACAGGATCTGGACTGGGCAGACCTGAGCCAAAGTCACAAGTGCAAACTTAGGTTGCTCTTAATGATCAAATCATCTTTAATGATGATGCAGGAAAAAGAAATAAATTAGGAGTACTTCTACTGGCATGGTGAATTCCAACTTTAATGTAAATCAAATTCAGATGAACTGTTTTGCATGTACTCGTGTCACTGAGAAGTTCACAGGATTTAAGTAAGTCATTTTGCTGAGTAAGCATATGGCTAAGTGCTCTCTGAAATAGAGATGTTTTCCTGGAACATGATTGAAATCAGAAAATGAAAATATTAAGACTGAAAAGCAACACTGAGATAAAAAATAATCCATTCCCTCTACCAGATTCCATAAGAAGTCATCAAATGGATCCTGCATTGCATATATACTTCTAGGGAGATGTGGAACACAATTTTCTTCTTGAGTTATAGATCTGCTGTGGCAGTATTCTGGCCTTGAGTTAGTTATGCCAGTGATTAATGCTGTCAGAGCACTAAAAAGCACCTTATTTCACCAGTTGTTCATCACTCTGATTATTAAAAAAACAAACTGTTACAAAACCCCAATGCATTTTAGGGACAAAAATGTAGGTTAAGAGGAATTAACCTTCCTTCCTTCCTTCCTTCCTTCCTTCCTTCCTTCCTTCCTTCCTTCCTTCCTTCCTTCCTTCCTTCCTTCCTTCCTTCCTTCCTTCCCCTTCCCCTTCCCCTTCCCCTTCCCCTTCCTCTTCCTCTTCCTCTTCCTCTCTGGTCACACCTTTTAAAATCATTAACTCCTCAGCCCTGGGTCTGTCCCATTTGCCTTGGATCTAAATCACCTAATTTGCTCAGGCCATTATTGTAGTCATAGTTGACATCAAAGTGTAAGCTCAAAGTCATAGCTTTAAATTGGAAAAGCACCCTAGGGGAAAAATTATATCAAAGAAAATTAATTAATGGAATAGGCTGAGTTCCCACTTACTAGCTACCAATATTTGAAAGCTTTACTCTAAATGTCGTCTGCATTGGACTGTTCTCCATATGTGCTGTGTGGAAAGAAAGCACTGCCAGGCTTCTCTCATGTACCTAAAATTCAATACTGTAGTACAACTTTGAAATGTCAAGTCAGTCTAAAGATCTAAAACCATTCAAGGAGTGCCTGCTTAGGTACCCTCACATTTTTACAGCCTGGCAGAGCCAGACATCTTTTACCTGTGCACA
Organism: Camarhynchus parvulus; assembly: GCF_901933205.1. Classification (NCBI taxonomy): domain Eukaryota; kingdom Metazoa; phylum Chordata; class Aves; order Passeriformes; family Thraupidae; genus Camarhynchus; species Camarhynchus parvulus. Next base: position 142,666,574 of record NC_044572.1, read on the forward strand.
CAAGTAGAAGACAGGGAACCCTTAAGGAGGAGGCAGGTGGAGGGACAATTCTCTACCACATTATTCATCCATCCATCCATTCATTCATTCCCCAGGGGTAACAAACTTGCTGATACTAACTATCAGCAGATCAGGTCTCTTCTGCAGTGCCCAGTGTCAGGCTGCTGACAGTGGTTAAAAACCAGCATGTCACTGTGGCCCAGCATCTTTAAGGTGACACTGCCATGTGGTACCAACGCAGTGAATAAAAACTCATTCCCACACAGGGGAAAAAATAGAGTCCTTGTATTAATGGTTCTCCTGCTCTACCTACTCTGCGCTGTGTGTGCTCAATGGACCCACTCCTGTTCCTTCCCTGCAGGCAGCAGCAGAGAACCTGCTCCTTTTCCCTTTGCAAGAGGACATGGTGCCAGCCTGGCACCTGAGAACTCGGTGGGGGTGTTACCAGGATCCCCTCCAAGGCTTCAGGACTGGGTGGAACAATGACCCAATTCTATCAGCTGTGCCTTTGTAGGTGATCTTCTGAAAGAGACTGGCTTAGACAGGTGTGCTGGGTATCAGAGGGCCACTGCCAGAACCAGGTCTGTTTGAAAAGTGACCTTTACTGCCGCACCAGCTGAGTGAGCTGAAAATGGCTTGGGTGACTTGTGATGGTACTCTGGGAAAGCACAACAACTAATTTTTAAGATGACAGAATGATTCAGATTCACAGATTTTCTCACCCTTCCTCTGTCCCCAGAAATTCAAAAGATTTTAAAACACCAGTATGGTTTTCCTAGATTAATATTTTTTATCTACACATACAGAATAAATATTTAAATGGAATGTGATAAAATATTACTGCATTTACAGAGGAGTTATTTTATTTAATAGTATGTTCCAACTCTGTTCCTTTCCTGTCCTGCTCTTGCTTTTTACTTCAGTTTCTCATTGGATTTCTCCTTTTATTCTTTCCCTGTTCCTCTTTAAATCTTTCCCAAAGTAAAGATTGAACACAAAAGGTCCAAGTTCTAATCCAGCACTTGAAATCACCAAGCTGACAAGAAAATGTTCTGTGAATACATTAGAAATATAAAGAAGGAAAAGGGAGTGTGTAGCACCCCACCATTAATGGGAAGAAAAAAAAAAAGGGGAGAAGACTGCAGAGAAGACTGAAAATAATTGTCATCTTTGCTTCAGTCTTCTTCCCCAAAAATATTACTTATACCCAGATACATGAAAAAATTAATTTTAACAAAGAGATTGAAATGTAAATGAGATCAGGGAGGCAACCAAAGTCAGTGATTATTTATATAAAATAGATGCTGTCAGCTCAGCAGGACCTAATGAAATTGAGCAGATTTAAGGAATATCCAAGACAGCTCTGAGTTCCCAGTGATTATCTTTGAGCACTCAGCAAGGACACTGTGGTCCCAGGGGACTGAAGGGAAGCATACAATGGATCAGGGATTTCAAGATCAACTCCTTTAACTTTGTTACCTAGGTGGACACAAGAAAAGATTACTTAATAATCAGTTTCTTCAGGTTTGTAGGATAATAAAATATTCTTAAAGGTGCTTCCTTCCACTTAAGGCTGGAAAAGTGGACAGTAGTCAGAGTTGAAGCAAGGTGGACAGTAGTCAGAGTCACACCAGTTTTGTTTCCACTATACAGATTAATTAATTTGTGTTCACAAAACACTCCTAAAATTTTGGCTAGTGGTGCATAAGTGCTGTTAATATTGTGAAGAATTTTATGGCTAGCTTGTTTCAACAGACAACAGTGTCAGAAAGGAAATCCAGTGATATTAGTGGCCAGCTTGCTGGTATTCTGAGATAGATGATTATTACTGGAGAGGACAGAAAGTTAGATGAAGTTTTGCTGAACACTTTCTTTCTTTTGTCATAGCTGTCACCTGGCTGGCAGCCATAGCAAAGATCTGAGAGGGAGTGGCACATTTAGGTGGCCTCTGCAGGACAATGTCTCACACAGGGAGTATTTGGGGAGAGTGTTGATCTTCACCTACCATTTTGAGGTGTGGTGGAGCAGTTCACAGTTTCCTTATCATAACCATCTTTTCCTATCAATAAACACTGTGCAAAGGGTCAGGCAGTGTTTTCATTAGTCCCAGAAGACTAGAATTCAGGTTAATTATGGATCAAAGAAGAAAGGATGTCCCAACATGGCGGCTGCGCGATGATGCCTTCCTTAGGTAGGAGAGAATGATCGAGCAGTTGAGTTGTTCCTAATGCCTTTCTTTACTTAAGGAGATCCTTGTATTTTCTCTAAGTCATGAATCATTCCAATAAGTAATGCAGTCTAAGTCTACTTAGAGCTGTATTGTCCAGCAGTGGTGAGCTCCAAAGACCAGCCAGTCAGAAAACTGTTTTCCATCCAGTGGTTGAAAACAGATCTCCTTGGCCTCTCAGTAATGCAGCTCTGATTCCAGCAGCTTTGATGAAAATAAACCCCCAAAAGCTTCAATGTGAAACATAGCTGAGAAAAACCACAGATGCTTTAAACACAGGCACAACTAATTTATCAGACCTCATAATTGTCCAAATCTTATCCCAAAGTGCACCAGGTGTTATGCACTGAACTATGGGACTTGGACTACATGATGGGTTACCTGATGCTTGCCTGGGTCTTCTTCTAGAGGTGTGTGTTCTGCCAGCCTCCATGGTCTGCTTCAGCCAGGGCCTTTGACCCTCCTCACTGTGGTTATCTGTGCTGTGATGTCTCTGTTTTATTTATTCCATCTGACAAGAAACACAATACTTGCATGCAGCTGGTCAGAAATCACCCATAAGACAAGATGACAAAGCACAAAGGCTGTCAGCTCTGACTTCTCTTACTCATTGCCCATTTTGGTGTGTTGTGCTGACAATTAGCTAATTGATGTTACAGGTTGTTCTCATAACTAACCATGCAAATCACACTTCTGGTACATGTCCACACATACAAGGGTCCTTACTGTTGTTATAAAAGCACATTGAAAGCTCAATTAAATTACAGATGTTCTTTTTCTGTTAGGCTAAATTGTGATTTTAGTCCTATCCATGCTGGACCTCTCAAAGTTTAGCATTACACACAAGATCTGTGTAACCCCTCCCCTGTTGAGGAGTTCCCCCAATGAATGTTTGCTCATTGCCAGGGCTCAGGCTCATTGCCAGGTTTTCACAGCCAGGACTTCTCTAAACACAGCTTTCCATTTTCATGGCACATCAGCAGCTGTGACAGAGGCTTGTGCCCCTGTCTCACACTGGTGAAGCTGTGCATTCTGCATGGTCCTGTTCACTGGGAGAGATGGATGTGGAAAGTCTGATGAGGAGAGTGGCTGTGGCATCCTGGCTGTGATGGTACCTGTGCCCTGCCTGTGGGGTAATGTGAGCCAGGAGCCAGTTGTGAGCCTCATGTTCAGCATGTGAAGTTCTGCAGGTCTGTTTTAAGTGTCTGTGCCTTGGTAGAAGCGGACAATATTTGCCACCTGGTCTAAGCAAGCTGATGAAGCTCATCTCTTTTCTGACCTTAACAGCTGTTCCGAGAGAAGATATAGCCTCTTCCCCAAACTTTGCTTCCCCCTTTATACTTCTATAAAAAACTACTCTCCTATTTGTAAGCCTAAGTGCTGCACTGCTAAAGAGCCTCACAGAAAATTCTGGCTTTTATTTTCCTTGGATGTAAGTGTGGTCTCCCTCACGTAGTGCCTCCAGGAAGCTCTTTCATGTGCAATATGGAACACAAAGAAAGATCATATTGCCATTACTATTTATAATCAAGATATTGACTTTAAAAAGGCTTTAAAAGATCAGTTTTTAACTGGGCCAGCAATTATTATATTGCTGTAAACCAGCAATGGGAGACAAGGGTCAGAAAGGAAGGAAAACATTAGGAAAAATAATGGAATAACTCAGTATTGCTTTATACAAAGAAAAATGGACTCAGGCTTGTCCATGTGCCATTTATTAAACATTGTCTTACAGTTGCTTTGCTATTTACTTCAAATGCCAGAGAACCTCTGAATTGGCGACGATGAATGGAAGTTTTCTGGCATGCAGCATTACTGAGTTCAAAAGGAATAAATGTGATCAGACCCAGTCAAGAATACTCCCTGTTTCATTCTATGCAGTCTCTCTTGTGTGTTTATTTAACTTCCCTTTAGCTGCACAAAGCAGAAATTATGAGATGAGCGGTTACCTGGTAGCCTTCTAGAAAAAACGGGGCTATTTTGACCCATCTCAGCAGCAATATTGTCTTCAAAAGAGGTTCTTGGCTTAATATAATCCTACAAGGTAAGCCAAGGTCATAGCAATGTTTGAGTACTGGATGGTTAATTGTCTCCAGGCTTGAAAGCACTTTGAAAAATAAAGATTCTTAAAATTACTTAACCTGTTTTCAGATGAGGACAATGAAGAAAAGGTGAAATAGGTTTCTTTGATAAACAAGTCAGTGACAGAGTCAAGAATAAAACTGATTAGCATTATAATGTAAGGATTTTTAAACAACATTAGACCATAAGTCTTTGGAAAGGGTTATTGAAATATAATTTCAATAGAGCTATGAAGTTTTACAGTAGCTGAAGAGCACAGAGCTTCTGCAGAAGCATCACCTTGAACTTTGCAATTGGGAACAACTGGTTAAATGACATTTTTGGTGCTCATGTATGTTGAGTCATTGCAGACTTGTTAAAGTTCACCTGTCCCTGAATCTCAGCAAACTAATTAAGAGATATCCTGGAGTAGCTTGGCCAAGATGTGCTGGGCATGGGCTGCCCTCAGGCAGAACAGACAGTCATAAAGCTCTTGGCTGCTGCTAGAAACAGCAAACAAGATGTTCTGTGTATTTATTTGTGGTTTATTTGTGAAAGCAATGCTGTTAGAATAGCAGCCCCTGTCCAAGAGAGTTTTCTGGAAATGTGAGGGTATCATGTAATTACACCCCAAATGCATGTGCTCATACTGCATTGGTGGGAAAGGACTGAAGATTTCACCTGAAAATACTGAGGTGGTGCCTTTTTTACGGGATCAGCATCTGGGCAGTGTATGCTACAGAAAAATGAGAGCTTATGGTGTAAAGGCAAGCACTCTCTAGACAAGGGGCTAGTACTGAGAGTTTCAGCTCTGGAAATAGCTTATTCTTTCTTGCAGAGCTGTCTGAAATGGAAAGCACTATGATCCTGACTGTTTAAAGCTACAATTATTTGGCAATTGATTGATAACACCCTTCTTGTCCCATACTTCCAGTCAAGAAATTAGGGGAAATACTGAGTGACTTGCTCAAGACTACTCCCTGTAAGCCTGTGGCGCAGGGATGGAGTGAAAAGGACAAGGTTGGGTTGTCCTCATGCAAAGCCAGCAAGTTTTGGGCTCCAGGCTAAACAAGCATTTGCTGAAGGGAGCAGCAATGGCTGTAAATGCCTGGAGCAGGCAGGTCTGCATGAGAAGAAGCCTGACTCTGTGATGGGGACTGACTGCCAGGGAAAAAGTCTGCCAGGGGCCTGCCTTGATACACCCTTTTCCACTTATTTTTTCCCATTCTTCACCGTGCTGTGGCAGGAATATAGGGCACAATGTCTTGATGGGTGTTGGAGATGAAAAGGAACTCTTATTTCTGAATGTTTGTCCTGGTAAAGCAATGGGAAAACTCCTGTCAACAAAGTGCAGGCACCAAGCTCCACCAATTTTTGTTTAAACCTGCCACTGCTATGTCATCTGACACATATCCCAGGAGGAAAGTGGCTACACAGCAAGCCACAGGTCTGCACAATATTCAAGGCTGAAGCTATGTCATCCAGCCTCTGTGTCAGGCTGCCACAATAGTTTGACAAACTGTATCAGAAGCTGGCAAATGTGGTTCAGTCCTTTTAGTCAGTCTTTCATAAAAAAAGGCTGCTTAAAATGCTAGCTGTTTCTTAAAAGGGCCATTTTGGGCATTTCAGAGGAATTTTTAGGTTCCAAGCAGTCACCTGATAATCCTTGTCCTCCATCAGCTGTCATCCTGGTAGATGTCACCCTGATAGAAAAATATTTTAAAATACTTTAACAGATGTTAATTGGCTCTTCCAAGTTCTTTAGTCAGTTTAGGGCAACTTGGGCATCAAGACTTTGGCCAGCAATTGCTTGTGCATTTAACCTTAAGAACTAGCTGCATTGCAGGGAAAACAGCTTAATCGCATGTGGTCTATGAAAACCTTACTGCTTGAACTTTCAGTTGCCAGTTTTGATAAATGCCTCCTTTTTCTTGAATGGGAACTGGAAGAACAAGTACTTGCAAACTTCTTTGGCTGGTGAATTATTTCTGCTCTTGCCAGGGATGACTTTACTGAGGAGAGAGGGGGGTTGAAGGGCATCCTGCTCCTTTTTTGGCAGTGGCAGCTGCGCTGTGGCCAGAGGCTGCTGATATGTATGGCCACTCCTAATGTGGCCATACAGATTCCATCCTACCCATCCTGGGTCCTTTCAGGTTATCAGTCCCTGATTATTTAGCATCTCTTCAGACTAAGTTTTGACTTGAAGCATCACTTGAAGCAGAGACTGCAGCTGAGGGTTGAAATGATCCTTGCTAGCAACAAAAGGAAGAAATAGGAGAATTCATGGTTGACTTTCATCAAGGGGGAGGGAAAAAACCATTTCTTTCTGAGGACCCTCAGCTGGCCTCAGCTTGTTCTAACTATGAAGTCTGTCTTTTTTTTTTTTTTTTTTTCAGTCCTTAGGAAAACAGAATGACTGTCACCATAGATGTTCTAAAAATATCCAGCCAGATCACTGGACTGCTCCAGGGAGGCAGTAAGGTCACTGCAGCAGATGACAAACCAGGCTCAGATCATAGCAGATCCGAGGTCAGGGCTGCCAAGAACTGCCTCTCTCATTGCTTGCAGAATGCTCACAATTTACAGGTGCTAATCCAAACTTTAGGAAAGTAACTTGTCCTTCAACTACATAAGAGGAGATATGAGGAGCGAAAAAATACCCGGTCTGTTGCTTTCATTTAGGTAATCTTTGATCTTGTGTTTATCTTCCAAAAAGGTCACCTGAAAAGAAGTCACCAGTGACTTGTGGTCATTATGGCTTTGTGCTGTGTTTTTTCTCCCTTTCTGTGCCCTTGTCATTCTTTTTTTCCCTGCATAAACTGGAAAAACAGGTTTGTCCTCAAATGAACTCCAATGTCAGCTTGTAACTCTAGTTCCTGTCAACTACATCTTTGCATTGATTCATAGCAGCTGGTAAATTGAGATACTTTTATAATTCCTAGATCTAGATGCTATATACGAAACTGGTTTGTAATGACATTTTCATGTATTATTATCTCTGTTGGGAGAAGAGTTGCTTTCCATATTGTCAGTTCTAGTTTTTAAAAGAGATAGATTTATGCATGCAGAAAAACACTTAAAAATTGTCATAAAACCTGTGAAGGGAGAGATGAAGAAGACAGGAAGGACTTTTAGTTTTTGTATTTGCCCAGAAAATGTTTTGGGTTTTGTTTTTTGTATGCAATGAGCGATGGGAAATGTCCCCATTTAAACATTTTGAGTGATGTGTCAAGTCATGGGCAGCCTGACTGATGTATGAAGCGGAGATGTTGCTCTGAGTGTGTCCAACATGAACAAATTGCCTCCACAGAATCAGGAGGAAGATGATGCAATCCCATGTGGTCTCCCAGGGATCCTCCATGTACTGTTTTGCTGCATTGGTAGGCAGCAAGGTTTGTACATGGGACCTTCAGCTCCACTGAAGGAATTGCCTTGGAGTTCTGCGTGGTGAGACATTTGCATTTCCTAACCAGGCTGGGAAGATGAGAATTTTAGGATTCAAGTGATGGCCTTTGGAGAGCTTGAAAATGTGAGACTCCCTTTGGAGTCAGTGCAGAAGAGCGTGTCTGGGCAGGAGCCAGGAGGAAAGTTTTCACTGTGGTGCTTGGTCTCCCTTTCCTCATAATTGCAGGGAATGTAATGGATGAGGACATGGGAGCTGTCTCTCACTTTTGTTATTCAAAGAATCCTTGTCTTCATGCTCTGACCCAACCTTCTGCTTGGGAAGGCAAGTCCCCAGTGCTCCAGGGTTGACAGATCCTCAATCAATGTGCTGAACCTTGCCTGTTCCCAGAAGTAGCTGCACCTGTCCTCAACTGTTGGCATAAGCAAAGTTCAGCAATCATAAATACCCAAAAAAGCACAACATTCTGCATCATGGATTCAGGCTTGCCTTGCTTTATGGGGGTTACTTTGTCATGACCCTGTCTTGTCACTGTGCAACCCCAGCCTTCTTGTAGCATCTTCAGACACTGGGAGGGATGCAGTAAGGGTTTCCTGGAGCTTTCTCTTTTACAGACTAAACATCAGCTTACCACACAGGAAGTTTGTTGAAGGGAATAACAGTGCATATATATTTAGAGGGAGGGCACCTTGACAGATTTCACCAAAGTGACTAATTGCTTCTCATAGAGGACTGTGAGACATTGGCACCAGTGGTTTCTGAAACTCTTCTGGTGCCTGGTGTTGACAGCTAATGAATGAGGATGGTGCTGAACAAGATGTAAACATAAAAAGATGGCTGGTTAAACTTCATCATGGTTTAAAACCAGGAGAGGAAACAGAAGAGTGCTTCAGAAATGGTGAAAGACAAAAATATGCAGAGAAACATTACTGTCCAGTGCCCAGGATTGCAATAAATCAAGTGATAAAATGCACAGATACTATGTCATTAATATGAAGCTCCAAGTGCTTTATATCATTTTAATTAATAGCTCAAAGAATTATTGTAAGCCAGAAAAGTGATATCAGCCTTTCATAGTCCAAACAGATTGGAGAATTCAAACTGCTTTTTGTCACTTTAAGGAGGGGAGAGAGATAATAGACATAGATTATTGACTTACCTTTTTTAAAGAAGTTGTAGATGCCCCATCCCTGGAAGTGTCCAAGCCAGTTTGGATGGGACTCTGAACAACATGGTGTAAGGGATGTCCCTGCCCATGGAAGGAGTGTTTGAACTGCATGACTTTTAAGTCCCTTCCAAGCCAAATAAGTCTATGATTACATGAATATACAAAATCTCATTTTCCCGAAAGCAGGAGAAGTAAAATGAGCAAAACCATCCCTACTTTCCCTCCAAGAATCACCCCAGTTCTTAACATGAAAGCTCCTACGGTTGCCTCCAGGATGAACTCTTGGACTCATCAGCATGATCTTTCACTTTTTTATGCTCCCAGATTTTTCCCTTGAGCCCTTGCTTTGCCTCTTACGGGAACAGTCATAGAATCATAGAATTGTAGAATGGTTTGGGTTGGAAGGGACCTTTAAAGATGAACTAGTCCGATCCCCTAGCCATGGGTAGGGACATTTTCAAATGAGCCAAGTTACTCAGAGCCTTGTCCAGACTGACATTGAATGTTTCCAGAGATGGGCACCTACCACCTCGCTGGCAACCTGGCAGAAAAACCTAGTTTTTCACTACCCTCTTGTAAATAACTTCTTCCTAATATCCAGTCATAACCTACCCTCTTTCAGTTTAAAGGAAGCCCCCCACATCGTATCCTGACACACTCATATAAAACATTCTTCTCCAGCTTTCCTCTAGGCTGCTTTTGCTGCTGAAAGGACACAATAAGAGCTCCCTGGAGATTTCTTTTCTGCAGACTGAATAGACCCAACTCTCTCAGCCTGTCCTCACAGGAAAGGTGCCCCAGCCCTCTGATAGTCTTTGTGTCACTCCTTTGGACTAACTGGTATGAACAACCCATGATGAGAATCACTCCGAAGCCACTTCAATGTACCTCTTCTGTTCCATAGATGATGTATTTAGGGTGGAACTGTTACTGCTTTATATTTTTATTTCTATAAGGAACTTAGCTGTTCCTACCAGTAGCCTACAAATGGAAAGTTAACCAAGTCCCTAAATTTCTTATCTGGGTCAGTTGGTTTACTAAATGCACAGATTGCCTGAAAACTTCTTGGGTTTTGAGTGGCTTGGACAGGTACCTCAGAAATCAGGATGTCAGTCCTTGGAAGACTCTTATTCCCCAGCTATACATTTTTCCATTCTTCACATTTCAGCACACAGCTAGCTAGCTAGCAGGTATTCCTGGATACTGCTGGAAGATTTCTGCCTCTCCACATCTCCTCCAGACCATTCTTACTTTTTTTTTTTTTTTCTCCCAACAGCTGTCATATACAGCTCTCCCAGCCTTTTCCTGTGCTCATTGCCTCCTCTAGAAAATGAGGTCAAGAGGCACTACAAACATCACCCAGCAGGTTCAGAAAGCACAAAGTGCTCTTACACATTCCTGTAATCACTCAGAAGATCAGTATAAGACAACTAAAATGGAGCCCAAGAAGATCCTGGTGCTGCAAAACCTTGGTGTAAAGGCTTTGACATCAGCAAGAGATTTACTTTCTACAGGCCTGAGGAGATGTTGCTTTGCCCCCTCTAAGGATGTGTTGAGGTCCAGCTGACTTTGTACTTGTGAATCATCTGTGTGCTCCCAAAGGGCAATTTCAGCTAAATCAGATGTGATGAACAATTTTTAGGAATGACAAAAATCTGTATTTCCTAGGGACAATGTCCTTATCTGAATGACAGTCACAAGGGGACCAAATCTTAAAACAGGGATAAGACTCTGCTGGGTTACTTTTCCACCAAACATTGTCAGACACTCACCTTGCACAAGGGAAGGCACTTTAGGATTTGGTACAGAGGGATAAATCATGTATTAAATAATGTATTTCCCCTTCTGAAGCCACTGCTATGCCCATTAAACCACAAATCTTCCCAGCACATGGGTCTCAGTCTGATCAGTTATTCGACTGAGCGTGGCCTGTGGGCACACAATGCACAAGGTGGAATCTTTGCCCAAATGCTGTTTTCAGGGTCCCCCATATCTCAGAGCTGCACATTTTTTGATTGCAGCTGAGCAGCTGCACAACCAAATGCAAATGAGATGCTAATTAAGCAGGAATAGGAGAACTTGTCTGTTTTCTTTCTTCAAGTTCAGAAGCAGGTGATCTGCTTTACCTTGGTGATGCCTTGGCACTTTCTTAATTCTTTGTACCCTACCCTGTAATGAAATGACTGGGATTACAAACTCAGCACCTGTGAAAATATGGAGCAATTATTTTTAAAATCTGTCAGTGAGTGCCTATCAAGGAGCTTTCTGACAGCAGCCGTGTTGTTTAGGAAAGGGTTTATGTGGCACAATAATTATGTCAAGTTGTCCCAGCTCTGTGGAGACACAGCATACAGAAATGGCTTTGAATGTGCCTCAGAAATGCAGCTTGTCACGTTCGCCTCCCCAGCAGCACTTTCCAAGGGTGCTGGAATGGGAGGGAGGTGACAGTGAAATGCTGGTGCTGGTGTCAGGGCACAACTCACATTGAGCTGATGCCAGTGGTGGTGTCATCCACAGTGCCAGGAGAAGCCATATGATTAATTATGAAGTAATGACAGGGCATTTCACTGTTCAGAGGTGTTCGTTTGGGTGCAACAGCGTGGTGTTTTTTAAAAAAACCTACTTTTCTCACTCTGTCAGGGCTTGCATGGGAATGAGACTTAGGAAGAAGATGTCACAGCAGTGTTTGCCTGCTGAGAGCTCATAAACAGCCCAGAACAGGGGCAGCACAACCAGATGGAGGGCAGCAAGCAGCAGGGACCTGTGCAGGTTCTGAAGGATCCACTTCCACAGACCCACCTGCAGAGTCTGGTTCTTTTGGGTAGCAGGGCATCCCTCTATATTTCGTGGCAGGGGCTGTAAGGCTTCCTGCTGTGCAGATTGCCCTCCCAGGATTTCCATCGATTCCTGGCAGCAGGCAGGCGCAGGCAGCTGCATTAGAGCCGGGCTCAGCAGAGGAGCAGCGGCTCCTGCAGCGAGCCAAGGCTGCTCCTGCAGCTCTCTTGCGAGCCCTAGTGATGGTAGGGCCTGCCTGCAGACAGACTGCAGGGTCTGAACGCACAGCCCTGCTCTCACAGGCAGCCCTTGCTAGGAAAAACAGGAAAATGTCTCACTCCTGTGCTAAGCAGGTTTCTCTTTGTGAGAAGAATGAAGCACAAGTGAACATCACTGTCCTCCACAACAGTTCACGGAGCAGAGAGACTTGTGCTGTGTTTGTCCCTAAGAGATAAGAGGAGGCCAAGACAGAAATAAAAAAGAGAAGAAGTGCTAGTTGAAATAAGAATGAATAGCTCTTCCTCTGACATCCCAAATCCCAAGACACTTGCATTCTGGAGTTGTGGACCTTGTAGCAGAGCCATTTAGTCCTCCTTCCACCAAGAGCACTTGCTTTCATCCCATGGTGACTGGCTGCTGTCTGAAATGGGTCTGCAGTTCCCAGCTGGAAACCTGACTTTCTACTAGACCTCACAGTGGGAGCAATGTGCTATGAGGTTGGTTTGTTCTGTACAGTTTTTTCCTGCTTTTAATCACATGTTCACTTTAGCCATTTGAAATTGGGATGCTGAATATTCATACACACAGGTAGCCCAGGTGACCTTTTCTCAAGTAATGTTCTTATAAGTACAATTTTACTTTACAGAAAAGTCAGGTTTAATGGAAAAAACAAACAACTAGTGGTTCATATCCAAGTTCATATCTACAGGTAGATGGTGAGAGGGGAAGCAGAACACGTGACGTTTCTTAACTCAGCAGCTATCTGATGTAGTGTGCCTGGATTAGAGCAGAATTACTTTTTGATCTGAGATCCATAGTGAGTGACTGGCAGACAAGGAGTACATCTGTCTGATTCGTGCTCCTAGTGAAGGTGCCTCTGTCCTAAACACTTCAAATCAAAAGACAGTTTGTTTAGCTCTTCAAATCCAGCAGCTGTCTCTCATTAAGTGAAGTGTTGAAAGCTGTCAGGATATTGTTTCTGGACTTTCTGAACAACCAACATTTAATTCAGACTTTTTCTCTCCCATCTGATGAAACTAGAATGAGTATGACAGATGAGGAACAGATACTAGAATCAGGCAACTTTCTGAAAACATGTGTATACATACAAACATATCCTGCTACTTTTTATAATAATCTTTGGGAGTTATTTTACATTTTCCACATTTTGCTTGACATGAAATGGGTCCACTTAGAAACAAAATTTGTACCTGATGGTGTGAGTTTTGGTCTTATGCAGTATTGACTTTTATATTTATGTTTATCATAGGATCATGGAATAATTTAAGTTGGAAAAGCCCTCCAAGACCATCAAGTCCACCTGTTAACCCAGCACTGCTAAGTCTGCCACTAACCATGTCCTTAAGCACCACACTCAGAAATCTTTTAAATACCTCCATGGATGCTGAGTGAATCACTTCCTTGGGCAGCTTGTTCCAATGCTTGACAACACTTAGGTGAAGAAATTTGTCCTAATATCCAACCTGAACCTCCCCTGGTGCAACTTGAGGCCATTTCCTCTTGTCCTGTCTCTTGTTACCTGGGAGAAGAGACCAACCCCAGCTGAGTACAGCCTCCTCCGTCCAGGCAGTTGTGGAGAGTGATAAGGTTCTCTCTGAGCCTCCTTTTCTCCAGGCTGAACAGCCCCAGCTCCCTCAGCTGCTGCTCACACTTGTGCTCCAGACCCTTCCCCAAGTCCATTGCTCTTCTCTGAGCACACTCCAGCCCCTCGATGTTTTTCCTGCAGTGAGGGGCCCAGAACTGAGCACAGGATTTGAGGTGTGGCCTCACCAGTGCCCAGCACAGAGAGACGATCACTGCCCTGGCCCTGCTGCCCACACTCTTGCACACAGGTGCCATTGGCCTTCTTGGGCACCTGGGACACACTGGCTCATGTTCAGCTGCTCTTGACCAGGTCATTTTCTTCTGGGTAGCTTTCCAGCCTCCTGCCCCCAGCCTGGAGCACTGCGTGGGTTTGTTGAAACCCAAGGACAGGACCCGGCACTTGGTCTTGTTGAACCTCATACAATTGATCCAGCCCATTGATCCAGCCTGTCCAGATCCCTCTGCAGAGTCTTCCCACCCTCCACTCCAGCAGATCAGCACTCCCACTCAGCTTGGCATCACCTGCAAACTGAATTTGGAGTACCCTTGATCCTCTCATCCAGGTCATTGATAAAGACATTAAATAGAATTATCTGCTCCCTGGGGAGCACCACTGGTGACTGAACACCAGCTGGATTTAACTCCATTCACCACCACCCTCTGAGACTGGCCATCCAGTAAGCAGTGCAGCACTCCAAGCCATGGGAAGCCACTTTCACCAGGAGAATACTGTGGAAAACCATGTCAAAGGTCTCACTAAAGCCCAGGTAGACAACATTGACAGCATTTCCCTTATCTACTTGGAGGGTCACTTTGTCGCAGAGAAGCTTCAGTTAGCTATTATCACAAAAGGTAAGGTAAGACAAAACCCCTCAAACATTTCTATATATTTCTACAGTAATAAGTGAGATCAACATCTGAAAAAAATAAAGTACTCTGAATATGATAAAGCAAACCTCTAAGTCTTTAAAGATATAGAAATTTTCCATCTGGCTTTACTGAGTCTGAAAAGGCAGATTTTCATGGGGAAATTTCAGAACTGATAAGTCTGAAAGTTTAGAATTTCCACCTTGTTCTGAGCCAGCTTCTTTTTTCATTGCCAGTGTCTGGCCTAGCTGTAGAAATAGAGCAACAAATCTGTTCTTCCTAGATTTCTAATTGCCACAGTCTTCTCAAAAGCTGTCTGGCAAGGGTACTGGATTTATCTTCAGGAGTGAAATGTGAGTAGTTTGGAGACAAAACAGTTGAACAAAGGCCTCATTTCTTCTTTTAATACAAGCAGCAAGAGGTTTCCCACCTTTTTAAATAAAAAGAAGGAAATCTTGATCTATATAAAGCTCTGGATATGTTTCATCTAGACTTACACACAAGTGTCCAGACAGACAGTTTATCATTCCAGGAAAAATCACCCAGTTTACTCCAAAATGAATGTGAAAAGAGAACCAAAGAGACAAAAATATCAACTTCACCATCTGTCAAGATGATCCATTTTCTTGCCATGATCATATTGTGCCTTACCCAGTCATAATCCAGCTCCTGGTTCAAATCACTCATCTGAGATGCTCAAAATAATTTATAGACATTCATTTTGTCTCTCAGAACCTGTATGTGGAGACCATAAGGTGACAGACAAAATGAGAGCAGAGAAATGCTAAGTTCTCAAAGGTGTTTGCCTTCTCATCCCTTAAATCCATGGAGAGAATGCCTGGTCTTGGATCTCAGATGTGCTTTCCAGAGGATCACCTTCTCCTTACAGGGGGACACTCTCCTTCAGCTCATGTGAGCTGTGTTCAGCCCACAGTATCCCAGCTAAAAATCTCCTCAGGCTCTCAATCCTGTCTCCTATAGTCAGAAATTAAAGGGCAATTCAAACAGTCCAGGAGATCCTGGGTGAGGGACCCTTTTGTTCTGCCTGGTCCCACAGGGATGACAGACCATGCAACAGCTTGAGGGGCTCAGTCAGGCCCCTGTCAGCACTTGGAGAACCAGCTGCAGGTTTATTTTAATAGAAGAAAAATAAATACAAGGAAAATGTCCTCTCTCCTGCCAAAATTGTATCTTTGTCTGGGGAAAACGTTTCCCTGAAATGATACATAACATGACTGAAAATACCCAACAGCTAGTGCTATTTAAGGTCTACCAAAACCTTTAACACATAATAATAACACAAATAATACTTAAGATCTAATGAGGCAACTCAAAAGTCCTCATAACTGCCAAAAAAGTGTTATAGAAATGAGAAAACTCATGAATTATATCTGTTGAAAAGCCCAGTTTAAGGATAAAAAGTGACTTTTATCTTTTTCTGGAGAATATTGAATACCTCAGCTGTCATAGCAAAATCTGCAGTTATACCATAAATAAAAAGCCTACAAACACAAATGTTCACTTGCATATCTACAGAGAAGAGAGAGGGTGAACATAACAACACTTACCAGTTTGTGAATGTCCTACAGAGATGTGCAGGGCAGTGCTACCTGCCTGGTGGTGGATTTGAAGGTGAGAGGCACAAGTCCTTGTTCTTTATTCCTTGCTGCAAACCAAACCTCAGAACTGCTGAAAAATAGCAACAAAATGGATATTAGCAGGTAGCATGAAGGTCTGCTTATAAAGCCAGCTTATAGTTTAAAATAGTTGTTGGCTCTGTTCCTCTGCTGGGATTCATCTTCTACTAAGTCTGTCAGAAGAACTTTGATATGTTAAATCACAGTTTATTGTTAAAATCCCAGAGCTTCTTTCAAAATATAAAGCTTTTTCTCAACTACTCATGTTATCATCCATTATTTTGGCTATCCATTGGCACAAGGTTTTATGCGTTCATAATAAGCTGTTTCATGAATTTCCAAGATGCTCTGCTATGCAGCATTAGCCTGGATAAATTTTGAACTTTTTCACATTTCACCCAGCAGTTTTGGGTGGGTTCTTAGATGGCTAACCCAGAACTATTTTTTCCCTCAAATTTGGATTATTCTGGAGTTCTGCATTTTTCCTACTTTCCCTCTGAGCCAGGTTTTCTCTAACAACCAGATGGCTCCTAAAAACAGGGAGGCCTTTAGGTGGTCTTTATGACTAATATTTTAGTAGAATGGTAGAGTTTCTTATTAGATGATCAAATAGAGATTATGTCAGGATACAGAAAACATGCAATTAACTAATAAACAGTGACTGAAAATATAACCTTGTGTTTTAAAAATTTGTTTTCATTTCAATTGGCTGCTTATAGCTGGAACAAGAGCAAAGGACTTTGTAACATATGTTTTTAAATCTTTATCTTGTTCATAAAGTGTGGTCTTTTACAGTTTCACTCAAATACACAGGACCAAGCTAGTCTTCTGAAGCCATATTTGTAAATTAATCAGAAATAACATGCTGTGAACCAGTATGAAATGTGAGAACTAATGTGTAAATCCACTGACTGAAACAGCAAAAGAATGCTGATTCTACAAGTAGATATCCACAACTTCATGTGAAGGCTGCAAATCAGTTTAATAACCCTCCCTGGCACAGGTAGTGCCTCAGTGGAGCATCTAGCAGCTGCCTGAATTGGATCTGTGGCCAGCTGGGCAGTCCTATAAGTGGGCAAAGTAACACAGAAAATACTAAAGTGCTACAGGGATGGACGTGTAAAATGAAACAGATGGGATATAGTCATTCCACCTCAGTGGAAGATTCTAGACAAAAACAAAACAATAAACTAAACAAAATTGCTCTTTGGAGTCTAAATTAATCTTATTCTGCCAGATTGCTGAACATAAAGACCACACTCCTACAGTAAACCTGTTTAAAAAAAACCAAACACGAACCAAAGGCAAGAGTTCGAGAACTGGTAATTATAATCTGCATGGTTAAGATTAATGGACCTGTCATTTATTTATATAACACCCCATATTTTTAGTTTAACATTCCAAATATTCTTTTAGAATATTTACAAGGAAAAGTAAAGTACAATTAACATTTGTAATTGTGGTGGTTGCCCACCAAAGCTGCTCTCTTACCCCCCTCCTCAGCTGGGCAGGGGAGAGAAAGGAGAACAAAAGGCTCACCAGTTCCATCATGGACAAAAAGACTTGATTTGGGGGAATTGGTTTAATTTATTACCAATCAAATCAGACCAGGATAATAAGAAATAAAAACAAATTTCAAAACATCTTCCTCCCACTTTTATTTGTAGAGATGATTCACCACATGAAATTTTGGCATGGGTTTCCTGTTATTTTTTAGAGATACAGACACACATACACACCTCTTTCCTGCTCTGAAAAAATAAATTGTGGGGTAAGATATTGCTCTGCTGTGTCATTGTACCTTCATATGATTCAAATCCACAACCAGGCTGCTGATTGAATGCAGGACTGTAGAGAAATTTAGGTGTTCTTAGGATACCAGGGGCCAGCAAACAAAGATTTAGATACATCCTCAACAGTGCATGCAGAATGTCTCCAGGCATTCCCAAAGGATGAGCGTAGGAGGCAGACCCCAACCCTTTCTGAGGCAGCCACATGGAAACAGAGCTCTCCTTAAAGCTATAAGAATACTGATCATAGGCTCATTAGGGCTGGAAAAGACCTTTGAGATAGTCGAGTCTGACATTTGACCAAACACCACCATAGCAATTAGACCATGGCCCATGTGCCACATCAAATCAAAGGGACAAAGGAACAGCCACTTCCCTGATCCTGCTGGCCACATTACCCCTGATACACAGACTGGGTGCCATTGAACGGGGCACATGCTGGCTTGTCTTCAGCTGCTGTCAACCAACATCCAGGTCCTTTTCTGCTGGGCAGCTTTCCAGCCACTCTGCCCCCAGCCTGGAGCACTGCAGGGGTTGTTGTCACCCAAGGGCAGGACCTGGTACTTGGCATTGTTGAATATCACACAAGTGACCTCAAATCATTGATCCAGCCTGTCAAGATCCCACTGCAGAGCCTTCCTACCCTCCAGCAGATCAATGCTCTCACCCAACTTGGCACCGTGTGCCAGGTGACTGAGGCTACCCTTGACCCTCTCACCCAGATCATCAGACAAGACATTAAACAGAGCTTAACCCACTGCTGAGCCCTGGAGAACACCACTGGTTGCTGTCTGCAGGCTGGGGGTAACTCCATTCACCACCCCTCTCTGGGCCTGGCCACCCAGCCAGTTTTTAACCCAGCCAAGGGTGCAGCAGCCCAAGCCATGGGCTGCCAGCTTCTCCAGGAGAAAGCCATGGGAAACAGCATAAAGGGATTTACTGGAGTCCAGGTAGGTTAATCCACAACTTTTCCCTCATCTATGTGGTGGGTCACCTGATCATAGAAGGACATCAAGAAGGGTTTGATTTTTTTAAACTCATGTATTTTGGGCCTGATTCCCTGGTTATCCTGTGTGACAGCACCCAAGATGGTCTGCTCCCTAAGCCTCCTAGGCACTGAGCTCAGGCTGACAGCACTGTAGCTCCCCAGATCCTCCTTCCAGCTGTTCTCATCAACTGTTCTCATCACATTTGCTGACCTCCAGCCATTGGAACCTCCCCAGTGAGCCAGGATTGCTGATAAATGATGGAGAGTGGCTTAGTCAGCCCTTCCACCAGCTCCCCCAGTACCCTTGGGTGGATCCCAGCCAGCCCCATAGACTTGTGCATGTCTAAATGGCTCATCAGGTCACTAACTATTGTATTTGCAGGGATCCCTGTGGCAGGGAGAAATGGTGCATCTGGCTCCATCTTATCAGATGGCTAATTAGTTACTTTATTATACAATATTATTCTATATTATATTACACTACATTACGTCACATCTAGACTGTATTTGCCAAGCACTCAGCTGCACTCAAACACACTTGGCCCTGATAGGACAAGGAAAAAAAACACCATCACTTTGGGTAAACAATCTCCATATTGCATTCTACTTTTGCACAAACACAGGCACAGCAAATGATAAGAATTGTTTTTCCTTTCTCTAAGGTTCAGAGAATGTGAAACCCAGAAATATTCTTGGGAAGAATTGTGCCTTGCTTTTGTCTGTGAAGAGAAATGTGGCTACAACTAACTACCTCCTACCTGGATTAAAGGGGGTCTAGCCTTCTCCCCATCCCTGACTGCCAGCTCAGGGGATGCTTGTGCTGAGGATATCAGTCTTGCTGTTGAAGACTGAGGCAAAGAAGGCGTTAAATACTTCAGGCATGTCCTCCTCCTCGGTGACAATAAAGTAAAGAGATATTCCTTAGCCCTCCTTTTCTTGATGATGTATTTATAAAACACTTTATTATCTTTCACAGCAGTGCTTAGACTGAGCTCTAGCTGAGCTTTCACCTTCCTAATTTTTTCTCTACATGACCTAGCATCTTTGAATTTTTTGTGAGTTGCCTGCCTCTTCTTCTGAGGGTCATAAACTCTCATAAGATCTCTTCCACACACTCCAGGAACCTCCTAGACTGCCTCCTCTCTGCTGTGTTGAGTTTCCAGCAGAAATCTGACAAGCTAAAGTTTCCCACAAGAACAGGGACCAGAGATCATGAAATTTCAGCCTGCCACTTATAGAATGCACCTTCACTGGGATCACTGGGAACCACCTTGATTGCACCTTCACTGGGATCAAATCTTCTGGGGAATAAACTTACCCACTGATACCCCCCCCATTTCCCTGCATGGCTGGGTTGTGGCAGCAAGCTCAAGAAACCGCTGAATCAGAGCCCTGCAAGTGGCTGGAGTGTATCAATTGTATATGTATAACTCCTGTATGGGCTGGAAGTATCAATTGTATATGACAGCATGGATTTCACTCTGAAACCCATTTATTTTTTTGAGCAATGACTGCTTCAGTTGAAATCTGCAAACCATAAGCTTTCCTGGAGGAGTCCCTTTCTTGGATGTGCTTTATCTTATCATTTTCCATGACATCTGTTCTACCGTGATAGTACAAGTGTTATCTTGAGAACAGTGTTCCAGTGTTCTGTGGGTGCTCTCCTGCAAACTGAATTTTCCTCATCCTCAGTTCTACTGTCACTTAGCAACCAAGAGGATTATCGGTGAAATTCTAAATATTACCTTGTCAAGGACATCAAAATGAAAAATACATAATTAAATTGCTGGGGAAAACACCACCTTTTGTTTTTTTGTTTGTTTGTTTGGTTGGTTGGTTTGTTTGCTTTTTGTTTGCCTTGCTTCAGCAAGTAGAAGATGCAGAAAAAATTGCTAGTCATAGTGAATTTATACTTCAGTCTAAGGATCTGGAAGATATCTCCAGGAATGAATGCATTTTAATACTCTTTAAGTCAAAAATAGTCCAAGGAGACATGGAGGTGGATCTACTGGAGACAGAACTATGGCTTAGTGTAATATCACCAGTAATATCCTTCTGATGTTGTGATTTAATCAAATATTTTGTGCAGAGATGTTGGGGACACTTCACCTGCTGGAAAAGTTATGTAGAGGACATTGAAAGATTAGGTCTGTGCAAGAATTTTAGAGGGCATAATAGCACACAAGGAGTTTGAACAAGGACTTGGAAGAATTGTGTCCCACTGTCTCAACCCATCATTATTGCCTTGTGATTCGACTTTCTGGATCACCCAGGCCATAGATTATCACTCAGCATTTCTGTTTAATGCCCATAACTGAGTTAAAAAATATCTTTTCAGAGAGGCAGAATGTCACAGAGGATGCATTTAAAGGGAGATGGCTATTTAATCAGGTTGTAAAGAAAAGTTTTCAGTGCTTGATTATCCATTAAAATGTTGCTTTATTTCCAGTCAGAATTTGCCCAACTTTAAAAAAGACTGAATTCTGTCCTTTTTCTGTTAAACAATCTTTATAGAGGTCATCTTTTCCTCATGGAAGCATTTATATTCTGTCATCAATTTATCTTCTCACTGTGATTTTTATTAAGCTTCTCTATCAATCTTTTTTAGTCTTTCTCCCTAGTGTTATGTCCAACCTCCCCCTAAACTGTTTCTGAACCTTTGTTTCTTGGAAACTAAAGAAAAGGAACAAGAAAAATCCCCCAAACTTTGCAGTGGGTGGAAGCCATTGTTCTTCAAATGGAAACCTTAGCACTGAGCTCAGTATCCTACACCGAGTTCCTCAGGCAGAGGTAAATACTTTAGAGCTTTTCCTGATTAGCATTTCCTTTTCAGCTGGGAATGGGGCTTGGTCTCTTCAGTGATTTATTATAAAAAGAGTCAGTGTTCATCTGGTTACCCTCAGGGAACTCTGAGCTGCCTTTTTTAAACACACAATTCTTTATTATAAAAGTGCAACTCAGGCACTGTAATGAACATTATTGTGCCTGTCTTAAATAACATCTTGCAGGAGTTCAGCTTGCATGTGTTCTAGATCACACTGTTTGACTAATGGTTGCTTTGAAAAACTTATTAGGTTTTGGGTCATTCTGCAACTTTACTCTTTACCATTTTATCATTTCTCCTGGCTAATAAATAATGATCATGGACTATAAACATAGAATAGACTTCAGTAGGTCATCTAAACTGTCCTGCTGACACAGGCAATTATAAAGCAGAGCCCCAAGCAAGTGAGGTTCATGGCTGCTCTGTCTTGTGACTGAAGGCACCCCAGCTTCTCTGTCAGCAGCACACAGGGGCAGGGGAAGCTATGGCCAGCACTTCCCTCTGTCCATCTTCAGTTCTTGGCACAGGCTACCAGGTACTTGCTTACACTTGGAGGTGGTTCAGTGCCTGTCTCCAGCAAGGTCTCAGCTCCTGCTTTTGCAGCTGGAGACCTTCAGTGACCTCATGGCAGCTCAGCTCTCCCCTGAGACTCAGTTGGGATGGATGACAAAATTTGAGACAGACAAGCAGCTCCATAGAGATACAGCTCCTGTATCTCAGAAAGCAGCAGCTCAAGCAGACAAAGCTTTCCATGAGAGGAGGTAGTTGATATCACAGTTGTCGATATCACAGCAGAGCGTTGGGCAGAGCACTGCAGCCTTAGGCCATGCAACTGAAATTGATCTTAATGTTTCCTACAGAAATCCATGTGGTGAAGGGTAACTGGTTCTGATAGAGTTGTTTCTTATTAAATAGAGAAAAAATGAACAGGGAAAACCATCTTGGAGCATACCTGTAGTTCAGAGTAATATTAAATAAAGAAAAAGCAAAAGAAGGCTTTTATCTCCATTTTCAATTGCATTAATAGCAGTTAAGCTACCTTCAGAGGCCCTGAGGCCTCTGAAAAGAAAATGTTGCTGTCTCCTTTCTGCAGGCTGGGATCCAAAAGGCACGGAGATAAGCTGACTTGGGGGTGTCACAGAATTGTCATTAAGCATGAGTTGTGAAAAGACCCTCAGGTGTCTGGCTTTCCTTTCTCTGCTCTGCTCAGGTCTGGCTTTCATTTCTCTGCACTGCTGAATAGATAATTCCTTCATTTATTCAGAAAATGCACAGAGTTGCTGTCATCAGCATATGATTTATTTCAGCTCCTATTTGTTGTCACATACCTGATAAAATTAATCTGTATACAAGAATTCATGGGACAATGTCTGCTCATGTGTACAATGATATCATGGTAGCAACAGGTTTCCAACATAATTTCCTGATTTCTTGCCACTAAAGGCTTGGCTGTCACATATTCCCTGCTTGCTTTCTTGTTTCCTGCTGCTTGACTCTGAGATTCTTGTCCCACTAATCAGGAAAGAAGACAATGCTGACAAATTTCCAGGATCTCTGGCTAAAATGTTGCTGGATTATCCTCAGCTAAATCACCTGGATTCTTCTTGGGATGCAGTTGGTATAATGCAACATTAAGCAATATTTGAAGTCTACCAACTGCACACCTCTTTGCTTTCATCTGATCTTCTCACTTTTGGGTTTTTGTGCCTTCGGGAGCCTGGGAACTATTCGGAACTCTCTTCCTTCTGCTTTGGAGCTTTTTTAATGTGATGGATTATTCCTGGCTGGACACCAGGTGCCCACCAAAGCAGCTCAGTCACTCCCCTCCTCAGATGGACAAGATAGAGAAAAATAAGGCAAAATCTCATGTGTACAGATAAGGGCAGGAAAAGACAACTGATCAATTACTGTCATGGGCAAAACAGACCTGACTTGGGGTAATTAGTCTAATTTATTACCAACCAAAGCAGGATAATGAGATTTAGAACCAAATCTTAAAACACTTTCTCCCCAGCCCTTCCTTCTTCTTGGGCTCAATTTCACAGTGATTTTTTCTACCTCCTCCCTGCCAGCAGCGCCCTGGGACAGGGAGTGGGGATTGAGGTCAGTTCATCACATGCTGTCTCTGCTGCTCCTTCCTTCGTGGAGGACTCCTCACACTCCTTCCCTGCTCCAGTGTGGGCTCTCTGCCATGGGACACTCCTGCAGTCCTTCACAAGCGCTCCTATGTGGATCCCTTCCATGGGGTGCAGTCCTTGAGGAGCAGGCTGCTCCAGCAAGGATCCCCCACGGGGTCACAAGTGCTGCCGGCAAACCTGCTCCAGCCTGGGCTCCTCTCTCCACAGGGCCCCAGAAGAAGGATCAGTAGTGAAACACACCACAGCATTACCAACTAGCAACAGAGCTACATTAACCCTTTGCCCATTTATGTCTTTCCACTATTTACTGATTCTGATGGGTTTATGTCCTTGGTGTGAAGTTGTATTTCCTCATCCTCTCAGTAACTTTTGGGAGCTCCTAAGATCTTCATAGGTCTAGAAATCCTGGAAGACCATGATTAGCCATCAGGTACTAAATACTTATCACATAGAAACCTACTCAAATTATGTGCATGTCATCCTACTTATTGCCTAAATTGACTCCTACAGTGAAATGAGAAGACCAGATTCTGTGTCTGTTCTTTCCACAGCATGACAAATACACAGGGAAACAGCAGCACAGGGGCAGATATCAGTAATATTACAGATAAAGGGACACAGTAAATAGTGAGGCGTCCATGTGCAGGGGTGATCCTTATTCCTGTTTATATGGCAGTGTATTTTCCCCAGGATGGCCCATGCTGCCTCCAACCGAGACTTCCAAAGCATGGTGGGAGGTAAAAATTTCCTTCCTGGGATGACAATTTGGTACCTTTTCCTTCCCTTTCAATCCGTGCTCCTGTACTGCTTGTGATGTTGAAAGGCAGAGTGGGAATTTTAACATTCTATCTAGATGTATTTACAAAACATGAAAAAATTAAAAATGTTCGCTTCTGTGTCATGGGCTGAGGCTCACAAATTGTCTGAATGGTGCCCTCATTTTCAGCAGCATCAGTGAAAGGAAACAATGTGACAGATCATAAACTGTTTCAAACCCTTTTTGGTAGTGGCTGAACAACAAAGAGCGAGCAACTGATGTTCTCTCATTAAACATTTTGCTCAGCATTTAAACATCAAGGCCTAAATTTTTAACACAGTGCAGAAATCTTCAGCTGTGTGCCTCCTGTGAAAAGTAATAGGAGGCATGGAACTAAATCCCACCACACCACATTTAATATTTATCCCTGAAGGGTCCTTCTACTGCTGAAGAGATTTGAGCACACAGTACTTGCTCAGGCTTTTGAATGCATTTCAGTATCACCTAGCTGATTATGCAGTTTGCAAAGAGCATATTAACTTTATGTCTTGCAGTGCATATGGAGGGGAGGGGGAAGAAAAATAGCTGTGCCAGGCTGCAGGCAACAAAAGATGTTTGTAGGGTTTAAAAGATAATAACAGTTAATCAATCCAGCCTAAATAATTTAATATACTGATCTGACAGGGCTAGATAAAAGATCAAGGAACTAACAGAGCCCATTTATTTACCATCCTCTATTCTTAGACCTTGGCCACAAAACAGGTTTCTATTTATGCTATCTTTAATTTAAACTCCTCTTTGTGTCTATGCAACCTCTGTTCTCAGGTTTTCATCAAATCTCTGAAGAGGCAATGGCACACACTTGTCCCATGCTAAAATGTTTGAATCAGTTGCAAAATGGTCCCTGATTCCCTCTCTTATCTGGGGAAAGCTGGGTCTGTTCTGTATTCCTCACAGTGTACTTTCCCCTCTGCACTTCCTGCACAGTGCAATTCTCTTGGGGGAGGAAAACCTACAGCCCCTGCTGTCCCCAGACTGCTGGGAGAGAGAGAAAGAAGAGGCTGGTGCCCTTCATGGTGCCTCTGCACCCTGTGCTGCCCTGCTGGGACTGGAGCAGCGCATTGAGGACACAGAAGTGCCCAGGCAAGGGGCAGGATTGCCCCAGGGGCACTGGGGTTCAGAGGGGGTCAGGGGAGGCTGTTTGCTGCTGTCCCACCACGTAGGCTCTGGGTTCTCTCGCTCATTCTTTTGTCCTACAGATAAATGAGGTGAGAAGGGTTTCTACCACGCATTTCCCACCCTGTGCTTTCCTTCCCCAAAGGGCTGGGTGAAAAACCCTCATGGTCAGGGGATGATCCCCTGGGCACACCTCAGGTGTAAGCTCACAATATGGACTATTTACAAGTCTGGTCTTTAAGCTGTATTCAGCAGAGCAGGCACAGTGCACTGCCTCATATTGGGAAAGATCCCATGGGAAGCTTTGCCCAGCTTTTCTCTCCTTGGAAGGAATCTTGTTTCAAGCAATTTTGCTTTTGAGCCCAGACCCAGAAGGAATCAGATGACACTTGCAGACTTGTGAAGGAAGTTTTACAGGGCTACAGGTGATTAATGAGATGAAATAGTTAAAACAGTATAAGGACTATTACCTAGTAACTAGCTGACCTAGTGATTTATCAGTTAAGAAATTTGGGAATTAAAAATTTCCATGATCTGATTAGGATTATCTGTGGATTTTTAAGTGATATTTAATGGAAACTTTGAGACAGACTTTATAATTATGATGAATTTTTAGTATAAAAATATAAAAGTAGCAAATATTGAGGCATATGGCAAACTGGGAGAGGGCATTTAGTGGATCTACGTCCCACAGAGTATCTAGCCAGAATATTTCAGGGTATGGATACTTCATCATTATGCCTATAATATTTAAAACCATGTAATGAATATATGATTCCTATGTGACCCTCACAATGAGCAATTTTGAAAGTTTTTCATGAATAAATATACAAGTTTTTTGTCTCGTGGAGGTGTCCAATCCAAAATGCCAAGAAAGTATTACAATTGTAATGTCATATACTGGGTGATTTTCCCATACAAGGGAGTCTGTTGGGCTTGTCCCCTGGAGCAGGGTGGTTACATGAGGATAAGGTGGGAAGGGGAGAGCTGATTCTCCTGGAGGTTCCAGAAGACTTTCTTCCTTCCTCCTGACTGAGCTCCATAGGTTGGCTATGCCTGCAAGCCAGGTCAGACTCTCCATCTTGACGTGGAGCCAAGAGACTTCTAAGACATACCACTAATCTATCAGTCTGACTCTATTATGTATCTGATAAAAATCTGATAAAATAATATTATCTTCCGTGCAATGCTTGCAGCAATGAATAAAGAGGAATATGAGCTGCAGTCTGCTGCTATGGTAGAGACCTGATACAGATCTGCCAAATAATGAATAAAAAGCAGTGGGAATCAGATTTAACCTCTGCAGCTGCAAATTTTTAATCACTGCTCATAACTGTGTAACATGCTTTATTTCATTTTGCATATGGTGTTCCTTGTGTGCTCCCCTTAGCAACTGGCAGTAGGAATAAGATATGGTCCTATATATCCAACTGTGTTGGAGTTTTATTGAGTATTTGTAGGTACATTTGTGATTTGTGAGAGCACCACTTTGCTTTGGGGCAGCACAATGAACAGCGCCCCTGAAAACTCTACAGGAACCTGCATGAAGGCAGCAAAGGGTGGGCTGCTGTGGAGATTGGGCTGGCTGAAGCTGGAATACTCTTATGGAGGATATTGCCAATATTTCATTGCTCTACAGTCACCTCCCTGCAATGACAAAAGGCTGAGGAATAATAATGGAGTGAAAGAAAAAACAAGCAATACAAAACTACCTCTGGAAAAAATATCATGTATGAAACTGGAGAGCAAAATCCCCCATTAGGTTCACTACTGAATTATTTATCTGAATTTTAATTTTTGTGGTTGGATTGAGTATTTTGACTCAGCCATATGCACTGAAAGCTGCTTGCTGAATGCCCTCAAAAGTGCTCTGAAGAAGTGGTCATGATATATTGCAAATCCTCCTTTGCTCCTGTCTTGTTTTGCACAGGAAACAAGTTGCTGCATTCTTTCTGGCATGTGGTATTTCAAGGGGGTGGGTGGAAAATAAGTCAGAATAAAAGTAAATTAAAAAAGGTCTTATATTGTGGTATGTAGCTAAAACCCTATGTTTTACATTAATTAGCACTTGTTACTTTTAGCTAAAATCAACCACATAAGCAATCTGTTGAGAATAATATTGTGATTTCCTCTGCAAGTTGAAAAGATGCGACCTGAGGAGTTCTCTGAAAGAAAGTCACCAGAAACCGAAAGCACAGCAGAAATTTAGATAGATGGTTACTTTCAAGCCCCCTTTTAATTTGTAAGGCGGTGTTCTGTGCAAAGGAGGTATGATAGCTGTGTCAGATGTGTAGGCCGTCAAACACAAGGGAGGAAGCAGCCCTGACATGATGAAAACCTGTTGACCAAAAGTAAAACATCAGTCGGAGCTGGCAGCAAAAATTAGGAAAACCTCTAGTTGCAATATCTTCTCTTAGCGTTGCTGGTTGGAGAGGCAATGAAAAATTCAACCCTTAAGGGAATAAGGAAACTGCAAATTTAAAAGCTAATTTGGTCAAAGCTCTAGTGAAATCGTGTTTCTTGGGCTCTGTAACTATCTAATAAAATTAAATGTCCGTTTTAAACCAAATTAATTTATTTTTATTTGTTTTACATGAGTTTTTAACTATAAATCATCATAACTTTCATCTAAAACAATGAAAGTTGTACTCCTGCAATCACCTTCTAGAATTGCCAATCCAGTGTTAATTTCTTATTCTGTTAAAGGTGTTTACATTGACTGTAACAACTTGTTATTGCCACAAAGTGTAAATGCTTTAGGGTGCTTGTCTGCCTCGATGTCACTGGAGAAAAATCACAAAAGTATTTAGCTGGAAAGACCTCGATACTAAAATAGAAGCAAGTGAACACAGACTGTGCCTGGCTAGCACTACCATAGGAGCAAGCACAGAATGTGATCAAAATTGTGATGGATGTAATGACAGAAGATAAGATGTTGCTCTGATGAGGGGTTAACCTTTGACCATCTCATGTGAAACACACTTTTATCTCTATATTGCTGGCAAAAGGGTAAGTTCTTTGTTAACTCCAGCTCTTATCCCCCTCCAGTCGATCACAATGAACATCTGGCAGATTCATGTCTCATGAAAATGCAAAATTTTTCTTGAAATGTTTTATTTCTCATTGTTTCTCAGCTTGTACAAAATGACTTAGCTCAGTAGTTATATTTGCATCATTTTTATTGCATTTGAGGCATCATTAGCCAAGCTGAGGTAGTGAATTAAGGGGCTTGTTACCAAAATTTAATATCCTGAATTTCACTTTGCATAAAACATGAATTAACATGAAGTTTTCAAGGTGCAAGTCTTCTGGATAGAACTACCATTCCTTCCCAAGAAAATACATGAGTTTTCTACCTGTGTTTAGTGTGTGAGGAGAGTTTCTGTGATGCTGCATAAGGCATTGCCTTCATAAAATAATGAGGGGAAAACTGACCCTGTTTGTTCTGAAGATCCAGCAAAGTCAATCACACTTATCTTGATTAGATGGCAAGAAGTACAATTGCTGTTGGAGTGTAACATCCTCACTGATTGCTGACTGTGTAAATGTGAGGGGTTGACAAAACACCCTGGCAGCACAGTGGTCCTTAACTCTCTGCAGCTTTTCTGGAATTTTAAAGAAAATATATGGATGTGATTGGTAAACAAGTTATTCAGTTGTCATGATGCACTTCCAGCACCTTATAGAAGGTAATCAAAACATTATTAAAAGAAAAATTTGTGAATCCCACCCTGTGCAGGCTGAGGGAGCAGCCCACACTCACTGATTTTTAAGGATTGGACCCAGGAACTTTCTTCTCTGCATGGGCCAAAACTGACATTGTAAAAGCTCAAGGGAGCTGTGCAAGGCACAGAGCTGTAAAATTCATATCAGAGGCTGCTCCTGTGAGTAAGGCAACAAACACCTCAGGTCACTTGTGACTTTTAATAAATCTTCTGTGATCTTTCTCAAATGAGGCTTTTCATACTTTAGCGCTCATAAAGTAATACAGCTGTACCAGGAGTCTTCTGTTCTCAGCAGCACTGATGCTTGGCCTCAGAAGGATGAAAGGTAAAGGTGATTAAATTGCATTTGGAGGTTCATATCCTGTTTTTAATGAAGAACTACCCTCCCTGGTTTTGCAGGCTGAAGTCTCAAGTCTCCCTTTAACACACCTGTACAGATTATTTTCCTTTGTTGAGGGTTTGACAGATGTCACAAACTAAAAATCCTCTCATCCCCAGGCATGACTTGATTATCTTTAGTCTGAGGTTATTTTTAAACCTCACTTTACACCGCTTCTTGTCAGTGGTGACAATTCATTATGGTAATGAAGGTTAATAGAGAGGCACTTTTTTCCATCAGCCATTAGAGATGATCTTTAATTTTCTGTCTAGAACCCTCATAAAAAATTTCATTTTCTTTGAATGGCAGACATCATATTAATAACAATTATAGAAAGGGAGTTTCTAAAGAGAAGTACATTAATATCAGCATCAATATTAGCCAGAAGATTAAATAAAAAATTTACTCATTGAAAAGCAAGGCAAGAAGATAATGAATGGTTATGCCTTGAAAAATAAAAATGTAGTAGAATTTTGTCAGTACCTTTTATAGAGACCATTAAAGAAGAAGAGAAGGTAGAATGAATTTGGAAGATTTTCTGTATGAGAACTAACACCCAGCTCTCTGCAAAGGATGGAGCTGACCTTCTACCTTGCAGTTGTCCTTGCACAGAAGAGCTGATGTCCCATCCAGGATTCAAGTTCTGATTTGTATTTACATTTCCAACAACTTCATTTGGCACCTACTGCCCCCAAAATACAAGATGGTACAAGACCACTTAGATCTGGGTGTTTGTAATACAGACCCCTATATGGGACCATGGGATCCCTCTGTAACCAGCAGAGATCTGTTCAGTAGAGATGAAGGAGTGTGGGATGTGATTGTCTCCCTGCAGGGCAGGTGCCCATGTTTGACCAGCTGGGCCACAAGCCAGACTCCACTGACTCACCACTGCCTACAAGAGCACTTAAGCTGGTCAAGGCAATTCTTCACTGTGCTCTCCCCTCCCTCAGCTTTCTGTGCCCACTTACCCCAAATTCTGGGTTTTGGTGTTTTGACAGAGCAGACCTGCATCATGACATGCAAAGCTGACATAAAGTCCAGAAGTCCTCAAGT
This sequence comes from Camarhynchus parvulus, assembly GCF_901933205.1. NCBI lineage: Eukaryota > Metazoa > Chordata > Aves > Passeriformes > Thraupidae > Camarhynchus > Camarhynchus parvulus. The sequence goes on from NC_044572.1 coordinate 142,697,369, forward strand.
ATAATTAATTTTAACTGGTTACTTGTGGGATTAAAAACTCTCAGAGTCAATTACTACCAATGCTGGCATTTGTATTAAATTTACCAATGTTAAACATTAATCAAAATTGGTTTGTATCTTGTTGGGGTTTACTTGAGAGAGAGAAAGGCTCCAGCTGGTTTTAATGAGATGGGGAGAAGCCTAAGATAGGCATTAAATGTGGGATTCTTTGCTGTGTTCTGATGGGAGAATCATGGTTTACATGTCTGCCATGAGAAGCCTTCTGTTGAAACAAAATTGGGTCCTCTTCAAGGACAGTCAGTTACTGATGTATCTCTCCAGAAAATGTCTGTTATACCAGTCCTGTGAAACACACACCCTTGGTCGGCTAGTTCAGATCGTATTAGAAAGTATTCTTAAACCTGAGGTGCACAAATGGGCATTTGTGTGTTCTAAAGATGTCTAAAGTACATGCCAAATCGTGCAGAAACCCCTCTCACTGTAAAGAGGAGACCTATAGACTGTTTGCCGGGCTGGATAAGCTCCCTGTAAATGTCTGCTGAGGGCTGGTCCTGAGCAGATGACAATGTCTGATACACTTCTAGGAAAGCATTATTTTTGCTTATGTTTCCTGTGCAACAACATAAGAATAAAATGTTACAGGTCAAGAGTGTGAGAAGTTACTATTTAGTAGTTTGCAACCATCTCCTGGAAGTAAAATGGACATTTAGATATCCTTGCCTTTTAAATTTGACCACTGGTTCATTCTTCCAGTAAACCTATGTCTCAAGGCAGTGATTTCAATGTTAATTGCACTTTTCCTAATTAAAACAGGTGGCTGAATTACAGGTCTATTACACACATCATTTCCTGTTCTAAGAATGGTAGATGTATAATTGTACTGGTGTTCTCCAATCATCTAACCACAGGTTTTGGATATTTTTGCCTCTCACAGAACAGGGCAAAGATTTCTGCAGACTCCTATTCCTGGGAGTAAATAGCTTCTCTGCTATCTGAAAATCTAAATCTCTCACTGCCATATCTAAATCTCTCACACCCTCAATTTTTTTAAGCATAAAGCCAATTAAAAGCATAGAAGAATATCTCCCAAAACTGATTAATCCTTCTTAGCTGAGCTTTTAAACCCTCCAGGTTGGAGCAGATCTTGAGGCAGAGGCAGCTGCCAGGTCTGTGCAGCTGTGAATGTGCAGCCTTGTGGCCCAGGTGATGCAGTCGTAGCTGGAAAGCAGCAGCCTGGAGTCTGTACTCCCTTTTCATGATGGGCTGACACTGAGGTGTCCTGGCACGATGCAACAGTGAGTGAAGGTCTCCGGAATCGTATCCCAGGGGCGCCCAAGGCCAGCCAGCACCCTGAGGGGCTGCTGAGAGGCTCAGGTCCTCAGGTGTGCCACTCTTCTGAGATCCACAGATCATCACGGAAAGGTTCAGGAGTCTTCTAGAGCTGCTCAGCATCAGAAAAGGGGCCATTGTGCTGTTTTGCTGAACCCTGTCTCTCAGAGCCATGTGCATGTGTATGTGCAGGGTCCAGCTGCCTCATCAGGTATTATTAAAAATGCAATGTTTTTTTCCTCACTTCCCTTGAGCTGAAACATGTCTAAATGACAAGGAAATACATTCATTTATGTGAATAACACTCTAACTTGGAAAGCATCAGACCACTGATAGCTCTGAAAATCCAAAGAATAGTGCTCAGAAGATGAAAGGAAAATTACCCTGGAAATCATTGTCCCTTAAACTGCAAATAAAGTGACAGGGGTGTTCTTGAATGAAGAAAATACTGTGTGCAGAAAAGCATGGGAGATGTTTTGAAAAATGTGATTTTTGACAGAATTACACTACAAAGGTTTGTCCCCTGCAGCTCTCCTTAAAGCCAAAACAGCTTTCGATTTAAAAGAGATATTGAGAATTGTGTGTAAACGGATTCCTACCCAAAACACAAATTCAAAATGCCTTTGCAGGCAAGTGGGCTAAAACCCACTGAAATTGCAGCCTTTTTGAAGTCATGGCTAGTGGTTACAGTTAGAATCAATCTTTTTTTAACACCCATGTTAGTTTAAGAAGTGTGAGTAGGCTGATTGTTAATGGGGTTCTTAGACCTTTGAATTAAAGGGAAATGTGAACACCGGTAAAAAGGATAAAAGCAGAAAAGCTACTTGCAAAAAAATGGTAGGTTTAGTTTAGAGGAAAAGAAACAAAATGATCCAGTGAAAATGATAATTTTTTGTTTAGGTAGTAGGTAGAGGAATATTAAAAATTAATGGTACTGGATAAAATGTAGAAACAGAAATATATCTGTGGGAATGTTATGGATAGAGGTGACAGGGTTTGGATCAGGAGGATGATCCACATGCTTTCTTCCTTTCTATCCTGCTTTCTAGGACTCTGCAACTTTTCAACAAGCTGCTACTGTAACTGGCCACAATAAATAAACTGGGCAAAGCAAAGTAATTTAGCTGAGCAGTGTCAGTGTCTGCATTCTGAGCTTCACTGTACACAGGACAATGCAGTCAACACAATGAAAATTCAAAGAAAGAAAATTGAGACATTGAGATGTGGCATTCACATTCTCTGAAAAAGTTCCTTGGCCAATCAGTGCCAAGCTGTATCGAGACTCTGGAAAGAGTCACGAGTTTTCATTATTATCTTTTTAGCATTGAGTAAGTATCCTTTCTGTATTCTTTAATCTAGTATAGTATTCTTTAATATAATATAGTATTATAAAGTAATAAATTAGCCTTCTGAGAACATGGAGTCAGATGCATCTTTCCTGCCTTTGTCAAGACATTCCCAGCAAATACAATATTGAGACATTTAGGAAAATGGAGGAATTATATATATGTATATAAAAGATATTGATATAGATAGATAGATATAAGAGAAAAATATTAGATGCCAAATTGATAAAGCTAAATAAGCTGTTGGAAGCAGGGCTGGGCAGAGTTCCAGAGCAGAGGGAAAGTGGCTCAGCTGTGGCATTTCTGACATGACAGTTCACTGCTGTGCAGGTCTCCCAAACAGGGTGAGCAGCAGAGAGGGTGGGAGGGGGCCCTGAACCTTTCCTGAGCAGCAGCTGGTGCCAAGAGGGCCAACACCACCCTGGCTGTTATCAGTAAAGGGTGACCAGCAGGACGGTACCTGGTGAGGCTGCATCATGAATTCTGTGTCCAGTTTTGGGTCTCTCATGAAAATAAAGATATTGAGGTTCTGGAGCATGTCCAGAGAAGGGCAATGGAGCACAAGTCTGAGGAGGAGCAGCTGAGGAAGCTGGGGGTGCTCAGCCTGCAGAAAAAGGAGCACAGGGGAGATGTAATCACTCTCAATGACTCTCTGAAAGGAGGTGGTAGCCAGGTTGGGGCTGGTCTCTCAGGAAAAATAATGTGCCAGATTCACAAGGTGTGAATAAACAGGGTTGTCACTACAGTTTGGGAATCAGAAATTGGAGCAGAACTGAATGTGTTACCCATTACTGAAAATCAATGGGTGAGATACTAATTGACATCACTTCCTTCTCCCATAATTTATGTTGTGCTTTCTGGATGTTAAATATTATTGTGGGTCCAGCGAGTGGAAAACTGTGATTTGGCATTGTATTTGCTCATTTTGCCACATTCTGTATGAGGACATAAAAAAATGGCTGCAGAAAATTAGGACCTGAAGGTGTTGGTTTGCTTTTAATACTCGGAGCACAAGATTGGTTAAGCTGTTCCTTAAATTGAACACAAGGAAAATGATACCTTAAGAGCTGGAATTTCTGCAGGTGGTAATTAATGTAGCATCAGTCAATGCAACAGAGCTACACCCATTTGCACCAATCAGTGATTTACAGAAATTTACATTGGCTTGGAGCAGTGTCTTGATTTCCATTTCACACCTTCCCCACATCACAAAGCAGTATATATTTTTGCTCTTCATGTTTGGACTGTTTGTTAATGAAATACGTGACAGGCAGCGCATGAGTTTACAAGTGTCAGTGATTTAGACAAAACAGTAGTTACTGTAGCAAATTACTGATGATAACACTTGCCTGGCTCCATCATGGGGTAGTGCTGTCTCCAGCTGTGTGTTGCTATGTGGTCAGAGGAGATAAAATAAAGCTTGGGGTTCACATGGGTGGAGAGAATTAGTAAACTGCCAGACTATTTTGCACACTGGATAGCATTCATCAGCCGTAGAAAGGCACTCACAGTTATGTCAGGCATTACATGAACAAACAGAGCATTTTTGGCCTGAGAGAATGCAAATATTATGCAGTTTGGTCAAGTGGGCAGAGTGAGGGTGTCCAATTCAAAGAATGGAATATGCTTGTTTGCTGAGACCTTGAATAAATTGATTTGCCTCTTAGTTTTTCAGTTTTCTCATCTGTAGAATTGTGGCTGTGTTGCTGATCTCCACTGAAAAATATTTTGGGATACTTTGCTAGAAAAAATCCCAGTGATGCCTACTTCATTATCTCTAGCAGAGCCCAGTGAGAGCACTTTAAATTTTAGTGCCAATCTCACAGTAGATGAATCCCTTCCATTACAGTGATTCAGCCTCTTGAACTGAGGTTCTGGCTCATAACACCACTTTTGACAAGATATCTTCTATTGCTTCCTGAAAAATTAATGGGGATGTAGTTGCTCTGCACTGTTCCTACATCATGAATTAATTGCTTGCTGACGAACTTTCCCACTCCAACTACCAGATGTCCTCTTCTAGGATTTGTGGTCTCCCCCTTTAAACACTTTAAAAGTAATTCACCAAATTTACAGAAAGAATTTCCTTTATTTTTCCAAATGATCACAGAACTATTAACACAGAACATTTGTAGTTTTTCTGGGTTTGGGAAGTCACCAAAAACTGAGATTCAGCACAGTCCAGCAGAAGACCTGCTTCTCTGAAAACAGGAAGGTTCCGATGGGAGTCTTTGAAAACATCCCCTCAGGTGAACTCACTGTGTTTCGGAATAGCAGGATTTTACATAAAATCTAATATTTGGTCTTTAGAAGCAGCTGTGAAGTACTGCAAAGAATGCACTGGTTTAATGAATTAATTGTTTTTGGGGGAAGGGGAAGTGGCATAATCTCTCAAATCCATTTCTTTTAGGGCTGACATTTAGTTCCCTAAGCACCCTCAAACAACTAACTTGGCCAACTTGTACACGCCAGCATCACCCAAAGTGGCATCTGAAGGGGGTTTGTGGTGGATTTATGGGGGCATACTCCTTCATCTACTTCAGTTAATGGTGACTACAAAGGTTTTTGCATGGCCAAGGAAAGAGAGACAGGGCATCTTCTTGAAAACTCATGGGACGAGTTTGTGGTGGTACAAATTGCCAGAGTTTGGAATTGTCAGCCACTTAAAGATGTGACTATCTGCCTGCTGATTATGAAATTAATCCTTTGCCATCCAAAAGAGATAATTTTTAACTAGAGAGAAAAAAAGAGGCAGAAATAATCTCAAAGAAACATATTTAAAGTGTCTGAGCTGATGCTGTTTTCAGTGCCTTAGTGAGAACCACATTTGGTTGTATTGCAGTACCTACAGAGCCCAGCAGCCTCCCAGGCTTTTACAGCACTGGGATGGCAGAAAGACCTCCAGGCCTCTCAGGTTTATGTCACACATTCTGTGGATATTTTCTTTGACAGTGGAGCAAGCTGGAGGCAGCCTTGGCTGCAGCTCATCTAGTGATGATTGCATTATCTGCTCTGGGCCACCCTGTATTGGATAATAACATTTGGCTACTCATAATCAAAACATCACGTGGACCCATTAGTCAGAAATTAAAGATGTTAATAAACTGGTTCTGTGAACTTGCCAGGGCTATAAAATACTCAGGTAAATTGTTATGATTTACCACCATTAAGTTATGCTTCATGATGCCACAGGACATCCTTAAATTGCCATCAAGTTTTGCCATTCTTATGGGCTTGAGCAATCCTTACATCATAAAAAAAATGATTATTTGGGCTTTTTTAGAGTATTTTCTCTCTTTCTTGTTTTGTATAAAAAGACTGTCTGCATGGAGAAGTGTACTTTTTATTGTCATAATCATAAATAAAAGTATTTACCTGATAATAAACAAGGGCTTGCATAATGTTCATCATTCATCATCTCAAGCAGTTCCACAAGCATATAAACCTCAAAATCACCTTTCCTCAGCTTCATTTTAGAGATAAAACTGTATTACTCTGAAGAATAGATCTCCTTGGAAATTCTGAGATAACAGTGTACTTGCAAATGTGAAAATCATCTGTAACGTGAGATGAATGCGGAGTGCTAGTGACCCTGAGAACCTCAGAACTGAGGTCAAAAGTCCAGGTTTTTATAGACCCTTGTAGGTATTGGAAGGAGATGTCAGCTTTTCCTGGAGCCTTCTCTTCTCCAGGCTGAACAACTCCTCCCATAGGAGAGGTGCCCCAGCCCTGTGATGAATTTCATGGGTGTCCTCTGGACTTGCTCCCACAGGTCCATGTCCCTCCTGTGCTGGGGACCCCAGAGCTGGATGCAGCACTCAAGGTGGGTCTCACCAGAGCAAGGTGGAGGGGCAGAATCACCTCACACAACCAACTGTCCGTGTTTATTTTGATGCAAACCAGGACACATTTGGCTTTCTGGGCTGCACGTGCACATTGCTGAATCACAATAAGCTTTTTGTCCACAAAGTGAATTTCTCTCCTGTGCTAATGTTTACCCATTGCCCATCCAGCCTGTATTTGTGCTTAAATGTATATTTACATAATAGCTGTGTATACAGTGCATATAGATATATATTGTATGTATGTATATATGTCTATTTTGCCCCAGTTCATTAAAGGAAAAACTGTTCCAAGCTGGCTTCACGTGTCCTTGCTGATGCTGTGTTACCACACAGACATTTGACATTGAGCTGCTGTACCATACAGAGATTAGCACCAACAGAAAACCTCCTCCTGTGAAGAAACTGCATGAAATAAAAAAGGCTCCTTTCACAGAGATCCATCTCCAGTCTAGGTGAATTTAGGTCAGGATATATTTTGGTGAATGAAAGCTTTTATTTTTGCTGTGAATGGGCGTGTTTCTGCTGTTCTCCCTCAAGAGGGCAGCAAAGGAAAATGGTTGCTAAAAGCCAAGACAAAAACATTCAAGGACGTTTAAGCGTTTAAGTTTCCCACTGTGTTTAACGAGATTCTGAAAATACCATTGTGTGGGAACTAGGAGATCTTGTGGAAGCCACCTGGTGAGAGAAAGAGATTTTTATTTTTTTTTTCAAAAGCTCTCCAAGCTTCTCAATCTATTGATAGCTTAATGAAGTTATTTGCTATTACCTTCAAATATGCTTCCTGATCATCCGATAACAGCACAGCAGCTGAGCAAGGTCTCCTGGGCTTCAGCATCCTCATCTCTGGTGTTAATTGCTCTATTAACTCAGAATTTAAGTTCTTTATCTCAAATCCCTCCTTTCCTTTTTAAACACTCTTTGCCTGCAGAAGCGCTGGCACGAATGGAAAGAGCTGCACTTGAAGGATGACCTGGTGGCAGCAAAACTATCTCACTCTGGGATATTTTATCCCAAAATCCAGCATAAATAACAAAGGAATTCTGATTGGTTCTGTGGGGGTGGGTGGAGTGGAGGTTTGGGGGTTGATGTTGGGCAGCTTTACCCAGAGCTATTCAAGCAGGAGTCAGGGTGTTAGAGCTGGTTTGAATTGCTGGGGGAGTGTCTGCGAGCCACAGTGGCTGTGCTGAATGCAAATAGAGGTTTAATCAGAGTGGTTCTGTGCAGTACGCTGCATTTTCATTCACGTGTTCTGTAGTCCTTGCAGGCAGCCAGGGCACCAGCATGTTAATTACCTATAAAATATACAGGAGAATTTTGCCCATTTTAAATGTTTCAGCTTCTAAATAAATGACAAGCAGAAAGTAGAGGGGGAAAAAAGAAAAACCAACAAAAATTAGCATAGGAAAGTGAAGGCATCTTTCCAAGGGGTGTATTAGAGCTTGGATTTGGACCCAAATCTCAGTTGTTTTGTAGCCTCAGGATAGTGGTGTTTTCTGCTACCACTGCTGCCATATTGTACCTCACAGAAAGTGTGCTCTGCGTGATGCTGGAGCACAAGTGAGAGGGACAGGGACAAGGAACAGGTTTGTTCATTCCAAGCAGGATCTCCCTCCATGCTGGTGTCTTTCAGGGCGTGCAGTAGAATGAGAGGTGAATTGCAGCAAGCCGCAAGTGCAGCCAAAACCGTGGCAGTTTACCTGAGGCTGAGGATGAAGAGAAAACACCCCTTTTAAAACAATGTCCCAGCTACTGGGGCTGGGTGCAAGACCTGCTCATCCCCCACCATGCGCCTGACTGCCTGAAAACAAGCCCTGAGCATATACCCCAAGGGAAGCACCAAGATGCTCCAGCCTGCTGCTCAGATGAGGAAAGGGGCTGTCCCCACTGCCATTGAGGTGGATGTGGCCATAGAGCTGCTGAATTAACTGAGACAAACCTGGCTGCCTGGAACACTGCTCTTAAAAAAGGTTGTTATCTCTGTGTGCCTCTGTCCCCACCTTTTATTTTTTACTGCAAACTGACCTATTCCTTTTCTCCTAGTGAAGATGTCATCTTCAGATTCAAACTAAAAGTGATAACTGAACAGTGTACCTTGTCTGCTGCTGTTCATAGACTGAGACAGTCCAGCATTCACTGCAGAGCATCCCACTTTGTGCAGAGCATCCCACTTTGTGCAGAGCATCCCACTTTGTGCAGAACATCCCACTTTGTGCAGAGCATCCCACTTTGTGCAGAACATCCCACTTTGTGCAGAACATCCCACTTTGTGCAGTTCATCCCACTTTGAGCAGAGCATCCCACTTTGTGCAGTTTATCCCACTTTGTGCAACTCTCTGGAGCAGCAGGCTGGGTCTTGTCTGGGACCTGCCTGCAGCTGTGCAGGCTTCCCCAGCACATCTGCCTGACACCAGGGCACCACATGTCTCTGTGGCCTTTGGATCTTGCTTCTGCTGTGGCTTTTCATGGTGAGGGGCATGGTCCATCCCTTCAGGGTTGCAAGAATCAACCCTAGGTCTGTTCCAGGGCAGGAAAGGCTCTGGCCCAGCCCTGGTTAAGACCAAGGATGAAACCCACGTGGGATACAACTATGAACACAGTGTAACACTTTAAAGTAAGGGAAAATGAAATCTTTTCTGTGTTAGACTGAGCATCTAAAATTGTAAGTACCATTCAGCTCTCCAGAGCTCTAGCAGATGGATGAACTGGGAGTGTTTTTTTAAGCCAATGGACATCTCTCCAAGTAAAATGCCACTCTCCATTATTCTGAGTTGGAAGAATAATGAAAGAATCAATCAAATCCTCTAACACTGACAGAAAACAGACAAAAATCCATGAGTCCCTTTGAGGCTCTAAGAGGATTAAACTCCTCAGGCAGGAACTCTTCTATAAAGGTTTGTTTATAATAAGAAAAAAAAAATTGATAGATGTTTATGGTCAGTTCAAAACAGCAGCCTGAAAAACCTTGTATGTTATCTGAAGTGAAACAACCCCATACTTTAGATCTGTGTTAGGATCAACAACCTGAAATGCAATTCTGACTCTGATACAAACAAGTCAAGAAGCATCAGACAAATCCCTTTGGTGCTTAGAGCTCTTCACTTCCTTCCATACTCGACCCATCTGTCTCTTTGGTAGCAAACACCTCAAGGCTGGCATTATAGACACACTCATAGAAGCAGCTAATAAGAGATTAATGCAACCTGAGACCACTCAGGGAGCCTTGGGCAGTCCCACTGTGCTGGGTCTGTGTGCAGTGATGGAGTTGAGGAGAACCAGGCAAGATCCCCTTCCATCAGCAAAGCCTTCTGAGATGTCAGCACCCCACATGAATCTGTATCAGTGCAAAAGCACTGCTGAATTCTTCCCCTCATCCCCAGTAAAATTGCACCTGAACCAGCAGCTGATAACATTTCCAGGAGCACTGAAGAGATAACTCCTTTCACACAGTGTGGAGTGGGGTTCCAAGTTTGGCTAGAGAGGATTACAAATCAAGGAGCATCTGGTGTAATATAAAAGTAAATGTAGCATGAATGAGCCATTTCCTTATATTTTGCTCAGGTGAGGAAATGTTTTGGAGAATATAAGGCACAGAGTAGAGTTCTCAGGATTTTCAGGGTTGGGTCTCAGGTTGTGTTCTCCTGATCAGAGACAGCAAAAGTCCCAGAGCTTGGTGGGTTGCAATATATTGTTAAGGTTGTTTTGAGCATTGTGGGAGCAATGATTTGTCTGTGCAGCTGGAACATGGTGGTGTTACCATGCAGCATCTTGTGTGACATTGACAGGGATATGCACACTGGATACCTGCAATGCTGTAAAGCCCAGGGCTTATGGACATCCATCAGGGAGATGTCCTGGATGTTATTCTTAGTGTTAATTCCATTTAGGTATTCCTAGCACATCTGGCTGCTGTACAGGACAAAGATACTAAAAAAATATTTGGTCTGGTTTGGAGGGAAACACAGGAAATGATGGGGATTGCCAGAAGAAATCAGATTAGAAAAGTTCACCAGTTTTCTGCCACCCTGTTTCTCATTTCAATTGCTTTCCCATTCACAGCATTGAGTCAGAGATTGATTTTGGCTGGAAGGGACCCTTAAAGATCATCTCATCCAGCCTCACTGCCAAACCTCAAGGTTAGTTTGGGTCTTACAGCTGGCCTGAATACCTCAGATGTTATGTGTCCTTCTGGGAAACCGATGTGATCTTTGAGTAAGGTCAAATGATTTCCATGCACTTTAATTTGCATTCTAAATTTTTTGCTCTGCTATAAATACAATGGCATTATATTTTTGGACATATCTGCATTCCTTGTTCAAAGGCAGAGGGTATTGAGCATGAGCAGAGCATCTGATAGCTGTTTATTAGAGGCCCACATGAGCTCCTTTTAAAAATGATGTACTGTAGAGGAATGAAAACAGCAGATCTTTCTGCACATTAGCATTCTGTGCTGGTAAAAGACTGAGTACTATTTAAGGGTGTCACAGCAAAGCAAGAAAGAGAGAAAGTTTTTCATAACTACCTAAACAATGATTACACAGTAAATGGATCCCTCAGAAAATACTGGAATGATTTCTAATGCGTGTGGTTTTCCTCTGTGTGCAGCATGACAGATTTGCAGATGAATTAGATTGCAACAGTCAGCAGATGTGATTGTTTTCCAGAGCCATTTTCTAAGACAACCCTACTGAATTTCTCTGATATTTTCAAGCACCCTACCTCCAAAAGGAGTTTATTTTGTTTTTTTTTTTTTTCTCCACCATCCACAACATATTACAGATTTTTGTGTTTATTACTTTATAAATGAAGTGAGATACAAGAGCACATTGATTTCATGACAGTTTGTTTCAGATAAACAGGACTAAGCCTGTGCTTGCCCATGGGTATGTTCTGCATGCCGTTTTGCATCCTGTTTCTATATTTCTGACTCTTTATAAATTCCATCATTTTCATAATAGAATTATAGAATATGCTGAGTTGGAAGGGACCCATCAGGATCATCAAGTCCTGGCTCTGCACAGGACACCCCAGAAGTCACCCCATGTGCCTGAGGCTTTGTCCAAACCCTTTTTGAGTTCTGTCAGACTTGGTGATGTCACCACTGCCCTGGGAAGCCTGTTCCAGTGCCCAGCCACCCTCTGGGTGAAGAAGCTTTTCCTAACATCCAGCCTAAACCTCCCCTGGCACAGTTTAGGTCATTCCCTTGGGTTCTGTCACTGGTCACCAGAGATAAGAGATCAGGGTCTGCTCCCCTTTTCCCCTCACAAGGAAGCTGTAACTGCCATGAGGTCTCCCCTCAGTCTCCTCTCCTCCAGGCTGAACAATCCAAGTGACCTCAACTGCTCCTCATGGTACCAGATATTAAAAAAAAAAAAAACAGAAAAGAAGAATTTGCACCTAACTCTAACAAGGGTTCAGGTAATGCCAAGTGTGGGAAGATTCATAAGCTAAAATAATTTCATATAAGTGTGCATATGAATGTTTCAGCACCAAACTTGATATGATGCAGCCAAGTGCTATAGCATAGCATAACATATATATAAATATAACATATCAGAGAGTATCTGTTATGATCTGCTCTTGAAATAGAGCTCACAGTCCCTAATGTGCTTTGGCAACCACAGCAATGAACATCCTGCTCAGGGGCTACAGTCCAGCAGAGTACAAGATTCAACATGAAGAATGCCAGGATGAGTCCCTGGAGTGGCCTGTCAATACTGGCAGGGTGATGATCATGAGGGGAAAGTCAACAGCAAAAATCAGATTAGAAGGAGTATTCACAGGGGTGTCTGAGACTCCAGCAGCCACTTTATGCTGTTTGTCTTGGAAAGAAAAGTCTCTCTGAGTTGGCTGGTACTCCAATAAAACTTTGGGCTCGTTCATTCCCCCACTTCACATGTCAGTGTCTGAGATTTGCATCAGCAGGGTGGAGACCTGAAGTGATTAAGAAGTCTTCAGACATAGCTGGAAGGAGCTAAGTTTCCATGAATGCTTGAAGAAATGCAATATATGTACTCCTGAGAAGAGGATTAGCTGTCCCCAGGTTGGGAGAGAAATTTCAGGACTTAGTAGACTGACAGGGTCCAGGTCATAGATTAAAATCAAGTGAGGTCAGAAATTAATGCTAATTTTTGGTTGAGTCATAAAACTGATTTGTTTAGACTATCCAGTCCTAGACATTTTCAGTGTAAGACAATAAAAACAGGGGTGTAACATGCAGAAGGACTGTGCCCACAGGCAATGCCCACAGCTCTGAATACATTATCCCTGCCTTTCCTTGTGGTGGCATTGTGAAAAGGGTACATACAGCAGCACCTTTTGTCTGGATTTATCCTGAGCCTGGTTACTTGCTGCTATGGGAATCAAAATTGTAACTCGGTCAGCTGTGTCTGCTTCATCTTTTCCATCTCTCTGGCCAATAATTTCATCCTGCCTGCAGGTGAAAAAAAGGAATTGCTGTGTCATTTATACTTCTTTCATGCTTTAAGTGTTTCTGCAAAAGGAATAAAAAGTGAGCTTCTGCAGCAGAAATACAATCTAATGTTTTCTAGGTAAACTAATCTAAAAAAAGAGGCTCGTGATTCCTCTGCAAGCCATCATGCCTTGATTTTTTTCACTTATCCAAGACAGAGGAGGTAGGAAAAGTTGTAAATAAGGATGTTTCTGAAGAAAGAACTTTGTACATGGTTCAAAAGCAACCATAGAAGGGCACAATGGACACAACTCACTCTAGCATGTTGCAGCCTAAACTTCAAGCTTTTTAGAAAGTAAGGTCATTATATTCCAGAACATTTATGTGGATGCAGCAAAACCACGACTGACAAACCTCTGAGCTGTGCTTGCTGGCATTTCCCATGAGTCATAATGATTTCAGGACACCTATGACAGGCATCCAGCAAAGTGCTTTCCTGTTGTCTTGAAGAAGCTGCTTCTCTGCCTGAAAAACACCATTTAAGATGGTGTGGGATATATTAGGAAAAGTCTGAACATCAGAACCTATGGGATAAACTATGTAAAGACAATCAATAGAAATGAATCATGGTTGGTGACATTTCAGATGCAATTGTTTGCCTACAAAATTTTAAAAAATACTATTTTTTTAACAGGACCTAAGGGGCATGATGGCACTAAACTGCTCTCCTTCCACTTAGATGCAATTGAAAATGTCTTCCCAAAATTAAACCTTGTGAAATTCTCATTTCATGCCCCCGAGCAGGATGCTATGTCTTTAAGAAGTCTGCCCTGCCCTGCCCCTGGTGTGCAATAGCTGTGTAGGCTCACAGCACTGTTCAAAGGCACTGGAATCTGTGTCCCCTTCTCCTGAGACCCCACAAGAGAGCAGTGTGGCTGGGCTGTGCTCTCAGGTGAGGCACTACCAATAATTCAGAGCTGCAGAGGCTTGTCTGCCTTGCCGCTGTGACTTTCCAGTACAAATCTCTCACCTCTGTCACTTGGTGGGAGCTGCTAATCCAAGTGAAATATTAGGAGTTATTCTCATCTTGGTGTCAGAATTAGGTGACTGCATATCTAGTGGAAGTGAAAAACTCTTCTTGTCAGCCTTTGTGAAAAGTTTGAGAAATACATGCTGCATTGCAGGTTGTAAGTTGGTAATTGGGTTATTTGTAAGGTATTTTACGAGCATTTAATGTGCCTCTTTTTCTTCCCTCCAGACAAGTTCAGAGGTAGCTTTTCCTTTCATTCTTATTTTACTGCATCCTGTGTTATCTGTTCCCAAGAGGCTTTTCTGGATGTAGAATAAAAATGTACAGAAGCCTTGTCAGGCTGAGTATCTTACATATGTAATATCATATGTTTATACAAAAATGACAGGGACACATCATTATAATAAACCACTCTTGTAGAAAACCCTTCATTTATTGAAGTCAAGGCCACATTTCTCATTATAAGGGAAAGTAGGAACACCTTCAGTTGGACAAGGTCACACAACACCATAAACACTTCCTGACATCTTACTGAACCCTGTGTGAAGAAACTCTTGTTAAGAAACAAATGCTCTCCCCAGTCCTACAGCCTTACTTAGAGCAGCTACAATGGGGAGTGATTGCTCTGAGCACTGGGGTAAGGAGGGAAACATGGCAGAGGGAGCAGTAAGGGGCTGGGAATGGTGGAATGCAATTGTGGGAGTAATTCAGTTTCTTTCTTGATGCTTGACTACAGGGTTTTTTGGTAAAATCAATGAAGCAGTTATATAAGTGATTGGGAAGCTAAATAGCTTGGTGAGTGTCTGCCAGTGAGCTGAGCCACTGGTTTGCAACGCCTCCAGCGCATTCACAAAGGGAGACATATCACAAATTATGGTTTTTCCAGCCTCTGAATCAATGCATGAAATTGAAAAGGTTTTCCTTCCTCATCTTAAGTCACTTCTTCATCTTCAGTACCAGCAAGGACTAAAAATTGTCAGGACTGAAGGTTTTACCTCTTTCTCTTTTGGTTGTTTATCTCAGTGGTGAAGAGATAATGCCAAATTCAGGGATATAGAAAACAGAAAGCTTGAAATATCCAGCCTGTCTGTTGGAATTTCACAGATTGTAAAAAACACATTGTTTCCCACCAGTGGACTCAGGCACTTGTATTTGAATAAAGCATAATTTCCACAAAGGTCTCCATAATCTTGTTTTGAGCTCTTCAGGAGATAACAGATCATTGTTTTTCATTGTGTCCTGTTCCAGTGGTTAGGCATATTTGCTGTCAGATGTATGTGCTTTATTTCCAATTTGAGCTTGTGTAGCATCCCATCATAATTTTTGTTCTGCTTTTTTTCACTAGATTAAAGAGATCTCCAGAAACTACTATTTTGGCCCATGAATGCATTCATACATTGGAATTAAATCAATTAACTCCAGTGAAGCCTTCATTTACATGAGCTACACACCTTGACTTAGTTTTGGCACTGACCTACAACAGGATTTTTATGAACACATTTTTGACAGTCTTAGGATCATTTAGGTTGGAAAAGACCCCTAAGATCAACAAGCCCAATCACTTACCCACTACTGCCAACTCTACCATTAAATATTTCCCTGAGATCCGCACCTACATCTCTTTTAAATACCCCAGGAAAGTCATTCCACCACTCCCCCGGACAGCTTGTCCTAATGCCTGACTGTGCTTTAGGAGAACAATATTTTTTCCCCAATCTTAATCTTAATCTCTCCTGTAGCAAGTTGAGGCCATTTCCTCTTGTCCTGCCTTGGAGAAGAGGGCGATCCCCACCTGGCTACAGCCTCCTGTCAGGGAGTTGTAGAGAGTGATAAGGTCTGAACCTCATGTTGTCCTGGCTGAACACCCCCAGCTCCTTCAGCTGCTCCTCATCAGATTTATGTTCCAGACTTTCCACCAGCTCCATTGTCCTTCTCTGGACACTGTCCAAGACGTCAAAGTTTTTCTTTTTATGAGAGACCCAGGGTTTGAAGTGCAGGCTCACCCATGCTGAGTACAGGGGGAATGGGCACTGCCCTGCTCCTGTTGGAGTAGCAAAGACTGTTACAAAACTGTGAGCCAGGGCTGAAAGAGTCTGACATCTGAAATGGACTTATGCAGAACACAGGTGCCCAAATTTGGAGCTATGGCCTTGAGCAGAGGGGATGATGGCTGTTGTTTAGGTGTAGTGGCTTCTACCTTAAAGGAGAAACTCTGGTTGGATATCAGTCTCTGCTTCAAAAACAGATTAAGAAAGTTTTTTGCTATTGTTTTACTGGTAATTTCTTAACCTTTGGAATATGGAGCAAAAACAACTTCTTCCTCATGTATTGATGCTAAGATGCAATACTTTCTGACATCCACAAGATATATTCCAGCATGGGTTTAAAAAAAGAGATGCATAATAATTTGGAGCTATAAGGATGGTTTTTGGACTTTTTATCAAAGAATCCATAGTAGGGTATGGCAAAATGTCTGAAAGGGGAAGAAGTCCCCATTGCAGCAGTTACTATCAGAGTTTTATTTTTTGGATGTTTGACAGGAGATGCTCCAAAGAATGAATCCAAAGGCTTGGGTTGCTGTGCCTAGCTGAGACTGGTCAAAGTCAGTATGCTCTTCATGGGAATACAGACGAGATGTGAGAGCAGCATCAAATATGAAAATGAAACCTGTGAAACTGTATTCTAGGGGCAATGGGTGATACTGGTGTTCTCTGTGCTCACCGTGACCCTAAAGCTGAAAATATTGGCTTTTATCCATAAAGCTTGAAATAGCTTGTAACTTATTTATATAGTTTCTTTTTTTCTTTTTTTAATGTAATTCTCAGGTTCATGGAGGCCCTTCTGCTCTAATCCTCTGAAATTGATCTGAGCAAAAAGATGGGGTGAATTGGTGCCTAAGATCACCTTGCAAACATGATGTAAAAGAAACTTTCAGTTCATAGAAGGGAAGACAGCATAGTTCTGGGAGGGAAATGTGGTGGAGATCCACAAGCTACAAAGAGCACATCACCTACCTTGTCTGAGAGAGTAAGAGGAGGAAATGCTGTTGCTTAAATTAAGTTTTAAATATTGGCGAGTTTTTTGTTTCTGAATAAATTTGGAATGGATAAATAAATGGAAATGATGAGCACTTGGATTTCTCTTTGTTCTGCAGTAAGCAATTAAAAAAACCCCAAAAAAACAGCAATAGAAAAGGATACTGCTGGAGATGGTTCCATGAAAACTTGCCTGCTAACATCCTTATGGTGGTTTCTGAGAGGTAATGGGTCCTGCCAAGTTAATTGCCAGGAAAAGGGGAGTCCCACAGGGCAGCAGGTGACTGCACACTGCAGTGTCAGCTGTGGCATGTGGGATGTATTCCCTGTGTCCTCATTATCCTGAGGACAGGTCTGGGACTGCCAAGCAGCCAAGTTTAACAATTTGCAGATTATTGGGCTGTTAAAGAAGGATGAGCTGTAAAGGCAGAGTGTTGATTCACCTTGTGGTATAGATCCTGCTAGGATCTTCTTCCCAGCATCATTCAGATGGGAAAAGTGCTAAAAAACAGCTCCCAGCTTGTTCAAGCTTCTGGTCTTGCCTTTCTTGGGAACAGGGACACAGGGAATGAATTGCTGAGACTTGCTCCCTTCCATACAGAATAAACTGACTCTGAGACAGGGCTGTAACTCCTGGATGGAGCTTTAGGGCATCGATCTGGGCACATCCAAAAGAGGCAATCACTCATCTGAAGCAAATTACTTGGTGATTTATAGAAACTTACAAAACTGAGAGCCTGTCAAAATGGTCTCTGTGTGGAATGATGCATAGGAGGAGGCTGGGTTTTTTAAATTATTATTATTTTAAGTAACTGATAAGTTAATTAAAAATATACTTAATATCCTGCAGCTGTAATAATATCCCTTGGAGTACCCTGTGTCACTACTGCTGGGAGTGGGTTGTGCAAGCAAAAGTCATTTCACACATATTTGTTTTAGAACCTTAGATTTTCAGCAAACCAGCTGAGATTGCTTCTTTGTCTCCAAGTGACAACAGTGGTGCTTTTTTGTTTTCAGTTAATATTGCAAAGCTGAAGGAGGCACTGATTTCAGGACCCTCAAAAGGTACATGGACTGTGAAAGAGAGATGTTCAGTATATAAACATAATATTCTGTGATTCTCTGATCTGGAAATATTTCACAACGAGAAAAGCAGAACACCTTGAGGTGAGGGAGATCTGGATCAGGAGAAGTAGCATGAGATGGCATTTTACAGGAGATTAACCAGCCCTGCATATAGCTGTTGTTTTCACATGAAAGACCTGAATGAATCAGTCTCTGGTTGGCTCAGTAACTCTGACAGCTATCACATATAGAACAGCTTAAGGGTAAATAGACAGAAAAGAAGAAAATTTTTAGAAAAAAATTGGGCCTTGTCTGCTGAAGTTACGTAAACAACGGGAATTTTTTGTTCTTCTGGAAGAGCTAATGAGAGCATTCCTTAAAAACTGCTGTAAGCCTCAAGTGCCTGCAGATATGCATATTGAGTTTTCACCCCTTCCCTCCCATCTGCCAGCTGCTCTGCTGT
Source organism: Camarhynchus parvulus (assembly GCF_901933205.1). NCBI lineage: Eukaryota > Metazoa > Chordata > Aves > Passeriformes > Thraupidae > Camarhynchus > Camarhynchus parvulus. The sequence continues at coordinate 142,715,891 of NC_044572.1, forward strand.
CATTTTTTTCCCCTCCTCCAGTAAAGCACAGAGCTGGGGAAACCACAAACCCTGAATTGTGTCACTGCGCAGAAGAAGATTGATGGGGAGGTTAATAAGTTGACTGTGCAATTATAACACTCACCATGTACCACTGATAATGGTTAATGTGGTTATTTCCCACTCCTCTGATTATTTTTCTGCCTGTTTTTCAAGCCAGCTGGGGAGCCAGGCTCTGCTCCCTGCCCTGCTGCTCCACAGTGGGCAGCCCCAGGAAACTTGGCTGTCAGACACTTTGCTGTGCTGGGTGTTTGTATAAACTCCTTGACTCCCAGTGCACTCAGGAAAGGCAACTGAAGTTCTGCTAATGAGGAAAGGATTAGATGAGGTTTTTTTTTTTTTAATTGCTGTGCTTTTCCAAATGTGAAAACAACAGTGAAATAATCAGGAATGGATTAAAGCTGAGGACAGTGAGTGATTTTTCCCCTTTTCCCCTGTGTTTAAAAGCTATTTTTTGAATTGCTTTTTTTCTTAGCACACAGTTCTAAATGATACCACACCTATCACATTGTTCTCAGTAAACTCAGTGGTTTGAATCTTAATGTGAGCCAAAAGTAGATACCTTGACTGGTATTGGTACCTAACTGTGAGTTTCTAAATATACATTATAAAAATTGGTCAATGGCATAAATTAATTAACACAAAAACTCCTTCACTGCCCTTCAAACAAACACTCTAGCCACAGGTATAACTTTTTTCCTAGAATATAGGTGTGATGGTTACAAAAATACCCTTGGAGCACTACAAAATAATGATTTTGGTACAGAACTGTTGTCCAGATTGTCAATATTCCATCTACTTTAATGATTGAGTACTTCAAAGCATAAGCTGCCCTTGATGCAGTTGATTGTATGTTGCTTTTCAGAGAAGAAAGCTGTGTTTTCAGCCTGTTTGTTTAGAAATCATTTAAGAGCTCCTGACATGGACCTTGTGAGAGAAACTGAGGTACAAGTTTCTGAAGAAGCAGCCTGCTACTGTTTGTTTCTGTGTAGACCACATTTGTAGAAAGGAATAAGGTGACATCAAAGACTATAGTCAAATTTTGCCAAGGCTTTCTTCTCCTAGTAGGGAAAATCTATGAAAACCCTCAATATTTGCAAGCTTCTTTGGCTAAAGTGTTATGATATCAAGGCAATTTGCTTTTATTAACCCAGGCATCCCTGTTTCAAGGGATAATTCCTAGGTGTTTGGTTTATAGGTCCTTGTGTGAGCAATTCTATCCTTTATGAACAAGAAACCCTGAAGATGGTTGTGAGGGAAAGCTGAATAACAGCACCATAAAGTCTTGGAGTACAACAAGCAGGCTGAGACCATAAATAATAGCTGTGCTCCACAGAAAACAGATGCTACAATGAGAAATAACATTACTGAACCTATAAGGTCACCACATTTGAAAGGAACAAACAGTGCAATTGCTGGGGTGACAAATAGCCAGCAAGTGTAGAAAAATAGTCTCATGCAGAGATCTACCTGCTACAGTAACAAGTGAAATTCCTCACAAAATAATTGCTCATGGCAATGAGCCGATTTAACAGCAATGAGCTGATTTAGCAATCTTTTTCTCTGGTCAACATGGACTCAGGCTTCACTAGCCAGTGATTTTTCTTGGGAACACAGTTATGCTAATGGGGGTTTTGGGAGGGATTACAGAGAAAGACTTCTGTGTCTCTGATAAGAAGCAGGAAATTTGGGCCTATGCTAAGGAGCAGTGAAGTTGCCCTCATAACTCCAGTCTCAACCCTGTTATCCAGTTAGCACCTTCCACTCACTGTGAATTGTCATTGCAGAGGTGGTGAGAATTAGAAATCAGTTCAGCTGGGCTATTAGCAAGAATTAAATATTTACAGGATCAGGAGAAGTGAACCCATCTAGCACAGAGAAAAAAAGCTGTTAAGGAGAGGACAGCTGTTAATGAACTGTTTAAAACAGCCAAAGCTTCCTTATTTAGTGCCTGAAATACCACTGTAAATATGAAATTAATTTAAATGCTTCAGATGTCATCAATTCCATGTCTTCATATCCTACAGTATCAGCACTTGTCTAGGTGAGCTGAAGGGTTTGACATTCCATGCATGGCATAAAAGTGATATTTGTGGGGTCTAAAAGGAGTAATATATCTGAAATGAGAGCTCAGTTACTGGTAGAAACATCACTGGGTATAACATTTCAGACCACTCATTGCTTTCTCTTTTCAGACTCACTATTCAGTGATACAACTTTCTGTGGAATTTACTTGTCTATTTTTCTTATTTTCTATTTCAGTATATGGCACTTTACTGATAAAACATTGCCCTAAAACCTATTCATTGGGTAACTTTGCAATGAAACACATTGTTTTTTATCTCATTACAATTAAACACTTTCATGTTTTGGTACTTTTTTCTTAGTAAACAGTAGTGTCTTCTGAAATGTATTAGTCAGGATGTTCTAGCCAAATTGGCCATCTTGTAAAACTGAGTCTAATCCAGCAGCAGTGGTCCTAAGAATCCCCAGTTTTTATTAAGGGCCAGGTAACTGCAGCCTGCACAAAGCAAATCTGTATTTACAAAGAATCTGTATGTTGCCCTGTACTGTTTGAGTGTGGTTCATCTGGGGATTGCTGTGTGATTACAGGTTCTGCTCTTCCATCTGAGATTTACTTTAAAGATAATATTTACTGAAACAAACCCAGCTCCTTTGAAAACAGACTTGATGAGTGGTTTCATGCACTTTGCAGCCTGGTGTGAATCATGGCACAAGTGCATAGACCTGGGCTATATATTTACTCTTTCCAAGGTGACATTGATTAACCAGTCCCCAAACAGTTAACCTCCTTTTGATGCAGGGCTTGTAGCACTGAGGTGTGCCCTTGTAGGACTGTCTGTGCTGGCACACAAATAATTTAGGGTATTCTCAGTCTTGGCTTTCCCTCATCTTGGGGCAGCTGAGTGGGAGTTTAGCAGTGAATTTTGTCTCCTACTGTACTTCAACATGCACACATTCTACAGCCTCAGAAAACCCTTGTTTTGGTGACAACTCAGACTAGTGACAGGGTTAAGAGCTAAGCTCTGGAAAACAACACCAGAGAATCTGATTTGTTTCTTGGCTGTACACTTGATTCAGCAGTATGATCAGACATGTCACTCAAGGTGTAACTCTGTTATCTGTTTGTCTGTGTGCCAGTCAAGACACCACAGTGTGTTTGAGCCCTCCAAACAGGACTGATGGATGTGACAGTGCCCACAAGAGAGCCTTAACCTACTGCCTTGGGTGCAAGAGGTCAGCTAGACACCAACATACAGTTTACCTACAGTGCAGTCACCCAACTGTGAGGAGGATGCCTTAGTCCATTTTAAGAGTGAAATCAATGGAATCACTGAGTTTAGGACAAGATTCATCCCTTCTGCCTTCCAGACCCTCATACCTGGGCGGATGACACACCTTGAAATCCTCCAGCTGTATTGTCAATATTTTTCCTGTAGTTATGGGGACAAGGCAGTGACCTTAGATTGTGTAAATCTACTTGAAGGCAAGTCAAAGTGAGAACGCCCTACTCACTTTTATTTTGCTTTCATCTGAAAATGTGGACAGTATTTCTTCCTTTTACCATCATTAACCTTCTACACAATTCATGTTCTGAATCCCTCCAGTCAGGGGTTTATTAATTGCCCCTTTCTGCAGGTAGATGATACAGCTGAGTGGTGGCCTACACCTACTGTGTCTGGATTTCCAGAGGTAACCACTGGCTGGGGGGAGATGCCGACACTATTTGTTAAAATATAGGAATTTGAATCTCATCAAAATATCACACCAGTAAAAAAAAAAGTCTCACTCCTTCTGAAAAAAATTAAACCCTTTTTATTTGTATATTTATTTTTATATATAAAAGAAATACAAAAACAACCCCACAAACAATGCTGATTATGGCAATTCAGTTTTGTCAGCCCCCTCTGCTTGGGCTGCTGCCTCAGATCCACCGGGAGTGAGCAAAGTCCTCCGGTTGTAATGTCCTTTTATGATTCCAGAGTTATTGTTCTCATTAAGAATTTGTTTCTGTTTTTGCCTGTTAAGAGACTGTACAAGTCCTAATACAACAGCTGCTAATGAATACTGTCCAGTCAGTTTTCTTGGTTGTAAGATTAGAGGATTTGGTTGAACTCTTCCTAGAAGAAAATATGTTTTGATTTTTCCTTCCTGTTCACTGATACCTTTGACATAAATTTCTCCACGGTAGTCGAAGGCAAATCCCCGGTCCTTCAGGATCAGATACGTTTCTTCAGGCACTTGGATTCTGTCACTAACACCTGTGCTGTCCATTCGACTTGCCAAATTCACTGTTTTGCCCCAGATATCGTACTGGGGCTTCTTAGCACCGATTACTCCTGCTACAACAGAGCCATGGCTAATCCCTAATTAAAAAAAAAAAAAAAAAAAAAAAAAAAAAAAAAGAAAGAAAAAATAAGATAAACTGTATACAATAATGACTAAAACTCGTGTTTGCACTTAAGAACCAGGTAAAGCCTGGTTCATATATGCTTATCTCCAGGCTTAAGAAAGAGGTGCATATTTAAAGAAATTAAACAAAAAAAAAATCTGGAAAAGCTATAAAACTTGAAAACTGATGTCAACAGGTTTATTTTATGAAACACCCTTGTCAGCGGAATCACAGTACTTTTGTGTCATCTGTATTTTGCACATTGTTGCCAAAGCTCCTGAAAACTTATTCTCAGACAATAGAAAAGATTTCTGGAACTACATTTGTTGAGGGCGACCTTGTTGGGCTATACAGTCCAGAAATTGCATTCTTATGTTCCACAAAGTGAAAATATTAAAGCATTCTCTGAAGCTATTGAAAAACTGCATTTTTGCATAAAATACAAGCAATATCTGTTGTTTTCCTTTCTTTTTCCTAGAATAGTGATTTAAGAATAATTTTAATAGAGTGCAAGATATCTTTTGGAAAAGGATTTTAGTTTCTTAGGGTTTTTTTTAGATTTTTTTAAAACGGCGATAGAAATATTATCAAATACTTTTGCATTCAGGCTCTATGAAATCTTTACATGTGGTCCATACTTGCTAAATGTGGATGCCTATTCCTTGAGAAATCTTGGGAACTATGAGTTTTGCATTCAAAATTGTCTGGAAGTGCAGATCAGATAGTGATGCTCTGACCCTCTATGCTGTGACTGATGAATATAGCTCAGTTTTTCTATGGTAGGGTTATCTATAAAAGACATGTCCCTTCCAGGTGATTTTTTTTGTTTTGGCCAGTGATCAGATTAGTGTGAGAAGTCATCAAATCTACTCCTGCTATGTGCCATATATTCAGGTCTCTTTTTTATGTCCCATCCCACTAGCCCTGTAGGATATTCCACTAAGAACAATTGCTTACTCATCCCAGCAATTCAGAGCTGCTGCCACTGGTCACGTCAGAGATAGAATTCAGTTTTTGTGCAAAACAGAAGTACTACTCCCAGGGTTTGGGAGAAACTACTTTTTTACTGAAGAAGAATATTATGCAGGGAGATTAATTAGAGACTGTGTGAGTACCAGTCTTGGGGCTGGATCTAGGTTATCCTGTTCACTTTCTGTGTTATATCTATGGCTTCTTAGTACCAGTCTTATTAAAACAGTAAATTGATTATGTTCCCCATTCACAATTCACTGAAACTTTGAACTCCTGAAATCCCCAAACCAGGGCCTATATTCTGCAAACAGAGTATTTCATATTTCTGACTTTGCCTGGGATGAAGTCAATTTGAAAACAGAGGATACAGTATCTGGACTCTTATAAATTGTGCATGTCCTTGCAATGTTACTGGAATGTACTCAGTGGAATCACAGACTTGCAGATAAAGCTCATTTTAACTCTGGTGTTTGAACCATGCCTACCAATCCGGAGTTCAAAGTTGTTGAAGGAATGCTTGTTGATCTCCTGTATGCTTTCATTCAGGGCTATGGAGAAGTCAGCCAGAGCACACAAATGTCCCCATTTGTCTTCACATTGCTGAGGAAAAAGTTATACACCAAAATGTTACTAAAGTTTTTCATTTGCCCATCTGTTACCCATCCCTACAAGTACCAGGGGTTTGCATTTGGAATCTAGCCTCAACATTCTAGATGAAAGAGAGGTACACTGCTGTTAATGGTAATGCTTCCCATTATGTTATACTTGTATAACTGGATAGAGAACAGCTTAAAGGGCCAGAGAAAGTAACTTTCTGTCAACAATCAGGCAATGATGAGAATTAACAAAGCATGTGAAACATGTCTAAGGCTGAGAAAGAAAGTATAGAGAGGACTGAGATTGCTCAGACTCAAGGGTCAAAATCTAGTGAGATCAAGGGATGACCCACATAAGGATGAAGTAGAATAAAAGAAGTGAGGGATGTGTAATTCTCCTTTGCTGACACTGCCACCAAGGAAAAGCATAAACTCAAGTGCTCTCAGATATGTAATGATGACAGGAACAACAGGGCAAGCCAGGCAATCTGGGATTGCTTAAAGGAGAGAGAAAAGGCTCTTCTGTAGCTCATTAATTGCCTTTGCTTAGGGCAGGCAAGTCGCTCCCTGCTCCTTCCCTTCCATTCCTACAAAGCAGTCAATATACACACGGGGACCAGCAGTAGGTTTTAGTCTTCCCAGAGCACCAACAGAACAGATGACTGTGGGCTTGGCCCAATGCTTGTATGATGTCTTCTCATCTGTTCTGAAGCAAGGCAATTTCTTCTTCAAATTTCCACTTCATAGTACAAAGGATTGTCTCTCCCAGGATGATGCAGTCCAGCCCTTGCAGTTTTCATAAGCCTGTGTGTTTAATACTGAACATGAACCTCTCCTTGGCATCACCCTGCTCTGTTCACACCATGCTTGGTCCTTATCCTGAACTGGCTCTGTTCTCAGCATGCCAACCTCCCTCAGCAGCCTGCACCTCTTAGGTGCTGACAAGGTGGCAGACATGTACGTATGACAAGTATATTTAAAACATCCATTAAAATTCCATTAAGCTATTATAGTTCAAGAAAGGAGATGAGTTAATCAGTCTTTGAAAGGCAATAAAGCTTTTCTCCCTTTGAATTTTTATCCCCATCCAGAGTTAAAGGAAGTGATTAGGAGCTGTGTAGTTATAACCAACTATCTCCCTCGTGTTCTATCCTTCTTTGCTCATATCTACACAGAAGCATTTTGACAACCAAAAATCCCATGCACATCTAGTTTTATGGATTTCTAGCTGTCAGCATCACTTGTTACTCTGTTGGTGGGAGATGCTCGGCTAGTTACACTCCACGAGTTTTATAATGTATTCTCAACAAACAGTGGAAATTTTCTGGTTTATAAAGCTCATGATAATCTGGCTGCTGCTTTTCAGAAGTTGTGATCAATGTGGGCAAATCTCATTCCCAGCCTGTCACCGACCAGGGGCATCACACCCCAGGGGCATCACACCCCTTTTGTGCTGCTCTTCCTGGGGACTGGCACCAGTTGCCAAAAAAACAGATTTCAGCAACAGATGACTTCTCACTGGATGTATTTTAGAGCCTTATCTAATTTTTTTCCTGGCAAATTCTTGGGTGGAATTGTGAATGGATTTCTCTCATCTGACTTATGTGAGGTTTATGGCTGTGACTGTGCGTGTGTCCTCTGTGACTATTTATCCCCTCAGCTTGGTTTGCTTGTTCTTCAGTTGAACCAATGACCTGCTTTCTTTTTGATGTGTAGTTATCATGCTGTCTGTAGACATGCTGTATCAAAAATAAAAGGTATAAATGCAGCATGAGTACACTTACACCTGCATAAGTACACTGTCAGTTAATAGATCCTCTCTCTTCATCAATTATTGGAGGTTTGTCAGTCATGTTCCTGTCTGAGTTACTGAGGTGGCTTTAGAGTATGTCTGAAGATATAGATAGACCTGATCTAGATTCACATTGGTGTGACTGAAAGAAAATTTTTTTCTCCTATAAACCTAAATTTGAGGAAAGAATCCATATGGTTCTTGTTCCAAGCACAAGATGGCATTTCAATTCATCAAGAAGTGCAACTGCTGTCTGCCAGAAGCCCCAAATGTCTACTTTATTTTAGCAAAACAAGTTTTATGAACAACATAAAGATAACACTTATATTTTTGAATATGAATGGTCAGAATAATCACAAGCTTTGCTTCCTAAAGAAAATTTTCCTCTTACCTGTTTTTCAGGTGACAATCCTGACACGGCCATGTATGTGCTGCCAATTGTTTTAATTTTTTCAATATCTTGAAATCTCTCTTCACCTAGTAACTAATACATATGTAAAAAGAAAAATACTGTTACCTCTGTAATTCCTAACACAAAATGCTTTTAAAGATGTGAGAATGTATCTTTACACTTTCCAGTCCATCATGGCACACAATTTATTCTGGGTCCCGGGGAACACTGATCTGGAACTCTGGAACATCATCTACTCACTGAGGACTGTTTGGTAAATTCCACAGTGATAATATAAGACATGCATACTCCAGCCTAAGAGAAATGCACCCAAGTCCTGCATTTCCTGACATATGATTTCTGAATCCTAGTGAAGACAAACTCTCTGTCTATTGTATGTGTGAATAGAAGACTTGATGACTTAAAATTGTTCCTATAACTCTACTGAAGGAACTGTTTGCAAAGTAAGTGCTGCTACACCAACAATTATGGTGATGAGACCAATATTCAAGACCAGGGGCTCTGAGCAACCTGGTCCAGTGGAAGGTGTCCCTGACCATGGCAGGGGGTTTGGAATGAGATGATCTTCCAAGACAAACCATTCTATACACAGTCAATGGATGGTGGTAGATGCTTCCAAAGGAATCCTGCAAGACACCAAGTCCTCTTATATCACCTGCTTCCCCCTACTTAGGGTGAGACTGGACACCAGTGTGTCCACTGGATCATTCAATCTATACATTTATGTATTTTCCCCTTCTAATAAAAATTCGAAGAACCAATGGGAAATGGTAAATCCCTGTATGTATTTGGGATTTGCTATAGCTATAGGTGTTAAAAAGGACTTGTCAGATTGAGAATCTGGAAGAGAAAGAAAAAATTTAGCTGAGTGACTAAAGCACTGAATGAAGTGGGAGTGAAAGTTTGGTCCCTATTCCAAGTCCACATTTATGGTTTAACTTAAGACTTTCCAAGAAATAGAAGCCAGAGCTTTACATTCCTTGAAAGACCTTAGCAGAGTTCAGGATGTGGATTCTATCAGTGACAACAGAGTATGGGATATGGGCATTAATCACCTCATCACAGGAAACTGTTGCTGGTGTTAATGCCAAATACCCTGTGAAACTTTGTGATAAACTGTATGGTGTCTAATAAATTGAGGGATCAATACGGTTACAAAGTCATGGGAGGAAAAAAAAGCACTTCACCAAGAAAAGGAATTTCAAACTTTCAATCCTAAAGGCTCAATTTAGTTAGGGTTTAAATGGAAAAAAGTAGTTTTGTGGTCAGGCAAAAATATAACAAAATATTTTTCCCCTTTCTTTTTCTAAACTCTGAATTCTTTTTTCCATCTTGTGGGTTGGAATTTCCTGTCCACTAAAGGCATTATTTCATTCAAAGGGAGAAACATACCAAAGGCAGAACATGAAATATCCCCTGCCACTAAAGTAACCGCAGTGCCCACCAGTGGAGCACCAGGGCCTTGGGAGCTTTGCTGTTGGTGTGCAGATATGGCACCATCTGTCTCCAAGGGAGGCTGCACAGCATTCCACGTAGGGAATACAAAGCCATATGCTTAATGGCTCCTGTCCAAGCCAGGAAAGTCCAAAGACTTGACCTGCTTCTCATTTTTCTTCAAACTGCCAGAACAGCCCATTGTGTACCTTTCCCTCTTACAAGGGCAGCTCTTCCAACTGCTCTCTTAAAGAAAAAGATTGTTTCTTGTAGCTCTGCCTCTGTGAACAGTCTGAGAGCACCATGTGTTTGAGCAAGGGGAGAAAATGGTCTTGCTTCAAAACAGTCCATATTTTCACTTCCAGATGGTTGCTGGAAGCAACAGCAAATAACACACTAATTTAAAATTTATAATAAATATCTAAAATTACCCTTTTTAGGAAAGAAAAAAACATTGGCTATGATGCAATTTAGAAAAAACATCCCAAGTTATGGGTTTTTTCCTCATTCATTATTGTTTCCAAATCTCCTGTTTGCATCTTTTTTCCTTCTGCTTTATATGGTCTGTTCAATAGATTCTTCTCTTCTTCAGATAATGGTCTATTTACTAATTACTTTTTTCATGGTGTGACAGGATGATGGATTTTGATATTGGGGAAAGATATTCCAACTCAGTCCTAAATCAGCTGCCATTTGTAAAAACATTTTAAATAGGCTGCTAATTTAACACGATAGTCCAGGGACACATTTTCAAACACTAGAATGTGGTTTGTGTCTAAAAAGAAACTGATGGCTTGATGCTGCAATTCATGTACAGCCAAGGTTGTGTGTAGGTCAGACCCTGGGATCACAAAATTGTACAGAAAAGGAATATTGCAGGACATAGCACACAACTGCAAAGTAATCAAAGAATCTGAAAGCAGAGTCCAGTGTTCTGTTGAAACCTCTGCTTGTGGCAACATAGTATCTGTTGTGATATACACTATGTAAATTACTGCAGGATAAATAAAATGCAATAAAAGAAAAGAACCTGTGAACAAGAAAGCTCCTCTGAAAACACAAAGCCCAACTGTAACATTAACATACACAAATGACAGATTAAATAGCCTAGAAAGAATATTACATTAAAAAAGTCCTTCAAGACTCATAATATCTGCAGAAATGTTATAATGTTAATTTTTTGGTCGAATGTCTCTACAAGAGGGAGTTTATCCCTGTATGTGTCTTAGAACTACAGTCATAAGAAAAGCGAATAACTATAAAAGGTAGCTTTTCAATGTTCATATTTGTTTCTTTTTGCCAGTCCAGAAACTAGCACCTCCTGTTCTGCCTCAGCTGGCAGGAAGACTGGATAATTTGGAAGTCAAAAAATTTGTGAACCATGAGGGAAAAAGAAAACTGAGTGAAGGCTGTATTTTGACAATAGTCAACAACCTATTCTGCAAAACTCACTTGTGGACCACTTTCTCCCACTTCCCACAATCTGACTCCTCTGTGGGTACCTACCCCCTGCAGTTGTCAGTGACAGGTTCTGTTCCAATATTCACTATTTATTTAATATTTTTTTGTAACTGGCTTTGTCTCCCTAACGTAGATCTATTAGGTGGAAAGCAAAGAAAGAGATCCAGACTGAACCTTTGCTGTGTTGCATTAACAAGGAAAACCCTCTAAAAAGAAGAAATAACCCAGATTTCTTTCTCATGTACCTATCGCATTTTCCAAAGCAGGTAAATTTGTACTTTTTACTATGGCTTCCATTCAGAAGCATCATTTTGGCCCTGTAGACAGATATCTCTAATATTTTATCTCTCTAAGGAAAAGAGGCAATTGACAGTGTAGAATGTGACCTGAGCTTAGGAACTTGATTCTGTTGTCTAAACATATATGCCCAGTGTGATCTAGTGTACTCTTGCCTTGAACACCTCCAGTGGCCTGCTCCAGAACATGAGTTTTCTGGCAATGCAGAGTGGGAGCTGACAATCCCCTGTGGGTGTCCCAAATCACCTAGGATGTATCAAATGGCATCATGTGCCCATGTCTTACACTCCTTGCTAAGATTTCTAGATCAGGGTATCTCTGCAGAGGTGTTCACTTGCAGTGTTTCCCCATGGTTATCAGAGCTGTTCTGCTCTCAAGCTGCACATCTGCATTTTCCTCCCAGGGCCTTTTTGGAACAGCAGGCAGTCTTGGCAAGGAGCACAGGGAAAAAAAAAGAAGGAACTGTGACATTGTAGAGTGTCAGTCAACAGTTACATGGAAACCTTGCTAGCCCTGTAACATTGCACCTGGAATGATTTGTGGTTCCTTTTCCATGGATAAGGTTACTCCTGTCAGTGGTTCTGTCTGGCATATCACCTTTCAGATTGTTCAGACAGAGTAAACTAATGACACCACCATGCTGCAAGTAGGTTAGCAGTCAGCAGGGGATCCCATAATTTCATTTGCTACCTGTACCAAGAACATATCTATTCTTCAACTAAACATGTCTGGGACATAATACAGTCTCTAATTAGGTCCTTTATTAATTACAGAGCAGGTGTTAGGGGCCTGGAAGTAATATTGTGTTAGGGTTTTGATTAAAACCTTGTCTTCAGTAATTGCCACAGCAGCAAAGGAATTTTGTTGTAAAGATTATGCGAATGTGCATGACAAAATATCTTAATGTGAAAACTATTGCTATGAATTAATTTGAGTGGTAATCATTTTAATCAGATCTGGAAATAAAAACAAAACTATTAATCAAGAAGCATGCTGACAGCTGTGCTAGATCCTGGAGGTAAGAAGCAGGCATTTATACCCATGGGGAATGCAGTGCAGGAGTTTAGCAGATGACAGAGTTCTTCTTGTGAGGGAGAGATTTTGTTCTCAGTTAAAATGCACAGGGAAGTGTTCCCAGTGAATTCTTCTTTTTCCCACTCATAGTTTTAGTATCTCACCAATTATATGGATAAACTCTCAATTTCAGTGTCAGTAATCTCAGCCTTGGTACAATCTTTATGAGCAACCACTCATTCCCCATGCAAGTGCCCAGGATGGAAGTCACAGGTCAATGATACCATATTTTCTCCTTCCCTTTTCTTTCTGGACCATTGCAGTCTGGAGCACAGGTCCAATCTTGTTGCTAGGTAGAGGTGGTTCCAATTCTATTTTTACCACTCAGGGATCTCAGGAGGGCTACACACTCCTGAAAACTGCCTGCAAGCATAGAGGTTAAAATTCTCTCTGCTAGGTAATTTTGGCGGTATTTTTTCATCCTTCCTGGTTCTGAAATTTTTTTAAAGCTCTTCATTGGCCTATGCTCTGTCTCCTTTCTTAATTGCTCTTGGGCTCATTGCAGGACATGATATCACCTGTCTAAGCTTCCTCACAAACTACTTTGCAGAGTATACAAATTCATCCTGACTTCCTCTTCAGTTACCTGGTTTTCTTTGCTTTCACCTAGCAATAGCTACATTGGGGATTTGACTTATCTCCTCCTTTTTATCTTATCTTCTCCTCAGCTCATTTTTTGAAATTAACTGAACAGAATACCTAAATATATTATATTTCCTTTCTGTGTCTTTTCCATTAAAAAAAAATCCTTTCACCACTGAATTCTTCAGTGAAACAAGCAGCTGAACTTCATTTATCTCTCTATAAAAATCCTAACCAGACAAGTCTTCTCAGCTAATATGTCACCACCACCTTTCATTCTCTACCTAAAATTTGCTTCTGAGCTGTCTGTTTCACATTTAACTGGACACTGTTTTTCCCTTTAATATTCATTGAGTCCATTCAACCAACACCTTTAAAGGAACACCTTTACCTGTTTGTATTTAGACTACTGTTTTTCAGAACAGTTGTAAATATGTTCATACTTTCTTCTACAGAACTGAAGTATTTTCTACTTTCAGATACTCTGGTGCAGATTTGTGCTTTTATGGATATTTATACTTGAGAATTGCTTTCATTTTCTATCTCGTTAGATCATTCAGAACAAAGTATGGCAGCATGAAGGGCAAAAAAGCAAACCAGACAATTGTAATATGAGCAAAAAAATCAGAGAACTATTGGAAACAAAATAATTACCAAATTTCATAATTTAGGATGACATATTTGCCATTTTAAACTCATAGTTTAAACACTATCAGGTTTCCTCTAGTAGCTGGCATTACCTCATCAAAGTCTGCAATGATTTCATTCAGTAAGCGCAGACATTCTACTCCTTGGTTATTCATCTCAGTCTGGGAATAAAAGTCAGCAAATCCAGGTATAGAAGCAAACATCACACCAACAGCATCATAGGACTGAGAGTATAATTCCTGAAAAAACAATGAGGAAAAATGAAGTATTAACATAAAGGAGAAAATGTAATTGGCAGCAATTAAAATAGCTTTCTTAATTTTTCCATGCATAATTCCTTAACATCTGATGTTGACATGAGTATTTTAAGGGTTAGCCAGGTTCAACAGGAGGAGGCTGACAGCTCTTAATGTTTTTATTGAAGATTATATGCAGGGTTTTCGCTTTCTTTGAATGCCTGCTCTTTCTGCTTCTCAGGTCAAGGAGCTACACCAGCAAAAGTGAAATAGAAATTTTGCTTTTCAGTGAATGAGGAATGACTTGAATACATGAAGGATTCATTGTCAAGTACAAATACCAGTTATCACATTTTCTAGTGGATAATTTGTACTTCACACTACTGCAGCTCTTTACAAGTTTGTTTATTCACAAGTTTTCAGAAAAACCTTACTCTCTGGTAAACTCTAGTTCTCCTAAGGTGGCTGTGGAGCTCTTTGGTTGCCTGGCTCTGGGAGATGTTCCTGCTCTTAGGGTTCAAAAGGAGGGAGAAACAGAAGTAGGAGTAGTAATAGAGTTACTGGGGAGGACAGAAAGCAGCTTATAAGGGATCAGTCACAGAGGCTATTAGGATAAATTATGCCTTGGAATAAGCTTCCACTTACATTATTCATACAATTCACTCTGGTACTGAATGACAGATTTATTTATGAAGAGGCTTGTGTCATTACATATGTGAAAATGTAGACAGTTCTTGTCTGAACTAAAGCTAATTTTTAGGGAAAAAACCCCAAATTTCAACTTTAAAGATTCCAGGGATTGCTACCACAACTCCTGGTATGCTTTTCTTGCAGCTAATATACCACCATCATATGTATTCTCCTTTGATTTTTTTTTCCTGTCTTCAACTTCTGTAGTTTTAGGTAATGGTGGACACTTCCATTTCTATTAATGAACATTTTGTTATGACCAGAAGAATTTTTTATCAAAGTTCTTGTTAATGCCTTTAAGAAATATTGATGCTTTCGTTCCATGATAAAAAAGATTTACTGCTGATTGTCATACACTTGACATGACCAATTCAGGCCCTTCTTTCTTCATCCTGCTTCTCCCTAGAAAAGCATCCTGAACCTCTGCTCTGCTCTCTGATGTGCTGCTAATGCTTCTGCTTATCCAGGCTCCTTTGCAATGTGTCTTGGAGTAAACATGGGGAAATTCTCGTTTTCAAAGCCACGGCAAAACCTTGATTGAGAAAAGATGATTGATTCCCTTCCTGCCCTTATGCTTTCTCTTTCAAGAGCATCTTCAGGGTCATGGAAGCCATACTCTCAGAACACTCTTATTCCCTTTTGTGGGTATAGAAAGAGGTAATGCGCACATTAATTTGTGGATGCTTATGAAAGATCTGACAATGTGTGCTAGGAGAAGTATGAATACACTCAGCCATACTCATGCCTTGGATCATGAAGATAGAAAACAACTGCCTGAGCCTTCAGTTGCTCCATTTTTCTATTTTTGGTAAGAAGCATAAGGACAGAAATAAAACATCCATAAGAAATCATTACAGTACATATTTGGGAATTCATTTTTTTTGAGAGCAGAGAAATTAACTTAATGGCCAGACATGAACTGCAGGATTGATTGCACTGAAATCTGGTAGATTTTTCTGTCTGCCAGCTCATGCATAAATCATCCCCAAGTATAGTTACTCTGGAAATTGCCTTACAAAAAGCAGGGGTGGTGGAATTTAATTCAGTGGCAAATTACTGAAGCATCAGCAGTGATCCATGGGGCATCTGCTTGCTTCTGAAGATTATTATGCATGTGACTGTACGTGAATGAAAGTGTAAGATGGGAAATTTATTCCCTGAAAATCCATAATACAGACATGCCAGAACACACTGCTGGCTGGTATCGAGGTCTGCTTCATTTGCAATGAAACTTTTGAACCTGGTTGCTTTCACACTCACATTTTCTCATGTGCATAGCAGGGTTTCTACGGCACTTTCATACCCGCAGAGTTTAAAATTTCTCAAGAGTGATTTCTAAAGTGCTTTTTCTTGTAGCTTCTCACTGTGTCATCCTTCCCTAGGTGATACTTGAAATCAGAACACAATGATTCCTCATTGTGCAGTCTAATTAGGCTGCCTACATCCATTTCCAAAATGTACAACAGAAAATGGTGGCCTTAATTCGTTTTTGCTGCACCATCAGTAGATATGTCAGTGCTGGCAAGGTGAATCTTGCAACATTTCTGCCCATTAAAAAAAATAATTCCAACATTGCATGAAAAAATCCAATTTCATCATACAGTACCTTAATATATATGTAATATTATAATATGCATTTACATTGTTTCAAATGAGGAGTAAGTGACTTACTGCTGCTTTCAGAAACTAATTCTGGAATTTCCTTTATCCATCTTCAAACTTTATGTTAGGAATATTCAGAGACTCCATTACCATGTTTTTCTTTGTGTAGTGCAAACAATTTTTAGGAACATAGCCACAAACTCTGTTACTGAAATGGGAGTTTTGTTATCTGCCACAAACAGGCAATTCAGGGGCAATATGAAATGGCAAAAATGTTCTCTTGTGTCTGCAGATATGAGAGCCTCGGGTCTTTTGCAGCTTGTTCCTTCCATAGTCACTGTCAGGGCTCTAAAAATACTTCTGCAAAACTGGGCTATCATAAACTTGCACAGACATTCTGTTAAACTCACCTATCTTTTTTATGAATAGTAGATTTTCATAGACTCAAATACTAGATTTTCATAGACTCATAGATTGGAACAGACTTCTGAATCTCATTTAATACAGTTTGCTTTCAAAGCAGGACTAAGATCAAGTTTTTCACAGCCCTTTCGATTTGACGGCTGAGCCCTGCTCTGCCTTCACAGACTGAAAAAAATCACAGAATCACAGAATTTCTGGGGCTGGAAGGGAACTCTGGAGGTCATCCAGGCCAACCCCCCTGCCCAGGCAGTGTCACCTAGAGCAGGTTACACAGGAATGCATCCAGGTGGGTTTGGAATGTCTCCAGAGAGGGTGACTGAGACCTCTGTGAGCAGCCTCTTCCAGGGGCCTACCATTCTCTATGTAAAGCAATCCTTCCTCATGTTGAGGTGGAACATCTTGTATTTTAATTTATTGCCATTGATCCTTGTCCTGTCCCTGGGCACCACTGAAAAGAGCCTGGCACCATCCTCTTGGTACCTGCCTTGGAGACATTTAAATACATTAATGAGATCCCTTCTCAGGGAGCTCATTAATGTCTAATAATGAGACATAATTGTCTATATAATGTCTTCTTTATAAACACTCATTAGGTATTTGAAGGAAACAATGAGATGCTCTTTCAGTCTTTCCTTCTTAAAGTTTTATGATCTCAGCTGTCTCAGCCTCTCCTCGTGTGTTATGTCCTCCAATCCCATCGACATCTTGGTGAATTATTGCTAGAATTTCTCTATGTGGGGCCCATAAGTTTCCTACTGGTGGGTTCAGAACATGGAAACATAACTCCAGGTGTGGTCCTAAAACCTTTACTTTAAAACATGATTATTTTTCAATGTTGATCTGATACCAAATATTGGAAGTGTTTGTGCAATGAATCTTATTAAGAAATAGGTTTCAACAGTTTCCTATCAGATTTACTTTTATTTTACTAATTAGACAAAAATATCAGAATATTGACACATACTTCATTATCCCGATCCTTCTCCAGGAAGTGACGAGCAACGTGACTGGGTAAAATATTCCTTAGCATGTTCTCATTGTGCTCCCTCAGCTCCTTCATTTCATTGATTTCTTCTTTTGCTTGAACACGCCACAGAAAATCCAGCCTTGCTGTGTATTCAAGCTGTAGATTCAGAAAGAAAAAGAAGCAAAAATAAAACCTGACAAGAGAAGAGTAGAGATTGTGTTGCCATCCTGGCAGGCTGCTCCTGCCACGTAACCACCTTCAGTGCTGCTGAAGATCTCTGAAACAATTTGATTTTCTTGCCAGAAAAAGAGATTATTTCTTTGCCTTATGTACAGTGAGACTCTCAGAGTAATCTTGAAAAAAATAATGTTTGGCATGTTACTGCTATGGTCAGTGGATGTAAACTGCCACCAAATTATTTTCCCTTTAAGTATATCTTTATTATTTAGATAACAGAGTCTGACAGGAGATAAGGTGTTGGCAGGTATTGATATGAAATAAATATATTCCCCTTTCCATGTGTTTTCAATTTAAATGAGAAAATTAGCACAAGGCTAACTCTAAACTCTTGTCAAGGATGTCCTTCTCAAGAATGAACATCTTTTAGCAAAATCTGTATAACAGCCCAAAGTGCTCCTAAAGAGAACATCCAAATCTGGGGCACAAAAATGATATACTGTTGGGACATGCAATTATTTGCAACTTTAATCTTATAAAAAATAATAGAAAATATGCTATTTGTCATCCCTCCAATACTCTGTGCCCGTACTGTGGGATCAGAGTCTACAATCACAGTTTATCCATGCAAAGTCTCACTGCCTGATACCCACACCTAAAAACTGAAGTGAAATTATTTCCAGTGTGGTGTGTGTGCAGAACAAAGCTGTGCACAGCAGAGCTTATACAGGCATACATATACATGCATTGTTGATATAGATATGTATAAATTCTTATTAATTTAAGTATGAATGGCAGCTGTCTCCTAGCTGAAGCAGGGAACATGTTGAAGCCTTGTGTCACTCGCCTGAGAGGCACACGTGTGTCAGCACATGGACAAGCCCAACACTGCCAGAGATTTTGCGTGCATCACACTGAAGCAGAGTTTTAAGCAGATTTCAAGGCAGGTGATGCTGTAGCTTGCACAAGGGGTGACTTATTAAGCTACAGCATTACTGAAAATGATGGAAATATATATATATACAGTTAGTAAACTGAAAGAGAACATTTATTTTTGAGGTCTGAGATGCTCCAACCAGATATAATAACATCCAGCAAAGAAGACCCATCTATTTGCCGGTATTGTGCCAGCAAATAGATGAATTTTACAATTTTGAAAGACATCAGAAGGTGCTGGGATAGAGGAATTTTTTGAAATATAATTCATATACCAAACTAAAATAAAGGAGCAGCCTGCAGTGGGTGGGAATGACTAAGAGGGGGTTCAGGCATTGTTTGGTGACTCATCTTGGTCACAGTTTTAGTCAGCAGCAGTCATGAATGGAAAACTCTTCAGGAGAAAAAAAGCCAAGCACTTTGCAAGGGACCTTATTTGTTGGCTGTACTCTAGGGAGCTTTCCTTCCTAAAAGCTGAAAGTGACTGTGGCTTGATAGAAACTTCCAAAGCCTGTATGCAACTTGGCAGTGATTTACTTGCCCCCTGGGTGCTGTAGCCAGCTTTATAAACAAACTTTTTTCTACTGATATGTTGATCTTCTGTCTTGTGACCATTAATCCCCTGAAATAATGGCAACAAAAAAGGCTGTCAGGAAAGAGTATTTTAAACATATATTTCAACCTTTTTCAGTTTTCTTTGTTGTTAGAAGACAGAGCCCATACCAGATAACTGGCTTTTATCTCTACCAACTAACTGAGAAGAAAAAATTATCTGTAAGTTTTCCAGGAGTTCTAAAGGTATTTCAAAGATTGACTTCAAAGAGGAGCTGATGCTGGATTTTGGGTTCTTTGATGCTTCAAGATATTTAATGCTACTACAATAAGAGCTTGGCAAAAAAGTGTGGTAGTTTTTCAGAGTTGAATTTTTTATGCTGCTCTACAGGGAAATGTCACATCTCTAAGCTTAGCTCAGAATAGCAGCAGCTAATCTTTACATTTTAGATAACATCGTTCTGGTTATTTGTGATCACATTTAAACATGAAATATTTTTCTTTCATCATCAGTGGACTACCAAGATGGCATTGTCAGCTCAGAAAGAAAGGAGTGATATATATGAGATTTGAAAATAAAAAATATTAAGAAGATGTTTTGCTAAGTTCTTATATTTGCTAAAACGAAAAGACTTGTAGGGTCGAGTTTAAGGTTTGTTGTTTGATTTTCTGAAGAAATATTCATGGATTTAAATCCCAAAGTGTCCATGTTTTCCTGCCCTGATATGTACCTTCAAGAAACACCTCTAATTACAATAGCTGGTGAAGAAAAGGGAGATGTATTGCACAGAAAGCCTAACATTATGTCCTCTGTATGCTGCACAACCCAACCACATCTGACAATTGTCACATGCAATTAAATTAAATAAGATGGTACCACACACCTTTTTCTCAAATTTAATTTTAAACTTTGGGTTCTAAATATGGCATTAACTTTAAATCACAATGGATAAAAGAAAATAGTTGATTATTCAAAAATAGATCATCCATAAATATGATCTTACAAAAATAATCTTTTTCAGTAAATACACCTAGAATAAGAAAAGTTTTAAGCTATTCTACTTCAGGTAACTTTTGCAGCTTGTGAGATGGGAAGACATGCTGGAGGACAGCTTTATTGAACTTAATGTACTCCCCAATTCATACTTCAGAAGAGTTTTTGTTTTTTGGTTTTTTTAATGTGGTTTGAATTGAACTTATATATATATTAAGTTGACAACTATACATAAATCTTTATGTTAACTCTATAATAAAAAAATAAATAATTCAATGAAATGTTCCTGGACTCTGCCTTTGGATGCTGTTAAATTGATAGACCGGCCTTATGAACACTTTGGGAGAACATGCAGAACTTAGCACATCTCAGGGACCATTTCCAAGGGCAGTTCTAGTCCAACCATCCTGTTTTATGGAACCAGAAAGGTTAATAAAATGGAAAATAACTTGTGCTCTGCCTACTGGCCTCTGGGCTGGAAAACACTCTTAAACACCCAGATCAGGCTTTTGTAGAAGACAGACATTTACACTCAGGATTGGTATCCTGAAGATCATTGCCCGGCTTCAGCCTAATTCTTATTTCACCTAAACTTGTCTAGTGTTGTTTTTCTCAGTACCTTGGCTGATTCCCAAGCCTGATATTTTTATCTTGACATATGTTAATAATCATTTGGAATACTATAAGGCTTATCCCAAATTTGAGTGGATCAGCTCTTATTTATTCCATATGATTCCTAAGTGGACTTTATGTCGTGATGAAGACAGGTCACAGTTCATTGATTTCCATCAAATATGAATCTGCACCTTGTGCAAAATGCATTTCATGCCTTGCTTCCCCTACTCACTCATTCCTCATTCCCCCAAAACGAAGATAAACAGTAGGAAAATTAATAGAATATTTAAGTGTTGGATTCTTTTTGCTCTTATGTGGAAGGAATGGAGGCTCTGACTTCTGGGACAGCTTAGAAAGTTATTGTAATAAAGTGCCTAATATTGTCTTATTCATCACAGCATCATTCCTCTCACTACCTCATTCCAGGAGGATTGAGAAATGCTGGAGTTTATCAGCCTAATGGTCTTGAGGGGAAAAGCTTTAGGCAAGTCAACCATGTCTAAAGGCAACTGTGCTTGGTGCTTTCTTTAGAGCAGTGTGCCCCTTCCTTTTTGTGATTAGAAACTGCCTCAACTCAGCATGTTTGACATCCAGAGCTT
Source organism: Camarhynchus parvulus (assembly GCF_901933205.1). Classification (NCBI taxonomy): domain Eukaryota; kingdom Metazoa; phylum Chordata; class Aves; order Passeriformes; family Thraupidae; genus Camarhynchus; species Camarhynchus parvulus. The sequence continues at coordinate 142,737,403 of NC_044572.1, forward strand.
GAGAGCCAGAAACACTGTGGAGAAAACACCCTGCTTTAGCTGGTTTTTATTCAATGCATTTGTTATTTTAGATCTAAATTTGCCATAGTTCTCTCTCCCTGTGCATTGTGTACATATTCCTGAAATACCCAGTTTCTCAATTCCTCCTCAAGGATGTCAGTCCTAACACTCTGAGGCCCCTGAATCCCGTTTAAGGTCTAGGTCCATGAGAAAGAATTCTTGTAAGTGGTCCATGACACAGATGAGCAAGTACTGGTAATTAACCCAAATTTCCTAGAGTCTGTTGTTTTTTCTCTATAAACAGAATAAGCTATTTCACAGTAGTTTCATTATTTATTGGTTTTTATTTTCTTACTATATTTTGGGTTTATGCCTCCTCAGGTGCACTGGAGCTGTCAGGTGCCTCCAGAACTGCACATGTGTCTAAAATAATGCTGTCCTGTTTGTTCCTTCAAATAGAAAATGCTATGTGAGTATTGCTGAATAGAATATTGCTCATGTTCTTTAAGAATGCTAGACAGTGTCAGATATGGGCCTTCTTTAATCAGATTCTGTATATGGTTTATTAAATTGCAAAAGGTCATATGCTCAAGAGGGTAAAAAGGCAGGTGGTATTTTAAAAGTAGTTGTTGTCACATCTTGCAATTGCAAGGGACAAAGGGAAAGGTTGAAGAAAATGTTTGCATTACCTGTTGACCATGATAAAATACAGCTAAAAGGAACATTGCCATCAGTAGTAAAGATGCCTCCTTTGTACCCAGGAAGTCTGTGCTGGAAAAAAACAAACAAACAACAAAGTAAAATACAGTCATTTATTTGTCAGTGTTGTAATTGTTCAGAAGTTTCATTTCATAAGTGGTAATTTTTGTTGTTCATTAAAAAGAAATCCACCATATTTGAAAATTTAATTTAGCAGTAATTAGTTCAAGAGAACAGGAGTGTAATTGGAGAGCTCCCTGTTTGGAGACGCATCTTAAGTAACTAAATTGTAGCCTACAGGAGGTATGCAGGAGGTGATGATCTTTCACTTTCAAATGTGATATGCAAGCTGTGTGTCAGTCAGTCCCCTCCTGGGAGCCTGGTGACAGCCCCTGTGGGGTGCAGGAGGTGACAGTGGGGGGAAAGGTTGAGGTGGAGCTGACAAAGGGAAACTTCCAGACTGTGGAAGTAAAAGCCCAATGAATAAAGCTAGAGATAAAGGATGAACTCCAAGGCAGGAGCTGAAATTAAACATATTGTGAGAAGGGTTTGGAGATGACAGGGATATAGCATGGATTAAAAGAGGACCAAAAAAATGGCAAACAGTAGCTAGGACTGGTTTTACTGAGCTAAAAAGAGGAGACCAGAGAAGCCTGTGACAAGGGAGGTAAAGGGAACCCTTGCAGACCACAGGGAAGATGAGCCAAGCAGGTACTGGCTGTATGAAATCTGCTGTATGAAATCACTGAGGTGCCGTGTATGGAGCACAAACAAAATTTAAAATAAAATTAAAGGGGTTAAAAGCAGTAACAGGGGGTTTCAACTATTGAGAGAAATTACAGTAGAAAGATGAATAAAAGCTGAAGAAAATATCTCTGTATGCCAGGTTTTTTTTTTTTAAAAAGCATATTTCCCAGGGAACAGACAAAAGAGGTTCAGGAAATGGTAGAGCCAAACTTATAGTAAAGCAAATGGGAGAAAAAAAATTGGAGTTTAATTGAACAGGAATACTTTTCAATTATTCTGTTGAAGGGAAATGAGAAAAGGAAGTTGTTGTGTGGTGATAAAACCTTGACATTTTGAAAAAAAAAAGAGTAAATGAGAAGAGGTTTTGGGACAATCTTAGTCTGCCTCGAGATCTAAGAACAAATACTGGATCTGTTTTCCATAGTAATTTTTAAAGAAGTATGGGATGCTATTTGTCGGAGGACTACTATGACAGAGAAATTAGAGAAGGAAAGAGCAGAACTTGAGACTAAACCAAAAGAAAACTTTCTAGTGAGAGAGATGCCTTTGTGGTCCTAATGAATTTACCGTGCTGGAAATGTGCTGCTGTGGGATGAGTCATCAACACAGAGCAAGAGCAGGCAGGAAGTATCCTTGTCATCTGCAAATATGCTGGAGTTCAAATGTTACCTATTTTGAAGTTGCCCAAAATACAACCTCCAAATGAGCACATTCCTAAAGGACCCCTTGTACACTGGCTAAAGGCAAGAGCCTTAAAGGTCTTAGTTATAAAAGTCCCCTGTTATTGCATATTGTGGTGTTGTAGCTATACCCACCATAGCTGGTTGAGTTTTGCAAGGAGCTGCAAACCCTTTTTTTCAAATTATTTATATAGCTAAAAACCAAATAATTTTCAGAGTCTTGAACTTCAGTCTTGAACTTCATTGTCCCTAATATCAGAGCTTAAGTTCCTATCCTTGTTCTGAGAGAGGAGCATCTCAACTGATTTCCCTGTTTTCCCTATGGCTGTTGGCTACTCAGGGAATATTCTTTCCTCTTTCTCATTCTTCTGTGATAACAGTCACTAGAGAGTTTTATTGACAGGGAATAGAGGCTACTCTGAATTCTTCAAGATTTCCACACAAAAGAAATGCCTGGTTAGTAACAATTATCATGATTTCTACTTCTAGGTACTTAGCCAAAGTATTGCTTACTGCCCTTTTTCAGGTTTGCTGGGGTCTGTTCTGGCTATATGATATGTCTGTACAATGATAACTAGCATTAGAAAAAGGAATTTCAGCCCAAATCTCTGGTACCTTGGTACTGTAGGAAGCAAGTAAGGAAAGCTGTGCATGCAGAGCCTTGCTATGTGTAGGGATGTGGCTTTTGGGAGGATTAATTGTACTGCAAATCCCCGCTTTTCTCTCACTCTGAGCATCTTCATCTGTACTTACAACCACAAGCAACAGCAATACTACCCTAGTCAAGTATCAAAGGCTGAATAAGTGTTTTTCTGAATGATTTAAATTGCTGCTGCTCTAGATTCAGTTATTGCAACACTAATTGCCTCTCTGATTCTGCAAATCATTGTGGATCTTCTTCAGTTCCTCTTCCTGGGAAGGAAACCCGGGAGGAGTAGAAGGAGGAGGAGAATGTCCTTCAAGCACTCTCCTACAAAACAGGATCATGCCTGTGTTCCTTATATCTTTCACAAGTGCACATTATTTGTTTGGATTTTATTCTAAAAAATCAGTTGTTCAATCCTGTTTTCTTAAATGGAGGGGAATTTTTCAATTGGTATCTCTGGGGCTTTCAAGAATAGAAATGACCAAGGTATGTGCATTGCAATGCATATTTTTAGTCAGCACTGATAGACTATAGGAGATGTAAAAGACAAGTCCTGATCAATATTTAAATGCCCTCATGAAATGAACATTTTAATAAAAAGGCTGGAGAAAAAAACAGGTTATGAATCATTTTGAATTAGTCATTGCCTGTTGCAACCACCACTCCACATTTAACTATGGTGCTATCCAATACACTCATACTCTGGCAAGACTTGAACCATCACCTTAAGAAAAAGCAGTTCCTGAAGGGGGCTGTGAACACTTACTCTCCATTGTGGTGAAAGTTGTCATATTGCAGAAAAAGGGAAGCATAAATGGTCTCAGTCAGCAGAGAGTAGATGGCAATCATGATGAGAAGCACTGCCAGCTTCAGGACAGAGTTGAGACGAAGAAAGACTGCGCAAGTCACCATTGCCAGCACACCAGTGAAGACAAAATACTGGACAGAAAACAGCATTGGTTAATTCTGGTGATCACAGATAAGCATCTATGAAAACAAGAGAGTAACCAGAAGTATGGAAAGATTATTTTGAATTTCAGTGCTCAGCTAAGTCCTTTTAGGGCCCAGGCACTTTGAAAATAAGTGTTTTGTTAAAATAGAAGTGAAATTACAAATTCCATATTTTTCATGGTACCTCCATGTCAGCAGAGATCATTTTCTGTGCCTTTATAGCATTTTCATTGCATTATAAGTGAAATATCATCCTCTATAATTAAAAGAGGAAAGGGAGAGATGCTGCATGCAGTAGTTTGCTACTGAAATGTCTACTAGGAGAAAACGATTTATATTCCTTTGGAGTCTAAATTTCCACAAGACCCACAAAATGCTCAGGATGGAAGAATCATATTTCTACTTTAATTCTCCCATGCTGTTGGAGAGAGGATAAAGCCACAGTTTTGGACTTTTTTTTCCTTTCTTTTTTTAATTTTTATCTTATAGGTCTAGCTTGGTTACATTACTGTCCTAAAATGTGATGCCTGGAAGTTTTTTTCATATCTTATTTTCTAATGTTTTCATTTTTCTCAATGATTAGTCATCTGCCAAATGCAATCCATGCAGCCGATACTGGATAGAGAGACAATCATGGCCATGAGCTGTTCAGACTTAAAATAGCAACATCAACACCCACAGTCCAAATGTAGTTTAAATTAACTCCAATCACACAGCTTTAGGAGCGATTGTATTCATTTTTCTGGGTACAGCTTTTCTCTAGTACAGTTTCTCTGTAGGAAAGTCTGCATCCCTGCTGTTTAGAGCTTACTGCTGGCAGTATCATGACACTGCCATATGACTTTCCAAGCAACATACTTCTCTTATCTACACATGACCAACACATTGATTTTGTTGCCTGCTTGCTCATCTTAGAGAGGGTTTTTTTTTTCTCCAAAACCAATCTTAAAATAACCATAGCAGTCTAATTACTCTCTTTGTCATGTAAGAAGTTTTGCTCTCCATTACATTCACGTGAATTAGGTAATGTGTTTTATTGCACTAGGTTCATTAAATCATTGCTGGGTGTGTTCCCAGCATAAAGGTTTTGTATAACGTTCAAAGGTTAAATTGTATTTGTAAGGCTCCATTAGATCTTAAGGTTAATTCCTTCTGTAACATTCCTCTGCTTTTTCTATCAACACATGGAAATGTTCCCTTCGTCACAGTGTTGAGCCCCTGACTCCACCGCAAGGTGGTGGTTGCCATATGACCTTTGTGGATCCACACCTCAGATTCAAAAGTACCCTCAGAAATACCTCAGGACAGGAACAGATGTCTGTAAAAGAGGCAGAGGAATTGAAGGTCTGGTTCTTCAGGGCTATTGGTTTGTCAAAATCACACCAGAGCTGTGAAGAAATAAAAAAAATCAGGGCTATATTGTGCACTGGTGACTAATTGCTTGTCTGGCTGTCTGGATTTAGGTCTGGGACAGGGTGACCTGCTGCTCTCCATGCCAGCTCCCCACCTGGCACCAAGGGCTGGATAAATGGACAGTAAGAAGACATGCAGTGGAGATGAAATGGAAAAGGGGGAGCTATTTGTGCTGCAGATATTCAGCATCTGATCAGCCTCCCTATGCTCTCTTTCCAGAGTGGAAAGATGAGCTCCTCTGGGACTTCCAGAGGACTCAGGTTGGACTCTTCAGAATGACCTCTCAATGTGCTTAGATTTTGCTATAAACTACAGAGAAGATTATTTAATTGGGAGCAAAAATCAGATTGAATGTGAGTCCTTTCTGCAAGCTGTTTTCATCTGCTATGGATAGCGTTATCCTTTTGGACACAGGACACCCAGCCTTCTTTTTCATGGTATCACACAGACCTGGCTGTGCCAAAACATGATGTGGTCCCAGAGCAGCAACTGTGATGCTTAGAATGGAAAGGAATAAAAATTCACTCATGAAACTATGGTTATGATAATGTAATATTGCTTTTTGTTGTTATGGCCTGCATTGATTTTAATGGTATTTCCAACTGAGAGCATTAGATACAAAGAAACCAGCATTGTAGAGTTGGAATACATTATGGTCATAAAATAAAGGAAAAAATAATTAATTGCTTCATGTTTTGACACTTAAAGCAGATGGAGTCTCCTGTCATATATATTTATTTACTCTGGATGATTATAATAGGTCATGTCATCAACCTGGTGTGTACAAGCTAGTTGGAGATCTTTTTACCCAATAGTTAAAGAATTCATTTAATGAGGCCCAATTTCTTATCATGAAATTCCAATTAATTTTGAACTTGGCACTCTTCTGTTTGTTCTTTTAGCCATTCAGCCATCTCTGCAGTGCAGTATTGCAGTATTACCTGGCTGGCTGTGCACTCTTCCGTGACACCAGACAATCAATGGTACTTTCTGAAAATTTATGAGGTATAGTACACCTCTCTGCAAGGCAGAATGTCCCAATGTCCCCAGGTGTTTTTTAAGAGACTTTCAGGATCAGAAATTTAATTTTATAACAATAAGAATGCACATAAGACTCACAAGACTCATTTTCCCCCCTGGTGAAACCAAAGCTTGATGGCTCAGAAAACATCTGAGTCTTAGACCCCTCCAGTTGGCTGCATTTGAGCTCAGTGAACACATAAAGCTGCAAGGCTGAGATGCATTACCTGTTCTTAAATGCATGCAGGTCCCTCCTGAACAAACTATTATTATGGAAGAACTTTGACATATGAAATAATGAGAGTATATTAATATTGTCATTTCCTATAGAGATCAGGACTCAGTGACTCAAGTCATTGTCCAGCTAGATATATGACAATACATATGACTGTTTCTGCTTTATAGAAAAACACTAGTGTGACAGTAAAATGTAATTTTCTTTTGACTGTCTTTGGATTAGCCAACCCAGAAAATTGCAGCAGACAAATCTTAAAAAATAATGCACAAGAAATCAGGGGAAGTAACAAATTGGACATAGATAGTGTGTTTTAGAATTTTTTTTTAAAGATCAAGACTAATTGTACCAAAATCTTTCCTGTAAGGTATTTGTTATACATGATTTCAAAGCATCTAAATTCTAAAACACTGCTCAGTGATTTGTATTGTAATGCACCACTGTCCTTTTCTTCAGGAAGTTTTCAGCCCAATTGAATTTCCTGACATTTACTGTATTTATATTTTTTCAGTAATGATAGAAATGCATTTTTCTTTCTTTGATTTACTCTCCTATCAGTGATACTTTTAATCTATCTGTGAGATATTTACCACATTCTTGGCTCAGACCTGCCCGGTTGTCTGACACTGTAATCTGCCTAAATTATGCAAAGCTCTCTCGTGTTGCTGAATGCATCAGGATAATCAGGGCTCTACTGGAATTTTTAAAATTATTATTTTAACAATTGTTTTATTTTTCTTAGTAATCTAAATAATAGTAGAAGTGTAAGATGAGCTAAGAATTTATGAGAGGAAGGATTTAATATCCATAAGTATTTTTTTGGATTGACAGTCTCTAAGAAAGTATTCAGCATGTCAGAAAATTACAAATGGTCCTCAAAGAGTGGGTATGTTGGACAAAATGTTTTAAAAATAGATGACACTCATGAGGGAGAAATAATTAGATATTTCAGAAATACATAGATCAAGCAATAGATTGAATTTCCTGAAGCTGTGATGCTTTGCCTTTTTTTATGTTATCTAAATCACAGACAGCTTATAGATGTAGTTAGCAAGTCCTGTAGCAAGCTTCATAAGTCATAAATCATCTTTTACTGTATAATATTCCTTGGTTCCCTATAAGCTTACAATATTGATGATGGCTCCAAGAAAATTAATCAGAATGGATGCAAAGATAATGACATTCCTTGCCAAGTAGGTCTCATTAATCCAGCAGCAAGTTTTCCGGAGCATTAAGGGTAAACATTTGTAATCCTCTGCCGTAGTGATCAGCACGAGAGCGGAGTGCAGCATAATCAGGATAGAAAACTGAATGACCATTGGGATCACTCTGAGGAAAAAAAAAAATTAAAAAAAAAAGAGAATCCAGCATTAAATCTCAGCACAATCAGTCAATAAATCAAGGGAAAAGCTGCACTACATGCCCATGTAGAACTAGTTAAGGGAGTCAGGAGGGCTGATCACCTGTGTGGCTTTGGATACAATTCATCTCGCTGCATAGTAGCCTCTTAGGTTTATGCAGATAGAAGCCAACTTGAGATTCACATGACTCATTCTCCAGTGGCTATACTTTGATCCTGGGTTATGGACACTGACAGAGGGTCATGCAAAATTAATTCCTTCAGTTTCCCACAGTACAGCCGTATTCTGCAACAGCTTTCTTGCTTTGCAAAGCCAAGTGGCTGTGATCTGATTTGGAACTGATAGTTTCTAACTATACCTCAGATATATATAGACAGTCTATATTTGCTGGTGTAGCCTACCAGTTCTGCTAACCTAACCTAGCCTGATCCAGCTCTGAACAAAACCAAATTCAGCCCTTCAGAAAGATTAGGATAAAGCCTCAAGAGGTCCAGCCTGAGGACACTAAACATTAGTACTTAATTTGGACTGGCAAACTCTACATGTAAAACCCATGTATTTGAATTAATACTATAATAGGAGCAGATGATAATAGAATACTATAAAGGGAGCATCTACACACCTAAGTCTGGGATATAAACCCAAAATTGCAGAGTAACCTGCTTATGTGCTTGAGAAAATGAAACCTTGTGTTTGTTCACACTAAAATTGTAGGCAACAAATTTTTTTCCACTGTAGTTGTTCAATTGAAGATTGATGTGCTTGGCTCTTGCCTAAGCCTGCTTGATTTAAAAACAAAACTGAAGGTGGCATAGTATGACCTTTGAGGAGAACAATCCAGTACCTGTGCTGAGATTTTGATGAGAGCATGCTGATAAGATCAAGTACAATAAAATACATTGACAAGCTTAGAGGAATCCAAACAAAAAAATTGCAATAATTTTCTGTCCATGAACTTCTCCCAGAACTAGGACACCAGGCTTGGATCACCCCTTCATCCAAGAAGAGGTTCAAGACCAACAGATTTCTTTTCAGGGATTCTCTTACTGCCAATCAAGTGAAGTTTAAAAAGAGCTTTTGCCTTCCCTCTGTCTTATGTACAAATCAACTGATTTGAGCCAAAAGGAAAACTTATGTAAAACAGAAGATGCAAGTTTTTAAATTAATAACAATTTGAAATATGCTTTTTTTTTCCTTCACAAGAATAACCCAGTCAAAAATGGACAGAAATAAGAGTATTTCAGCAGTCTACTCTAGTAAAACCTATTGTCCATGCGAGCATATACACAGTTCATTGCAGGAAATTGATGAAACTCCCAGGCCTCTGAGAAGGAGAAGATGAATCACTGCAAAGTTGGCAATGTAATATAATGGTTTCATAAAGGGCAATTATGGTAAAAATATGACATTAATTTATCTCACTTAGATTAATTTCCACAACTCCATATTTCAAAGAATGAAAACTATTGTTAAGATTTTTGAATTCATGTGCATCTGCCCTGTCAGGGAAAAATGCATGAATGGATCAAATATTTATCCTTAGGGAGACAGATATAAACAGAGAAAATTTTGAAACTTTCATACCTATTAAATGTGAGATATGATTCCCTTCTTTAACACACAGACTAAGGTAAACTCTCTGGGAAACTTCCCAGAGAACCTTAGTAATATATGTTTTATGACAATTTAAATAGCATTTTCACCAAATTTTCAGAAACAAAAAACTCAGCTGAAAAAATATCCACACATCTACTTAAGGAAATACACAATTTCATCCTTGTTCAACAGAAATCTGAAGCATTTACTGAAAAACTCTTATATGTGTTTTTAGGAAATGGGTAAGTTACCATGAGGACTGAATTCTAGTTTGTTAGTGGTTAGTGGTTTCATGGAAACCATTTCCATGGTTTTCCACCCGAGTGTTTGACTTCTCTGATATTTACCAGAGGCATAACAAATGAATATTCAGTTATTTCAAGGATTCTCTGAATCCAAATCCTGTCTAACTTTGTGATAGTTTGTTCAATTGCTCCTGCCTTGAACTGCTTTTAGAACTGGAACTTAGGAAATTTGAACTTCCAGATTATTTTCTCATCCAATATGTTTAAGCATATTGAAGTCTTCTCACTCAAAACCCCTATCCTGTTATTTTAGGGTTGCTCATCTGTTGACAGGCATGCTTTTTAAAAAATTGAAACACACTTTTTGAAGCAGATTATCAGAACATTAAAAAAATGAGACCAAAATTTGTCTCCTTAAGCATTGACAGTGATTTTCAGCTCCTGACAGAACATAGGAAACGCCAATAAACACCCATGTGTCTCCAAAGCTTCTCTCACAAAAGGGGTAGTGGTAAATACCCTTTCCCTAAATATCTTCCCAGTTCTAGCTAGCAACTTTGCAGGGCATTCTTGAAGACAAGGTCACAATTTTTTTAAAAAACTCTGCTGATCTTTTCTTGTAGGAATTTATTTAACCTTAATTTTAACCTATTTGTATTTGCAGCCTCTTTAACATTCAGTGACAAAAAGGTCCTCAGGGAAAAACACAAGACTACTGGCAAGATGAGAAACTAGGAGGTGAGAGAGCTGCAGGCAATGTGTTTGTGTGACTCCTTCCCCCTCACTCCAATGGCACCAGACACCCTCAGAGGAGTTAACAGAGATGAATCTGTGCAGGTAGAAAAAATGTTGGTTTTTTTTTTTTTTTTAATCTGGTATGCCAGTGATTGATATAGCAGCAGAAATCTTTTTGGAAAACAGATTCTGTTAATAAGATCCATAAATCTTCTTGTATATACTGAAGAAAAAAAAATAACAAACAAAAAAACCCATCTACCAGAAGTAAAGGACTTGAAATGTGTACTGGAAGAAGAGCTTTTAAAAAGCAAGCAAACTTACTGGGAGCAATATAGCACATAAGGAACAACAGAAGGTCACATGCTACTCCAGGTACTTTGTCAGCTGAGAATTACAAAACATATGAGACAACACTGCTACAGAATGTATTTGCCTGCCTGCACCTAACCCCCTCTTTGGTGTTCTCGGTCATCAACCTGGTAATTCACATCTTCCAGAAATGATCCAAGAAATCTTGCTGCACTACTGTAACACAATAAATGTCTTATTTGTTGTACAAATAATGTATTTTCAAAGTTACTCTGCTGTCAGCCATAAGTTAAGGTTCATCTGAGTGCTAGAAACTATATAAGAAATATGTTATTCTGGGAATTCTCTTTTAACTCTTGCTCTGTCAAAGACCAAATGGGACCAGAGGGTTGTTACAGTGGCAGTCCTGTTCTAGAAAACTGACCTCGGCCCTTGCATATACTCTTGTGACCTCATTATTAAACTGTAGACAAAAATGCCAAATAATATGTTTGAGTCTGTGAAATGTGGACACCAAGGTCTCATCTATGTCAGATTTTCATCACCTTGATAGGAATATCTTCCTTGGTCAGCCCCAGAGGAGAGCAAAGTGAAAACAGATCTACCAGATCACCTCCATGCTTATTAATGGCCTGAGACTGCTTTTCCCAGCTGGCCAAATCACATTGTCAGCAGCAAAGCAAGCAGCACAATTCTCTTACAAAGCATTTATTAACAAAACTGAGAGAGTCACTGATACCCAAGGATGATTATCAATCACTTAGCAAAGAGGCATAGCTATTGTTCTGGATCATGTTTCACCAGGACACACTGGAGCAAATTTTTGTAACTCAAAATTTCCACTTAACTTGGTGGTAGTTCTACTTGAAAATATAACAATATAACATCAGCACATGCTGCTGTCTTACTCAAAAACATGTAGCTGTAGATATTGTAAAAAAGTGGTTAGTATTGCAAAAAAGGTGAACAAATATTTCCAAACACTTCTGGGGAATGAGCAGATTTTATTGGTTCATTGCATACCAATCCTAAAAATGTTATTCCACTGTGTCTCTAAAAGTGCCTTCAGATATATAGAGATAATTTCTATATTTACCTGGAAGAAGGGAGCAAGCTTTGGATAGCAGTGATAAATACAAGAACAATGAATGCACACACCAAGTTTGATTTGAATACTTCATCCCGCATTTGAGAATACTAGAATAAAAAAAAAAGAAAACACACACAGAAAAGTAAATTATCACATGAAGTAGTTTCATTAAGCTTGATGTATATAGGAGACATGGGGAAAATTAGCACAATGCACCAATAAATCAATAAACCTGAATTTTGTTTGAAAATAAAACCCATTGAATAAATTGCTAATAATCTGGTAAAATATTTTAATCAAGAGAGCAAAGATCTGTAATTTGCAATACAAAATTGTTCTGCTTTGTTCAAAATTATTTGCTTTAAAAATCCTGAGGGAGATACCAGGAGCTTGTGCTGCTGTGTAGAATACTAAACATTTAATTGCTTAATAAAATACTTAATAACCAGAGAAACCATGAATCTCCTCACATGAAGACAAGCACTGGAGTCATCTGTGACTCTGCATGCATGATGGCACAAAGGTATCTCCATGATGGCCAAATTGGGGCCGCTCTGCTATTTTTTCTATTATGCAGTTAGAACTTTCTGGGACTATTTGGGATGCTGGGATGCTGAAACTCTATCCTAACAAAGTCAGAGGGTGTGGAAACTTGGCAATATGGGCGTTCTCTAATTGTAAAAGACTATTTGAGGTGCATTGTTATAAAAATTTATAGAAAAAATATTGTTCTCCAGCATATCAAACAACTGAGAATACTATCAGGTTCCTTTTTTAATGGAAATTACCAAGTGGAGTAACAGACACATCAATAGACCACAGTAGGTCAGTTAAAGGGGAAATATTAACCAAGTCCTCAGCTGTTATTTATCATTGCTAATTCAATTAAACTGCAGCTGCTTACAGCAGATGAAGATTAGTCCATAGAAATATGTTTTGTAATTCTCTATATCCTTCATGGATGCCACCAAAGTTTCTTTGTGTTATAAGAAATCCTGCAAAGGCTTGCCCCAGTCATTTTTCTTCCTCTGAACAATAACTTCATTTTGTGCAAGCCTTTTGCTGTTTTAAAGGGGCTGAAAAAAAGGTTATAAGAGTCAAAGCAATATCAGGTACCAGAGTCTCTCTTCAGATATTTGGAAATAGAGAAAACTGCTGTTATTAATGCCTAGAAAGCATTATAACATAAAAAAAAATTAAGAGACATTAAGTCAAGAACATACACTGAGAGAGTCCAGCTTTGAACTGGATTCCATAGCTAATTTGCTCTTGAAGGGAGATCCTAGCTTAGACTTAGACTTAAACTTTCCCCACATGGATCTTTGGTTGGGTCGTCATCTCAGCATAAACATCTGATCAAAACAGTCTCAAGCTCCCAGATGGAAAAGAGGTTTCACTTCCCTGCTCCCATTTGTCATGAATAAGAGAGGGGGGACATTTGTTGGTGTCCCTCATTCTGACTCCTCCTCTCCTGTGATTCCACCTTGTGTCTGCTGTTGGCAGTATCACTTTGGCAAGATTTTTGGCCACAGGTAATTCCACTTCATTTTGCTGCTGGAACCCCAGAGGCACTGACCCTGATTTCACATGCAAGGAAACAGAACTGCATCAGCCTGCATAAATAATGGACCAGGGCTTTTTTTTCAAATAGGGAAAAAGAAAGGTATGTTCCTTAAAATATAACATGAAATCCCAACTGTTCCATAGGGAAATTAAGGCAAACTAGATGAATGAAGCACAAACATAGAATGGCCTGCTGTGTTGAGCATTATGTCAAAAGGATGGATGCTGTGTTCTAATCAGTAACAACATTGTGATGAGGAATTGTTGGCATCCCTAGGCAGCACTGACATAAATGATAAATGTAGCAGCTCTGTAGCAGTCTACCCCTTAATGACTTGGAGAAATAATTGAAGGATTCACTAAGCCTCAAGGCCCTTCAAAAATCACAGGGAGGCATGTAGCCAACCAGAACTGTGTAGAGTGGTAGGAAGAATTGTGATGTGACCTTGTCTGCAGTGAAAACCTTCCCTGCACACCCCACAGAGCCGCCTGTGCTGGTGTGACTTGGCCATGGGCCAATGAAGGCTCCCATGGGGCTTGGGCCATTTACCTGCATGGCTGGGAGGGAACTGCTTATCCATTCCTGCTGGCTGAAACTAAGAAAGGCCAGGATTCTCCTGTTGAGAATGCTGCTTATTCCTCACCTCTCTCCTCCAAAGCCTCTTTGAAAGGGGAGCACCAGTAATATGACAGGCTTCACATGTTCCCCTAAAGAAAATGTTTGTGCACTGGGGAGAAAAGTGTTTGGTCTTATCCTCACTGCTGCTCTTTGACTCACAGAAGACCTTATAGATGAAAAGAGAGACCAGGTTTGCTCTTCATCAGAGAAGTTGGAAAAGTTCCTGCAATGCAGGAGAGGAATGGAAGAACATGTTTCAAAAAGTCTAAGACAGGAGAGGAAATGAACTTTTGGGAAGATCAAAGAGGAGACAGAGATCCAGTTGCTGACCAACAATAGAAAAGTTGCTGGACAGGCACAGAGTTTGCCCAGTCTCTTGCAGACCTCCTTGCAACTGGAAGTTTCTGAATTGAAGGAAGGAAGTGATGCCCATGGCTGCTGAGATATAGCAAGCAAGAGCAGCAAAATTGTTTTCCTACTCAGGTAATTTCTATTTATCTTACCAGTCAGAAATTGTGAAACAGAGAAACTCAGATATTTAGGTCTAATATTTGAACTAAGAAAATGTGTACTTTGAAATTCAAAGTTCTTTTGATATTTCCAGTGTGCTCACCTCACAGAAAATACGTAAATGTTTCATGTCTAAGACCAGCCTGTTTTCTAATCCAAGTACAAATACGCAGGAAGACTTTGAATATCTTTATACAAACATTTACATTGGAAAATTTCTTTAATAAATCCCTACCAGCATGTAAAATTCCCTGTCCTGTACCTCTGCTTTACCCTGTATGAAAGTACATAGTATGGATATTTTAAAATTGCTGATATTTAGGGAGATCATCATGGTGATATCTTTTAATTATTGGAATAATCTGACGTAGGATCAGATTTTCCTATGAGCTATTACATAATTGGAAATTTTAGCATCTTTTCATGCTACCATCAGAAGTACCCTCCTGTGATGATCTGCCTGCTATTTGTGAAAAAAAACCTCTAGCAAAATTGAGGGTGGATTGTCTCTAAATGACATATCAAGCATTAATGAATGAAATACAGGTGAGTAATGACTAGTCAAGTTCAGTAAAGAATCTATATCAGGTGGGGTCCTGCACAATCCTATGAAAAACGAAGTTTTGCAGAATTCATAATGAAAATAATGCCTAAGAGAGGTAACCCATTCTCTGATGTAACTGCTAGTGCTTGCTGTGGAATACACAATTATCCTATCACCACAGAAGGACAAAGAGAGAGGAGTGGCAAGATGTTCCAGTGGCTTAAACTGCAGTGACATAGCAATTATCTAAACCAGTGAAAACGAGGATCTGTCCAAGCTCCATGGTAGTTTTGTGCATGTTGATTCCAGAATTATTTTGGGGTTTTATTACTAAACTTTTGAAATCTTAACGGAAGAAATCCAGAAATTTCATGGATAGTGCAAACCTGATATCTGGAATTGCTTTATAGTGAAAAAAATTCAAACCAACCCAGACTGTTTAAACAGAGGTCCAATGTAACATTTCAGACCTATTCACATCACCCCATGATCCCACATCATGGTAGTAGTCCTGTTACCAATGCAGGAGGAAGAAATGTAGTTTATTGTTCATGTGATTGCTCACTTTTCTGTCATTTGAGGTACAGAAAATTAACACAATTCTCACTGAAT
Organism: Camarhynchus parvulus; assembly: GCF_901933205.1. Classification (NCBI taxonomy): domain Eukaryota; kingdom Metazoa; phylum Chordata; class Aves; order Passeriformes; family Thraupidae; genus Camarhynchus; species Camarhynchus parvulus. Next base: position 142,752,981 of record NC_044572.1, read on the forward strand.
GAGGTAAAGGTAACACTTTTTGGCCAGGATCTCAGCTATTTAAACCTGAATTTGCTGTATTTCCTAAAGGGACTGGAAGAAGGGAGAAAGTGATAGTAACAAGATGGGATGGAGGAAATAGCTGCTTTCTGCAGGAAAATAGTTCAAATATTACTTTTTCTATGACTTCCTGAAACCTATGGTTAAGCACTGAGGTTATAAGGACAAACCTGTAATTACTGTACAGGCATGCAGGAGGGAAGAGACATTGCCCATGCTGTCCCATAAGATAATTGCTCCTGTCTGTGACAAAGAGAACACAATGATTCATCTTCCCTTAATCCACATCAGTCCTTTGCATCCTTGTACATTCCCCATCACTACCTGAGCATCCTGAGCAGAAGCAAGGAGGAGCTGACCAGAGGCTGCCCAGCTGTTGGTGGTGGATGTGCCAGAACAAATAAAGCAGTGGTGATATTTTTTAAAACTTTACTCCTTCCTAATATGAGAAACCAGATTAATTTATGGAACAGAAACTTGACTCAGTCAACTTTGCTGAATGGATTTTGTATTTCTATTGCCTGTGCTACTAGTTGGGACTAACACTTAAGGAAATATTGAATGAATAATTCTCCAAACACTGCAGCCCAATTCTCCACTGGAAATATTTTACCGGGAAGAAAATATACCAAATCTGCTAAAAATTTTAACTTTTAAATAGACTTTTTCAATCAGATGCAATTAAAAACTTTATTAATAATTTAAATCTGACCTATGTAATGTGATGGATTAGGGTATGGATCTTTTTTATTTTCTTAAATTGCATTTAAATTGAATTCTACACTACCCTTATAGTTTTTCTTTGTGGCTGACAATTGTGAAATATAAAATAATAAGAGAGTTTATTTGCTGGATATGGGATCTGATCCTGGGCACTGCCATTTTACACCAGCCCATGCTCAGCCCTTGTGTGATTAAATAGCACAGTAAGACTAGGTGAGCCACTGACAAGTTTGCTCATTCATCAAGTTGTTTGTGATCAGGCTTTTTCCTCCTTTAACCAAAAAATTTTAGGTTCTTTCACCATATTTTTTTATCTTGTGTCTTGAAAAGATTAAAGATCATTCGTGACTTCTGGGACTTTATGCAGTAATTAATTTGATATCAGAGATCTTGAGTTCTGCTTGCTCTGGATCTGTGTCAGCTTTGCATGATGACTGCACTGAAAGAAGTATCTTCATATCTTCCTTTTCAGCAGATAATTATTTGTGGATAATTTGGTTTTGGGGGGTCTACCTTGTGTCTCAGTGGAAACATTCTCATGAGGAAATGCAATCTTGTATTTCTGTTTCAGCAAACATTTGTTATTTCTTCTACAAGATTACTAGTGCAATAGGGCTTAGGTATACTTCAAGCAGAATTTTTCTTTTCCGGTCGTGATAAAACTCTCACTAATCAGCTTTCCTGAGGACTAGTCTCATAAATCAAGTAAAAATGTCTGTTTTCCAGTGGAAGTTAGAGTGTTGATGGAGAAGTGAGCCTCCATGCTTTCATTTCCCTGCTATTTTTATTTTCGTTCAAGTGCACATAGTATTGCAGACCTGCTGTTGCTGCACTGTCATTGCAAGTGAGATTATCAAAGAAAGTCAATGAAATTATTTGACCTGTGCAACTTCACTCCATGCCATCAGCTTTCAAGGAGTGTTCTCCTATTACCTTATCTTTTAAAACTTATAACTTACATCTGGATGTGGACTGAAAGAGAAGTTAATGAGATCATATTGCTGTTGAGGAGCAGTAAAGACATGAACACACATATTTAGCGCTTACAAATGGGTTTTTAAGAAGGATGTTTAAAACAGAGAGCTGAAAAATTACTCTTGACTTGAAATAAATATTGAAATAAATATTGCTGCATAGAAGACATCAGAGGGATTCTATGACTAAATGGAAGGAACATATCTATATAAATATAGATATGTATTTTTTGAATAGAAACGTAAGTTTATTAATATGCTCAATCACCATTAGTGCCAAAGTAACCTGTCATCTGACAGAAAACTGCTTGTACTCAATACCAAGTCCAACCCAGTCAGTGGTTGCTGTTTTCAGAAACTGAGTTTGTTCTGTGTACATATTTTCCAACAAGAAAATACAATCATTTCAGCATTATAGCACCTGCATCATGTCACTGTGTATTATGAACTCTAGCTCAGCCCCGCCTTCTGAAAATTGAAACAAAATGAAAAAGAAAAACAAAGCAAGAAAAAACAACACACACTAGAACCTACAGCTTTTCTACTTCAGTGAACATTTATTACAATTTGAGTTGTGAATATTGCAGCTACCAAGCCCCAGCTACCTTATGCTCCAGGCTGGAGTCTTTAAACATCAGTGAAAAAGGCTTGATATGCTCTCTTCTCAATTTATCGCCACTCCGTAAGTCGATGGTGTGCTCTATTCGCTTGTTAATTTCCTCAGGCCCAGACTGGACATGCAAAGCTTGTGCAAGATGGTTTGGAAGCAGATTTATTGAATTTCTTGTTAGGGCAGCCAGAGTCTAGGGGAAAGCACATGCAAACAGAATAAACCTGCTGGTCCCCTTGGGTTAAAAATGCAATGTTTTAGTTCATGTTGCATTGCAAACCATTACAGCATTCCATGCAATTCATTCAATGAAATCTATAGAAGTGTAAAATAATAACTCTGTTCCACTAGACACATACAGTACATTAAGGGGAGCATTTTAATGCCTTCTTTCGTGCAGGCTAGGAGGTTTGTTGTTGCACTGAGCATTAGGACTATATTCCACTTTCCAAATTTGATATTTAATTATTAAAGCATGCATGAGGGGAGTACACACCAAAATCACAGCAGAATATCTGACTCAATGGTGTGTTTTAATAAATAAGAATGGAAGCCATATAAAACAAAATCCACAACAAAGGAGTAATGAAGTTTTTCTCATCTCAAAGTTACTGGATGCGTGTAGTTAAGGAACAGATCACTTAGTCAGGAGTGAAGAAGGTGACACTTCTGATTTCTTCAGCATGGGTTTTCAGATAATATGTTCTTCTTCACTACTGGTATATTTCAGCCAATTTACATTACAGTTAGGCTATATGATTTAATTTAACTGTAATTCATATTGGTATTTAAAATATCATCTCAAATGCATTATTCCTTTGGTATTTCAATGACTAATCAAAGGAAAAAATTAAAATACTTTTGCTTCACAAAGGAATTCTAGCAGATATAGTATGAAGGGTGTTTCAACTTCAGCAAAGAGTTAGAGTTTGCTTTGATAAAGAGAATAACTCATTCCCATTTCATGGTGCCATTTCATGACACAAACCACAATGAAGTAGCTCTTTCCCACTTGAATGGGAAAAGAAACTCTACTACTGTAATATTCCCAAGAGTTAAGAAATGTTAATGAATGGAAAGGATGTGAAACTTCATACATCATAGCATAAGACATTTCAGCATTATTATGGGTGGGAAATAAAATTCTTCCTGAGAAAATTTATTCCACAGGTCCTTCCTGAAAAGACCTTCAGCTCTATCTCCTACTGGGCATTGTTGAAACAGGAGCTTGGGGTGTTTTGTCACCAGATGTCCCTGGAAAGCCAGGGGTGATACAAATTTTGTGATACAAATTCTTTTGTATCACAAGATTACATTGGGCAAATGCTATAGGCAGGTTTCCCTTGTTAATATTCAAACTATAGTAAACAAACATATTCTAATGAATCTTGGGCAGCACATTAAAACACAGGAAGGGTCTCAGGTACCCACTGCCAAAGCCCAGGCGACAACTTTCCATACAATCCTAAAATCAAATCCATGGACTCTGTATGCACAGATAGTATTTTATATTCCATCTTATTAACAGTAATTTAAGATCCCAAAATACAGGCGAAAATCTTCTCTCTGTTTCAAAGTAAAAAGCAGTTTTCCTGTTTGTTTAGTAGAAAAAAGGCTTCAGTAGAGAAGTTTTGGGATGACACTCAACTTGAATCCTCCCTTCTTCTGTCTAGCAAATCACTATTATCAACATTAGGAGAAAAAAAAGTATCAAAGAAACTTTTCTCATGCTTAGCTTTCAGATATGTCTGGATTCATATCTTGGCCTGGGAGGAAACAATCAAGGCAAGTGGATAAATGCTATATTATTACACACTGTGACACTACTTTAGTTTAAGTACCCCTATCTCTTTTAAACTGAGCTAGGAAGAAAAGCTTTTATCAATTTGTGGGGTCTGAAAGGGCATGAGGGTGTCTGAAGTTCCTGCTAAAGGATAAGATTACATCAGATGGTGGTATGTACATTGATTCCTCAGAATTACATTGTATTTCTGTTTCTGCACTGGAAACGAGGGTGGAGAACGTCCCTAATGTTTTTGATGAGCATTTTGTTTTATTTATACAAGGAAAATAATCTCAGTTCATCCTGTTAAGCAACTATATTTTGGTTAAAATTCTATTTTAAGCTGTGATTAATGGGAAGGCTTGTCTCCTTGCTCAATGTATGAAGTGTTTTATATCTCATGGTAGATGGACATGACATAACATTACCACTATAGCCATGGTGCCTGTAGTATTTTGCAAAAATAGACTCTGAATTTGCATTTATATTCACAATATAACAAGGAAATTCATATTTTTGTTTCATCATTTTCTCTCCCTCATATATATGCACATACTTAAGAAAACTGCTTCCCTGTGTTTAGATATAAAAGCAATGAAAAAACATCATGCAAATTATTGTCTCAAGAATAAGTTCTAACCACGCTTTTTCTCTTATCCCCCTCTTTGCTCTGCATCTTTTAAGACTTCTTTATGCAAACACAAAGAAATATTGATTCTACCTATTATCTCTCCTTCACTTTTGTGAGCAGCTCTATAGAAGACACAATTGTGAGTTCTACAATGGGCTTTTGAAGTTTTATGATGCTGACAATAACCATTGATCATACAGGAACAAACACAAAGTTCTATTAAAAAAAAACCAAAATCACAAACCCTAGCCAAACTTGCATCTGAAACTGAAAGAAGATTAATTACAACAAACAAATGATAAACCTCCAACTTTATACAAATTTTATAGAGACTTTAAAAGGTAGCTTAGATTACATTTTACTGCCTTTCTGGGAAGTTTTCCTGCAAAAAAGTCCAGGCACACAGCTCTCAACAAGAAGGGAAATTTTTAATCTGTGACATTAAGAAAATCTTAGGAAGGTTTCAAATTATTTTTTTCATACCGCAAGCATCATGCTTTGGAAGGAAATAGGAAAATAAAAGGTCATATGCTCAAAAAGACAGGTTGCAGATAGGATTTAACTCAAGAGGAAGACACCTAAATGAGGGTGTGTACAAGTTTAGTGTCTACATGCTCAGTGTCTAAACTTCTATTTCTTCCAATACACACTCCAGATACTTTCAGTTGCACAATCATATGAAGCTGTGGTCAGCAGAGATGTTCTGGGGACTGGACAATAGTCAGGAGCCCGAAGGTGTGGCACAAGACACGGGGACACCATGGTACCACTGGTCAGTGGTGAGGACAGCTGGGCAGTGCTGGGGCAGCTCAGCTCAGAAATGACAACAATAATAACAATGGGGCTGCTGTAACACACAGATAACTTGACTTTGAACTGATTTCCACCCTTTTCTTTAGATTTGTCTGTCATCTTGGCAGTCTTTTAGTATAATTTCTATGCTCACTGTTAAGCTTTACTGCAACCACTACCAAGGTACACCTATAGAAGACAGACATTTTAATACGCTGTTTTTCCCAATTCACATCCTGACAGGCCTATCAGGTGCCTCCACCAGCACATCCAGTGACCATGTTATGCTTTCAGATAGTCCTTTTCTAAGGTACATGGAAGAAATCCAACTTAAACTGCCATTAATTCATTCTAGAGGAGGAGGCCTTTTCTCTCTTGAAATAAAATAACTTCTGTCCAATTTTCTTTGTTTTAAGTAAGAAGCCCAGACAATTGTTTGAATAACAGAAACCTCCATGCAAGTTCTTGGCTAAATTTCAGACAAGAACTTCCACCCTTGGCTTACCTCACAATCAGTGCAAGGGCACATAGTGATACTGGGGCTGTAGGTGTAGTTTTTGCTAATATCTGTGACTGCCTACATAAAAAGGGGCAGTGCCTACATCTACAATTCACTGATTCAGGCTGTTCATAGAACATCAGTTCAAGGTAATGAGTGTGTGTTGGGATAAATTTGAGTTTGGCTTAAGAACACTCCAGAGATTTCTTTTCACATTCTTCCTAACATAACTTGAGTTAAGATACATGTGATCAATTGCTCAAATTTTGTTGTAATTTATATTTGGTAAAGAAATAATTTAAATTCTCTTGGCAAATATTCAAACATACAGAGTGATTCACTGCTGGGTTGCTGCTTCTACGATTCTCAAAGCCTGCTGCTGACAGTGACCTTTAAGTTGTTTAATTAGTGTTATTAAATGCTTTTTCTGTCCAAGACTGACACACCTCTGGAAAATGCTACTACATCCTAGTATAATTTAAATATATCATCTGAATTTTTTAGAAAAAATACATTATTTATGAGCAATACTGCCTATTGTCTCAACTGTAAATTAAAAATTACATAATAATTGAATCATACATGGAATAGCAGATTTTTAAAATCCTGTCTCCACCAAAAGGCTTATTGTTAAACTGTGTTATATAAAATTACAGCTTTTCCCAACACCACTTCAAATTCTTTAAAAAAACCTGTGACAAACTGTTCTAAAAGTAGATTGTTTATTGCCATAAGAAAAAAATGTTTTAAAGAAGCTGTTAAGCTATGACTATTTCAATTACTTTCAAGTCCTTTTTACTAGTACTAGGAGCTGATCAATAATTGGATAAACCCACTAATCCTTTATTTTTTTATTTGTCTTTGTTAGCACCAAGGTCAGGTTTCACTGAGAAAATGACCAGAAAATGAAAGCCTACTCTACACAGATTTTTTTGGACTACAGAAATTGGAATATATTAAAGGGAAAGAAATAGAGAGAGAACACAGGATATCCACAGCAGCATGCACCCATATCTCTATTCCTGATGAAATGACAATATAGAGACAGGTCAACAAAAATACAGAGAATACTGTAAGGCAGTGTACATGCAGATGCACAGATGTACAGAACACTTATAAAACAGGTGTTTTATATAACAGCAAACTGTGCCATGCTCCAATTCTGTTTGAAGAGATGAAGACACTGCTGTGGGCTGACTGATTGTGAGATTTTATCACTTCTGAGCACATTTGTAAGAAGCAGAAGACGGTTGACAAAAGCAAGACCTCCACACAACAATGCTTAAGGTTCAACAGACGGTTCAGACAAGTAGGAGTAAGGATGTGCAGCAGAAGAGAGGATCTATCATGTCATTACAGATCCCTCTAAGAAAATGAAAGAAAACTTCAGCTGACCTTGCGTCATAAAGACTCATCAATCCTCCAAGTGCAGTGAGAAGAGTGGAGTCTGAGGGTATTTTAACCATTCCATCTTTAATTCCTCTAAACAATAATGATTTCTCTTTTTTTTACCATACAAGAATTGTTGGTTCCCAGGTTGCTGGCAATCAGCCATACAGTGCTTTTGGAAAATATCTGATCAGGAGAAGTTGCTATTATCTCATATTTCTATTGAGCTACAGATGTCCTTAGAGTCTAAATCATCTGCTAGTGAACTTTAATTGTACCTTAGAGTATGAGTTTTTAATATTTTTTGTTAAAAAAGCAAGAAATTAAGAACCTGATTTCACAAAGTGATTTTTTTTGTCCTTCCCTCATATATTAATAAACTAATTTATGTGTTTTCCTCTGGGAAAATGCCCTTTCCCTCATCCCTTTAATTTGATGGCCCCACATTGAAGCTATGCAATGAGATAAACACTCTCACTAGAATATTCCAACTAGTTTAGTAACATTAGATTTATTTTTAATTACTTTGTGGGGTGGTTCAATTAAAACTAAGGCATGCAGCATTTAATTTCAGTTGGGAAAAAGAAAAAAAACAATGAATCCAAAATCTCTGCTTCACTGGCATTTTCCCAGTTTAGAGACATGATTTTCCTGCCTTGAAACAATTTGTTCAATCCTCTGCTGTTACAGTACATGTTAGAATAAAGGTTAAAGATGAAGTTGTCTCCTCTGAGGCCTCCATTGTTGAAGTGCACTCAATCATGCATTCATCTCAGTGACATTAAAGGAAGTTTGACTTACGTTTTGTTTTCCCACTATGTTATCAAATGGAAGTTCAGGGCTCCAGGATCCCTCGGTAAACGTAGCTCCACTGTTTCTCCTGTCAGAGGAGCTGACAGCCTCTTTCACAATATCTTCAGGTAAAGTCAACAGACTCTCCTCAGGTTGTTTAATTAAATAAGTCTCAATGTTATGTTTCCTCAGGAATTCATTGCGCTCTTTGCCGTGCCCTTCTTCAACTTTATAATCCCCATTCAGGCAGTCCAGAGTGGCTTTGGAGATGTGAATCCTCCTGCATAAGTGAAATAAGTAGTAGCAAATACTGATTGTGCTCTACTATACATAGGTTAGAAGGAGGTTTTGAACTGTATATTGTTTAACATAATGGATAAATACAAGGTTTTTTATTGCAAACAACGAAAATTAAGTGGTGCATTTAAAAACATGAGCTTTATTTGTAGTCAAATAATCTCAAAATATGTTTACATCAATCAGATGTCATTAATGCACAAAGTCCTGTCACAGGAAAAACACTTTGACATTCACACCTGATACCTTTGCTCATAGTTGATAGTTTAATGGGAGACCTTCCCGAGTAAAATGCTATTCTGAGTGAAAGAAAATTGTACTTCAGGGAAGTATGTTGAGAGAAGAATAAATGGTAGGCACTGGAGAAGTTTATGTGAAGGTCTTTAATTTCCTTCAGTTTCCTGAGGTAGCTTAAACATTTGAAATTAGTGGTCTGATTGCACCTGAAGTGAGTTAGGGAAATAGGAGAACTATGCAAGGGAAAGCAACATAATGTGTTCTATTAAGACCAGGCAAAGAGTTCAATAAACTTTGGCCAAAGTGAATTTGAATTTAAGAGATTATATGCAAAAGAGCTCAAATTTTACAGTGGCATGATAGGAATTTGGATGTCTTCCAGCCAAACTATTTTTAAGGAATCTTCAAGTTCCTACATGTAGGAGAATTGCAGACACCTCTAGAGCCCATCAACATGGTCAGCTATGCTATATTCTACAATGCAGCAAGAGTTGTTCATTAGGCATTTATCTGGCCCAAAGAAAAGACTTGTAGTGACTTTAAACCAGCTTATTTTTTAAATTTTGGGTGTATTTCACTTTCTGAAAGACAGACTTGCATACAGATCCCTAATATTCAGAGTGAGCTGAAATTCTTGATCCTTTCTTGATGACACATGCTACATTGCTTTTCTCAGGCACCACAATTTGTCTTTCTCCCGTGAAGGAAATGGTCCTAGCATGTCCCTTGGGAAATTCATTCTGTAACTCAAAGGATATGCCAATACAGAATTGAACTGCATAATACTTTGATGGAATAAAAGACTATAAGGGCATATATGATGTGTATGCATTGCTAGAAAATAAAGTGCTGGTTGTGTTTAAGCAGTGTGAAGTGTCCAGGAGTATCACAACTTGGCACAAACTGTGCATGTGGAGCATTCAATATCAACATCTATTTAAAAGATCAATAATTTGTATCCCAGACATTTTTAAGCTGCCTCAACTTCTCTGCTTCTTTCCCAGGTTTTTACAACTTTCTCTGTCTAAAGTCATGCTGTTATAATGATCACAGAGATTAGTAGTATTTTGTAGTGAAAAATCTGTAAAACTCATTATAAAACCAGTAAAAATGTTTCTCAAATATAAGCAACTTTTGGCCAGGACTGAAACAGCAAAGCATGTGACCTCTCAGAAAGATGATGAGTTTCCTAGTCCTAAGAAATCCAAAAAGGCTAAATTGATTTAAGTAAAGTACTAACCTAAAACTAAAGAAAAAAAGAAAAAGGAAAGAGAAAGTGATACACCAGTTGCCAAGGTGACTATCTCTCTCTTTAGATTCAACTAATATAATTTAGGAAATAAGGGGAAATAAGGTCTTGAAATATGGATTTTGTGATGGATATGATAACAGCTTTACCAGAGTATGGCGATAGCTATTAATGTGATATCCTTAAGTGGGCCAAATATTAATAAATAGTTGGCAGATTATAAGTATTTTCTGGATTTACATTTTGTTCTGCTTGCTTAAAAAAACTTAAAACGTGGAGACATATCTTTTAATCTTCTACAAATACAGTACATTGGGAACTTGATGGCTGAAATAAAAAATATTGCCTGACTTACTCTTGAAAGTGTGTCAGGCCTGCAGTGTTAGATGATACCTGTCATTGAGACATCATTGAAAATTAATTATTACCTAGGATTTATGCAGTTCAGTACTGCAGAGTAATAACCACATACACTAAATAAAAACTATTAGATAATGGAATCCTGGCAGAAGAATGTCACTGACTACAAGATCACAAGATTTCCTTCTCAGGTGCTGCGGACACATTTTTTACTCTCAGAAAACCAGAAATTGCCATTTTTTCTCAGTGCTCCTAAGAGCCTTCCCCATGGCAGCTGGTCTGCTGGTTCATGCTCCTTCTGTCAGGTGCAATCTCTCCCTGCATCTCCCGAGGTGGATGGGGCTCAGGGGCACACACAGGCATTCAGGGGAAGAGCTGAGCCCCTTCTTTCCTGCTCTCAGGCTGGGTAAAAGGACATTTCCCATCCTCAGCTCCTTTCTCCACTAATCCCTCAGGAAAATGCTGCAGTTCATCTTTGCTCTTGTTTTACACCCTGAGAGCAGGACTGCTCATAACCCTGGTGAAGCTGCTCTAGGAAAGGGAATGACCTCACTATTACAATAAGTAGGGGGATTTAAATACTTGTGGCAGGAGAAGTAAGGAGAGGCTGAAATGAATTTAACTGATCTATTAAATCTGCTCTGCACACTAGGAAACTCTGATGTAAATCACTATTCTGAGGGACTAGGTTCATTGCTGTCACATACAGGCTTTGTTCTGCTGGCACACTGGTATCCAGGAAATCACTCTGCTCTGACAGACTGAAAACCTGCCAGGCATTTTATCTACAGCATTTTATCTGCAGCATTTTATCTGTGTATTTTCTGGGTTATTCATTAATAGCCATACGACTTGCACATATTAACAGCAATAGACTCTGCTTTTTGCAGGTGTGAGTGGCGAAACTCAGATGATCAATTTGCTCATATGAAGAAAGCATCCTCTTAGTCATCTGGGCTATCACGTGGGATAAGCAGCAGACAATGAAATTTTTTCTGAAATTTTAACACACGGGTGACATATGCAGAGTACAGAAGTTGTTCTCAAAGCATGCAAAATTTCATTTTCTGCTAATTCCAAGAATATAGATTAGAATAAAGGTTTATTATGTAGAAATGTGAAAGGGGCCTGCATTTGCAGTATATGAAGCAAATTTCCTTCCAATTTCCTGGGAACATGACAGCTCTGACAGATCCTGATGTGTGTGTAGGGAGGACAGCACATGACTCAGTTTTGATGACTTAAAATCTCTGTCAGTCAAGGTGACAGCACCATTTAGATTTTTTTCCACATAAAGATGTCTGCTGCTATTGCTTCCAAATTCTATGGCTAAAATTGGAATTGTCTAGGTGATCTTTTCTACATCTTTCATCAATGGCAGGTGGAACTGAAAGTGAACAGAAGACTCCTGCAATCACGACTGTTCAAATCTAGGATTTGTAGCTTCCAAACTAGCAGGATATATAGGCTATATCAAGCAGAAATAACATTCAGTTTTCAGGTGAATCAGCCACATCAGCCACTCAGATACAGAAAGAAACTAGGCTTTTTTTAGTGGAAAACCATACATTTTCACATATAGACAGATTAAGATAAATATCTCGAAACATCTACTAAAGCATTAAATTATTTTGACAAATTATATTAACAGAGATCCTGCTGTTCATAACAACTTGCTATTAGACTATTGACCCATGAACATATAATTCTTCCCACAGTTTGTGCATTATAAAATAGAACAAATTATAGCTTTGTACCTCACAGTATCATTTGAATGAAAAAGGTGAGAAATGAAGCCTCGAAAATCTCATGAATGTTCAACATCTAACTGGGAAATTTGAGCTACCTCTGAGAACTGTAGAACTGTGAGGGCTGAAAACAAAAGTTTCTTTTTTTTAATTGATCTTTGTTTTGTAAAAATTGATCTTTTTGAGAAAATCAAGCGTAACAAAGAAAAATAAATATTTTTGTCTTGTCTTTTCAAATGGCTCTACAAGCAGACCATTTCTACAATTTTTGGCTATAGCCTCACTAATCCTTGCCAACTGCAAAATAGCAAAAAAAAAAAAGGTCATAGTTGATGAAATGGTATAAAACAGTTAATCACTTGGCGAGGTTAACAGTGCAATGTGCTGGCAATGTTTTCTGACTGTGGGAAATACACTTTGCCTTACCCAGGAATTCCACCTGACTCGAGTTTGTTTGCAATATCCACGTCCCATGACCAGACATCAAACTGCCACTTTCTCAGGCCCAGCACTCCACACAGAACTGATCCAGAATGAATCCCTATTCTCATGTCAATGTCATGCTTTGTTCTTGATCTGACATATCTGTTAAACAAAACACACAAAGAAAGACAAAAAATGACTTAGGAAAATATATGCCACAATTTTCCATATCATTTTAAAAAGGGTATGATGTAAAATATGATGTCAATTAGCTGCAAAGTGCAGTCTAGCCTGTAAAATGAAGAGAGAACTTTCTAAATAGCAAAGGTAGAAGTAGTGATAAAATTATTCTAAAAGCCAGGTTATCGTTAAGCACTTAATTGCATGCATGGCTCAGTGGCACTCTTCTTATTTCAATCAGACAGACAAGGAAAGATAGAGAAAAAGATGTCTGAGTGAAAATATTTCATTGGACTTATTGAGTGCTTTAGCTTGGTACATTATAAAAGGTTCAGGAACAGTACAGAACTGTTGGAACAGTATGGAACAGTCAGAAACAATGTAGACAGTTCAGAAACAGGAACTATTTTAATCAAACCTGTCTATTCTTTTATATTCTTGTGTATTTTTTCCTTATTTTCAATTTTTTAAAAAGTGTTATTTTATTGACTGTGATTTTCCAGAGTTACTTTTTGTCAAATGATTATTTTCATTAGATTTGGTCAGAACACCATTTGTTCTGTCATGACAGCCACGTGAGTTTAAAATCTGTTTTTCCATTCCATGGGGTGGTGGTGACCATTTCACCTCTCAAAAATAAACAAAATCTGAGCATATTTGTTAAGAGACTGCTTTTCTAGTTCTGTTTGTGTGACAATAACTGTTTGCACCAGAAATAGTCTTAGAGCTTGTGTTCATTAATCTTTAAATTGTGTGTTCAGGATAGGAAAAGCACATTGCTACTGCTGGTCTACAAACCTGCTGTGTGTCTGTAAAGAGCCTCATCTCTACAGTCACTTAAGTCAATAGAAGCACAGCAAGATCACACTACAGAGCAGGGAAAGAATAAACAGCTCTATTTCACTGCTCTGAAGTAAACTACCCTTGCCTCAGATGCATCAGTAATGACCTTGACAGATCCTCTGTAAAGGAGAAAAGGGTAAATTGCTTTCTGCATGCAATACTTGGGCTTTCATTGTGGCAACGGAGCACCAGCTCAGCTTGTAAGGGAAAACAAAACCAAAAAAAACAAACCAAAACCGAGGTTCTAAAATGAAAACTAGTTGCACAAAAATGTGAAAAATTGAAAATAAAGAATTCATCATTTCTCTTCCCTTCATATTAGGAAAAGTTGGAGAAAGGCAGGCAAATGATAAGTCTCAGTGCAGTAGTTTGCCTACAAGACCTGTTAATCAAATCAGGAAGCCAACATATTTCAGCTAAGAGAAAAAGGTTTAAAATACTAAATCATAAAATAATAAACAAAGAAAAAAAGGGATTTATCTATGTTCTTATACTTAAATCTTATAGTTTTAATTTACAAATTTCTTCATTGTATGCAAGCAAGAAAGCTTGAAATATCATAATTATACAAAAAATTACCAGTCCCTGGAAGATAGGATATGCTTCCTCCACATTGAAGCACTTTATGTGTTGTGAGAGCAACTAATAGAAGTGAGACCACTGAGATTTTAATCTGTTTTGGATAATTTTTACATGCTACAGAAATATCTAAACTGATACTCGTAGCTGTCAGAGGAATTATCACACAACCCCTCTCATGACTGTTTCCCCACTCTGCCTTTTCCTTCTGCTCAGACTAAGATAATTATTTCTCATTTTACATTTGACTTTCTTATCTTGAAATAAAAGATAATTGTATTTAGAGAAATAATTGAACTAAAAGCTTTTCATTGAAAAATACAATCAATAAGAAGGGCTTAAGTTTAATAAAATGTTTTAATAGACTCTATCCATTTATGTAGTCTTTCTCTATACATATATAGACACACATGCTATTTTACCAATTTAATTTCTATTTTACCAACTGTCATGTCCTGTGATGAGCAGCTGAAGGCTCTAGGTTTGTCTAGTTTAGAGAAGAGGAGGCTGAGGGGTTACCTCATTGCTCTCTAACAGCTTCCTGAGGAGGGGAAGGGGAGAAGGAGATGCTGAGCTCTTCTCCCTGGGATCCAGTGACTGAAAGTATGGGAGTAACTCAAAGCTCCATCAGTGAATGTTCAGCTTGGACATTAGGGAGCATTTCTTCACCATGACTGTGGCCAAACAGTGAAACAGGCTTCATTGATGCCCCAAGCCCATGATCAAGATGCATTCGGACAATGCCCTTAACATGCTTTAACTTTGGTGACCTTTGAATTGGCAGGCAGCTGGGCTGGATGGTCACTGTAGGCCCCTTCCAACTAAAATAGCTTTCTATTCTATTCTATTCTATTCTATTCTATTCTATTCTATTCTATTCTATTCTATTCTATTCTATTCTATTCTATTCTATTCTATTCTATTCTATTCTTTTTAAATACTGTAAATTGTGGTCTGATATTTGTATCTTATATGAGAACTAACACATACAGGTATCCCTGGAGAGACCAGGTACAAACAAAGGTGCAACTGAGCAATGTGCCCCTCTATTTCCAGAGTGGTCACTAAGGAGTCCTGGAGTTAACTTTTCCTTTGTTATAAAATGTGGAGATGGCCTGAGAAGGCTTTGGCATTCCCCATCAGCCACACAGGACTTCTGCATTTGTCCTAAACCTCACACAGCTGTGCTGTCCACACCACCTCCTGCAGTGCACTGCAGACACTAAACAAGGTCCTCTCCCCCTTGCCTTATCTGTCTCTCACAGTCTCCCAGCAACTCTTTATGTGCTGCTCAGGTGATATTTGATCTCAGCTCCTCCTCATCAGTCAGAGTGGATTTGGCCTCCTGCCTGCACCCTTTGGCTGAGGACATTCTGTTTCTTTGTCTGCTGCAGTGCTGGTGCACATGAAGGGCTCTGTCTTTGCATCCTCTCGGCATGCACAACAATGTGCTCCTGTGTGGATAGGTGGGAAAATAACTGCAGAAGGGGACTCGATTGCATGAAGTAACAGGCAGTCTGAAATATATTTAAATAGCCCTCTCCAGGACATGAATCAAAGAACAAGAGTGATCTACTCTCATTCAAATTACTTTATTATTTGCAACACAAGACTGAAAGGAGAACTACTGATAACCCATTGTGAAAACAATAGTCTACATAAAAGTTTTTGTTGTAAGATATTAAATTGAACAAAGAATAAATGGTTTACTTTATTTAAAAATTTCTCTGCAAGAGTAAAAAAATTTAAAAGTGAGGTGATTTGTTAGTGTGTAAGAAGTCATGGAGTTATTCTTTTTTATTTAAAATTGGGAGTGATGTGGGCTGAAAAAGATTTCTGAATTATGTAAAGAAGGGGACTTAATCATGGTCAAATCTAATCTCTAGCAGCCAGACTAGCACATACTTTAGGAGGTCTTGTTTACATACAGGTATAAGAAAAAACAAAGCCTGAAATAACAAAGCCCGGATCACCTTCATCAATAGTGAAAGCTCTAACATATTGAGAAAAAATAATTGTCAGAAATAATAGCATGTACTAGATAAAAAATGTAGAGAAAAAAATTAAGAGTCCATTTTGCAAAATCTCTGGTATTCCACATCTAGTTCTCTCTATTAAATTGATTCAACTGTCAATGAACCTTCTAATTAAAAAGAAAGTCTTTTCTTCAACTACTTTACAGGCTTTCTGCAGATACATTGACAAAGTGCACACACAAAGATGCATTATTGATGATCTATAAAGCAGCCCTCTGCCTCACAAGTGCTTTGATATCTTATCCAGGATGAGGTAACTGTGACTGGTGTTATTTTTGCCATTCATCTCATTTCAGTCTAGCCACAGATAAAAAATTGCAATGATTTTAATTGGATCTTGGCATTTCCTCCTGGTCAGCATTCTTTGATGGGTATTTGATTTTTATGGTGTTAACTGAAACCTTTCTTATTTGCATGAAGGTGAGCCAAAAGTCAGAAATTAGCTTTTCAGCCTTTTCTGTAGCTGTCAAAAATCTGAGTACCCTGGAATTCAGGCCCTGAAGATTGAGAGTGACACACAGGCTGCTTCTGTGCTGGCCAATTCAATTGTGCAAGGTTATGACTATGCTTTGAGATTCTTAAAACAATCCAGAATGCTTTTTCATTCTCAACAAGCCCTTTCACATCCTGTTCCAGACCATTTATAGTAGGTAATTTGAATTCAACTGTCTGGTTTTGGAAGCAAAATTACTTCAGAAGAGTGGAGTTGGCCAGTCTGTTCCACTTTTTCCCAGTGATGGCTAAAATTCTCTGGGATTGTTCAATTTATCCATCAAGACATGGTCATTATCATCCTTGTGCAGGTGAAATATGAAAGTCCATGTATTCTGGTTGAAGTAAATAAGGGTTTTAGCTGACTCTGCTGAGAGCAGAAGGATGGACAGGTGATCTCCTGTCTCTCCTACTAACTGAAATGTCCTTTAGTCATAAGGTAAAGTTAGGGAACATTTTGGTTGGACTCAACAAAATTATGGAATTTTCCTGAAGGAATTCAAATGCTTTTTGGTGCTGACATGACAGGATAGAAGATGAAGTGAGGTAAGTGATCTTTTCAGTGTGACTCTGGGAACTGTGTCATGAAGTAGATATCCATGATTTTAGAAAAGCTAGATATTAGGATTCGCTAAACTACTGAACACTTTGAATGGTACAGTGCAGGCAATGTGACCTGTGGGATGTAACACTTCATAGGTGAAATTTGTACAAGTTGAATTTACAATTTAATGTAGATATTTTCCCAAGGAGCCAATTTAAAATAGCACTAGGATGAGTTTACCTTGGATTTAGAACTGTAATTTAATGTAGGCAAAACTATTACCTGGAGAAGCTTCATATTATCACTAATATGACTTGCTCTGAGTTCAGACAGAAACTGTAACTACATGGGCAGAGTTAATACTGCTGCATTCCTCTTAAGTCAATCTGCTCTGAGAAGCAGGAAAATAATACAGTACAAGGGACCACACACAATAACATTAGAAGTTTGCTTTTTGATTTGAAAAGTATGTTATAAAAATATATATACTCATATACATATACATATAAATGTATATGCATATACACACAGTCCTATGTCATTTTTTCAACATGGCCTTGACTGTGTTTCATGGTGCATTCAAAGGAAAGAGATCACAGAAGCGCATGAACTCATTCATCTCAACCTGATTTAGTTCATATCATCATCCAACAGCAAAAACAGGGAAAAAATCGCTTCTGATGTTCTCTCCATTCAGTCAGTGGCTGAACCGGACATGTGGAGGTGACAATATGATGAAATCTCAGTGAGAAACTTATATTCAATCTTAGAACTTAAAAAGTGCTGGTTGAACTTGTGAATATGTCACAATATCCCTTTCCACCACCACACAGAAATGAAGTTAAGCCTTAGATTTGGGGTTGTGAATACATCCTCTCTTCTGTGAATCAGAGATCATTGCATCATAGGAAGAGCCTTGTAGATCATAGGAGAAAAAATCTATGGAAGGAATCCAGAACTGGATGAATGATATTATTATATAATTACTTAAACAATTTATAAATAATGGAATATGAAAACAATTTCTGTCTCTTTTACTGCCTGAGTTACTTCTGTAACAGGAAAATTGATCACTTCATGATTTTTGTTAATATTCAACAGATTATGATAAAAGCAGTTTTTTCATGCTAAAAGCAGGAAACCTGCCAGGACAGTCAGTTATCTGAAACAGCTGAGGTTTTTTTGGTTGTGTATTTTTTTGGGTTTTTTTAGTTTTCCTTTTTTTTTTCCCTCTCTCATGAATTTGCCTTAATATTAGTACTTAATTACAGACTTTTAATGAAGACAAGCTGTTATCTAATTTCTGGAGTTTAGCCTATATTGCATGCTGGGACCATTTATTCTGTCATAATAGTTACTCTTTCAGATGGCTTTTAGTGGGAAATGATCCAACAAATGAAATGACTCAGGGCTCTTTGATTCACCAAACAAATATACCAGCACAAGGGTTTGCTTGAATTTCCACTGTTATATATATTGTGCCATTTCCATCATTATAATATGCAAATGAGTCCTAGAGGAGCTGAGTCTCACACAATCTCCCTTCCCCTCTACTCCCAGTCACAGAGATTTTAGGAATAAGGACATTTGAGAAGGTGGTGTTATTCCTGACAGCCACTTAGCTGGGGTGATAATTGTTAAAATGAATTATCTGAAATGATAACTGCTAAAACTTTATCATCTCACGACTAAACATTCCACTGGAATCCCCTTTCCATCAACAGTCAGTACAGACAGGCATTGGTACAATAAAATTCAACAAAATGAGAGTTATTGCTGCACATGAAAAGATGTGAAAACCAGCCGAACAAAATAACTCCTTGTGAAGAGCTTGTCCTTTTTACTTTGATTCACATTTCCAGCTGCAGATAAACAGAATTTACAGATCTTTGGGTTTTGCAGCACAGACGGAGTACAGATTTTTTCTCTTGCCTAAATGTGGTGGAGCAAAACCACCTTACTTTGGAGTAAATATCAGATTCCATGGCATCTTCCTGTGGTTAAAAGTCACCCATCAATTGTTCTCAACAGTTAAGGGAGCAAAGAACAAGAAGACAGATTGGAATAACATTTATAGTGCTTCTTTTGTGGGATTTTTAACAAAGCATGGTGATGCAAAAAAAAACATTACAGAGAAAATAAGGATCTTGAATTATTTTGTTGAGTTCTAACCAGTTCCTTTCATCTGCAAAAAGAGGAGCCACAAGACTCAAGCTTAAAATCAAATTGTAGACTCTCAATTAATATATTAACAATTTAGCTGTATGGATACGAGCTGTATGAAAACACTCAAAAGTCCCTAGTGAGACAGTCTGTCCATGTAGATTTATTTCACATGTTGTGTAATGAATGGACCTGACATTCTTGTTCTATTCCCTTTGACCATGGAGACATCAAGGACAATAGGAGTATTCAGCCATGGTATCCTGAGATCACAGGGGTTTTTTGGGTGCTGCCTTACCAGAAGGGTTTTACTGATCAGTACAACATTACCAATATCAATGGACAGAAATGTTTGTCTGTATAACTTCAATGCAGCTCTCCAATCTGAATGATGGTTTTGCATATCTTGGGTCATCTCCCTATTATTTTTGATGTAAAAAATATTTATTTTATGAAATATTCTGATGAAGATAAAAAATGTTCTAATCATCAAAATGTCATTTCTGTAATGTTTTAAATATGGTAAAATTCTGTGGGGACCAATGTGATAAAAAACTCCCTCTTATAAAGAGGATATTTTTAAAATTTTAACTATGAGACATATATCTACTTCTTTAATTTTAATTAATGGACTGTAGATAACTCCAAATTCTCTCAGAAATGTGGGCAGAAGTATTTCTAATATTCCATGGCAGGATTGGTCCTCCCTGTGAACTGTGTGAACACACATTAAGATAAGCAACACAAGACTCTGAACAGAAAAGCCTGGGGGAAGAACCAACCTCATTGCATAGACAGAAAATCAGATACTGGGATTATCAAATAAATTGGGGGTGATCTGAATTGAAGTAGTCTGTGATGGATGACCCAAGTCCTGATGGACTTTGGTGTCACGGCTCTGACTGAGTGTAGCTGTCATTTAAGATACTAAAAATAGAGCAATATTTCTACTGGATTGCTGCCTTCAAGACCCTGTTCATTGAAAGGCACAGGATATTACAGACTTCCACATGTGTAAGGAGATGGAGAGAGATTTACTGTCTGAAGAAAAGGAGTTTACAATGGGTTGTCTGCTGGTGGTGTTACCAAGGAAATGCAAAGATTTGATGTGTGTATCCAAAAAATTTTGACAGTGCTGGTAGATTTTTTCATCTCTGTGTTTTCTAATTCATGTTTTGCTTCCACTGTGGGGATTCCAGAAGCAAAGTATTGATTACTTTATTCAACATTTAGCCTGTCATAATTGAATCCAGCCTTCTTAGATATCACTGTTGCATAATCATTATTCAGTTACATTTTCCATTAATTAATTTTAGTCAAATTCTGTCTCTATTAAGAGCTCAGTAATGCAGCTGCAGTGTGCATTAAGTGTCTGATGGATGTCATGAGACAGACCCAGATAAAAGGGGCAAAGAGGTCTAGACAAGAAGCAGACAAAGATATTGGACAGCAAAATGTCCAGGGGAAGGGGAGAATGCTCATGTTAGGAACAGTATTTTAGGGAAGACAATAGAAAAATATTTGAATATGATAAGCTCACTAATTTTTTTTTATTGATACATTGTGTCAGTAAAAACCCATACATTTCTAAAAGCTGGACAAAACCTCTCTTGGAGTACTAGATGTCAACCAATGTCATGGTAACTCATTGGACAAGCTCTACACACAGGCTGCTTAAATATGATTATTATTAATTGTAATTGAATCAAAATACAATAATCTAACAGCAACATAATTATATTTACATGATGGGAATGCATTCCTTCATTAAAATACTTCCAGTGCTTGTGAATTTAAACAAGAACCTAATTTAGCAGGTAAAATTTGGTCATCTGGAAAATCTCAGTACTTATGAGTTTGTCTATGAGCTAGTTTCCAAGCTAAAGGATAGCCAAAGCTGCCTATTTTGTGTTTATTATTGTGGTTTAATTTTGTTGAAGGGATTATAGGAAGCAATTCAGACTCCTCCTCTTCAGTCTCCTCTTGAAATTGACAACAGTACAAAGTGAGAACTGCCAAGAACTGTGAAGCCTCTCAGTTGCACACACAGCTATTGTGTTACATCTCTGAAGTAGCACAGGTTAATAAAATCATTTTAGCGACTTTTCCCACACATTACACGGACCAAAAAAGTCCTGTCCTTTTCACAGTGATAATGCTGAGATTTTTGAACCAACAGAATAATTACTTGTCTAGTGATAACATTCTCAGGTAGGAAGTTGAGAGCACTGCCAGAAACAATGAATCAGGGGGAGAAAAAGGCATTACCTGATAGTTTTGATCATGCTGAGCCCCATTTCAACACAGCAGTGTGCATGGTCCTGGCGAGGTTCTGGGAGCCCCGACACGCAGTAGTAACAATCCCCCAGGATCTTTATTCTGAGACAGTGGTGTTCCTACACACAAATGAAGCAAAGAGAAAGAAAATATTTGCAGATTTTTTCAGCATGTTAAGGCGAAAGTAAAAGTGGTTGAAAAATTACTGTTAAAAAACCAACCAACCACCCACCTTGTTTCTGGGTGTTTCCTGCTTGTCATTAGCATAATTGTGATTTATATCACTTTTGAAATAAAGTACCTTTACATTTGCAGAAAAAAAGGCTATAGTGATTTTTATTTTATTCTAATCAGAGAGGTTCTTGCTGATGGGGAGAAAGGTTTTATCAGAGCTAGGTGGAACGTAGGCCAAGGATTCAGAAATGCCAGCTGAGATAATGAATAACCCAATTTAGGCTATGTTCCTCCAGGGCATGTTTTCCTGCCCGCTTTTTACACTGGAAATAAATGAAAAATCTCTTTCCTCCCACTGAATCCCTTCCCACCTAAAGTTTCTGCAGTGGCACTCAAGTATTCCCAACAGCTATAGGAGCTGATCAAGTATCTGCATGGCAAGGATCTCAAAGAAGCTGTCCCGCATCAAGCTCATGCCGTGGAGAAATGATGTTTCTTTGGCATCCAGCTTGAGACACCCTTTACCCTAAGAGCAAAGAGTGAATTTAATTTCTAAAATACATATTAACAATATCATTAGAAACTGAAGCAGAATATTATTGTGTGATTTGATCAGTATTTTAGAAGATCCTTTTCTAGTGAGCAGAAATACCTGAGTTGCTGAATTTTTTGCAGTTCCAGACCAGCATATGAGACCAAGATTACCTGTAAATTTGCCCAGTGTATTCTGCTGATTGGGCCCTCACAGGAGGCAACCAATGCACAGGAACAGAGAACATTACAAATTGTGGCAAGAAAGTGTTTTTATGATGGAGACTCATTGAAATATTTAGTGTAGTATTAATAATCAATCAGTAAAGGCTGCAGTAACAGACCTTTAAAAAGAAAAATTTAAGTAAGATATGGGAGCAAATGTGAATGCTGGTTCTCCCAGGCATCAAGTATGGGTTGCCTTCAAAGTTTTGCTTAGGAAGAATGAAGGTTTATAGTCAGCCTCAGACCAGCCTTGCACAATCCTGGAGTGACACACAGAATTCACACACTTTTACCCAAAGCTTTTTGAGAAGCCAGCTGAAGCCTTAAGCATGCCAGTAAGGGTAAAATCTGCTCTGGGCACGTGGCCAAAGTAAGCTGATTCACCCTAAAATCTCCTTAAACCATCAGTAGGAACTGACTGTGTTTGAAGCTTTGGTTAAGTCTCCAGCTAAAACCAGTGCTTGCCTGTGGAGTGCAATGCTTTGGTATCCAAGTTTCACACAAAATTCCAGACTGAACTCAGGCTTCTAAAATGTCAAAATTCATATGTAGCTCTCCTCTTTCCTCAACCCCTTCTTTTCAGCCCCTCTGCAGACCCACACAAGAAAATTGGGAATTTTTCACATTGCTTCAAATGAAATTGTACCTAAACCCCTCCAAAACAACTTTTATTTTTAACTGTTCCCACTCAATGGAAAGAATTAGAGGTCTGATGTTACCGCATTTTCAACCTATTTTTTTAAGTATAGAGTGAAACTATGAAACATAAAAGTTAATTGACAAGTATGTAGGACTCAATGGCATAAATCAGTGCATGTCAAACATTAAGTGGGTTTCCTTAAGCGTCTCTGTGTTCCTCGTTTGGACAAAATGCAAAGAGATGAAGATATAAACCACAGTTTCTACAGTTCTTGGGCTTTTCTAAAGGGCCCATTCAAGTGATTCTTACTATAAGTGATGTTTGCTTTCACATCTAGAAAGTAAAAGGATTGTGTATAATGACATATTGGTTTGACCGAGGTGGAATAAATCAAAAGGCAGCACTTCATTCAGAGCCACTACAAATACTTTAAAATAATAACCTTATAGTAGAATGGAGGGGGGAAAAAGGAAAAGTAGTCAATGTTTAGGAAAGAAAGACTGGAATAAAAGAAGAAAGATATATCTCAAGTATTATTATATTTTAATTTTTAATTACATTTTTAATTTCCACATTTATTATACTTATGTGATGACATGGGTAACTCCTACTAAGTGAGAATTAATTTCAGCACTGTTAAGACTGCAGTCTTCAATAGGATAAGACTGTTGTTTGATTCTTAATGCCTCACTTAAACTGGCTAAAGCGCTGATTCCAGTAAATTCAGATAAGACCTATATTACCTTCCTGCATGTCTGAAATTCAGAATAAAGCAGATAACTTCAGAGGAATGCTTTTTGTAAGAATAAGAATCTTAATGCATGTCAAGATCTGGTAACGAGGGTCTGATACATGTGATAAATGTGAGTGCATATGCGTGACACAGGAAATCCATTCAACTCCTCATGAATGTTTTCTCTCCCTTGTCATGTGATGTCACCTGACTGATTTGCCAAAGCTCAGGAAGTCATCTATGGAGTGCAATACCCAAGCGGAGATGACTGTGTCAAGTGTCCCTATGCCAGGGAGCACTGGAGCCCAAGGAGAGCCAGGCAAGGCAGTCAGGGAAGCCTGGGGACAAATTCAGCTCACAGCTAAAGCTGTTGGCTGGGCTTCAGTTCAGCTGTCTGTACCTAAACTCACCATGTGTCTGTAAAACCCTGGGTATGTGAAACACCCACACAGGACTAACAAATATGACATAAGATTTATGTCCTGTGGAACATTGCAGGGGTCAGGCAAGGTGTCTCTACTGGCACAAGAAACCACAGGGAGCTTTTAAATGACTCCTTGTCTTCCTATTTTTTTTCCTGTTAATCATATTATTATGACTGCTAAATGTGATCTGTGTTACAGCCTGACTACATTCCCCTGTCATTTTTTATTCTTCCCTAATTATTCCCATCATAGTCATTTGAAAAGTAAACTATGGGCTTTTTATCACTGGAAATATTTCATCTAGAGGAAGATAATTCAACAACTCTCAAGAAGGACAGGAAGCTAATGGTATCTGCCTTTGGCAGAGGCAAACTGCCTGCTCTCCAGAGATTCCCTCAAATAACTCGCTAGCTTAATCACATCTAGAGTTTAGACTCAAAGTTTTGTCAGAATGGTTGTACAAGAGCATTAAGGTTAGACTCATGGATAATGCAGGCATCCATGCTCTAGTTTTATATCAGAGACTGAATTTTGTCAGGGCCTGCCCACTTTTCAGTGGTATAAAATGACATTAGTATCAATCAAAATTTTCCTCACGCTGTAGAGCTCAAGCCCACTTCCTAAAATCATCTCACTGCAATGGTATCTAACAGTGGCAAGTTGGTATTAAATGAAAATGAATGAAAAGTCTAAATATGTATGAAGGAACTGTAAAATGAGTAAATTATTTAAATAAGAGAAAATTGTTATACAGGAACTTTGGTACAGGAAATATTTTTCACGACAGTGTTAAATTCTTACACCATTCTGAGGCTATTATCATCTCCTCTTTAATTTATTCTATCCATCTTCCCTTTTTCATATGCAATTCTAGAAGTTGTCCTTAGGCATGTAAATGGCAGCTGATATTATACAGATATTCACATCAGTATCCATCAGTCTCACAGCCCTTTCAATACTCATTCATTAATAGCATTTATTGAGGGGATCAATTAAAATCTCAGCATGTCACAAATAGGAGCTCTTTTCTCCCCTTATTTGCAGCTTTTCATTTGCTGCAAGTGGAAGATTAAGGGGCCTGATTCTGCCAAGATCAATTTAAATCAGAATTTTTGCCTGGGGAAATTGAACAGACTCAAACACCCAACTATTTTTAATAATAATTCTAGATTAATTCAGTGGCAATTGATAAGAAACCTCTTTCCAATGCACCTAAATCCAGAGAAAAAGAAAATATGCAGATTTTTCATAAATAATTACCTTGTATGTGGTGAATGATTTATGTTTGAGCTTATTAAATATACCCCTAGTGACTGCAAAGGAAGCAAAGAAAATTGGCATAAGGTGGAGCTGCAGAAATGAGTTGCTCAAATAACAAGTTACTGAAAGACACAGTCAGAGACTTCATTAATATTTCTTGTTTCCTTGGGCTGAATTTCTGACAAGGGAAAAAAAGTGATTTTGTTTTATAAGCTATGCCACTTTTTCAATTCTGCCAGTGCTGAATTAATCATTTCACCTAGTTTTGAATGGAACCCCATAGGATAGTAAACAGACCACAGAAAATTCAAAATTTTTTGCAATTTTCATAATTTCAAGCTCAAAGTTTAGAACATTGGGGATGAAAAATTACTGCAACTGAACTACAGAACAAAGAAAAGTCATATACATAGGTCTTCTTTTAAAAGGCAGTCAGTGGGGGGAGGAAGGGACTTGGCCTTTGTGCACAATAGCTCAGTTCCTGAGACATGTGCCAAAGGTAGAGGAAACCTGGACAAACTTCATTTCTCAGCATGAATGGGGGCTAGGCCAAAGCTCTTAATCAGCAGTCTGTTTGAGGGTGGGTTGGTGGGAGAGCTCCATCCAAATTCCTTCTATTGCAGTTGTCACGTTGGAAAACAGAACTGGGACCTTGGGAGAGCCAGATGGAGGGGGGTTCTGAAGCCTGGTCATGCAGGCAAAAAAAAAAAGGACTAGATATGGTACACCGTTACAAAGATTGTTTCTAATTTTTATACACTTAAAGGGAAAAATATGGCAGTCTTTCATTTGCCTGAATACATAAGTATGGTGCTATATTAAACAATTTCCACATAGTTTAACATATCGTATCAAGAATGTTGGTTTTTTTTTTTTTTTTTAAATAACCTATAATGGAGTGGTTAGAATTTCTCTGTGCTGCCAGAAAAAAAATAAGTTTGAGGTCTCTCATGCTGCAGAAGGAATTCAGGCATGATGGTGAATGAGTTTTATAATTTATTATATCAACAACTTTGTTCCTTGACATGTTGAAGAAGAAAACTGTTATGACTGCTGGGTCTAGTGAGCAATTTGCCTTGGCAGCTAGTATTAATGAGAAGAATATGCTTTAAGTGATTTCAGGGACAGAAATCCCCATGAGAAAGCTTCAAGGTGTTTCTTTCTAGCTAAGGCAGGAACAATTCTGAATGGAAATTCTGCCCCTTAGGAGCTTCTAGAACTGAATTGCTTCAGGCACTTGGGACTGGTCAGCAACATTAGATCATGAGCCGGGGTGTGCCCAGGTGGCCAAGAGGCTGTAGCCAGGTGAGGGTCAGTCTCTTCTCCCAAGTAATAAGAGACAGGAAAAAGAAATGGCCTCCATTTGCACCAGAGGAGACTTAGATTGGATATTTGGTAAAATTTCTTCATCTAAAGGGTTGCCAAGCATTGGAACAGGCTGCTTGGGAAAGACATTGAGTTGTCAGCCCTGAAGATATTTAAAAGACATGTGGATGTGCTGCTTAGGGACATGGTTTAGTA
The DNA here is from genome assembly GCF_901933205.1 of Camarhynchus parvulus. Classification (NCBI taxonomy): domain Eukaryota; kingdom Metazoa; phylum Chordata; class Aves; order Passeriformes; family Thraupidae; genus Camarhynchus; species Camarhynchus parvulus. The sequence goes on from NC_044572.1 coordinate 142,780,150, forward strand.
GTGGCCCTGGAAGTGTTAGGTACATGGCTAATCTTAGAGGTCTTTTCCAGCCTTAATTATTCTATGATTCTCTTAAGAATGAGTTGGAGAATTCCCAAGAATATACTTGTGAAGCCTAATTTAACTCAAATCCCAAATTAGTCACAAAGTGGGGCTTCTTTTTGGGGGAGGTTGTATTTGAGTAATTGTTAGTTTATAAATCACTGGAAAATTTGAAAAAAAATATTTAATCTGTAATTTTCATCTGAATTTTTTCATAAAAAACCTACTATCACTTCTAAAAGTGTTTTGTGGCCTGGGGTTTATATGACTGTTTAGGTCTTTTGACGGGCTCTTTACCATCTGAAAAACTGTAAATGTAGGGAGAACATAGTAAACAAGGTTGTTCATTCATTAGTAGGAGCCAATTAATTATTGACACTGCTTGGGAGGAAAAACACCTCAGAATTAAGCACTGCAAAAAGAGGATTCACTCCATCCCTTTACTATAAATTCATAAAATGTCTTTATAATGAGCTAAATATTTTATATTCATATTCATCATCCTGAAACTCTGCTTCTTGCTACAGCACCTCAAACATAGACACATGAAAAAATTCACACCTGGCCTATGTGTTTATACAAGGTTTTTTAGGAAGTCTCTGGAATCCTGCGGGTTACATGCTTGAAGATAACTTCACCATGGAACAAAGCACTGCCAGATCAGAGCTGAAATGTGGCCTGGGACAGTAAAGAACTGCAAAGGAAGTGTCTTTATCAAGGAACAGAAAAGCCCCCAAATCCCTCCAGCCTTTCCTTCCTGATACCAACAGGTGCAGGTGTTTTACTGGGGCTCTGGGGTGATGGGTTCTTGTGGAGCCTGGTAGTCAGGTTGGTTTCCACCTCTGGAAACAGCAGTCACAAGATAGGTAATATACTGTTGAAGGAATTTTTGGCAGCTTGTCTGCAGCACCACAGGAAACAATTTAATCAAGGTTACAGGAGAAGGTTGCCCCCTTAGAAACAAAATAAACAAAACCCCCATCAGTCCTTTAATAAGCTCCTTTTCCTCTTTGTTGTATCTGAAACTGAATCTACAAAGAGTGTAGATGAATTTAGAAATATGATAATTTAAATCATGGTATTGGCTGACATCTAGCACTGCAGAGAAGGCAGAGGAAAAACAAACATCAAAAATAACTATTACTTCACCAAGGCAGGACTTTTTTTAGGCTTAAGTATCTTGCTGAATGTCATCTTATTTCCCTTCTCAAAATTTCTGCCTAAGGAAAATATTAATATTAATTGAGTTTCCATTTAGGCCTTTCAGTAGATGAAGTATATATAAGGGAATGTTTTCTCCAGTTCTATGTCAACTTATTTTTCTTCTTTTGTAAATGTTACTTTTCTCTTTAATAACTATAAATCTTTTACAAATATCACAGAGTGATTAGAAATGGGAAGTAGCTGTACATAACATATCATTACATTTTTCTTGGAAGAAATATTGAACTGAATTCTAATTTTTGTTCACAGTGTTCTGTTGTAATGATACAGATATTATGGATTTTTTGTTATTAATTATAGGCATCAATGTATGCCATAAAACTTGATGTAACTTAGGGAAGATTAAAAAAAATCAGAGACTTTTCATTAGTTCTGTATTGCTTGATAAAGCTTAATAAGAGAAAAAAGAAGCTTAGCTAAATTACATTTTTCAGTATGCTGTGAAAATGTCTTCTTTAATATTATATTATTTATATAAGATGTTCAAGCAGATCCAACAATCCTTTATATGAGATTATAATTAAATACTTTTATTTAGAAGTAAATAAGGATTTATACTTTTTTTTCCTTAAAATCTAAAAAACTGCCTCAAGCTTTCTGCAACTTGTTGCTTTGCTTTGATGGTAATTCTTAGCAAACTCCAAGGGTAACATTTTAAAGGGTTATGATAACTCTAGTTAAGCTGATTAAGAACCAGTTAAGTGATAGATCTGAAATCTAGATGTGATTGTGTAATCCTCCTTAGTGGAAGATCCTTCTAGGGAGGCCTTGAAAGGACCACTTCCCAAAAGTCCTGTGGAGGATTTACAGGCAAGTAGAAAACTATTGCTAATAACATTTACAAAAGGAATAAGACCAGTAAAATAAACAATTAACATGCAGACATGGTGGTCACAATGTGACAGCAAGACCAGAAAACCCAAAAAATAATATTTTTCAGTACAATAGTATTATCACTGTATGTTCAGAAACATGGCATTTGGACAGTGATCAAGGAAAGAGAGATTAGGAGGAATGGTGGTGATCTGCCTTCTTCACACTCATGGAGGTTAATCCAGGAACACTGTTTCCAGTGTTTTAAAAGGGATTCTCAAAACCAGGAGGTGTTCCAGAAAAGTAGTCACCAAAACTATTTGAAGGAATAAATCTTACAGAGTAAAAACCTTGTCATGAGTTTGGTCTGTTTCTTTTATCAAAAGGAAACCTGAGAAGCCCCTTGATCAAAGCACCCAGATGCATTCCCAGAGGAAGTCAGTGGCTACAAGATGGTCTTTTCTCTGGGAATGATTTGCCATAGCAAGAATCAATGGATGTAATTCAAAGTCAGTAAAAATCAGTCAAGAAAAAAAAACATACTGAATAAAACAGTGAAAGTGTTAAGGCACTGGAATATACTACCAAGATGGACCAGTATTAAAACAAGATCATCTCGTGGTGCATTCAGATGAAGACCAGGAATTTTCCCAAAAGATACACCTTTACCAGGTGTGAAAGCTTTATGCAGTATCAGATGGGCAGGTTGATAGATCCCTGTAATTCACAAGTCCTTAAAATTTAGGGTCACTCAGTGTCCATTTCCACAATTTTTCAAAGGAACGATGAAGTTCAATATAAGATTTAAACCCTTTTATTTTATGCAGCTGGTCCCCTCCATAAGGGTCCAGTATGGAGTCTTGGTTTCCTGTAAAGTCCAGAGGGAGAATTTGTGTCCTTGAATTGGACAGAAACACCAAACCCTTTCCAGTGAAGCAAGAGAAGCTCCTCTGTGTTAGGCATCTCTATTGTCAGGGCATCACACAGGTATCATGACATCCAGGTCACAGAACCCACAAATAAGGAACACAATCAAAATGTCTTTCTTTTTACTAAATTTTAATTTTTCATGATCATATAACTTTAATCTTTGCAGGCAAAATCTGTTCAATTTCTGCAGTGGTTCTTCCCTGTGCCTTCCACCTTTCAGAGGATTGTTCTAGACCAGTGGATTAGTCTAATGAATGATGTGCTAAAAAAGAAGTAAATTCCTAGACTAGGAAAGGAAATACATGAAGGATCCTAGGGTCTTGAATTTATTGACTGAGACATTCACTAGAGAGGTGATCATCCTGATAATGATGTTTTGCAGACACAGATGTTCTTTCATCCCAAATCAGAGATTTCTGGATAAGAAATTCTTGGCTATGTATAACAAATTGATATTACTCTTTCTTTAGAATAAACTCACCTACATTTTTGGGATACCTATTATTGTGTGGCATATTCAATGCTCTCCATTAAGATTTATGAATTTAGAACTGCAACAGAAAGACTTCTAGAAGGTTTAAGTGGAGATGTGTGACAAGCCACAGAGAGGGGAAAATGTCTAGGCATCTAAAGAAGCAAATTTTCAGTTCCCATAAAATAAAAAATAAAAAAACCTGACAAAACAAGAAGGAAGTTGACTTCAGGGTTAAGTAGCAAGTGAAGGAGGATTCGCTGGATTAGACTTTTAAATGTAAATGCCTTCCTTGTTCCTAACTCCTTTACTGGATACAGTCATTCTAGACAAAACCACTATTGGTTAAATATAGCTTATGGAATAGTTACAAAATATGGTTAATGATCATGAATGCTAGCCAAAATTGAAATGTGAAGCAAGGCAATAAAGAATTTTTTATACATAATCCTCATAAAATATTTCTGTGACATACATACATCCTATTTGGTGTAAAATATGGTTCTTCAATTAAAATAGCTATTTTTGTTCTAGCCATACAAGATCAGACATTACTCCTCTAAGCTTTCTAAAAAACAGAACTGAGGTAATTCTTTCACCTGGCTTTACAGGGTAGACCAGAGCTGAGAAGGGATTTTTGTTTGCAAAGCAGATATTGTAGGTTGCATTTACTAATTTGCCACTGCCCAGGCAATGGGTTATGGCATCACTCTGTACAACAGAAAACACATTGCTATTTGAGGTAAAAATAGCTGAATTGAAAGAAATTTCAACAATTATGGAAGACTTGCTTTTCTTGACCTTTATGTGTAAGATGAGAGAAAACCACAAAGATCTTACTCTGATACCCTGCAATATGTGTACAAATACCCCATCACCCTAATTCAGAAATGTATAAAAGCCAGTGAGGGATGCAAATCTCTACATCAGGCTGAGCCACTTTGGGTTTCCTTTGTAGTAAATAGATAGCATGGTCTATGATATTCAGTGCAAGTAGCATTTTCCAATAGTATGTACCTACATTTGGCTGGAAAAATGAAAAAATAAACTCCATGAAATGTACTTCATTGCCTCCACTTAGAAGCCTTATTAGTCAGCTCAGATATTGACGCCTAAAGATATCCATATTAAATTACATTTTGACCAAAGAAACATGAAAAAAATATACAAGCTTGCAAAATTGAGCATATTCCACTTGTATTTTTGTGCTTCACCTTTTTTTCTGATCTGTGCTAATTAAGGAGCAACTAATTTTCCTGATGTAATAATTTCCTCTGCTGTGTTTAATTAATTTCATTGTTGAGTTAGATGGAATCCAGCCTAAAGACTGTAATACCTACTATTAACTAACTACTGCAATGACTGTGAGAATTGATTAGATGACCTTAGATGAATATGCCTTGTAACATTCCTCACTTTGCAGAAGAAATATAGCTAGGGTCTTAAAAAACAAATTTCCAGCAAAAATCCAAAATATGAAGCTTCCTTAGAAACTGTGGTAGGTGGTCTCCCTTCGTACTATTCTCTGTCCAGCACTACAGAAACCTAATGTTCTGATGACAACCTCTGCTTTCACTTGCTATCAGAACTCATCATTTTTCATAGAACTTTGTCAGTGTCTTCCAATCTCAATTGCTATATAAAATCCCTGTGGGGAGAATCTGGATATATATTGTTCAAATTGATCAGAGGGTATTTCCCAAACCTCCCAAACATGGAATTGATTTTGTCTTTTTGGAAATCAATTAACTCACATGTGCTAGTCGATCAAATCTGGCAAAGAGTTCATTCAGCATTCGGACCAACTCTTGGGCTGACAGAGTTGTGGAAAGGTTGGTGAAGCCTTTAACATCTGCAAAAAGAATGCTAAAAAAAAGAAAACATATTAATATTTCACTCTATTTCCTTTAATTTCTGAATGTTTTAAGTTACTTTCTAGCATTTTACTAGTGGAAGGATCATTTTATTACCCTTGAAGTACCATTACCTCTGTTCTATACTTTTGCACATACTGGAGTACCGAATATAAATATTGAAGGAACTAAAAAAAAAAATGCTATTCAGAGAGAGAAAATATTTTGCTAAAAATAGGAATAATGAAATTCTAGATTTTCAAAGCATACAACTCTCAAATTCTGAGAGTACAGACAAATCTGTGATAGTTTTAATATATACCAGGCTATGACCAGTTGTATTTAGTGTCATTTTAGGCATGGGACAGAAGTACCTGAGTTAGAACTATAGCGCTCTCTTTATAAGGTATCAATTTTTAATTGGATAATTATTTTTTCATTCTACTGACTTTACAGGGAGCCCAGTGTGATTGTACTTTGAATTTAGGTGTATCAACTTGTGTGCCTGAAATTGTGGTAGGATCTCCATTAACAAACTACTTGCAAACAGAGTTCTAACCTGTGTTTGAACATCTAGTTATTTTTCTTGCCTTTTGGCTACTCACTGTGCCTAGAATGATCGCATGTGAATATAGGGAAACATAAACACACACAAAGTCTGTGGTGCGCAAGATACCTCCCAGAACAAAGCATGTAATAGCTCAGTAATTATTAGCCAAAGAAAGCAATGGCTACCTTATAAAGTGGTGATGTTCAAAAAGACACACATCATTCTGGCACAAATCTCGTTAGCCCTTGAAAGTCAACCAATAACTGGTGTTACAATCTGAGTATCGAAAGATTTTGTTTCACTTTAGCTGATGAACTGTGGTAAACAAGATCACAAATTGGCAGCGTCTGAGAATTGCCAATGTAACCAATAAGAAACACAGTAATGATCAGGTTGACTGATAACACATCTTCAAATGTATGGAGTGGTAAAGGTTTGGGTGAGGTTTAGACAAGATGCTTACAAACTTGGTAAGATTTTTACCAGTGAGAAGTAATAAAATTAAAAGGTAAAGTACCAAGCTACTCAAAGAGTAATGAACAGTAATAATAGACTAAATTTATAAAAAATAAGATTTTCAAGATACTAGTTTCTACACTTTTAATTTTCAAACCAACAAAAATAAAATACTACTTTTAAGGATTCATATAGCATTGGTTTAGGTGGTATTCGGTACTGAACATTTAGGAAACAAAATAAAGTTAATGAAACCTCGTTTTGAAAAGATCTAGTTTCTGGCAGTATGTATAGAAGCCAACCAGTATCTATATTTTAAAGCATGCAGAATTTTAATTTCAAATCTCTTTCAGGCATAAAATATGTTTTGACTTCTCACCCTGTCTACAAGCCTTTTCCATTAAAGCAAAAGGGCCATTTCTCCATATTTTGATTCTTCTACAGCAACACTTACTCTGAGTATGAAAAAGGTTAATGGAAGACATTTTAATTTAGTGCAACTCAAACCTTTATGAGGGTCCTTGATACTTACAATCAGATTTAATAAAATAACATATCTGAGCTACTGCATGGACACAGAAGCAGCAGATAATCAATTTATTCTTCTGCAGAAGTGCAAATTATTTTTATTGAACTTCTCCAGGCAAAGTTATATTTTAGTTTCATCAAAAGGCAAAGTACTTGCTTCCCATGAAAACTATCTGCCACCATATCCATGCTTATTTTGCACTTCCTTCAATGATGATTTCAAAGATGGTCCCTCAATGATTTACCCTTGTGTTTTGGGAAAGGCTTATGGAAAATGCTATTGGCTTAATAAAATATTCTGATTTTCTGGAAATACAATAAAACCAAGATTGTGTAATGTCATGGAGTGGAAGTAGATCATTCTGGTGTAAATGTACAATTAGGACTAATTACCTTGAGTAGCAGCTCATAGGATAATTATCACCCTTCTGATAACATTTCAAGAAAGAAAAAAATTGGAGAGAGGAATAGAGATTAAGAAAATAATAATAAGACTGATTAAATAAAATGACTATAACACGGAGGAACCATATAACAGGTTACCATCTTTGAAAACATCTTACAAGTCTCCATCTCATTTTTCAGTGTGTGGGATGAGCAAGGTTGTGGCAGAGTATATGTCCACATGTAGGCAGGGCTCCCCTTCCTGGGCAATCCTGACCACTTAAGTGAACTTGAACTGAGTGTGAAAAAGTGAAAAAAAGTGGAAAAAAGACACAAATGGTCCAGACTCAGTGTTTAGTTCAAATGGGTCTTGCCATTGCCATGGCATCCAGTCATCCTGATGAATAGCAAAGGCATCAAAAAGCTTCTCTGTTTAAATACTAAACAAGGGTGCACTGACTTTCTGATTTATGAATGAATAAAGCAACAGAAGGGAAACCCTCAGGCAAGAGTAATTTAGCAACATCTGAGATCTTAAGCATTACAGAAAGTCTACTTCACCCACCTGACATTCTCATAACGATGAATGTAGATCTTATGGAACTGGTGCTGCAAATGTTCATCTTCCACATTGGTCATGTCATTGATCATTTCCAGGACTACAAACCGTGGTAACACAGAGAGCACCAGTCGTTCCTAAAACAAAGAGGAAACCAGTCTCAGTCTGAACAGGTATTTCACAATGCCCAGTTTAAGGATCTGGATAACTGGTTATTTAAGATGTGACCCTCCTCTCTAAAAATTGTAGCTCAGGCCATTTGTGATAATTCACTTTATCAGCCTGAGTCCATAGAACAGAACACCTCTGGTTTAGGTAAGGTAGAATAAAATGAGTTCACATGCAGTCATTCAAACTGGTCCTCTTGACTAGGAGGACTGGAGAACATATTCAACATTTCTAATTAGTTTTGTCTGTATTTCAAGAACACTCAGGAAGAGTAAACATTTGAGACATATGTTTATGTCTCATGCTTCTTTATACACATCCTTCTTTATAATGTATATTAGTAGAGTATCCATGTATATTAGTTTATTATTAGTGTGCAAACACAGTATGTCAGTGCATATTAGTGCACATGTACTTCTACTATTAGTGTATAAAGAGATATATACATATCCACACAAGCGCTGTTTCCAGCCCTGTCATAATATAATTAACCCCAGAATTTTCACAGAATTTCACCAAATACTCTGAGTTGGAAGGGACCACAGGGATCTTAAGTGACTGGCCTATATGGGGGTTGAACCTGGACTCATGGTTATTAGCACCATGCTCTAACTAACCACATCTTAGTGCAGCCAGGCAAGCCCTCAAAAAGTAATCAAGTTCTTTAATGAAAGCCCTAGATCATCCCCTGAGAGATTTTAGACTGGCTTCAGTGGCTCATCAGTTTAACGGCTTTGACAGATTTTTGCAAGTATCCAACCCAAATCTGTTTCTCTGCAAATTAAACCTTCTTTTTATCCTTTCAAATTGGGCATGGATAATTATTGATTGCTGCTTTCTCTGTAATAAACTTTCTGTACTAAAATACAGTTATTGTGTCCTCTTGCCCTCAGTCTCTTTTTTTTCAGATTAGAAAGCTTTGTCCAGTATTGGAATTTATCACTCCCAATCACTCTGAAGCAAAGTTACAATTTTTCACTTTTCTTTTGCTTTACAGGATTGCAAATACTGAAATCTTATTGAACTAAAGAAGACAATGTTACTAGCATGTATGTAAGCTATTTATAACCAAATTTCAAACAGCATTTTGGGGAATAGGATATATCTAGAGATAACCAGATACAAACTTCCAAATTAGGCACACATGTAGACTACAGAACACACAGATGAATAAAGTCCTCTCCTCTCCTCTCCTCTCCTCTCCTCTCCTCTCCTCTCCTCTCCTCTCCTCTCCTCTCCTCTCCTCTCCTCTCTCTTTTTTCTGACAAAGAAACTGATGTTGAATTTGTTTTGAGGCAAGATGATATCAGGAGGACATAAAATAATCTCATAGTATAGAGGCTGTGTGCTATGTCCCTTCTTAAGGGTGAAGATTTGTTCAGAGAGAACAAGAAAAACCAGAGGAATGATGAGTGGAATGACAAAGACAAGAAAACCAATAATGAAAATAATGATTTTTATGCCAGCAGGATTCAATGTCATGTGGATGAAATGTTGCCATAGATTAAACATCTGAATAAATGAAGGAATCCCTTCCTAGCTTTCATAGGAAGTGATATCACTGCTAACTTACAACTTTCACAGTGTAGATCATGAAGAATTCTCTCTCTGAGCAGTCTTAGTCAGCAGTTAGTAACCAATCTTCAGCTCTGATGGGAACACATTGTGGATAAACACCTCCATTTGTCTAGATGGCAGCACCAGCTGAGGCGAACTGTATGTTTGTTTAAGAGGGGAGAACACAGGCTGCCAAAATCTGCCCTGGAGCACTGGAGAGTTTCACCACTGCAGCACTGGAGTGTTACACCCCCTTCCAAGAAGGCACTCCTTCCTGCATAACATGCTGACAGAATGTGAGATAACTGAGAATCTTCTAATATTTAATTTATCCACCTATTCTACAAACCTTTGTTAAATCAAGACCTGCATTTGTGAGGAAGAGACAAAAATTATGTGAGTGATGGCTTCTAAAGAGCAGGCTGTGAACTATAATGCAGCGAGATCATCCTTTATTTTGAGAAATAGCCAAGCTCAGACTTTCTGTTTTCCCATACAGGGTGGTTCTAATTTTAGCACATCTGCTTTGTCCTGGCTTTGTTCCACCCTTTCCACCTGGGAATTCTGCTATCCTTCATTCTTCTGATGTGTAAACACTGGATGTGATGTTTGTGATAGCAAGAAGCAAACCAGTCCCTTAGGAGGTCCTGCATATTCCTGCAAACCCAGGTTTCACAGGAACATCTACACCTCAGGTAACTTCACTCACAAGCAAATGCAAAGAGTTGCTGATTGTTAGACTGGGAGAAATATTTTAAAAATTTTGTGTCATCAAGCTTCCTATGATAGAAGGCACTTATATTTTCTTATTCCTTCACTATTAAGATACATAGCTCACTATGACCAAAAAATAAAACTACCTTCTGAACAAATCAGATCAGTATTTCAGGGACATGTATGAATAAAGTGTCCAATGACTTCTTGTGAAGATACATTCAGAATAATACTAAATTTTTTCACTGTAAGAAGAAATATGTTATTTTCTAGCTTACCCATGAAGGATGGCAAATTGGAAGACAATTTTTTTTTAAAAAAGGAGATTTAAAAGAAAGAAAGCAAATGGAAATCCTGGTTGTTATTGAACTATTTATGAAATCTATGATAAGTGAACATTTAAAAAAAGATCAGTTCCTTCAAACATTTATGGCTTAAATAGAGAATGTACTTTTTTCCCAAAAGGAAAATCTTACATTCCTAATTTGCATTCACCTAAGGGAGTATTGAGCAATGCCTCTAGAAAGTTTATTTAAAATAAAACATAGTTGGCTTGGCACGTGTTCACTAAGCCAAGAAAAATGTGCCTAGGATATTTGATATCTTAACCTTCATGCTACTCATTAAGGTAAGTTAAATGTTCTTGTCTGCACATAAGATCTGGCAATGACCCATAAAACTGAGGTTAATTACTTTGCCTCTGTAGCAGCCCTCCTCCATTATAGGGAAGCGTGTGATGAGCCTTTGCTGGAATCACAACTGAAGGTTCATGAACAGCTGATGTCTCTACTCTGCATGGTGGATGTTGTGCTAAGGAAGAGCACTGCAAGAAAAACAGCATTTAGGTGTGCCTGTGTGTATCTATATATACTTTTTGAGGCACTTCAGTTACCATCAATTTTCTGTTACTGAAGCATTCAAACGACAAATTTTTTTGCTCTGTGGGTGTCAGCTGTCCCTTGCTATGCCCAGCTACTCCTACATCACACCACACTGACAAGATAGTGGGGATGCTGAACCAGGTTTCTTCTCCAAGCTGGGAACTGAGGTGGGCTCTGGTGTGGATCATTTCCATTCTTTCTTTTCCTACAGCTGATTCTAGTGTTCTCTGGACCAAGTCCTTTTTCAGAGGTATTTCACATCACTTTTCTTCAATTCAACAGTTAAGAAAGATTTTCGGTTATTCAAGAATGAGTGTCAGGTCACTCTTCCCTTGATATAAAGATCCTTGCCACATAACTGCCCTTCAAGCTACTTAAATACTATTGCTCCTATTTCACAGATTTAGATACTGTGGCACAGAAGAACAGCACAAATGTGTGGAGGTCATGTACAAAAAAGCAGCGGCTAATCCCAGGGAAAAGAAAAATGTCATTTTTTTTAAATCTTCTGTACCTTACTATTTACATGACCAAAGAGTCCTCACTTTTTCAGTCAGTCCCTCTTGGAAGGCATTTTCAGAGCTGGAGGGTAACACATGAGAAAAATTTCCTTTTCTTACAGAGTAAGCCCTAATAAAATTTTGTGAACTCTAGGGTGAAGGAAACTCCATCACCCAGATCTTTTGAAAGCTTGCTAGTTCAGCGGTGGTCTAAGTGGAGACAGTTCAAAGCAGCAGTGGTAAGTGGTTTGAAAAGGAACAGAGATATATTTGTTCAAGAGAAAAGACACAGGAGAAAGAAAGTAGCAACAAAGGAATGCTAGAAAAGAGCTGGTGAACTATTATTCTAATAACAATTCATGACATGAATCAACCTGTGTTTAAGATGGAGCTGTCAGAGTTTAGAGTAAATTAATTTAAAAAGTACCTTTAACCTGAAGAATAACTATGGTAAAGAAAAAAAAAGTAGAATTCACTAAACGTAACAAATTGATGGTGCATTCGAACACCTGAGTTTTGTGACTCCGAGGTAGTTATGCCCAAATTTTCATTTCACCCAATCAATCTGGAGAGATACTCAACCAAGTAAATTTCTCCTTTGGTGTTACTATGGGTCCCTTTGGGTTCTGTTGCCTGTTTTGACTAGATCTCAGTCCATGGTAGTAGGAGCTCATAGATGTAAAGAATGTGTAGTCACTTAGTTTAGGAGGTGTCAAATATAGAGCTGACTCCTACCCAATCTACTCCTTCAGGAAAAGTTAGCAGCAGTGAAACAAATCCTGCAGTGACAAGTAAATTAACTTCATGAGTCACCTACATCTACTTAAAATCCCAAGACTGCAATTTAACATTTATACTGCCTCTAAGGCCCATTTATTGTTTTATGCATCTGCAATAGTCATTCTTTGTTGCACAGCTTTGCTGTGGTCTGCATGCACTAATCCCTGGGGTCACTTGTGCTGAAATCAGGGGGTGCCAGTGCTTACAACTGCACAAACATAGGTAGGCGTATTCATGGAGAACTGGGACATGTCCCTGATGAATAAATAATGACCTTTGCAGCAGTTTTCGAGAAGAGTCAATTAACCAGTGCACAAGGCCTCAGTCTTGTGAATAAAAACCAGAGACCTTTCCACTTGGGCTGATCAAAGAGACCAAAATTCCAAGAACAAAACATCTACAAGCAATTTGGGATCTGGAGGAGATTGCTAAGAGGAAGGTCAAACTCCCTGAGGTTTCTCTGCAGGTCATGTGAGGGAACCACCCCTGCAGGGTCTGCTGTCTGCAAAGGCTCCATGCACCAGCTCCACTTAGATGGTATAGACTTTTCTTTGTTCCATATAATTTTTATTGAGGATGGCTTTTCCAAGGCACAAAAACCCCTCTTGACTGACGGGTGAGTTTGCTTCTTTTCCTCTGCATGTACCATCAAAAGTGAGAAAGGGGGAACCTACAGAGAAGTCGTGGGAGTAAGTCTGGGTTTGGAATCATGCTGCTTATGGCTGTTCCCAAGACACTTGTGTAAAATTGCAGTGGGCGTACCCCAGAAGTGTTTAACTATAGATGCTCTAGAGAAACTGTTTCACATTTTTCATCTTGATTTTTAAGAATCATTTTTCCAGAACCATCAAGCTTATCTTTAACAACATTTACAATTAATATCAGAGGTGTTTTATTGTCTTAAACACTGAACTTAATAGGATGTGAAAAGGGCAATTCGGAGCAGGAGTAGTTTTAGTCTTTCTGTAGCACATGAGCTTTTATTACATTTAAGGGAAGTCAATAAAAATTGTATTGTTTTGTACTGAAAATCTGACCATGTTCAGAATAGACGTAATTATTGTAGATGTCACTCTAGAAAATGGAAATTAGCATCTCTCATTATGATGAACTGCTCTGAAGAGAAATTCTTTTGTGCTTACTAAGTGTACAATGGTCAGTCTATTTGCAGCTGCTCTTTCTTGTGTCTCATCAAGACAATGGGAGTTAATTAAAAAATACTGAAGGAACTGCAGTACCTAATTCATTCAGACTTGTGGGATTATGAGGCTGCCTCTTAGCTTTTACTACTTAACTTCTGCAATGTTTGATATGAGCAATATCAACTTTGTTTTATTTTAATTCCAGCAATTAATATCTCAAATTATCCCATCCTTGGCTGCATGTTCCATTTAGGCATCTGCTGTTTTCAAAGAGAAACAAGACCAGGTCACACAGAAGGTCTTGGAGTCTCCTTTTGTTTAGGTTTTGTCTATGAAACATATCTAGAATCTCAATCAATCTGATAACCCAATATTTATGAGAGTGAATGAAAGTGAACCCTTCATGAAAGCGTCTAATGAGACATGTTGCAAAGTTTGTGGCAATGAAAGTAGGAAAAAGCTTTTTCCACACAATTATTGTAGGAAGATGTTATTCAATTTTTTCCTCTGTGCTGTTGTCCAAACCAGCATAAAACAATATACAAAGCACATGCTGAAGGGAGGAAGTGCAAGTCATGCTGGTCCTTTGTTTTGACTGGGTAGGGAATGGTTTGATGATTCAATACCTGAAGCCACATTACAAAATCTTGGCAGGGTGTGATGACTAACAGTCTACTGCCATGTGTAAAAGGAGGTGTCTTTTTTATTACCCAGTTGTCTGTGTAAGGAGATCACAATCTTAGTGCCTGCTTACCCTGAAGTTCCTGAGATGTAGAAGAATGATTCCAGGGTTAGGTTTTTATGCCTTCCCAGTATAATTTTCACTTTGTAAATATTTAGCTCATCCTGTAACATACTGGGAATTGGTAGAACAACACTCCCTGCCTTTTTTTTTTTTCCTCTTTTTTGCATGATACTTGTTATTGCTTATGCAGGTATATTTAATTAAAAATAATTATTCCTCTTCAAAATATTTACAAAAATACTTCAAAAAATATTTTAGAAGTAACACAGTTGATCATGAAGCTAACTGCTAGCTGCAGGCAGTAATTACACCATGGCACAGGTACAATGAACCAAATTGTCATGAGGCCACATGAACACCACTATCTTGCATGGGAGTGGATGGGAGCACATCATGAAACAATCTCCTGATAGTGCTTTGTTTGTTTGAGCTGTCTTTTAGCTTTGGCAGTAGGATCTACAGGTCTCAGATTAAGTGCTTTCAAATTAAATGTCTGTATTGAATACACGCAATCATTAATAATTCCAGATCCTCTGAACCCTTACATATGACTTTTTATCTCCTTAGTGAAGAGCATGTTAGATTTACATTTCATTGTGAAACCCAGTCATGTTAGAAAGATGAGTGGTGAAAAGCAGGAGTTATAAAACAATTTGTATTACTGCCCTACCTTGTAGACATGAACATTTATCATAGAATCATGCAATGGGTTGGGTTGGAAGGGCTGTTCAAGATCAGTCAATTACCCCCTGGCCATGGGCAGGAGAACATTCCTCTAGACCAAGTTGCTCAAAGTTCCATCCACCTTCCAGTCAAGGGGCAGTCGCAACTTCCCTGGGCAACCTGTTCCTGTGTCTCACCACCCTCACAGTCAAGAATTTCTTCCTACTAGCAAACTCAACCTACTCTCTTTCAGTTTGAAGCCATTCCCCCTTGTCCTACCACTATATGCCCTTGTCAAAAGTCATTCTCCATCTCTCTTGTAGCCCTTTTAGGCACTGGGAATTTCTATAAGTTTTCCCGTGGGCTTCTTTTCCCCGGACTGAACAATTTCAAATTTCTCAGCCTGTCTTCATAGGAGAAGTGCCCCAGCTCTCTGATCATCTTCATGACTCTCCTTTAGATTTTCTCCAACAGGTCAATGTCCTACTTATTGCTGGGGACCCCTGAGCTGAACAAGTGATACTCTTCACCCCCACAGTAACCCATTAGACTCATCTAATAATGGAAAGTCATATTTTATATTCTTAATTTTGTTTCTTCCAAATATCATGATGATTTTTTATTTATTGTTTATTAAACAATAGTGGAGAAGACAAATATTCAGAAGAAAAATATTTATATGGAAATAAGACCCATATTATGACAAAAAGCTTTGTACTATCTTCTGGTGTATTGGCTTCCATAAATTTCAGTTAGCTTGCAAGGAAGGCTGGAGTCAGAGCTAAAGAACAGGAGAGAGACAGACACAACACTGAGTTCATAATGGCATAATCTTAAGCTTTTCCTTGTTTTACTGGGATAGAAAATGATCACAAAACATCTCCTACAATTCAAATTTGTTCTAAAATATCAGAATGGCACCATCTGACTTTAATGCTTACAGTGCTGCGTTTCTCTGGAACAGCTTTGACTCATCTGCTATTAAATCTTCATTTAATTCTTCTGTACTGGTTCTTTTTTCTATTGATTTAGATGTCTCTTTTACACTTTGTTACTTTTTTTGAGCTGTTTTGAAAATTTCTAGACAAATTCAGTAAAATACACATCTGTGAGGAGTACTCATGGCAGCTAATGACAGAAAATATCAGAAAGAAGGCTTTTGTGCCTTTTATTGTTCAGCTTTCTATGACTAAATCACTGCAGACACCAAGATGAATAACAGCCACAAGGTCATATTTTCTGGTCGAAACAAGGAATGCACCTTGTCAGAGAATTACAAGACTCCAGTACTAAACAGACCAAGAAGAATAAAACTTCCTTTCACTAAGTGGGAGAAATAGTCACCTCCTGAAAATCAAACCCCTTTGAATAGGCTTGTAGATGGGCAGTTGAATACTGGTGATAATACCTTTGGCCCAGCCTGGGAATGAAACTAGAGGCAATTTTAGTAAGGAGGTAATGTAAAAGGGAATCTTCAATGAAGGCCTTCAGGGACACTTATGGAAAGATGTTCACAAAAGCCTTCTCCTACAGGGATGAGTACACATTTATAGATTTTAGGAAATTAGCATAATTTATAAAAAGCACCAATTGGGAGGACAAGGGGTGATGCCATTCCCCCCCAAGTCAAACCCCTTCTCTGGAGCCCCTCCTTCAGCACTGGCTGTACTTTCTCCAGGAAAATGGATCTCGACGAGTTGTTCTCAGCCTTGGTTCCCAGGAAAAACCAAGACAGCACAGAACCTTCTACCTCCTGGGGCTTGGAGCTCTGGAATTTGTTTTGTCTTTCTGCTCACAGAAAGGCCATGGAAAAACACTGGGAAAACTATCTACTAATACAATAGGTGACAGAGTTACAAATATTTGTGTGAAGAATACAGAGAACATATTAGAGAAAAAAAGGCAAAACCCAAACAACATGAATTGGAAAGACCATTAGCCTATTTATAAATGTTAATCCAAATATTCTATTTTACCTTAAATTATCTTAGTAATGGCATCAGTAACTTGACTCTGTTTATCTTGGAATTGGTACTGCTTATGGTTATATGATTTAAAAACATTCCTTGGACTACAGAGTCCCTCTATTAATTAAGCATCTTGTAAAGACATTAATTTTAGAGTCTTCCTACAGTCCTTTTAGGGCACTAAGGGAAGTTTCTTAGTACACTAACAGTTCTGATCCTGAATGAGAAATTCAGAGCAAAGGCACTAACTTGATGAATTTGGAGCTTGAAGTTCTTTATTAAGCCAAGAGGAATGTGTGACAGCCCAGCTGGTAGAAGTCTCATCACTGTAGGGGGCTGAAACTATTTCATTCCCCTTACTCATTCCATCTCTGTCCACTTCCCTGATGCATCAGCAAGGGTTACTAGTTGCTGGCAGCTCTGAAAAAGGCTTTTATTTTTTTTTTTTTTTTTTAGAAACCTCTCTCTTTAGCAAAGAGCTGAGAGCACAGGAGACACAGGCCACCAAAATCCTGTCAGTTTCGTTCACTGTTGACCAGCATTTGAGCAACCTGGTTTGGAGATCAAAGTACCTCACAGAAGCTTTATCCTCAGTGAATCTAAAATTCATCTACTAGGAAGGAGGTTTCCTTCTCACTAATTCCTTCCCATACCTGAAGATCTGACACTGGGATTTCTCCTCTATATGAATTGCACTTCAGGATCTGACTCCTATCTCTCTGTCATTGGCTATAAATCTCATTATTCTGTTTGAGCCCATGTGACAACTCTGGATTTGCAAGGAATAGAAGAGAAGGAAGCAGATAATTTTTGTCTTGATTTTACCTTAAATTTCTACTTGACAGAAAAATGTGAAGTTATGATTTGATGACAAGAAACAAACACCAGCAGTGAATGTGAAGGCACTACGTATAAACTCTGACTTTACAATCTTTGGATTTCTACTGCAAATGGGTTCAGTAATGGGGAGTTTTGAGAGAAGGTGTAGTAAATATACATCCTGGTATCAACAGAATCATAAAAATGTAAATATTTTTTCCCCCCAACAATAAGGAAGAAAAGTCTTTTATTGGATTTAGAAAACAGGTCACCTACTAAATCAGAATATGGAAATGGATTAGGAAGAACAATATAAACATTTCATATTCCTTTATTTTTTGGATTAACCAGTATGTTATACTTAGGGCTTGATCATCTAAGTGCTGATGGAACAACATGAAGAAAAAATTTCAGTGGCAACCATGGTTCTTTAGAGAAAAGTACTAAGATGAAAGAAAGTCAGGACAAATGTGAAGCTTTACTTAGAATCTCACAATTAACAAATTGGTTTTTATCAAGAGGAAAAAAAAGCCTATAATTTAATATTTAACCAGAGGTTTACATTTTATTTTTTATTTTAAATGGTGAGTTTATTGTTTGCCCTTTAAAAATAAAGGCTCGGTTATTGTGATCATAATTTTAAAATATGAAGCACATTAAGCTCTTTTTATAAAGACCATGTGCTCTCTAAAATTAAGATTATTCTTTTATTTTTTTAAACTAAATCTGAACTTTATCCTCATACCAATTCACAGAGATTTTATTATTCTTACCACCACCATAAATACAAAAATACACACACACACACACACACATATCTACATATATGTTCATACATATGTATATGTACATACACACAAGACTTCACAGTGCTTAACCCTCTTAAAGTGTCCTTTCCAATCCCAGTCCAATCTGCTTTTATTTTAGAGGTTGCAAAGCACTGACAGTTGATTAAATTCTAGCTTTGTGAGAGCTTGATAAAACCTACATAACATGTAAGCTGCTTTAAAAAATTAAAAAAAATAAAAGCCAAAAAACAAACTAGAGTTCATCAATCTGCAGAGAGCTTCTTAAAGCCATGGGAAACAGAGATTGTCGCAGGGGAAAGTGTGAAAAAAATCCTCTGGAAGTAGAGGCAAGAGGAAACAAATGGTCAAACAGAACAGGTTTTTTAATGGAAAAAGAGATTAAGGCAGGATTATAGTTTTTCCAAAGATCTCAGGCAGAAGAGACTAAATATGCCAACACCAGATTGTTCTGAAGACTAAGGGTTGTCTTCTCATTTTCTAGCCCTGATGCCCATACTAGAAAGACACAATGTGTGATCATACCTAGAAAACAAAACTATCCTCTTCTCACCTGGACAAATGGTCCTTTCAGGTGGTCAAATGGTCCTTTCAGGTGCTGAGCTCTAATCCTTTATGCCAATCAAATGAAACTTTATCCAAACTGTTTTGGCTTGCCAAATGAGCTTTAATTGGATTTGTGGAATCCCCTATGAGAAAGAGATTACCTGGAATGTTGGTGCTCAGAAAGCCAGTGGCAGGACTTGCAGGGAGGAATTGTCCGTAGAGTACTCTCTTAGGGAACTCTTCTCATTACACCATTTAATGTAACAAAGTTTTTCTTCTTTCTCCCCACTGATATGACTCAACCCATAGTTAAAACTTGCAGGCACCCATCTTTGTCCCACCTTGATGGAAAGCATCCCTGGAAGCCCAGTGGTTAAGGTTTGATACCAGCCTGGGCCCTCTGGCCTGAATACTCCTTGAAGACAGGGAGCAGGCAGTGCTTGCTCCCCACCTGCCCTCCTGCCTCCAACCTTCAGCTCCAGTTCCTCTGCCAGTGTGTTAGATGCCCAAGAACATTTCTGTAAGAATTAAGGAAGATGTTAAGAAGGACCTTTATTTTTACATAAGAAGACTTTCTCTCTGTGGAATTGGAAATTGTTTCTGCAGAGAAATGGGCCTGCTTGCTGAGGACTGTCTTGGAGAGGGATTTAAACAATACAACTAAAAAGACTAATGTGTTGTGGCTTTAGTAACTTCTAGAACTAGGTGTCTGCACTAAAACTACACAAATGTAGTGCTAAAATTAGAATAATTTTCTCCATTTGTCTTGTCAAGACTTAGAACCTGGAGGATTTGTTTCTCATTTGAGTTCACTCCCTCCCAATAGTTTACCACAGCAAGAGCTGAGCAGCCTTGCTGGCGAGCTCTGTGCAAGAGGTAAAAAGTTTTCTCTTCATGAATGATGCATGACCTGCTACACTGAGAACAAGAATGAGCACCTCTCCAGAGGATGAATGCAAAAGTCAAACAGATATGGACTGTTTTCCCTTCTGATCTCAAACAGCTTCTATATAAAATGATACTAGGTGCTCTAAATCTACTAGAATTAATGGAAACAAAATGTTTCAGAGAGGATATATATTGGGTTTTCTGAACATTAGTCCAGATCCTAGGTTATTCCTGTTAGTAGCATAAAGTTTAACAACTTTTCTTAGCTTGAAAGTAGCCTCTCATCCCTGTTTTCCTATTGTTTTGTCCAGGCTTCATTTGTGTCTTTGGTCTAGAGCAGTCTTGGATGGGGAGTTGATGTGTGGCCATGACACCAGAGAAGTTTCAAATTATGACTAAATGCCTTTTCTGTGAATTGCTGTCCTGCAATATTGTAATCTTATTACAAGGGAAGGGGTAAGGGCTGGACTGATTTTTATAGTCTTGTAGCTATAATAACTTTAGCTATTTAACTTTTGTGATTTTTCCTGTCTGGTCCTCTTAAGGCTTCATTTGCAGCCTCAGTTAGTCAAATATTCCTTTTTTATTGCACAACACATTTTTTATTGCACAACAATAGTCCTGATTTCACTACACAATAATTGTTTTCAGATATATATATAACTTGATATATGAATGTGGGGTGCACAAAAAGGCTGTATGACAATTATCTGAGAGACTATAATTAAATTGCAGTATTTCAGGGTTTAAAATGTTATGAAAATTTCAAGTAAAGACAGGAGAAAGAGCAGGTCAGGACACCTGATATATATTGAAAGCAATTCTACATAAAGCCATCATTTCAATATGTGTCTGGATTTAAAACTTAGGGATTTTGTATCCTGAGAAACAGAAATGAAAAAGTAATTTAGTGCAGGTTTCTTCTCTTCATTAAGGAAATTTCACAGCATTTTCACAATGAGGAAATTACATATTCATTGGTTTTGAAGGGTTTTCAGTTGCTAATTAAGAAAGTGAGTTAGACTATCTATTTTCATTGCCCAGATATGATGAAAGCAGAATTACCTGCTGTGTACTTGCAACAAAATCAAGCTTAAAACAAAGACAGTGTCTTTGAAGTGTTCACTAACAAAGTATAGCACTGGTTGTCAACATTTTTGAAATCAAATGAAAGTATTAAATCAAAATTTCAAACAGGTGGTAGCAAGTTATGATAGTGTTGGAATAAAATGGATTTATGAAAACTGAGAGCCTTATGTTTTTTTATATTCATAATTGCAATGTTTTGAAAATGAAATCGGAGGACATTTTTGGTGGCCATATTTGGCTGCTTGATATAAATATATGCCTTAAGAACATGCTGCTAACCACAATTCATTAGAAAATATTTAAATTCATTATTTTATCAATAACTGTTAAACAGATGCTGTTTTTACAACACAATTTTCTGTGCTGCCTCCTGCAGCTTGCTTCCCTGATACTTTCATCTTTCGATGATAAAGTCTTTCTGTTACTCATCAACTCCTTTAAATCTGTCAAGCTCTGAAATGTTTTAGATTTTCACAAAAATTTTAATTTTTTAATGAAAATTAGGAAATAATTAGACACAGATGTTCTCTCAGTTTTACAGGGTGCTGGGATTTCCAAATGGTGTCACACAGATAATACCATGCAGGTAAGTGCATAAACATCATTAGCAATGACTGCTGGAGTAATTCTCCTTTGTAGCCACACTGTTGTTCATTTTCATAATAGAGTAATTAGAGCTAGGAAATTCATTGCAATTGAAAATGCTAATATGTACTTCTAACTACCCCAGGTGTTTAAAAACAAAAGGGTAACAATAGAAAATCAGATCCTTGATGATCTGAAAATACAACTGAAAGTCCTGACTTTCTGAAACAATTCAGAAAATTTTGTCTACAAGTCTTGTGGAGAGTAAATGGGGATGGGGGAGGAAGAATGAAAAAAGATATAGGAGCTTTATTGTATGTAGACTTATGGAAATAGACACTGGAAACTGAGTCACTTCAAAACTGGAGTCAGGTTGCCCTGGATCAGCCAAGCTCCATAAAGTCTTATGCATCATCCAGAGCTGCACTGCATTCTTCTCCTTCTTGTACAGTCACTGAATGAACTGCAATTGGTGTAAAAGTTGAACTTGTACCTGAAGATATTTTCAGTGGAAAATGAGCCAATGGAGCTAATTCAGGTTTACAGAGGCCGTAGGCCCAGACATGAATGGGTCTGAACAACACAATGGCTTTTACTGCCAAAGTGGAAAACTTCACAGCAAAAATGAAATAGCTCAAGGAATTCTTGAATCCTGAAAACCCACAAAGGGAGACACTGCTGGAAGATAATGGCATCTGGAAAACACGTGACATCCAAATTTCAGGTTAGAGTAACATGAAGAACAACAAAGATGTTTATTCATCCCCAGTGGAATTTTGGTGATTTCACCTCCTATTTTCATCACTCCTTATGCAAGGGTTGCAAGTGAATAAATGAAGCTGCTTTCACTGAAAAAATCAGCTCATATACATAAAATGTATCTGGAAATACAGAAAAATTTCTTGTTTTTCACCAGCAGCAGAAGCTGACGCAGTAGAAAGTTTATATTTGTATTCCAGAAAATCTACATATACTCATTAGAGGATCCTTAAAAACCTCTGACAATGAGAGATCCTTCCTTATCACTATTATTGTTTCCTTGTACATCTCCATAGTTCTAATGGCGCCTCTTGCTTTTCTCTAAAACATAGATTATAAAATATTTGCTTCACAAATATCAGGTGACTTTCCATGACTGGTTCTTTTAGGCATTGCACAATACTGCAAAACGAGACCAGTAGCATTTATCATTATTAGAATGACGGAAGATTAGAGATTATGAATCCAAGGGATATTAAGAAATTGGAAGGGTCATACTGGGAGAGCAGAAACTTAATTTCTTGGTTTTAACAATACACAATAATGAATAGAAATATATCTGAATCATTCATATAACTTCCATGATTACATAAAACTGGAGCCTCATTCTGTAATTGTTTATGGACAACCATACCACTCGTTGTAGTTTTAAACTTATGTTGTTTTGTTCTTACTTTAATTTTACTGGTCTTCTGATTCAAATAAAGTAAAGAAAAAAACAGACTTTACAGGATCTTTCTGGCGAGCTGTCCCACTTCATATGACATGCCATACATACAACATGCCAATAAATTTTAATTTTCTATTACTTTCAGTGGAAGAAGCAGAAGATGTGTGAAGATGAAAGAAGCCTCAAGAGATTTAAATTAAGTCATCCACTACTATAAACAGTAGCAGTACCACCACTGAAAGCAACAAAAACATTTTCCTTGCTGTAAGTACCTTTTATTTTAGTTTATGGCAAGTGAAAGGAAAATAAAATGAAGTGGAATAAACTTGGAATTCCTGGAATAATTACACAAATAATATTCCTCTATTTTCCCTGCAAATTACTGTTCATCAACAATATTTCTATAAATTTTTAGAAGCCACATCACAGCTATCATCCTGCATACTCTTTTTCCACCTTTTTTCCCCCTCCAAAGGAAATTAAAGTAATGGAAATAATTTAGTAAACTTTAATCCTTACTTTTTAAAATTTGATGTGCATTAACAGGAAATAAGTTTTTTACATTAATCTACAGTACAGATGCCATTTATCATGCAATATTTTTCCTCAAGATAGCAAAGTGCTAGCAGTCACTGAATTACTGCCTGTATATTCATTAAGTGAGCATGAATAAGCTGCTAAAAAAGGTGGTCACCTAAAATGTGACCTTGTCAGTCTTAAAACAGATAGGTTTAAAAATTGCTTAAATGAGATGCTACCCCAGAAACAAATAGAAAAAATAGAATGCTGAGGGAAACAGTCTCTCAATTCCTCAAGATGTTCCAGTATTGGAATATTTGTTTAATGTTGCTGTTCCAAATACAAATGAAAAGCTGAAATGTTTATTAAATATTTTCATATATAGTGGCGTCCATAATAACAAAATTACAAAGTTGCAAGAAAATTAATCAGAAATATTTTAAAATGTTTTGGTTTTATATTATAGAATTATATTTAAAAATTTTGAGCTAGTTTATTATTAATTAGGTTTCAGAAGAGATCTTTCATTTGGTGTCCTTTTGTCTGTATTTTTCTCCTGCGGGCATTTTCCTTGGCCCAAGGACACTTCCCTTTATGCATTTCCAGTCATATGATGGCTGTGACACACTGCTTTGTTTGGTTATAGGTGAATCTCAGCTGCAGTGAGGTAACACTCCAGGAAGTTCTGCCCTCAGGGAACAACACAGCCCTGAAACCTTGCAAAGCACAGGGCCAAGACAAAATTCACAGTTCAGCCTGACTTAATAAAAACAAATATTTTTCATCCAACCACTACTTTCCCCTTCTCAAAAAAAAAAATCTTCCCACCCAAATGGAAACTATCTGTTGTCATTTTCCTAATAGATAATAAAAGTTCAGCAAAATTGGATTTCTCAAAATATTTTTCTTTGTACTACCTTCATTTTATGCAAGAGGATAAAATAATTCTAATGGGAAAACCTCAGAATAAAACATTTTGGTAGTGATATAAAGTTTTTTACAATGAACTCTAGAAAACTATAATCACAGCAAATCTTACAAAATCATGGTTTATGAAAAATAAGGCAAGAAGGAACAGAGAAAAACCCCAAAACCCCCACAATCCCCAAAAGGCATGAAAATATGATCCTGTAGTTAAAAAAAGAACAGAGTATCCTAGATAATATCCCTCAAAGTCTTTTCAGTCAGCAATGGCTGCAGAGATGTTCTGGCAGAGACACCTGGCATTACTTAACACATCACATGTACTGAGTCAATAAAGTCCAGAATAGCACATCTTCCCAGAACTCAGTATAAGAAAGAGCATGACTTTCAGGGGTCAAATGAAATAAATTTGAGAAGCCATATACATAATTATACAGCAGGGCAAAATGAAAGGCTAAATTCATCTCAGAATGATACAGCAATGTAACATATGTGATACAGGTGCTGCTCCCTTGGTGCAAAATAATAAGCAGCAAACTTCTTTTTATTCAATACTTATTTTGGATCACAAAATATGATGACCTAAGATCAACCATACCTGTTCAGAATAAAAGTGCACCTAACCCAGTTTGCTATTGCACACAGTGACCAAAGGTTGATTTTTTAAGAAGAGTTTAAGAGCAGAGAAACAGTGATACTTTGCTGCAGCTGCAAAAATCCATCTATGAGCCTGAAGGGATGCTTTAGTACTTTCTCTACCTAGATAGACTTCACTTCCATGAACTTGCTTAGTTTTGAAAAACTCACAGAAGCAGTCAGATTGGAAGGCACCACAGTGTGTCATCTGGTCCAGCCTCCCTGCTCAGGAAAAGCCATCCCAGAGCACATGGCACAGGATTGCATCCAGATGGTTCTGGAGTATCTTTCACTTGAGGAATGCAATTTTTAGTATCTACAACACTCTGAAACGTGAAATTCCCCAGCTTAACCCCTCTTGTGTAAAGAAGCATTTTTAAACACCTGCCAGGTCCTGTTTCATTTGATGGCCTCTTCTGTGGGAAAGGATGATGAGCAGCCGCTCTATTCATCCTGTTTCCTAGGGGAAATCTTTTAGATGCCACATCAACTCAATACACACCAAGCACAGCAACAGCATAAAACTCACCTAACCTGCACAAATCAGGTCCTATCACACTGGAGCCAATAAGGCTACAAAAGCCTGGTCTTGTCCAACTATCAACATCAGTTAATAGAAAACCAGGAATGTTTTTCCTGGTGACCATACCTGTCGTTGGTTTTCTGTCTCTAGTCTCAGCCTGGCTTCCACGCACCTGCGGGTCTCCAGGAAGGCTTGACGCTGTGCTCTGTCTGATAGGTAGCTAATGAAGATTCCTGCAGTGTTCATACACATAAATAACACTGCCTGAGCTGCAATCTGCAATGAACAACAAACAGGATTTGATTAGACAGGAGAAGCAAAAATATCTGTTCAAAAAATGAAAGAGAGATGAAGACAGCTTTGTAGGCTGCAAAAATAGCAGTTAGGAAAGTTTGCATAAAAGAATGTCTTGGATCTTAAGTAGGGACACCAACTTTGTATATTGTCTCTGCCTTGAGGATGAGATATGCAGTATTTGGGGGCATTAAACTCTGGTTGAACCACAAATTATGTTTCCAAAAATTGACTCACAGAGCTCTAGCCAGGAATGATTACAAATGTAATTAACAATTTGTTTTTACACTGCCTCTTCTGCAAGAGAAACTTTGTGATTTGGTCCATGGCTTTAGTTTGGGAAGCAAGCCATAATAAGGAAAACAAAGAATATCAGTTAGCTATTAATTAATATCTGTGCTATTAATTATTGTATTATTAATATCAGTGACAATAGTTATTGTATTTTTATCAACCAAATAAAATACATTCATTTTCAGCTGATGCCAAAGCACAAGTTTACACAATCTGAATTCTGAACCATTCAACAGCGGAAGCTGAAAGGATAAGAAAATTCTTGCACAGCCAGTGCCTGTGTACACAGACTTTTTCTTTGCTGAAGTCGATGCAAGAGCTGAACTGGTTTTCCTTGTAGAAGCTGCGTCACAGCTTCTTCCTTTTCCATATGAACTCATATGGAAGAGAGCCAAATGGGAGTGGATCCTTGGGCAGTGTAGATTTCAGTGGATTACTTATCTCTCATTGACCTTTCTTTGTGCTCTACATGTTTTTAAGGCAGGGCACATCAACACCATTGAAGCAAGGATTGGTTGGGAAACTGAGTGAGAAACTGGCAGCATTTGACTGCACTAGAGAGAGGAAAAATTTCTGCAGCCTCAGTACCTTTATCCAATATCTCATCCTTGTAATTAGTTGAGATTTCAAAGGCTTTGATAGCTATAGGTGATACATACAGGATCATAACAACACCAGAACAACCACAGCAAGGCACATCATGTGTTTATCATTAAGGATACTCTCTCTGGTGGTGGAAAATGTGATGCTTTGTCAAAACAGTCTTGAACAGTCCAGCAATCTGTGATTGCAGAACATTTTGGGATAGACATTGTTTTTCCTTACTATCCTCTAATAATCAGTTTTCCTAGAATTCAAGTGTTGTTTGTCCTGTTAGAGGACTCTCTGATCTCATTGTGGTGCTTTGACCCAGATCTGCAGGTCTCACTCCCCACAGTCATGTGGGTTTGAAAGTGAGATCTGATACCAGACCAAAAGCATCTGTCAGAAACTTCAGCTTTGTATATACCCATATTTCTGAATCTGCAGTATTGTTCTACTATAGTACAGGGAATTAATTTGCAATTTATGTGCCATGATTAAATAATAGTGCATATCCTGGCTCCAGATGAAGTTTTGTTTAACCTTTTCCAGAAGTAGATGTCTAGACAAGGCTTGTGAGAAGTAGGGCATGATTAGCATGATCCTTGCATCTCCCTGTCTTCCAGGATCCTCTAAGCTGGAGGTGGCATACTCAGTGCGCCTGCACAACTTTTCCTGATGCCTTTATCAAGTTAATAGTACATTTGGCTCCTATGTCACTCAATAATAAAGATTTTTAACAATTTAATTAGGTCCTTTGTGATAAAACTGTTTCTTTTTGTTTCCTTTAATTCACAGTTTTATAATTTCTTTGAGTGCTGCATCAAGTTTATAAACAGTGAGTAACCATTTCCAATTAATTAGCCCATCACCGTTCCTGATTTTACTGACTTAAAACATGACCCCTTAGTTTTACTTTTTAAAAGGGAGGAATTTGAAGCTCTTTTGTCACTCTGCATGTATCACTATTCTCTCTTTGCAGTTTCTGCTTTTTCCTGTTATCTACCATATCCTGTTTTACTGGAGACATACTGGCCTGGACCAGCCAGCTTCCCCCAGACACTCTCTGCCTTTGCTCCAAGATAAATCAGAGAAGGCAGTAATTTATCTATGAAATAACTCCTTCTGGTGCAAGTTACTAAGAGGTGTATGATGAGCTGACATGAGAATGAGACTCTCAATCAGAACTAGTTCAGAACTGAATTGTTCAGCAGGACAACTGAAATCAGCTGTGGGAGGTTGGAGGAGTCAACTTTTCAAACCTTTTCGACTGACTTAACTTTGACCTGGACTGTATTTTCACACATACTAGGAAGGTTAGAGGGTGAAAAAAAAGAAAATTTCTCCAGAACATTTGAAAAGTGAATTTCAACAGTGAAAGCAGTGACAAGGTGGCCTCCTTTGCTTGCAAATTCATTTGCAATTTCCTCATGAGCCCAGTTCAGTCACCCATCTCTGCTAATGCTCAGGACTTGTTCCACTCACTTCAGCAGATCGCCTTAGAGCAAATGCACTAGAATTTGTCTTTCAACTAGATTTCATGGGTACATAACTCCATTTGGACAAAGGGAATAATGGAAAACATGTTACAGGTAAAACAACAGCTTATGCAGGGGCAGAATTGGCTTTCCTGACACATGGTAGTCTGATTGAAATCACTCCAAGGAGTAAAGCACTATGACTTGCAAGGCATACTAATCTGGGGCTCTTGTTAATAAAAGAACAAAAAGACATATAAGACTTGAGTCTTTCATTGCTGTTCCTTTTTTCTAGAGCTTACTGGGGCCAATTTCAGAAGCCTTGGAGGATTTTCTAGAACCTATCAAGGCTACAAGCCAGGACAGACTCTGTTTTTGAAGATGTACAGAGTTTCATATTTTTTGACTGACCTGAAAATAATCAATGCTCACACAGTAGGGAAGCTGAGGCATAATGTGAAAAAACAAAATACTTTCACAACATTTATAAGTTTACTTGTACCTTTCACAGCACTTAAATAATGAAGAGTAGCAGCACAGCAAGTGATCTTAAAAAAAAAAAGTGATCTTCAAATGGGGCTCTGAGGAGGTCTGCTTCTTGAATATTTAAAAAATGCAAAGAACGTACCCTTCCCCACACTGCTTGGGGATATGTCTGTAACAGACACAGTGTAACACCACTGTCCCTGCTGAACCTGCAGTTACACATAATCACATAATAGGATAAACAGAGCTAAAGGAAGTTGCTTGAAAAGATCACTGAGGCAGTAGAATCACAGAATCACAGAGTCATCAAGGTTGGAAGAGACCTTCAGGGTAAGCCATTCCAAGCATCAACCCAGCAGCACCATAATCACCCTTAAATAACATCCAAGGTTCCACATCTAGATGCCTCTTGATTCATTCCAGACTCCACCGCTTCCCTGGCCAACTTATTCCACTGCCTGACTACTCTCTCAGAGAGAATTTTGTTTCTAAATCTAATCCTGGCACAATCTAATTTAAGACCATTTCCCCTTGTCCTTTCACTTGAGACAGAAGAGACTGACACCCGCCTCACTAAAACCTCCTCTCATGTAGTTGTAGAAATCAATGAGGTCCCCCTGAGTGTCCTCTTCTCCAGATGAAACAACCCCTGTACTCTCAGCCACAGGACACGTTTTCCAGACCCTTCACCAGTTTTATTGCTCTTCTTTGGACATGTTCCAGCACCTCAAAGTCCCTTTGGAAGTGAGGTGCCCAAGAAGAAGCAGCCATTAAAATTCTTACTCCACAACTCTGCTCCTCATTTCTTGTAGGAATTGATTAAGAACTTAGTTCACATAGAAATCACTTGTCAAATAAATGGTCACTTATGAAGTGTCCTCCATAAACACACCTCAGAACACATCGAAAATCATTATGAAAACTAGCAAAAACCAAAAAATACGAAAGGAGAGGATGCAAGTCAGACAAGTAATCCTAGTTTAAATTTGAAAGAACACATTGATTGAAATAACATCATTTTTATCTGCCACTTATATAAAAAAGTCTTTGCCAAGACAGCTGAAACCAAGGAAACATTTTGAGTTGATTTGGGAAACACCAGGTTTCAAAGAAACAACTAAAAGGCATCGGACATGGCTCATCAGGAAGAAGTGATAATCAAAGCAGGTACAATATAGTAATGCAAGAGAATAGGAGAGGTAAAATTCATTGAAAAGATGATAAAGTAAATCCTGTGTCTGTTGTGAAGTGGTAGGTAATCAGCTACAGACAGTTTTCAAGGCAGAGTTGAATCTAGGTCAGGAAGCAGGAAGTTCAGGAGGGTACAGGTGAGATACTGGGATAAGCACAACAATTCTTAGGCATTTCTGCTATTAAGGGCACCTAATTGAGTTGGCCTTCCTTAGGAATTTACACAGAATCATGTGAACTTATGAATAACTGGAAGAAAGTTAAAGGTTTGGCAAAAGTCAGAAGTTTCAAGACTTCAAAAATCATACCTGAACTGTGTTTTAGGTTTACAATGATTTCCCTTTTTGAAATATGCAGTTAATTTAGAGCCATAAGGCCAGCCATTAACAGATGTTTATGGAGTGTATAGTGATTGACTGAGTTCAGCACTTCCAAAGAATACATAACCTGAGGAAAAATGAATACTTATGAACATTCAACAAACCAAATGGATTGGAAATATGTTAATTGATAGATGGCCCTAAAAGAATGTAATTGATGTAACTTCATCATGAAGTTGAGACAACAACAGTATATATCCACATGGAAAGCACAGTGGAGGCAGAGGAGAGAAAGCTGAAATTACTCTGAAATCCATAAGGACAGTGAACTTGTATTACTACCTCAAGTGCAGAAATGCACTCTAGAATGTTTAGCAGAAATAAACCTATTATTAACCTCTTCAGCAGACAAGTTTTTTCTGCTGTGTAGAAGCAGAGCAGTGTTGGGACTGATGTCACCCAAATACATGTGAGAATTAAAGAAGAGGTTTTCAGTGTAATCTCCAGCTAAACATTCTCAGGGCTTTAGAAACAGATTAGAGTATTTCTTGTCTGTTTTGGAAAAACAGGGAAAGGAAACTTGTCCTTCTTAGAGAGTGTTTTCAGCATGTGCCACATAAAGAATTGGTTGCTATGGTAATTATTATTGGATAATTAAGTTTGGAGAAGCATTTTGATTCTTCATTAGTTGTTTAACTAAAAATAGAAGTTCACCACAAGGTTGTTTTTTGTAATTAAAGTGTCTCAGAAAATTCTCTTTCCCTGATCGATCACTGTCTTTCTTGGGTTATTTGAGGGAAAATAAATGATTTTATAAGAAGTTATCACCAGGAATGGACTGAGTTGCACAAGAAGACCAAAATGCTCTACTTTGTCTAAAATAGGAACATCTGGCATCACAGACTCTACAGCTTTCTCACTGCTGGGCTGCAGCAAGCCTCTCTCTCCCACTGAGAGTATGATTTTATGAATCAAAGCTCTTGGCAGAGAAACTAGTAAGTACCTGTTTCTCTGTACTGCCTTATGCCCACCTTGATCCCTCAGTCCAGCTTCCCCTTCACCGTGCCAGATCAATTATTTGTGGGACCATACTGTGAACTATATCAGGGAACTTAGCCAACTTAAAAAACAAACATTTGGTGTTGGCCGTATCTAGAGCAATCGTCTGATTAAGTTCACAGCACAGCCTCCACAGGAAGAGGAAGCATGTGAACATTCATAGCTGGCACTGCTGCCAACTCATTAAATGGAAATCATTGCTGCCTTATTGTTAAATCACCTTGTAAAGAGTGTTCTTATTCCTAAGGTTCACTCATTCTGACTTCTCCTGGGTCTAACTGCTAAATTCCCCTGGCTGTGATAAGAGGCAGTTTTGTTTGGTTTAGTTTGTGGGTGCTTCTTCAGTAACTTCTATTGGAAACCAATCTGGCACACAAAGATGCCCAAACTGCTGCCTCGACTTTCTGGAAAACTCAGCTGTCCCTGATGCTTTCTACTTTCCAATGCATAAGTACAGCAGATGTTTAACTCCTACTCACAGCTGGAGTGAGTGCTACTCTTTAATCTGATCTACATACATGTATTTTACTGAAAGACAGAAATATACCACACCCCTGGGAAGACAGGGATGGAGAATAGCATAATGATTATTTATGGTAAAGTTAGACAAGCACAGACTGTGATGGCTAAGAACAGCTTTACCCCACCCCACCCCACCCACCTTTCACATTTGCTACATGTGAAAGAAGCCATTGTACCAGTGTCACCATCTGATTTCATGTTTAGAACTGAATTTTGTGGTTCAGCTGTGCACAGCTCCCATGGGAACATTGGCTGATTCTTCAAAATCTCTGATCTTATTTATGCCTCTAGGAGAGCTGAGATCGTTTAAGATGCCTGATCTTGCTACTACTAGAGCTGTCATTAGAGGACTTCACTATGGGCTTAGGAACAGTCTGGCCTTTAAGGTGCATAAAATGTGCAGCCTGCAAGCAGGTTGGCTCTATCAAATCATAGGGTGTACCACCAGAAATTATTATATAACCTTCAATGAAAACAACTGGTTTCAGACAAAGTTTTCTCCACTCTGTTGCAGAATATTCCAACATGAATTTTGTCCTCTTAGTGATTTAGAAAACAAAAACCATTTTCCCTCTGAACAATGAAATGTTTGCATGCAATCAATTGTTCCAGTTCAAGATAGTATTTGAAAAGCTGTATCTTTAATATTCAAGAGTCTGGTTTGCTATTAGAAAAAATAACTGTATCCTTTTTTGTTCTTCCTCCCATTTAATTCATTAGAAATATAGAAAATTGATTGTCTGATTAAGTTGCATATAAATAACTAAAGCCACACAAATTTGGTAAGTCAGCTACCAACTATGGCAAAGCTTTTGCAACCTGGTGTGGTACAAGAGATTTTCCAAGAAAATAATACGAAACATAAAATATCATAACTATATCATGTATAATTTCAGACACAGAAGGACTGACATAACTGACGGATGCAGAGGCAGTCAAGCAAATACATAACCCTGCTAATGCCATTGAGCAGCCCCAAAGTTTCAACATATCTCCTCCTAGTCCCCTTGAGTTTGTCTAAAATTTAGAGTTCAGGAATAATTTTAATAGTAAAATAAATCTATTCTGGGACTTTGGATCTTTTTTTGGTACTTTTCTTTTTATAGCTGTTAAAGTGACTAGACATGACTGGGACAATGTCAGTGGCAGGGTCATAGCCCATGCATACAGGGGAATGAACAAAGATAGGACTTTCACTTTTTAGAAACTCTTTTCCGTGGCTATAAGGTATTTAGCTGAACTCTCTGACACTTATCTAGGAACTGATCCTGAACTATGCAATGAAATCTGGTGATCACATCTCCAGTTCACTGAGCAGCACAGCACCCTTTTGTCATCATTTTGTATAGAGAATGCTGTCACCTCCAGATATCTAAAATGTTCCCATTTAGAAAAAACAGTCTTGTCTTTTTGACGGGAATAACTTTCTCTATTCAGTGTTTTCTGTGTGTTAGGTACCTTTCTCCTCTGCGTTGAGACAGCTGTATTGCAGGGCAATTACATGGAGGAAGACAAATCTTCCAGACATAAATATTTCATTGCCAAAAAACATCACCTTGTTTGGTGTGTTTATAAGTTAACATAAAGGGCTCAGACAGGAATCTCTTCTCCAAATATATGTGACCTTGAAACCAGAGCACATGTACTACAGAAATACTTTAATTTACCTGTGCTGTCTAACCAGGAGATCCTGCAACAACACACAAAAAAAACCAGCAAAAAACAAGGCACAGCAAAACATCCTGTGCAGTAGAGAACACTGGAAGCAGCCTGTGACAGTCAGGGAAAATTAGGAAGCAAAGAGATAGTATTTCCCAGTTCATTGCTCAGAGGGGAGTGCAAAGCAGCTGTTTCTCTTCCTGCACTTCCATATTTCACATTCATGAAACTCTGTCTGACTCTCAAATTTTCCCTATATTTTTCTATTGCCAGTGACAATAAATTGGGAGGAGCTGTTGATCCCTCAAAGGCAGAGAGGCCCTTCAGATCGACCTGGACATATTAAACACCTGGGCAATCATCAACTGTGTGAAGTTTAACAAAAACAAGTACTGGATTCTGCACCTGGGACAGGGCTGTAGAAAGAGACCTGGGGGACCTGGTTGATGGCAAGTTGAACATGAGTCAGAGGTGCCCTGATAGCCAAGAGTGTCCTGAGGGGCATCAGGCACAGCATTGCCAGCTGGCAAGGGACGGGATTGTACCTCTCTGTTCTGGGGCAGCCTCAGCTCAAGTCCTGTGTTTTGGGCACCAGAGATACTAGAATGATATAAAGCTATTAGAAAATGTTCAAAAGGAGCTTATGGAGATGGTGAAGGACCTAGAGAGGAAGACATATGAGGAGCAGCTGAAGTTACTTGAGGAGACTGAGGGGAGATGTCATCACAGTCTGTAGTTTCCTCATGAGGGGAGGTGGAGTCTCAGGCACTGATCTCATTGCTCTCCTGACCAGTGACAACACTCAAGAGAATGGCTTGAAGTTGTGTCAGGGGAGGTTCAGGTTGGATATTAGGAAAAGGTTCTTCACCCAGAGGGTTTTTGGGCCCTGGGACAGGCTCTCCAGAGAAGTGGTCACAGCCTCGAGCCTGACAGAGCTGAATGAGAATTTGGACAATGTTCTCAGACACATGGTGTGATTGCTGGAGTTGTCCTGTGCAGGGCAAGGGAGCTGAACTTCAATGGTCCTTGAGGATTCCTTCCAACTCAGGATATTCTATGATTCTATGCAGAAGCTGTCCACCCTTACAAACTGCATATTTACTGTTCAAAACAAATATCAAAGTAATTATGTTCAAAAAGTAGCCACATCCCATTTAAAGCTGCTTGAGAAATAAATTACTCCAGCTGAAAGTTACAACATCTAAACAAAGATTTACAACAAATTAATCTGAAATGGGGAAGTATATCCATGACTTCCTGGATACTGAGAATTAAAAATAATGCCTCTGGGTTTTTTGAAGCAACCCTTAAAAAATATTAAATTTTCCCCTTGCATTGCATGCAAGGATATCTGAGTTGTAAATAACTGTCTCCCAGTAGAATTGTATTGTACATTTGAGGACCAAGCATTAAACCTCATCTCACTGACAAAAAATTCCAGCTGACACTTGGTCTGGAAAAGTCCAAGAGCATCACTGAGTTTAGGATGAGCCTGGAGAATCTAAAAGTAGGATATCTAAAGTGAAAGTCACTTCTGGAAATTATCTTCAAATTATTACAATAGTTTTACCTAAGTCAATGTCAGATAGCCAAAGCAGAAAAATCTTAGTAGATCCCTTATCAGATGGTGCAAGCAATTAGGAGTATTGGGAGAAAAAAAACCAAACACATCAAAGCTGTTTTACAGCAGTGGAAAGAGTTTTGCTACATTTTAAGGAGATGTGAATTATGTAGTGTGCATTTCTGCTAAGTATTTTTGGGGTGTTGCTCTGCACAGCTGTTTTTATTGCTCTGGATAATGGCTCTTATCCAAAGTAAGATGTCAAAGGGTGACCAATAATTATGTTTGTAGGGCTGACAGCTGTTCCTCTTTTCTGGCATACGTCATTGCCCTTTCCATCTGATGAATTGTGTTCACATCCCAGAAATTACCTGCAGGACCTACTCCATGGCTCTTCCCACTGGAACTGGCAATTGTCATACTTTATGTGACCCTGCATTGGTGCACTCCACAGAGATCTAACAACAAGAGAAGCTTTTCGTTATTCTTCCTAGTTATGTTAGGCCAGGTTGCGTGTATTTTCCTCTGAATTACTAAGCTGTGTCCATAGGACAAAGAAAGAAGCAAGATTCTGCAAATCATTTTTCCCTTTTGATATTACAATGGAAAAAAATAAAGTAATAGCCAAGTGTAATGATCTGAAATTACTCTTGAACTCTTTATCAAGAAATAGACAATCTTATGAAATCCACTCTAGTCTGTGTCAGAATGAGACTAATACCTATTAAAAAGTGATTTAGTTTAACTGAAACAGTACTGAGAATACTGCTAATGAAAAATACATGAGGGATATCACAGTGTCGAGTGTACTTTTCCAAAACACGCTTATATTCTGATGGGAAGCTCTAATAATTACCTGTTTGTGTTAATCAGTGATACCTGCTGTCAAACAAATTATCCTTTCCAGCTGTTCTTTTTTAAAACTATTGACCTAAAATAATAATTAAAAAAGAAGCCAAAACAGCGATGGAAACAAATGTCTTACACTGCATTTTTTACAGCAGGCCAATCTCAAGGCTATGTTTTCCCCACAGTTTGACCTGTAAGTGGTTGTCATTTTGCATGGGTGTCAATGGTGATGGAGTTTGCCCACTGAATTCACAGCTAATTTACGTGTGAGACAGCAAGAATCAGCTTAGAGTCCCTAGATCAGGTTTTAGCTTTGCTAGATCGGAAATAATATGGAAAATATCTTCTCCCTCCAAATTTCTCATCATGGCTGTTCTGCTTCAACTTAAAATTATTTTTTGAAAAGTGACCAGAAATCTCCAATAAAAGAAATTGATATTCCTGTCTTTATTTTTTCCCTCAGTATCTCCTTTTGTTGCTGACTTTGATGACCTGAAAACCAAGAAAAGACAGAACTCAGCAATTCCATGTTTAGAGTCCTTTCCTAGCAAAACCTTGAAAAATCCCAAAATAAAAAAAAAACCCAAACACCTACTTTCTTAACTGTCCCTGATGAGCTCTAAGCATGAGACTATCACTTACTTCAGAGAAATCTTGGGCATATTAAAAGAAGTAGCTGTAGTCTGACTTTAGTGTACCCAGAATTTCAGGCATCCTTAACCACACTGAGAACCAGTGCTGTGGCCTTGGGAGACTTCAGGAAATGGAGAGCCCATGAAGATTTGGATGAACTTGTGAGGAAAACTTTAGAATGGCTGGGGATTTGTAATAGGATCCAGGAGACCTTGTCCTCCAGGACTGAACTGAACATGTCTTAGGCACAGCAGATGACATGGGTCACTCAATGTTAAACAGGGATTTTATTGATATCTAATGCTATTTGATATTTCCTTTAAAGTCTGCTTTATCTCGAGTTTTTTAAGCTATCATTTAGGGATACCCTAACATAAAATATTAGGAAAATAGGGAAAGGACATGGGAGCAAAGGAAATGTACCAGACAAAAGCCATGAGAGGTTACAACATTCCAGACCTGCTGGATTAAAATTTTATCTCAGAGAGTTAGGCGAGGACAAACATTTTCCTTTGTGAAACCTGTGGGTGTTGTTCTGCTATTAGTCATGGTGAGCGCTTCAGTGTGGTGAGCTAGAAGAAGTCAAACTGACATCAAAAGTACAGAGAGTGCTGTGGGAAAGAGTTTATTCAGTCCTTGGCTGACAGAATATACCAGAGACAAATAATGAAGGATTAGGCTTCTCCTGACACTTTGCTAGCAGAGGAGACATATAGTGCAGGATTCATTTTGCACTGACAGTGGTGTGATTTAGGACTAATTCCTTTGAAGGCAGTGGCTTATTCTGGTTTAAAACAAGGATGGGATTAACTTCAAACCCTGATATTTACCGTGAGCCAAATTCTCCTTGCCTGACAATACAAGCCGTGCCTTTGTTCTCCCTGCTTGTATAAGCACGAGAAACAGAAACTGGACTGTTCATGGAATATTAAACAAATGACGCAAAGCAAAACAACCTCTGTCTCTGATGTCGAATAATGAATCCTACTGATACAAGGAATGCTGCTGGAGACTGTTAAAAATTGGTGGACATAAAATAACGAGAGAAGCCCCTCCGATTATTTACATAAGGATGTCTGGGTACAGAATTTGATACAATGCACTGCCATGAATGATGTGGACATTTTTGCAGTTTGGGTCATGTAAAGGAACCCACTCAGGAGCAAGGTCAGTGTTTACCTGCTCACAGAGAAACTGATCGTCTTGAAAAGGAAATTTTCTTGAGCAAAACAGTGTTTGGTCTTAGAGAGTATTTAGCTCACAGATTTAATATTTAAGTCAATATTGCTGTAGTCAGGATACATAAATATTGTGCTCCTAGGAGCACTCAAGCACACCCGTGCTTGAAAAGAAATTGAGTGTGGTTTTGGACATGCTGGTATATGAATACCAAACCTGATGACACTGTGTTTTGTGGCACAAAAACCATCCCATCATTTCAGCCAGGAATTAGCTGATAAAGTTGATTTCTTGCTGGAATTTCAGGCAGGGGAGAGAACATTACTTCTGAGCTTTAAAAAAGAAAACCAAAGACAATCAGTTTCATAAACTGGTTTTCCAACTGGTAATATTTTTTGAAAGCCAGACAGTTCTAGTAGTTAAATTATGAAAGGGTTGAAGGAGAAAGGTCACAGGTAATGACAGGGTTCAATGACACTTCATTGAGTTTAATGCTTGATCCAGATTCCCTCTGTTTGATGGAGATATTCATCCTGGTCCTGATGGTTTTTTAAGCAGTCTCTTCCAACATTCTTTATCTGTTAGATATCAGAACATGAGTGAGATAAAGCATTTCAGAAATCCTAAGGAATCACTTATGGCTCCTTCCTGATAACAATTTGAATATTTTGGTATCTCTACAAGGATGAAATCAGTTCTTACTGCACAAGTTCTGCCACTCAGACAGTTAGCATTGATCAGATTGTTTCAAACAGGAAAACAAAAAAAGAGAGAAATTTTCTGTCCTTAAATTAAAATAAGGCCTCAGCCAAGCTCCATGGTTCAAGTTATTTTCTTGTTGTTTACATAGTGTGGTGCTGAAAGCAATTAAAACCATGTCTGTAGACAGCACCATGAACTCACTTGCTGTTGATATAAAGCTGATATCTTACTGCTGACACTGTACAGTAGCTATGTGTGTAATCTATATCAAATTCTAGATGGAAACAGGAACAAGTTCAAACGACTTCTCCATGTTGTCATCCTCATGAATATTCACATCCATTTGTCAGCATGATTAATCATTATATGAGTATAAACCTTACATATTTTTCCAATAAATACACTGTGTAGTAGTATCATAAATTACTTTTTCCAGGCATTTTGATCTTCTTTCTCACCTTCTGACATGTTCCTACGTAGTATTTTACACAGAGTTTACAAAAAAAGACAAGGACTCTAAATCATGCCAGTTATTGCTTTTAAGGAGAAAAATATTGATTATAAAAGTAGAACTGTGTGACTAAATATCTCACAAGATGATGTTAAAAATACAAATATTGGGGAACAATAGCTGGAGACAAAGATAAATATGGAGAATCAGAACAGTTTTATGAAATGCAAAGTTTTTTAAGAAGTGCGTGTTTTTCTATGTTAAAATTTTCAGTTCTTGGAAGAATTTGGAAAAACCCCAAACTACACCCTCACATCTTTTATATTTCCCTAGTAAGTAGTAAAGCAGTGCAACTGCTGCATTTCTGAAAACCTCAGACTTTTAGGTGTGGAAATGCCTTTCTTAGGCTTATACATGTCTGGTGGCCCCCAGAAGGGCAAATGTGGCAACATAGAAATATTTAAGTTTCAGAACACACCTGCAGCATGTGGGAAGCATGTGGCACTCCTCAGCTCCCAGTTCAACTGGAAAACTGAAATGGAAGAGTCATTGCCACTCAGAGCTGCAAAATCCCTGCTCTGGGGGGTTTCAGCTCCTGCTGACCTCAGTGTTCAATAAAAACTCTTTGCGGGATGACAAGACATCTGGAAAAATGCATACACTGTCAATCATCTTTAAAATTATTATGATGAATAACCCAGGATGTCCTACCTTTACCTACCATCTGACTTCCACTAAGAGCAAGAGTAACTGTATTTTGCCTGCGTGTTTAATACCATTGTCCCTCTTGAACAAAAAGTCCAGCATAATTTGCAAAGTACTAATTTTTCAGAGAGAGTTCTGTGTCTAGCAGGAGTAGAAATGGTTGTCTGAGAGTCTTTCATTAAAGTTGTCTGAATAATTACTCTGAATAACTACTACTGATTTTGTAGCCTGTGAAGGAAAGCATTTTGCTGAAAGACTGAATTGCCCTTCACGACATGAAAAACAGGATTAAAATAACCTGCCAAGGTCAGAGTTTATTGCCCTTGAAGAGAACATTAGCCAACAGGTTCCCTGAGTTAAAATTGTCTGCTGCTAAGGCCTTTCTCTTTATTGGAGAAGGAAGGAAATATTTTGTGTCTATTCCACAGTAAAAGCCCAATTCCCTGTTGGTGTCAGGGTGGGATGCTCAGCCCTATGGAGGGAGCTCTGGTACTGCAGTGACAGAAAGCATCCTCAGGTCTAATCAGCCTGTTGGGGGTGTCACACATGGAGACACTTGGCAAGAGACAAAATGTTCCACGAGCATTCCCAGAGTTTAGGATGGATTTTTAGATGCAAAGTTAGATACAGGACTCTTCCACCTCTTAATGATGTTCCAACTACTCAGCAAGCATTAATTAATCTCTATATTTACTTATGTACTCCTATCTGGTTTCCATTATTTTCATGCGCACCACATATCTAGGAATAGTCCTAAAGTCAGCTGTAGTCCCAAAGATTTCTGAGACATATATTTTAATGTACACAATTACTGCAATATTTGCTTAGAGCAGGAACATCCAGGAAAATTCTTATTCTTTATAATTAAGTAGTATATGCACATTTATACAATAGAAAGAATTTAAAATAACACTGATCCTCTGAATGTATTTATGTATATATATATCCATGAAAATAAATAAATCAGACCAGGATAATTATATAAGATGAGGAATATTAAAGGTGAAGTAAAATGAGCTGATGATGACCTAAAAAATATTTTTCAATGGGGACAAATAGCCCCTCTTCAATCAACAGATTCACTCTTCTCTGTTTTTTTTTTTTTGCTTTGAAGTTTACGTGACTTTATTAGCAACACTGTCTCTCCACCAGTTGTTACTTTCCTGGAAGAGACAATCAGATTCTGTAATTTTCTTGCACCATCACCAATATTATTGGCTAATATTTGATCCAGCATTTCTGTAGCAAACCACAGATATAAATACCTGAAGCTGTGGCATTTCAGGCTACATAAATGAAAATAATTCAGACTAATCCATCAGCCTCAGGGCAGCAATCA
Organism: Camarhynchus parvulus; assembly: GCF_901933205.1. Classification (NCBI taxonomy): domain Eukaryota; kingdom Metazoa; phylum Chordata; class Aves; order Passeriformes; family Thraupidae; genus Camarhynchus; species Camarhynchus parvulus. Next base: position 142,821,146 of record NC_044572.1, read on the forward strand.
TTTTATATATGAAATGGTTTACTTCTTTTGAAACTGGAGGTGAGGACACTTTGCATCATAGTCAAAATTAGGAGTAAGTATCATGTAATTATAGAAAGTAGGGCATGAGAGGACCTTGATAAGTCACTTAACCTGTGCTCTGGGGTCCTAGATATTACCTAAATCACTCCTAAAAATTGTCTCTCTAAACTGTTTAATTATACCTCAAGGTAAAACCTTCCAAGCAAAATGAGGTTATTGAAGATACTGTTATCAGGTTGTTTTTTCAAGATTTCTCCTACTGTAACTATTCCATAGAATAACTTAACCCATCATGTCAAAATTGCTCATAGATGAAACAAAAAGCAATTGATTTCTTCCTCTCTGTAGCAACCCCTTCCATATTTGAAAGTTGTCACAGCTGTCTCTTCATTTTAGAGTGATCCTCTATCCTGAGAAGAAGTGAAAATAAGCAGGATCCGCTGTGACTGAAAACAGTATGTTTAAAGATCATTAGTGCTTTTTTGGCAGAAGGTTAGTTTCTACTTTTATTTTTTTTAAAGGAGAGTTGTTGTATAGATGGATCTGTTGCTCAAAACATTGTTCTAACTTTGGTAGACTGACTGCCTGAGGGTAAACCTGCCTCCAGCTTTCTTTGGCACCTAAGACTGCTGAGAAAGCCCCAGGGAGACCACAGTACCCACACACACAGAGACACACACACACACACAGACACACACACACACAGACACACATACACACACACTCTCACACTTATATCACATCTTTGAACATAAACATAGCAATCTCACCATGTGAAACTGAGGGGTCAGTACTGGTAGAGGAATTTTATTTTTTGCTGGTAGAAAGAAAGACGTGTATTACTAATATTTTTCAAACTCTTCCACCTGTAATATTGCACAGACCACAGAGATCTAGGAAGTGGAGACAGAATTGTTACCCAAAAGAAGCATGGAGGAGCATGTATCTGATGTTTGCTGTAAGCTTGTGCTCTGGCAATGCTTGATGTCCCTAGATGGGGATGGGGAAGAAAAGGTTGCTGCTTTGAGCTTTGAACCATATGATGGTGATAAACCCATAAAACAATTCCCATGAAGAAATGAGAGCTGCTGACATGTGGTAGACTCTGTAGTTTTATGTTTATGGTTAGATTTGATGATCCAAAGTGTCTTTGTCAGCTGAAATGATTGCATGGTTCTATGACACAGACCTGCAGGCAAGGCCTTCCCATGACTTGGGGCTAGAATGGACTGAAGTCTGTGCAGAAGGCACAGCATGTAAACAAGGTCTCACCCTGTGATCACAGGAGATGTGCCTTGCACATGACCATGTAACCATGTTCAGCCTGGATTCCCATGTTAGCTCTGTCCTCCAGATCCTCAGTAGATCTTTGTATCTTCAATCTTGAAACAATACCTGTACTGCTATCACAGAATGGAAAGGACTTCTGGAGACCATATTGTCAGATCTTCCTCAAAGCAGGATCACCTACAAGCTGCTTAGGATCTTGTCCAGTCAGATTTTGAATATTCCCAAGAATAAAGACTTCACAACATCTCTAGGCAACCTGTCATAGTGCTCATTCACATTTAGAGTTAAAAAAATACTTTTTTTATGTATAAGTGGAATTTATTGCATTTCAGTTCATGCACATTAACTATCATCCTGTCTCTGGGCACTGCTGAGAAAAGTTTGTCTCCTTACTTTAGAGAAATCTATTCATACATAATCATCAGATTACCACCCCTCACACACCCCTGTTCCTTCTCATTCCAGCCTGAGCAGTCTCAACTCTCTCTGCTTTTCCTCATTTGGCTGCTCCTCATAGGCCTTCTCCGGACTAACTCAGGATAGCTAACCATCTATCCTTCCACGTTTGGGAGAGCACAATTTTGTACAAAGTCTGCAAGAAAATCTGGGGGTTTTCTGTGTATTTATGTGTTTATGATTTGGATATTTAATGATTTCCTTATTTGCAGGATACTCTAGCATTTTCTTTTTTCCTTGTACTAAACTTTGACTAAGCACCATTCAAGTTCTCTTAAAATCTACAGCTCCTGAATCCATATTGCTGTTAGCCAGAATATGAGTTTGATTTCCAGATTATAGTTTAATGATAGTAATTAGAGAAAACATCTCTTAATTAATGGTGTGCATATTTTCCATTTTTAAGTTGCACCTATAAACCATCTTCAGATATACACAAACTTAAGGGACATAGTAAATATTATTTTGACTTGCAAATGTAATTACTGAGCCTGAAAGCAAGTTACAAAAAAAGGAATAAAAGCATGAAATTTCACAGCATTATTTTTGCTGAGTATTTGCATCATATAATAAAAAAATATGTAAATCTATGAATTGGTGTGAGCCTTTAGAAATTTAAATATGAGATCTTGCTAGATATATACATTGCTTTTAAACTAAAAAAAATCAGCTAGGTCAATTCAAATTATGGAAGCTTTGCATTGCAAAGGAAAACCAGAAGTGCTCTCAAATCCTTTTCCTTCTTGTACACCATCAGAAGTGTTCTTTAATGAATTCACTTGGATAAGCCATTTTTAAACAGTGTGGAAGTCCGCATGTTCTGGTGTCATGAAAAGCAATCTGGCCAGGAAATTCTGTTAACTGCTTGAAGAGGAATGGAGCAATTACCTTAACAATCTTTGTACAAAATCTAGGGGACATTGAACAACTTAAACTTATACCAATCTTTATGTATATGAGAGTTTTTCTTGCATTTAAAATAACTGACATGTTAAGGTTCATTCTTTTACACTCATTCTCCAAAGTCACATTCCCTCAGAGAGTTCTGTACTTAAAGCTTTGATTGAAGATGAGATTTGAAGTAACTGAATACTTGTGTTACATAATATACCAAGCAGTGTTATCAAAGAAGAGTGGTTGGCATCAGAAAATGTACCTTAAGAATAACCAGACACAAGTATTTTTACAGGGAAGAAAGTAATAAGCCATTGAAAAAATAATTTCTAAGCAAGAAGAGCTATTGAAATTATAAGATTAATGGGGGCCTACCATCCTGTACCATCACATAGAAAATAGGAGCACTTCATGTGTACTTCTGGCATTTCTTACAGCCTCTCAGGTGGCTAATGGAACACAGCAGACAAAAGCAATTCCATTAGCACAAATTAAATACATGTAATAAATTCTTCTCTTCCTATTGTTGTCAGCAAACTGCTATTACTCTTAGGATTGCAGAGAACATGTAAATTGACCTAGCATCAGTCAGAGTGGCATTGCCTACATTTGGAATGTAAAAATGGTTTTACAGCAATTTGTTAAACTTGTACAGCCCTTTAGGCAAGTTTCATATGGCTTAAGTTCTGCTTAAGTCTCAAGAAAGAATTTTCACTGGCTTCTCTCAAGGACCTTCAGATCCTTGAGGAATCTCCTGTATATCTCTCTGACTGTATTGAGGTAGACTACACCCTTAATGTTTCAAGGATGTTACTATAAAGAGTCATAGAATCAGTTAGGCTGGAAAAGACTTCTAAGACCATCAAGCCCAACTGTTAACCCAGCACTAAGTCCATCACTAAATCATGTCCCTAAGTGTCACATCTACATGACTTTTAAGTCCCTCCAGGGATGGTGACACCACCACTCCCATGCACAGTCTGTTCCAGTGCTTGACAATCCTTTTGATGAAGAAATTTATCCCATTACGTAAACTAAACCTCTCCTGGGGAAATTTGAGGCCACATCCTCTCATCCTGTCTTTTGTTACTTGGGAAAAAAGATCAACCCCCACCTGGCTACAGCCTCCTGTCAGGCAGCTGTAGAGAGTGATAAGGGCCCCCTGATTCTCCTTGTCTCCAGGCTGAACCCCCACCAGCTCCCTCAGCTGCTCCTCCTCAGACTTGTGCTCCAGACCCTTCCCCAGCTCCATTGCCCTTCTCTGGACACACTCCAGCCCCTCAATGTCTTTCCTGCAGTGAGGGGCCCAAAATCGGATGCAAGATTTGAGGTGTGGCCTCACCAGCACCAAGCACAGGAGGACAATCTGTGCCCTGGCCCTGCTGGCCACACTATTGCTGACACAGACCAGGTGCTATTGGCCTTCTTGACCACCTGGGCAACTCTGGCTCATGTTCAGGCAGCTGTTGACCAGCACCCCCAGGTCCTTTTCCACCTATATGACAACTACTTTTACATCTTCTCAGTACAGGTGGCTGTCAGAGTCACTGATGATCAGGCTGGAATAGAATAGAATAGAATAGAATAGTAGAATAGAATAGAATAGAATAGAATAGAATAGAATAGAATAGAATAGAATAGAATATTTCAGTTTCATGGGACATATAACAGCCAGCTGCCTGACCATTTCAAGGGCCATCAAAAGTTAAAGCACGTTAATAAGGATATTGTCCAAATGCCTCTTAGATCCTGACAACCTTGGGGCATTGATCACCTCCCTAGGGAGCCTGTTCCAATATTTGAACATCATCTGGGTAGAGAAATGCATCCTAATGTCTATTCTCTGACTTCCCTGGTCCAGCTTTGGACCATTCCCACATGTCCTGTCAATGGATCTCAGGAAGAAGAGCTCAGCATCTCTCTCCCCCACTCCCTTCCTCAGGAAGCTGTTAGAGAGCAGCGACATCACACCTCAGCCTCCTTCTCTCCAAACTAGGCAAAACCAGAGTTCTTAACTTCTTATAGGACATACCTTCCAATTCTGAAGAGAATGAACCAGGTCTTTAAGAAGACCTGGAATGAACCAGTGGAACCAGGTCTTTAAAGAAAGAATAAAGTTAAATGCATGCATTCCCACTATATTCAATAGATTCATATTTCAACAAAAATGTGCATGGCTGAAAGAAGCCAATGCAGTATTCCTCTTTTGATGCATCGTAGAAGATGTTGGGATGTTTTACACAAAACTCTCAAAGCAATTGAATATATTAGTAACTTATTACAGCAGCTGAGGAAGGCAAATTTTCAAATCAAATGAAGTTCTGAAATGCATAAAAATATGTGTGGGTCACCACAGACCAATGATTAATTTAGTGATGGAATGGGTATGATCCTCATTCTCAATCCCTAGCTGAAATCTGTGGTGAATATTACTCCTTACTCTAAAAGAACAAGCATATCTGCATATTAAATTATACTGAGCACATGTGGGATGATTTCTATGTCAATTATAACCCTGTCTAGTATGCTTATGAAGCTTATTAATATTAATGAGCACTGGAGGTACTTTCCCATATGACAAGAGGATCATGGGATAAAAGAATGTGTATATCTAGATCTTATGCCATTATTTGAATAACTTCCTTGAGATCCAAGTAATTTATTTACCTTAAATTCTATCTCCAGAATTATATAACCTCTGCTACATGTACATCATGTAATAATATCATGTAATATAATTTAGTTTTTCTGTGCCAATTAATTTCCTGGGTTTTTACTATTTCTTCTTTGCACTGTGGTGATAGTTATGGATTTATGAATGAGCCTTCTACTGTGGCAGATCTAATGCAAGGAACACAGAATAGATATCTCCCTCCCTGAATAGTTCTAAGGTAAATGAAGCAGGAGAGATTGAACAAAGGAGAAATAGTATAGTGCCTAAAGATTGGATCAACCCAAAGACATAAATTGATTTTCAAAATTAAGATTCTGACTATATTGAATGCTTCCATTAATTTAATTAAAGAAGAATTTCTTCATTTTTTTAAGGAAAAGGAAAGCAAAGATAGAGGAAAATACAAAACTGTAAAGTGATGATTAAATCAAAATTGAAAAATAAAATTGAAGTAAATAATTATATTACTGACCTCAGACATTATTTCATTTATACTGGGGGCTACTGTTATCTAAATTTAAACTGATGCATCATATAAAATTATAACACCAACATCAGACTAATTGGAAGAAGTACATTTGTTGTGATTGTGGAATAAAATTGTTTGTGTTAGTTTTGATTTTTTTTATACTGATATACTTCAGCTGCTTCACAGACTGCAGGAATGGCTATTAATGAACTTTCCTCTAGAGCTAACTGCATGAAACCTTGCAGCAGGAGAAGCTAGCAAATGAAATAGCAGCATTTCTTTAAATAGTTGCTAATAAATACAACTCTTATGACAAGGCATTCCTCTGTCAGCCAATGGCTGCCTGCCTTGCACTTCATCCTGTGTACATTCCTGATATTTTGGTTCTAGGTTAAGCAGCACCACACTGGTATCTCTGTCAGCAGACCTGGCTGTTTGGAGAGATAAGCATGACACAGCTCATTCAGAGAGATTCCTGGAGGAGCTGGATGTCTACATTTGTGTTCTTTTTCAGAAGAACTGTGGATTCACAGCAAAACTTTCCCTAAAGAGAATCCTGACAAGTCATCTTCATGATTCACCTAAAAATCCTAATATCTATGGGATTCTTTCTACTACATTATGTGGGCTTTAAATCAAGGATCTAAATGAAGCTGTTAGAAGCCTGTGAGTAAGTCAGGTCTTCATAATATCACTTAGAAAAGTCTTTCATTTCAAGAAATGCCAGATCCTCAGGACTTTTGCGCTTGATCACTTTTGATGGTCTCTTCCATCCCTGCTTTGCATGACTGAGACTGCTAACAAAATGCTCAATATTCACTGCAGCACTAACCCAGTGATTTGCATTCATCTCCCTCCTTGGGTCAGACTGAAACTTTACAGTCCTTTCTGCACTCCTGATAGGTACAAGCTGCACTGCACCAAGAACACAGCAAGTGACAGAACTTGTCTTTGTAAGAAACGCAAGATGAAGAAAAAATGGCTCGTAAGCCACAAAGCAAGGTCCTTGAGCAGCTCATTTGCAGACACACAACTACTGGAGTTTAATTCAGAAGCCTATGTTGAATGCCACCAGAATCTTACAGATCCTTTTACAGGATGCAAAAAGACTCCGCAACTATGAAAGACAGGGAGTATGTCTAAAACCTCAATTTTCCTAATTTCTCTTGGTTTCCCTGATTTACAGAATCGCTGTGATGTTTTCCCTTACATACTTGGGCTTTTCAGCACTCTGAAAAAGAGGTTCAAAATTCATCATGTTAGAGTAGAGATCAAACTGTACAGTCTGGTGTTTGGGACCTGTGTTCGAGGGAATGATTTAACAACTTTATATAAAACACTAAAATGTTGAGTAAGGACACCTCCGGTGATGAATTCCATAAACTGTTGGTTACAGAGTCAGTATTATTGTTTTTTAATTTTTTCTTTTTCCACACTGAATCTTGAACTTTTATCTTCACAGAAGAACAGTTGTGCTAGGAATGGATTTGCTTTGGAAACTCTCTGGTGAGGTAAGAGAGACAGACTTCAATCCCCTCTAGGGAAAAAAGGATTCAAACCTTGGTCTACCACATCCCTGGGATATTTTCATTACCACATTTGTTACACAGAGGAAGAGCACAATAACCTTCCCTACTGACTTTGACATCGGACAAGTGCTGTGTGTGTAGTACAACTGCAAAATGTGTTCCAAATAGAACAGTGTTTGGACGCTGGGTAGGGTAGGTTGCCTGGAAACTTAGTTATTGAGACACTTCATGGGGTGCACAGAAACAGAAGCACAGTTAAGGGCAAGAAGGCTATACTTAGAGAAATGTGATCATATAGTCACAGACACAATCAATGCAAGTTTGGAAGGGACCTCCAGGACCAGCTGGTCCAGCCTTTCTTGTCAAAAGCATAATCTAGACAAGATGGCCCAGCATCCTGTCCAGATGAATCCTAAAAGTGTCCAATGCCAGTCAATCAATCACTTCCCTGGAGAGATTATTCTCATTGCAAATACTTTTAATCTTGTGTACAATCAATCTCCCCAAGAGTTACTTTGACACATTACCCCTCACCTTTTGTATAAGATTCCTTTTAAGAAAGGTCTGATCTTTGTTGCCATCCTTTAAATATTGAGAGGGTGAAAACGTCTCCCATAAGCTTCCTTTTTTCAAGGCTGAACAAACCAAGTTCTCTCAGCCTTTTCCCATACATCTGGCTTCCCCCTTCTTTGCTGATCTTTGTGGCCTCTTTTTGGAGTCTGTTCAGCCAGTCCTCTTTTATGTATACCTGGGACCAAACCTGAACACAGTATTCCAGACCAGGCAAGTGCTGAATAAAGTGAGATAATTACTTCTTTATCTCTGCAGGGGATGTCAGCAGCCCAGCCTCCTGCTGGCCCCCTCTGCCCAGCTGCACACTGGTCACTCATTCTGAATTTGTTGTCCACCAGGACTCCAAGATCCCTTTCTATAAAGCTGCTTCCCAGCCAGGCAGATTCCCAGCCTGTGCTGCAATCCTGGGTTATGTTTTTTGGATGCAACATCTTACACTTTTCCTTGTTGACAAGGACATAGGGTACTTGCTAGCCCACTCTTCCAGACAATCCAATCTTCCTGCAGGGGGGCTTCTCCTTTCCTTACTCAGTTTGGGACCATGGACAAACTTTATAAGGATACTCTTGATCCCATCTTCCAGATCACTTATAAAGACATTAAGCAGCATTGAGCCCAATATTGATTCCCTGGGGACTCCACTTATGACAGGTTGCCACTTTGAAAAGGAGCCACTTGCCACCACCCTGTGGGTGCTGCCTTTCAGCCCATTCCTCACCATGGCACTGACTACTTGCTCAGACCATTATACATTGTGTGCCTACAGGAATGGAGTCCCAGGCAGGAGCTGAGTAAGGATTTTCAGGTTTAGAGTTTCCATCAACCCAGCATTGATTTAAAAGCATAATTTCTTTTCTGTTTACTAAATTTCACATTTTATGTGAAACGCTGTAGTTTATCTCCTGCATAGCCAGATATTCTGGAAATAATGAAAAGGTAAGGAGAAGTTGTTCTATCCTCAACCTTCCCTGCCTTCTGGAAAAAGACTAATCCCTTGAACAGCTCCAGTTTTGCCTTCTCTTTCCTATTCCCATGACATCATTGAACTGTTGAGAAGTGCAGTAAGAAGCTGAACTAGAGATGTTTATCCCCTTCAGACTTCTGTACAGGCTAATAAGGATCATTCAAACATGATCTGCTGTTAACTGTGAGCTGTAAGTGCAGTGCTCTGGTATGTGATTATTTCACATTAGATGTTGCTGTTTTGGAGCACATGCTTCTTTCTAGGCTATGAAAAACAACAAACAAGCAATAAACAAACCCTTGACAGCAAGAAGTGTCTTGACCGCAGAAAAAACAGATCATATCAAATCTAGCGAGGTAAGTTTTAGTGAGAGCAAGAACACTGACTGTTGTAAGCTGAAATTCACTGATGAAAGCAGGTTTCATTCATGGTTTTGCCTGAGTTCCTATATATTGGAGGCAATTAATCATCAAATTGTAAATATACTTAGTGCATTTGCCCTACTTAGCACAACAATGATGCAGCTACTCCAGAGAAAAGTGTACCCAATGCTAATCTAATTAAGCTGTGACCCACTGATACTGGTCAGGTGATATTACAGGATATAAAAGGAAAGCAGTTCGTAATCCAGTCTAAAATCACACACTCAGTTTATAAGTAGCCCACAAAAGACTATTGCAGAAAAATGCATAGCAAATAATGCTACAAAAGCAAACATGAGGAGAAAGGTTGAGTGCTTTGATTCTGATTCTCAGATGGTAGTTAACTTGGAAACGTTCTTATATTTTACAGATTGGATAGATTTTCCACAAGCATTTAGCAGAAATTTTGAAGAGATGAGTATGTTTTTGCATATACTCATATACTGATATCTATGATCAGATTTTGGAAAACATGCAACTGAAATTCGCATGCAAAAGCTGTCAGTTTCCATTGTACAATTACACAGATTTATCTCTGTAGGGCTTCTTGTGACTTCATAAATTCTGCCTTTCCCTCTATTAATAACACACAGAGAGGATCTGGGAAAAAAATAAGCAGGGAAAAAATAATTCACAGAACTGCCTAGGTTTGGAAAGATAAAGGGAAAAGAATGAGTTTACCCAGCCTTAGTATTATCCACTTTAAGGTCATTTCTAAATGTATTTTTAAAGTTTTATTTAATATACATAATTTAGGACTTGGTTCTGTAAGGTATCCCTTATAAATGTGATGTAGTAATGAGAGTAGTCTTACTGACTCTGGTGGAATTTGCTTATGTGAATGAAGAATGCAAAGGCAGAGGATTAAAATCCAGAGGATGTGTGTAGCTTACATAATTTCAAGCCTGTCAAAACTCATGTCTATATTATCATCTGCCTATGTTACATAACGTGAAGGAACTCTGAGTTGTTTGTTCTTCCCCATAAGCCTGAAACACATGTGGTCTTTGAAATTTCGGATTGCATACGCTGTTACCCAGGAAAAAGTAAAAATAAATGGAATACAAATAAAATATTCATTTTGGGCAAGGTCAGAGACAAACACTACCCCATCATGGTATCTGGCCAGCCACACAAATCCATGCACTGCACTTCTTTACCAGTAAGATCCTTCATTCTTATTTGCTTCCTGACCCAATCTTTAATCGGTATCAGTGCAGGCTTTGCCCAGGTCATGGTATCAGTCTCTTTTTCATGGCTCCCCTCAAGCTGAGCAGCAGCACATTCCTCAGCATTTCAGGCTGGAGTCAGATGGGTTTAAGAGGGATCATATCCCCCCAGAAACACTCAATGCTTAGCAGAATTGAAATTAGTAAGTATATGTTTGGGGTTTTGTCCTTGTTGCTTTACAAAAATCTAATTTCAAGCCTTTCTCCTTTACCTTTTTCTAGGATGCTAGGGAAGAAAAATCAGGTGACATCTTAAGAATTACTGCAAGAAAAGAAAGGTAAACAGAATAAATTATTTGTATTCATGATAATACATGAAAACTACAACAAATAGTGAACCAGGCAGCAGTACTGCATGCTTGTATGAAGCATTAGTAATGGTTTGACCTGCTTCTAAACAAACTTGTCAGTGAAACCTAGCTAAGTCAGTAAACTCAACTAAGAGGTTAGGGGAAAACACATTAAAGCGCTTGATCTTCCTTTTGTGTAAACTGTAGCATCTTTATGAGTTTAGATAGATGTATGGCACATTTATACCTGTGTGATTGAGAAGAGAGTCACAACCATTTTGCCCATGGATCCTACTGGATACAGTACTAAATTGACTCAAGACTTTTTTTTTTTTTGGAATTGAATTCAGTATTTCCCTGTAGAAATCTAGATTTTAAAAATATCAGTAGAAAACCCATTGTCTGTAGCACAATCAGAGTTTTACCATCTGCTTTTTCTTTCATTGCATACTTTAATTCCTGGGTTTTGTCCAGTGTAAGTGTCTGTCTGCATCCTGAGGCCGAGGAAGATGCTCACAGATATTGCTACATAATCAAATAGTTCACTTAGTCTTGTAAAGCTTCTTTGAAGGGAAGATGCTGTCTTTTACCTGAGAAAATAAGCCTCGTGATAAAAGAGAATGTTTTGCCTCCAGGAGGAGAAAAGCTTTGTTGGTTCGAAGATTTCTACATAACCTTGATGACACAGTCATTTAAATTATCTATCTTCACCTGTGAAGCCACAGTTCTATATCCTTCACCAGCCGCAAAAACCCTCATCCACTAACGCTCGAGAGGGCTCAGCAATCCTCTGCCAAAAGTAAGAAAATGGTGCAAGATAGAAAGTGCCAAAGTAGGGCTGTGCCTCGTGCGGGCACCAGGTCCGGCTCCCCGGGGCGCCGGGGCCGAGCCCTTGCCCGCCCTGCGAGGGGTGGCCCGGGAGGGTGAGGGCCGTGGGGTCCGGGCCGCGGGGTCGCGGGCGAGCCCGGCCCCCGCGGGCCGCTGGAAAGAGTCCCCGGTGCCGGCGGGGCCGCTGGAGAGAGCCCCCGGTCCCTACGGGGCCGCTGGAGGGAGGTCCCGGTCCCCGGTGGGCCTCTGGAGGGAGAGAGCCCCCGGTGCCCGCGGGCCGCTGAAGGGAGAGAGCCCCCGGTGCCGGCGGGGCCGCTGGAGAGAGCCCCCGGTGCCCGCTGGGCCGCTGGTGGGAGCCCCCGGCGCCCGCGGGCCGCTGGAGGGAGAGAGCTCCCGGTGCCCGCGGGTCCGCTGGAGGGAGGTCCCGGTGCCCGCGGGGCCGCTGGTGGGAGCCCCCGGTGCCCGCGGGCCGCTGGATGGAGAGAGCCCCCGGTGCCCGCTTGCCCGCTGGTGGGAGCCCCCGGTGCCCGCGGGCCGCTGGAGGGAGAGAGCCCCCGGTGCCCGCGGGGCCGCTGGTGGGAGCCCCCGGTGCCCGCGGGCCGCTGGAGGGAGCCCCCGGGCCGCGCCGCGCCGCCTTCAGCACCCTGAGGGCGGACAGCGCTCGGGCCCGCGCTCCGCGCATCCCCCGCGCTGCCCTGCGCGCCCGAACCAGCACATCCTCGACCTCTCCGAGCTCCTCTGGCATCGGGTGGGAGCCGCCCCGGGGCGGGGAAGGGTCCGGCCTCTCCCGCAGGGGCTGGAGGCAAAGAGCCGAAGCGGCGGGCTGTGTTAAGTGGTCCCTGGGCTACCGGTGTAAATCTGCACCGACGTGTGAGAAGCTGCGTGGACCCTGTTAAGGAGATTTATATGTGTAGTTCATGAAGGCAATCATCTGGCTGGTAATCTCTCATTGTGCATCGCTCCAGGGCAGGTTGTTCACACAACAGGCTGCAAAACACAGATACTAGTATCTCTCCTGGGAAATGTGTCTTGTGTGTGTGTAGCACTAAACAGCTGTGATACTGGTGCGTAATAATGAGATAGCAGCACATTACTCACAGCTTCAGGAGAGGACGTGGAAGTAAATTAAGAAATCAGAATAACTCACACAGCTTTTGACCCGTCACTAACAGCACCAGCAGTGCATGGGAGTAGGACACGGCGTGCAGCTGCAGTTCATTCATCAGCATATCACCAAGGGCTGGGCAACAACTCTGCCACAGCCTAATTGTCTCACAGGGCTCAGCCCCACACAACACACTGGGGCAGTTTTTCCCAAAACAAGGTGAGCCCAATCCCTGGGACATGAGGTGAGGCAGCCCACAGCTAACAAGCGCATGTAGTAAGGGCATGGGCAGGGGTGGGCAAGGGGTTCAGGAGGACCAGGGTCTCAGGAAGGAAGATGTGTCCCAAGAATCATGGACATCAAACTTCCAGGTGCAAGATCAGTCACTTCCCCGGTGCAGATCCCAACAGTCATATAAATAACATGCCACCAGCAACAAATTCCTCTGTACCCTCCCTCCTTTTGGGATTATCTGATAATATATCCACCCTTTCCTCCCTGATTCTGTGCAGCAAGCCAAGTGGAGATGATAATCTGCTATGAAATATTGATAGCACTGAGATGTGACAGGCTGGAAAGGGAGGGAAAAGCCTTGCAAGGATTTGGGGAGTTTGATGCAGTCTCACTTTACTGTGGAAGAAGTCATCTGTGTGAGAAGTCAGATGAGATCTGGTTTTAACCCCTCAGACCTATCCTGACCAGTGCTTCTCAGCAGTCTGCACCACACAGCTCTCCACCACGTAAGCAGCACTCTGTCCTAGACATCACTTGTAAGGATTCAGCACAACAGTGTTTGTCCTTTGACCACCGCAGAAAAGGCTTCTCACTGTCCTCTAACAGAGTCTAGGATCTCACACCAAATCTCCCAGGGAAGCTTTGCTCTGGCTTCACTGAGTTTTCACTGGTTTCTCCTTGCAGAAGAGCAGCATGCTTTGCTCCTGTTTTCCCATAGCTCAGATCAAGCTACCCTTCACATATAAAAATACCAGTTGCCCCAGCAGATTCAGAGTTAAAAGGCATGAGTAGTAAAATGGGGGCACTGGGAGAGTTTGGCCGAGACAGTTCTCTCAAACCCCAAACCACTGCTGGAAGTCAGGGAGGGGAATAATAAATGACCCATCCTCCCCACTTGCCCCAAGTGCTTTTCTCCCCAGTGCTATTTCAAGAGGCAGCAATGTAGTGAATACAGGCAGAGGGGACAGGGTGCTTAGAAAGTCCCAACCCCCAGCTTGAGGTGAAACACTGGGATGGGCAATGGGAGACTGAAGAAGAGACAAGAAGGTTGATTTTTGCCTATGATCTCCCCTCCAGGTAATGAACTTCTGAGCACCTGATTAAAAGGAAAGGGATCTTTTGGGACATCCCCCCACAACTCCTCTCACTCAGGGTGATGGAAAAACAGGATTGTTCCCACCCTCTCCTCATCACAGTACCTGGTTAAGAGAAGTCACGGCAAACCTGGGGATAACCAGCTGCATGACGAGCTGCAGGACAGAGGTGACCAGTCCAGCCAGGATGGCCCAGGTGAGTGGCAGCGGGAGCATGCTGTAGGTCGCAAAAAGCGTGAAAAGCACATAGCCAATGCCGTCCCCAAGGAGGCCACAGCCCAGTCCTGCTGCCAGAATTTGCGTGGCCATGGCCACCCAAGTGACAACACCACTGTACTGCAGGTAGGTGTATGAGGTCGTGTCCTTCCTGACCACCACTAAGGCACAGATCACCACCTCAATGCCAGTGAAGAAGCCCAAGAGGATGCCCTTAATGGGGTCCATGGGAGCAGAGGCCAGGGTCAAGTGGAGGAACAGCAGCGTCAGTTTGGTCAGCACATCCAGGATGTTCATGACCACCTCAGATTTTCGCCGCTGACCCAAGAAGTAGCGCTGGTAAAGGCGCTCTAAGTCCCGAGACTTAAAGGAGTTGCGGAGAGTGGGGAAGATCACCCCGCGATATGTATAGCCCCAGTTGAGGAAGAAGTCGGAGTTGCTGGGGGCACAGTCCAGGGGCAGAAAGCCCAAGTCTCCGCTGCTGCTTGTGCCCTCCGGGAAGACTTTGGTGCCTCCGTTGTTGTGGCGCTCGCTGCCCAAACTCCGTCCGGCCGACTGCCGCCGGAGGTGGTGAGGCGGGTGCGGGTGGTGGTTGGGGCAGCAGGTCTCGTCGGAGCTGAAGCCCTTGCCCCCGCCGCTGCTGCTGCCGCCGCTGCTGCTGCTGTGCTCCTGGATGAAGCGCTGCTCGGTGATGTGGCGCACGGCCGTCTGCCACAGCAGGCGCTGGGGTCTGCCGCTGCCGGGGGGAGTCCTGTTGATGGTGTAAAGTTCATCGCTGTCGCTCAAGCACCGCACCTCCGAGAGCTCCATGGCGGTGACTGGCGGGGGGCAGAGCACCGGCTGGCGGGGGGGGGGGGGTGGCAGGGGAGGGGGGGTACCCACCGTCTTTGGCGAGGGAGCGGGGGGAGGGATGGAACCGCGGGAGAGGAGGGAGGGGATGTCGAAGGGCTGGTGGCGGCGGCGGAGTGGCCGTGCGGGGATCACATTTATCGGCAGGTCCCTGGGTCTGGCGGCGCGGCTGGCGGCGGGGCTGGTTGGCCGCCGGGGTCCGGGGGGCGGCTGCGCCGGCTTAGCGCAGGCGGGCCGAGCTCCGTGCCCGCTCCCGCGGCGCCCCGCGGAGCCGCATCCCGCGGAGCCTGGCTGCGGCGCAGCCCCGGCGCCCCGGCGGGCTCGGTGCGCGCCCTCCTCGGAGCGGTGCGCGGGGGTTAAACCGAGCCGCGGGTTCCGAGAGGAGGTGGAGCAGGGAGGAGCGGAGCATCTACGGGCGCAGCCCCGCTGCCCGGTGGGCGATCCTCGGCCCCATCCGGAAGCCGGAGGCACGGAGGGGTGGGGGCAGCCGCCTTGAAGAGCCGGTCACAGCGGGCAGCTCCTCTCTCCGGGGATCCCAGGGCTCCGCTCCGAGGTCTGGTGCCCGGCAGTTGCTGTAATTCCCGCGGCTGCGGTCAGCGGCAGCGCTGCGAGCTCGGGCAGGAGGGGAGAGGCGGCCAGGTCTCGGGCATCCTCGGTCACGGCGCCAGAGCCGCCGGCCGGGGGCTGCCCGCCCGCTTTCCCCCGGCGGCGGGGCATACCCCTGGCTCACGGGGCGCCTCTGCCCGGGGGGGACTCGGGGCTCCCATCCATCGCAGACACTCGGCTTGCTTGGCAACGGAAAAAAAAAAGGAGGGAAAGAAAAGAGAGGAGAGAAAAAAGAATCACATCAAACGCCAAATCTAAAAAAATCGAAAGAGCGGGGAATGAAAATCCCGCCCTAAACTCAGAGCTCTGGGCAGCCAGATGGGAGTATCCCAACTTCTCCGCGGGCCGGGGCAGGGAGTGTTCCGGCTCAGGGGCTTCCCCGCTGGCAGGGAGGAGGAGGAGGAGCAGCAGTGGGAAGCGATGAGGGCAAAGCGCCGGGAGCGCGGTGCCTGCGGGGCTGCGGGGAGCTGGCGGCGGATGCTGTCCCGGGAGCCGTGGGACGAGCACGGCGGAGCCGCCGCCGCCGCCGCCGCCGGAGTGGAGCTGCGGGCGGGCGGCCCGGAGGAGGCAGAGCCCGGCGCGGTCAGCTGATGCCCGCCGCGTCGGCGGGGCTGCCAGCACCCCCCCGGCCCGGTTAAAGCAGCCGCAGCTGCGGCTCTGGGAGGCGGAGAGCGGGCGGGGGCTGCCGCAGAGCAGGTCCCCTGCCCCCAGGATGTTCCTTCAAGCATCACTTAGCTGCTCTTCTGTAGATGCCCCGGACTGTCCCGCCTTGCCTGACAGGTGCATCCCTCCACAGCGCTCAGTGAGAGCTGATGCTGCAGCCGGGCATCCCTCTGCCCCGCCACAAGGAAGATGCTCAGGCCTTGTTTAGAGAGAACACACTTGTCCAGGGTGAGGGAGCCCTACGAACCCCTCCACCTCTGCCTGAGCAAGTTCCAATCTTCTCAGAAATGTGGTGTCACTGCCAGGACTGTGGATCTGACCACCCTGGGTTAAGTGAATGTTTGATGAAGCTATCCTGACAGCTTTTACAGTAAAAATGCTGGAGAAATATCAGAATCTGTCCCGTGCACAGAGCCTGGATATAAAGCCACTCCTCACTCCCCATGCTGGCAGATGAAATTGTTCCTGCTCCTCTGCTTGTGGAGTCACTCTGCGCCAGCAAACCTGGATGTGTTGTGCATGGTGGCACAGCCTGGAGAGGAAAAGGTATCTATCTTTATCTCTTCCATTCCTCCCCTGCCCAAAGTAGACCTTGCTAAAGTGTCTGAACCCTGTCCTGGGAGAAAGGCTGAAACCTTCAGTTTTGGAGCTGAAGTTATGCTGCTGGAAGCAGCTGAAACAGATATAGTCTATGTATTAGACTATGGCAAATTAAGGGAGAGGAGTTTTCTTTGTGTTTCAAAAGGCAAGAATGATGCCTGCTGATCTCTTTGAGATAAACAGGCAGCTGCCTTCTAACAGCAGCGGTGTGAACAGAGGCCCTGCCTGGAAGGGAGCTGTGCTACCCCACTAGGAGCTCTGGCTTTTTGGGAGCTGGGATGCTTAAAATGGCATATGACTTCCAGTGGGTCTAAGCCTCCATGAACACCCTTCCAGCTGTGATGGCTTAATTCACCTTCTTCTTCCTCTTCTTCTTCTTCTTCTTCTTTTTATTATTATTGTTATTATTATTGTTGTCAGGAAGACATGGAGATTTAGGAAGGATTTCACCGATTGTTTCTGAATTTACGCCACAATAAATTCAGGAACTCCAGCCAAGTCTGTGTCCCATGTGTGAGGCAGATTTTGTACAGGTATAAGCAGAGGAAATTGTTCTCCAGAGCCCAGATAAGGAAAGAGTGGCATTTTTGTGAACAGAGATGGGTCTTTCCTGTGGTTCAGCATGGCCCTGCTAACCTGGAAAGGGTTAATCCTGGTTTCACAATAGTAAAAAAGACACATATCCTTGCTCCTAGATAAAGCCTATGGAAATTGTAGCATTACTTCAAGATGAAAGTGATACTATAAGAGGAGAAATCTTACTCAAAAACTTATATATTTCTTTAATGAAAGAAATCATAATTATTAATGCTATTACCCCAGGGCACAGAAAGAAAGCATCTTCCTCATTCAGCTTGCTCAACAAAAGTCAAGATAAATAAAAGGAAAAGGAAACAAATATATAGTGCAGTTTCAGGAGACACCCATTCAAAGAGATAAGATGAAACCAAGATAGGGACATCCCAGTTCTCTAATGTTACTGTATGCACTGAATTACAGCGCTGGCAGTTTCCTTTGCCTCATGGCAGAGTGAACTCTACTCTCATCATTTTTCCTGTGATAAAGGCTCTATACCTCCCCAGGCAGTCTATTTTTATTCTTCTCCATCCTTATCATTTTCATATCTAACCTGAACATTCCTTGCAGCATTCACTAAGCACATCACTTCTTGTCCTGTCCACCATGAACAGGGAGAACAGATTATCCTGGCAGTAGTCTATACATATTTAATGAATGTCTCTTCTATCCACTCCCTCTTCCCTTTCTCATTGCTTAGGCAAAATAACATAATTTCTGTCATCCCCCCGCCCCAGGTCACATTTTATAGATCTCTGATCTTTTTTGTTTGGTTTTGATTATACACTCTTGTTTCAGAGTTTTTTTTAATCTTTCTTTCTTCCCTCTCTGTGAAATTCAGGCAGCTCAACTTGGTTCTAGACTGGAAAGTTGTCTTATACCTGGGACTATGTTTTTATGATCTGCACTCCTATTTATACATCCTGGGACATTCACAGGCTTATCTAGAACTGATGACCTACTGAAACTTTGCTGTCCTCAAGGCCTGGGCAGGTGTCACTTGCTCCATATGTGCAGAACAGCCTACATGAAGTATCTTGCCTTTGCCCTCACAGGAATGCATTGTTTTTTCCACACTGCATGCCAAATTTGAAATAGAACATGTTGAAAACTAAACCTGTCCTCCTCCATGCCAGCAACCCTCCCCAGCTCTGTGCCATCTGTGTGTTTGGTGAGCCTACTCTCTGCTCAGTGGTGATGGCAAAGCAGTGCAGAGCCTTTAGGTAACAGTGAGTGTGCTCATTTCTGAGTCAGCCACAGGTACTGGGCACCTTTGTGGAGGGTCACCAAGAAGGGGACAAGATCTCAGCATTGGCACCCACTGCAGCAATACTCTTGGCTCTGCAGAGCAAGGAAGAAGCCTGATCATCCTGGCGAGCAGGAGAGGGGTGATCCTGCCAAAGCCCCGTTTGTCAGTGAAGGCTGGATGGGCTGGGGGTCCAACAAGGTAATTTCACACACAGGCACGAAGCCCTGTAAGTCCCAAACTCAGTTGGCACTAGATTATTACTGTGCGTTATTCTGGTTTTGCTGCTGTTGGATTTCTTCTTCCTTTTTTTTTATTTTAATAGAGCTAAATGACTTGGCAGTGTCACAAAATCACTAAAAGCCATTTAAAAATAATACTGTCACTAGAAGGCTTTTGAAGGATGAAAAATCAGGCAGAATTCATTCCTCTTCTGTCACCTGAAAGTTTATGTCACACTCCTCTCCTCCTTCCCCCTCTCTACCCACAGCAGTAGCATTTATGTACAGTTTAATGTTATGATATTTAATCATGCAAATAATGATCTCATTCATTTTAGTGGGACTATTTATGTCCTCAGGATTGCAAACCTGGCACCATGCTCTGCAAAGCTCTCTAGGGTTCTCCAATAAAGATGGCTTCGTATCAAACACATTTTGAAGGACCACTTGTGTTATTATACATCTTTTTTACTTAAATAAATTTTTGACAAAGCAATTTAAGAAAGGGAAAACAAACAATTGACAGAAAGCCATTGTATCTGAAAAGTGAAACGAGTAATGATGGAAATGACAGAATATGAGCAAATTAGCTTGGAATGGTCTCCTTACCTGTTTGGTCATTTGGGGTTTTGTTCCTATAACTCCCTTTTTCTTTTTTTCCTCTTCTCCTTGACAACAATTCAACAATTCAGATGTTCTAATACTACAAAAAAAAAAAAAAACAAACAACCCAAACCAAACCAAACCTAAACAAAACAAAACAAAACAAAAAACCCAAAAACAAACAAACAAACAAAACCACCAAAAAACCCCACAAACAAACAAACAAACAAAAAAACCAAAACAAACCAAAAAAAAACCACAAAAACTTCTGGCACTGACTGAGTCTTCTTTTAAAAACCCTGTCTATCACTTTCCTCAGATGAATGCGTATCTCAATATGATGTCTATACAAAAGCAAGCACAGGACATAAGAGAATGGATTGAAAATTGTAACATTGGTTAGTAAAAGGATTCAGACTAATTAATAAAAGCCGTGGTAAAAGAAATGCAAGGCTTCATGGACTGAAACATCTGAGAGAAAGTGGATGAGGACACATAGCTTAGCAGATGATGGAAACAATCAACATTTGCAGTGCTTTGCAAATAATTTTTTTTCAGTGTGGTAAAAATATCAATGAAATATTTTAAAGTTTGTTAGCAATGAAGCTAAATTATTGCATACCACAGTGATGCCAAAAAGCAGGGGGAAATAAAAAGACCAAAAAATAAAAGAAAAAATGTCAGAGTATAGAGGCAGCAAGATATGTCAATTTTTCTGCTTCTCCATGTTGTGAAGGAGCAGTTCCCTCACATGCAAATAAATTTCTTATCTCTCCCTCCATTCACAGACACACATATCCACATAAAAAAGTCAGAAAGTAGTCTAAGCATGGGGATTTTATGAAGAGAAATAAAGGATTTGAGATAAATAATGCACCTTTTAACCAATGGTTGGAGCTGTGTTTTCCTCCTCTCTCTTCCAGGTCCACTCCTTCCTCAACCACCCAGCTATTGCTCTGGTTCTGAAAATGGATTAGCAGCTGTGACCACTGCAAATCTTTTTCCCAAGACTTTTTGGGCACTGCTGCTGGCCAGGAATAGCTGTTTTGTACTAAAAATAAAAGAGGTCTGTATATACAAACAATTGTAAAAGTAATAGAAATTTTTAGGTCTTTGAAGAAATCCACATTTTTAAGACAGTGAATTTAAGTTTTTTATTTTCAAATGATTCTTTCAATTTTTTCCTGTGGATGACAGTATGGCTGGCTGTTTCTGTTTTTTTGTTGGTTGGGTTTTGGTTTGGTTTTCTTTCAGAGCCAGAGAAGAAACATGATGGAGCAAAGGAAAAAAAAAAAGACTAGAAAGTACTGTTCTTCCATGTTAGGAAAGGAAGGTTTTTATCCTAAGTCAGAATCAAGTGCAGCTTAAAGAATTTGAAAAAAAAAACCTTCCCAAAACAAAACTGCTGTTCTTCCCACTGCCTCCTGGACTTTCCAGAAGTTCTGTCACCCTTTCCCAAGCAGGTTTTAGAGAACAGCTCTTTCTTGGCTCATGTCTCTCTCTTGTGCACACCATCACTCTCCTATAATGCTGTAAATCCCTGAAGCACCTGCACTGCTGAATGAATCACACCTTTTACAAAGCACTAGATGGTTCTTGATACTTCATGGACTTCCTTTGAAGGAGGGATATTTTTTTCCTTTTAATACAAAAGACCTTTGACTTACATGTTAAGTGCAACAGAAGTTGAAAAGAAATTAATATTAAATTCACGTCTAAAGTGAAATCTTTATAATCCACAGAAGATGATCCATTTACAAACATTTTATTGTTTATTTTCTTGAAGCAGCAAGTTCTAGGAGTGATAGCCTGATTAGTGAAACTACAACTGAAATTAATACTAGAAAGGAGACTTGAATTTGAGACATTTGAAAAAAACAAAAACCATAAAAAAGCACACATAAGTCTATTCTGCGTAACTTTTTCCATTGAAAAAAATCATTCTTAGCTTGTTGTAGAGCATTTAACATTTAGATCTCTAAGTGTTTTTCTTGTTACAGGATGGAGATCTTTCCTGTGGATGTATACAATAAATCTAATTAGGCTTCAAATAGGGAAATGTTATATTGTATGAGATTTTGAATCCATCCAGATCAGTATCCTGCAGTTACTGCAGTGTAAGACATATCCTAAGAGGAAATCCCCCTGTCAGCCACTTCAAAGAGGGGAAAGTCTGTTAGGGTTGTGTATGCATGTGCTAATGTGCATGTATTAAATCTTGGAACAGGAACAAAACCTAGAAACCTTCATATTTCCAAGGGAAAGGAAATTCCTTTTGTTTCTTCTCCTCCTTCTTCTGTCTGGGGGAAAATAATTCTGTTCAGTTTTTAAATAAAATATGAATACAATTATTAGACTCTTGAGAACTCCTTTCTTTGCATCCCTATTTCATGAACCAGGGTAACTGGAAGCCCTGGGACTGTCACTTGGGTTTCCAGGTGTATTGGGGTTCAAGTATGATAAAATTACAAAAATGATGGGAGTCTGGGCCAAAAAAGACTTTCACTGTGTCATCTTAGAATCAGATTCCTGAGCTGAGTTCTCAAGCAGCTCTTTGATGAGTTGACAGGGTGCCAGGCAGGTTTTTGAAAGACAATGTTTTTGAAACATTGCTTCATCAGATACTTTGCATATGTGAATGTGTAGCACTCTAGTTTGCTGGCCCATAGATAAACACAGGGTTTAATTCAACTGGGTTCCTAGGCAGTTCTTTTCCTTATACAATTCTTGCCCCTCACTCTCTTACCTTCTCTTTGAAGGTTTCTTGCATTAGGAAATGGAGAGTATGCAAAATAACACTTTAGGTGACTGGTTGTATGACAGAGAGAGCACTGATGCGTGGTGTGCTGCTGTTAATAGTGATTTATTTCAAACTGAGCTGCCATCATAACTGAAGCATGTTAATCTGCTCGTTGCCAGTCAAGCTGGGATGGTAGGTGTGCTAAGACAAAATGTTTAGGAGGAATCGTTGACTCATGGCAATCTTTAGTCATTCTCTGAAATGACACAATTAATGTGTATGGGCTCAGCAGAGTACTTGTTTCTCCATTCCATTATCTTGTTTTTACATTCACTAACATCTTCCTTGGCGTAGGGGGAGGATAATAGATTCATGATTGAGCTATCTATTTGATATTGAATTTCTCTAAATCACCAACACCTGTCATTTTCTAGTGTTGCAGGATTACTGTAGAAGATTAAATCTGATTTCCTTTTGATAGCAATGGCAGGATTTTAGTGAAGATTAATATTAAAGAATGCTCTGTAGATGGTCTACCCTACACGTGAGATTGATTTCATCTTCTCTTATATGACAAGAAAAGGCAATAGTGATCTTAAAGCCAGCATCTACTCTGCATTCAACATTGGGAGGCTACTTAGAGCCAAGGAGAACATAATCTCATTGTCAGGTAATACAGGGACCTACAAAACATTCAAATATATTTTCAAGGAAACAAGCACAGGGAATGCCTATGACACCTACAGGGCTTTAAATCCAAGTTAAACAGTTCCATATGAGAATCAAGTTATAGATAACATTATTGTGATTAATATTATTTGCAATGGGACCATCAATAACTTACACAGGGGATGGTTGTGGCTGCTCTCAGCTATATGAGGAAGTACAAAAAATTATTTATTCTGTAGTCGTAATGGGACACAAAATATCTTAAATTCTAGTGCTTTGTAAGAAGGAAATACCCCATTGTACTACATTCTGCTCTAAGTTTTTTTGGCATCTCTTTAACCAAGACATTTCCAGTGGGTGTTTCCAGCATACAGCAGCTCAGATATTTTGTTTTAGCAGTAAAGGAACACTGGGGTACTGTTGATCCCAAGTGTTACTCTAGTACAGTTCACATCATAAAGTGAGAGATGCCTCTGAAATAAAAGCCCATTGTGTTTGATTGCTTCAAGCTTTTGCATATGATTTTTTCTTTGAATTCAACTTGTGAATACAACCTTATTGCATAATTCTCCCGATAAACGTGTATTAACAAAAAGCTTTCATTTCCAATGGTTTTGCAGCCCAGGATGGGTTTCACCACTTAGACATAGTGAAGAACCAGTGACCAGTGTTAAACAATGGCTTTATATAGCACCTGACCTCTTCTGAGATCTCTTCAGGAATTATGGTGAGGAAATATTTAAGTATTTAGGTGGAAAGACAGTAACTTTCATCATTTTTACAGAGGCAGGAGGCTGTCAAAGTGGTGAAGCTTTTGTGCCACAAATTCAAGAAAGAAAATGGAGGTCTTTTTCCAGATTTCAACTGAGTTATCCAATATCACTCCAACAGCAAATATACTCTTGGTCATTCAGCTTCCATGTTTTAGACAGCTATATTCAGAAACTCTTAACAAACATCCTGGTGGACCAATTTATCTGTGTTCATAGATCGTTGACTCTTTTTAACTTCAGTGGCACTGCATTATTTATGCTTTAAATGTCTACCAGAGTTAAAAGCCTGTGTGATGGAATACATGCCGTACTTACTAAGAACCAGGACAAACAGTAGCACCTGTAGTTGAAGGGCATAACCAGATTTAAAAATAATACTGGCTAATTCAAGATATAGGCAAGAAAAACAAGGAAAAGAACAGAAGATGCAAGTCACTAGGGGCAAGTGGAAGGGACTGCATATAAGCAGAAATAATCAGTTACACTGGCACATGATGGGGAACAGCTGCTTAAATAGCAATTCTGCAAGAAATGATCTGGGGGTTACTGAAATTGAGCCAAAAATGTCATGTTGTTTCAGGGAAAACAAACATTATGGTGCATAAGCAGAAAGGTATTCTTGCAGAATAATCTTTTCCACTCTGTTCAATACCCGTAAGGTCGTACTGAGTACTGCAAGGGACAGAGACTCTCTGGGGGATGGGTACAGGGAACACTCCCCTGTTGGGGCTGTGCAGCCCCATCCCAGGTCACCAGACACTTCTGTGGGGACAGAGATGTGCTGAGGCTGGGACATCAACCTGTGGACCTGAGGACTGGCATCTTATGACCTTATTGGGAAAGGGACTGATGTCCCTGAGACGGGCTGGGATAGGATCCTGAGTCATGGACAGAGGTTAGAGAGGCCCTGGGAGAAGTGCACAAAAGTTAATAAAGAGCTGATGACCTTTGGTGGATGAGCACCAATTTTGGGACGGGCATGTCAAGAAATACTGGATCTTCCAGAAACAGTATGAGAGATGTTGATCTGAGATGCAGGAAAAGTAACCAGAAGGGAAGTTCAAAAAAACACTTGTTTGGCTGTTTTAAGGTGCTGCCTTCAAATGTCACCTCCTAAAAAAATATTAAAGAACACTATTATAAGAATAGTAAAGAAGCAAAGCAACACAAAGCAAGTATTAACGTTTTATAACTGTAGAGGATATTGCTATTTAGGTATTTCTATCTGACTGATACATACTTCACTAAAGAAAGAAGGCATTCAAACTTCATTAGTGATTTTCTGAAAAGTGTGGTGGATGTTACTTAGATGTGATGACACTTGTCATCACCATATGTAAATTTTATTTATAATGTATTCTTGACTCACTTTCACATTTGCATTTCAAAACTTCATTTATTCTGTGTTAGTTAAAATTGTACATATAGTGTGTAGGGGGGACAAGTTAATTTCCTTTTAAAGAAACATCAGCTTCCAGAAGCTCAATTTCAAATATTACTGCAGAACAGGGAGGAATACTGTTTTATCCTTGATGGGCTCTCAACAGCTGAAATTCAGCTATTAACCTTTTTTATTTCAATAGCTCAGAGTCATAGGTGGTGTACATTTGCTCTCATAATGCTTTGTATTTTTGGAAACCTCAGTATTTTGTATGAAGTGAACATACAAGGCCATGTTCTCATCTCATCGAGACTCTCTTGACTCAGCAAAGAGAGAAGCTGGCAGAAGTTCAACTACTTCTCTCCAGTTCTGCTTGGCATAAGACCAGACCCAACATAGTCACTCATCCTTGCCTAGAAGAAATTTAATACCCAGCAAGCAGAATTCACCCTTCAGGGTGCAGTGTGAGTCTCAATGTATTTTCTTGTTGTGTCTTAGACCAGAAAAAATGACCATTGAGCTGGACCTCTTTTCATTTCCTTTCATTTGCTGCAGTGGCTTCTTGAGAGTGGCAGAACAAAGGCTGCTGAATGGCAGATTTGAATTCTTTTGCTCTTGTGAACTCCCTTACTCCCAGGTGAGCTCCACTGACACCTGTTCTGGTTTTCTCAGTAGAGAAAATCTTGCAAGCATCTTACTCTGCTGTACTCTCCTGGGAAGCACTATTTTCACCCAATGAGTTAATATATTCTACCTTATCACCCTGCTTCCCAATTTAATTTTATATAGCCATGGGGTTTCATTGATATGCTGAACTCTAGGTGCCTGAAACTATAAAGTCCTGACACTGATATCCTTGAATGATTAACACCATTACTGTCACTCTGAAACTCATTTGCTTGGACACTGTGGAATAAGTTTCCCATGCAGGCAGTGCCCATAAGAAATGAAAAGGGCACTTCAAAGATAGAAGAGTTTTACTACCTCTTTGCAAAGTAAGAAGCAAAGTCAATTTTCCCTTATATTCTAAAGTCTGACATCACAGAATGCCTATGACTTTTGGCCTGGCTCCTCACTGTACACTGACTGAGATCACTCAGGGAATGTTCTACTGGGGTAAATCTTAATCTAGGAGAGGAATGGCATTTCACACAGAAGTATATTAAGGAGGTGCATTCACTGTTAACTTCTAATTCACCTCAGGATCCTGTGGTAGGGGTTACCTTCTTTTCACGTCTTTTTCAGTAGCTGATGATGTGGTGGGACCAAGCACACAGGGAAATTCTCACTCTAAGGGGATCCTGGGTCATGCATTGATCCTTGTTTGGGTCCAGAAAAGGAGAGAAAGAGAATAGCAATGGTAGCACCTAGGAAGATGGAGGTGCTGTCAGATTGGGAACATCTCTGTCCCTTGGGAAAAGCCAGTGTTAAGCGCTTCCCAAGAGAAGGATATCGGTGATGGAGAGACAGGGATGACTGAGCTGGAGCAGAGGCCAATTTTGTTGAGAATATAAAGGGTTTATATAGGGTATACTTGCATGACACTTATATTTAGGATTCTATTTTTGGTAACAATTTCCCATTGGTAACACATTCTACACGACATCAGTTACCTGGTAATCATTACAAAGTTTCTCAACATGTTTCTTGGTCACTTCTACTCCAGAGATCAGTTATCTGTGTCTGTCTTTCCCACGGTTTCTGCTGGATCAGGCCTAAGAGATCAGGCTGCTTTATCAGTTCCTTTGTACTCCCTGTCTTATCTCCCATAGAAGGAAGCCAGCCATATGTCCTTGTAGTGTACTTCACACTAAAAGAAGTGAAGAAAAAACCCAAAAGGAAAAACTCCAGACTCATCTGTCCTTTTTCTAGGACAGGAATTTGAGGAAGGTATGGTTCAAAGCACTGAAAGGGGTAGATCATAGATGAGGAAGTATCAGAAAAGTATGACAAGTGTTGCCCAAGAAAGGAACTGGAGACAACACAAAAGAACAGTGGCAGTCACATTTGACAAAAGATTTTTTTTCCCATAAAACTCTACCAAGAAAAAGTTTGTTGACATTTCTTTTCAAAATGAGAAATAATTTCAAAGATATTTCTAGCAGGGATTTAGTGGTTCAGTTACTCCTCTAAAATAAGGGAAATAAGGGAAATAAGGGAAATTCATCTCCTACTCCGTATTCTGTGTGATAGAGTGGGATTTGAAGCAATGTATTCAGAAGTACAGTGGGCCCCTTATCACAGGGGTGCTGGAAAAATCTTTGTCTGACCCACTAAGCATGGAACAATTTACACAAACCATTTATACAAATATGTGCTGTAACAAGAGCATGAAACAGACCCAGACAAAGCAATTCACTCTTTCCCAACTACTGGTGACTGTGTCACACTGAAGCAGTGAGCACCAGGAACTGCAGGTGAATACCTCAGTGCCTTTCACTCTAGCCCTTAGAATGTAGGCTTCATTCACCTACACTCTTGATTCACATCATACAGATATTAAGGACTACCAAGGTGATTTTGATAATGTCTTATTGGAAACCACTTCTCTCTCTGAGTCCCTTAGATGTAGGAAAACCTGCTGGGCACCCTCACAAATTTTCCATTTATATTAGAGAAGCTGCCTCAGAAAAACAGAATGACCTTTATGGTTTTTTTTCCCCTAAAAGTACAGTGCAGCCAGAGGAATGCTGGATGGACTGGAAATAGAAGAATTTATATGGTTCATGCCATTAAGCTTGGTAAAAACAACAGAGATTATATATATTATACGCCTGCAGTATCTTTTCTAAAATATAGCTTTGACATCAGAGGTGTTTGCTGTCCCCACAACAATTGGAAAGGCTGGAGTTGTATTGTATTAGGCCCTTGATTTCACTGCAATGACAAGGGTGAAATGTAAATGCATTATTTTAGTGCAGACTAATAGCAACTTTAGTTGGATGACCAGTAAATAAGTAGAATGATCTAGTAGGTGGATTCATCAGAGCTGTGGAATCCTAAAAACACCAGGGGCAGATTTTCAAGATGGCAGATTAGAAAAGAGAAAATATCATTTCCTATGTCACAGTTATATTCTCCCATTTATTTGAGGAGGACTGATTCTTAGAATCTGAACTGCCAAGGCAGAAGAAACACTCAAGAGACCCTTTGGCTAAATGAGACCTGAACCTGCATAGTTCCTCCCTTGGAAGTTGATGAGTTGCAGGTAAAAGCTACACTTAAGTACTGGGAAGTGGGCTGTGAGGATTAACTGAGTGTCCGGGGAGAATGAAATAAATTTCTTGCATTTCTGCCTCATACTTTTAAGGAAGAAAATGGTGATGTTTCTCTATTTGGAGAAATGAGACTGCCAACAGGGAAAGAGACTCCTTTGCGTTAAGAGGAGTGATTGTAGAAGGAAGGTTGTTGGCTCTCATATAGGCCTGGGAGCACAGAAGAAGGGAAGAAGGTTTTGGGTGAAGAAGTGCTGCAAAAAGAAGGCAGGAGCAAGAAGATATTCCTGTTTGAATGTTTCATGACATATAGCTAGGGTTCATTTGTTCTCAGAAATGATTTCTTGCTTTTTTCCCTCCTGGGTTCTGTCAGAGCTACTTGCAGCTGTGCTGGGAATGGGCTGTTTGGTAAGAAACATCCTTTACTTGACTGTTTTTTTCCAGGTGTCTTGCTGATGGCAGCTTATGTGTGGTGACATGCTGCCATGTCACCTGCCATGGTGGAGACACCATCAGCAACTCCCTATGCACAGCTTCCCACTCGCTTTGCAGGGCTGGAGCTAACAAAGGAATTAGACTCTATGATGCTTGTAGGTTCCTTCCAAATCAGGATATTCTATGATTCTCTGATCTCTGTCATCTACCCCAATCAGGCCATCCAGTGGGCAGAGAAGCCCAGACAAAACAAGAACCAGTTTAGCTGCCAAAAAGTTCACTACTGCATAGAATTAAGGACACCATGATTAAGCACAGCATGAATTTTAAATGACAGAAATACTAGCTCATCCCAAACTATCCAAATATTTATCTGCAGTTGCTTGTTGAAAGGTTTTTTTTTCTTCTTTATTCCATAATGATGTGCAGCCTGAGCTCACAGGGATAAGCCCTGCTATCAGTCTCCTTGCCTAAACTGGGAAACACTGTCTTACAAGAACATCTGAGGCTGAACCTTAGACTGGCAGAGAGATGGGATGAATATGTCTCCAAGTTTATGGCACTCCCCTTTGGCGTCAGCTCTTGCAGTGCCTTTAAGAGGTCTGTTTTGACTGAAATCTAGAAACATTTCTGACTCAGCTGAAACCAAAAAATCATTCATGTTGTTTATTTCCTCTATGCATGAAAGAGTTTCTGCTTCCAGTTGTCAAATACAAATCCAATCCCACATGCATCCTCCTGAAGACAATGAAACTTAGCAAATATTGTTCTACGTGTCAGGTTTTCAAGCCAGAGACAAGTCTGAAGGGAAAGTTTTGTTATTGAGTAACCTTCTCTTCTCTCTGCCTATATATAATTGACTTCTTGTACCATTTTGCCCTGTTTCTAATGACTAAAATGAAGTACTGCCTGCATGAGCATGTTTCTCTCCAGACAGATATTATCATTTCTTAGAGGCCAATCTACAGGTATTTTTGCTCTGTGTCAGTCTATACCTTCTGTTTCTCTTCCCCATATAAAATAACTCTTATTCTATCTCCAGAACAAAATAACACATATTCCAGTGTGTATGTGTCAATAACTGCTTAACTTTCTGTTTGCCCTCCTTCCAGGTAATCTTCTAAAGCCTTTCCTTTTTTCCATACTGGAATATTTATTGACATGCTGTTGTGCTATGGAAAAAAATTTTCTCCTCTCGTGTCATGCAAACAGCAGAACATGACGTCAGCACTGAGTAGTTGCAAAGATATGCTGGCTCATAGATGCTAAATCATTTTTTCATCTTCAGTTATGTTGTTCCTGGGTTTCTGTGGTCTGAGACAGCTTGAGTATTTTTCTGTTGAAGGACTTGGGTGTCATCCTTATGCAGACAGTACCACCTCTAATAGGGCGGAACCCCGCAGGATCTTGACAAGATAGACAGATTTGGGCACTGCTAACAGGGTCTGCTTGCATTACAAGACATGGTAAATGATGAACCATGGCCCAGGTCCCTGGAGGGGTTTTAGTTGTGGGCAGGGAGCAAGGAAGGGGACAGGAGATTGGGCTACAAAAAGATTGGGCCCCTAAATGAATCCCCTAAATTCATCCAATAGGGAGTCTTAAAGCCCAGTTTAGGCACAAGTTCAGAATACATCTGAGGACTTGGATCCATCCAGGGTAGAAGTTACCTACAGTGTAAGTTAAAGGTCCATCCAGGAGTCAGACCCAGAGACTGGTGCTCCTTTGACAGAGCACAAGCAGTCCTGAAGCTCCAGGGCTGAGCTGAAATCCTGGGCCCATGGGCAGAGAACACAGGTGGAGTCCCCAGTGGATTCTGGTCAGTGACATTTATACCTAACAGTGCTCCCAGGGCTCTGACCCTCAGCCACTCAGGGTGAAAACTGATTGAAGGTTACAGCACCTAAACCTTCTTTTCTGTGTTCACATGTGGTAGTTGATGAAAGTTGTGTAGACCATGACTAGTTTTTGGTTCTCTTTGTTAAAACTCATTTGAGACAGAGGGAGAAATAACAAAGTCTTGTTAAGATCTAGAAAGAACGCCCTAAGTTTTGTTGATGAGACAACTGTATTAATGTAGCCTGTAATTTTAAAATTAAAATTACAGGCTACAATAATGTCTCTAAATGTAAACCTTGAAAGATGATCATTGTGGAACTTGCTTTTGATATAGTTCTTCCCCCAGCTCATCATGTCTGATGCCACATGCTCAAGTCACATAGGTGCATACAAGAAACTGCATTTGCACTGGACAATTGTAGTGGGATGCCAGGCACCCACCAAAGCCTCTCTCTCACTCCCCTCTGCAGGTGGGCGGGGGAGAGAAAATATAACAAAAGTTTCATGAGTTCAGATGAGGACCAGGAGGGATAACCCACCAAATAATGTCATTGGCAAAACAGGCTCAAAATTAGAGATATTAATTGAATTTATTGCTAAGAAAATCAGATCAGGAAAATGAGAAGTAAAATAAAATCTTCAAAACACAAATCTTACGTTTCCCTCCTTCCCAGCTCTACCTCCTTCCCCCAGAAGTGCAAGCAGACAGGGAATGGGGGTTATGGTCAGTTCATCACAAGTTGTTTCTCCCACTGGTCAGGGAGAGGACTTGTTTCCCTGCTGCCCTGTGGGGTCCCTCCCACGGGAGACAGTTCTCCATGAACTTCTCCAGCATGGCTCCATCTCACAAGCAACGTCTCCCTGTGATCCTCTGCAACATGAGTTCATCCCACGGGAAAGGGTTCCCCTCAAACTGCTGCAGCATCAGTCACTCTTGCATGGGGTGCAGTCCTTCATGGACATCCTACTCCAGCCTGGGCTCCTCTCTCCATGAGCCTCCCACAGCTTCCTCTCAGGCACCCATCCGCTTTAGTGTGGGACTCCTCCATGGGCAGTAGGTAGATCTCTGCATCCCCATGCATCTCACACAGGGCTACAGAGGAATCCCATCTCTGGCATCTGGAGTTCCTCCACCCCCTCCTTCCTCACTGACCTTGATGTTTGAACAGTTGTTCCTCTCACTTGTTTTCATTACACTCTGGCCACAATCACAACTGTGCAATGACTTTTTGTTTCTCTTTCTCCCTCATCATGTTGTCACAAAGGCATTACCACCCTTTCTAATTGTCCCAGCCTTGACCAACAGCACATCCATCTTTGGAGCCACCAGAGATTGGGTCTGCTGGACATGAAGGAAGCTTCTGGCAGCTTCTCACAGAAGCCACCTGAGTGACTCCACATTACCAAAGCTTTGCCATGCAGACCCCATACAGCTGTAATCTGTACAATGGCATAGTCAACAAGGTTTCACCCAAAAGGGCAGGGAAAACCCTTTGTAACTTCTGCATTGAACATCTAATAAGATACAGAAGCAGCTGTAGTCCATATTTTAGATCATTAGTTTAATGGTCTGTACAGTTCAGATCCTAAAAGATAAAAAAATAAGTCTTGAAGGACCTCAATGTTCCTCTAGAACCTAGGAAATGCAAGGCACAGCAGACTAATTGGACTGAAACAGATGCATGGCAGGACAGAGCTGCTTTGATGTGAGATAACCCCTTCTCATCATGGACCATCTCCTAACATTCACAGCTGCCCCTCAAAGCTCCTTGCACCAGACCTGGCTGCTTGGATGCTCCTGCACAGACAATATCTGCATCAAAGTATGAAACCTGGGAGCTATTAACATGGAAATGAGCTAATTTGGGTGTGGGGAGTTAGTGCTTTTCATTATTTCTCCTTCCTTCATTCTTACCTATTTGTGGCAGAATTGATGGATTTTTCCTCTCATTCTTCTTAGGAAAGGATAGTAAAACTTATTAGGTTTGTATATGTCAGTTTATCTTTTTACAGGATTTCTATTCTTAACCTCTTCAATTGTAGAATGACAAAATTGTCAGGCTCCTACTCACCTTTTACCAGTCTGAAGCATATGTCAGGTTGTTTTGTATCATTAGTGTCTTGAAGCAGTCTGGAAGTTGGGAACATTGAAATAGAAGTTGTGACTTTTCTCTCAGAGAAGCTTAAAGGGAGTGCTAATGGATTTGAATCCTCCCAGTTGTACTGCTACCTGAGGCTGTAAAAGCCAGTGAACAGATGAATCACAGAATCCTACACTATCCTCAGCTGGAAGGACCCACAAAGATCATCGAGTCCAGCTCCTGACCCTTCAAAGAATCATCTCAAGTATCACACCATGTATGTTCCTGAGAACATGGTCCAAATCGTTGAACTCTGCCAGGCTTGATGCTGTGACCACTTCCTTGGAGCCTGATGCAGTCCCCAAACACTCTCTGGCTGAAAACTCTTTTTCTAGCATCCAACCTAAACCTCCCCTGACACAGCTTCAGGCCATTCCCTTGGGTCCTGTCACTAGTCACCGCAGAGAAGAGATCAATGTCTGCCAATTGTCCTCCCCTCATGAGGAAGTTGTGTCTGCAATGAGATCTCCCCTCAGTCTCTTCTTCAGGCTAAACAATCTAAGTGACCTCAGCTGCAACTCCTATGGCTTCCCTTCCAGACCCTTTACCATCTTTGCAGCCCTTTGAATGCTCTTTAATAGCTTTATATCTTTCTTATGTTGTGAGTTAGGCTTGTCTCTGAGAAAATTTCCTCCTGCCTCCATACAAGGAATGAACCTGCCTCTTTGCAATCCTTCAGATGTCTTCTAGCTGTTTGGAAGACAAAAACTCTTCCATATGGCACTCTAATTGCACAATAAAAGTGATTTAATTGGAAATAATTACTTTGTTTTCAAAGTATCATAATTATTTCAGCCCAGAGCCAGCTTTTGGAAGAGTGTTTTGTAAAAGAGTTCACAGATGATGGAGCTGTCTGGTTAATTTTTAACTATTGTCTATATCCTTCAATTTACCTACTTGGTATTGTTTATATAGCTGCAAGGAACAAAGACAAAGGGTTGTTGGTAAAAGCAGTCAGAAATGAAACAAGGACAGATAAAAAATATCTTCAAAGAAAATATCAGAAGGCCTTGAAAGAACAAAGGCTTAGGGGAAGTGCCTATTTATCTGTCTGCAGCCAAGTACACAGACATGTTGGGTTTTTGTGCAGTTCGCGGGTCTAAGATCAAAAACTAAAAGAACACTTTACAAACCAATTCTATGGACAGTTTTGGGGAAAGCCAGAGCTGGCATAGGGCAGTAAATGAGGCAGGAAAAGAACTATTTAAGGGGGATATTTCAGGAGTGAACCCAAGAGAAGCAAAGGAGGACAAGGAAGCTTCCGGCAATGAACCTGGCTCTTTGAGTCAACAATGAGCATTTAAAACTTGGGAGGAGACTGTGAACTTTAGTTAGACTTGATGATGCTTCACTCTTGGGCTAACTCTCTCCTCTGGCAGCTGTTGGAGTAAATAAGCCATCCTTCATTTTGACAAAGCTCCTTTTTCCTCAGCAGCTGGTCAAAAGATTCCCAGAGGAATCTCTTGGAGGTGGAAATGTGGCTGAGAGAGTGAGACCAAGCTACAAAGCAGCTGGACCTTGAGAGAAATAAGAAAAAGAGTGCTGATTGCCTGACAGAGGTGTTTAAAAGGGACTTAAAGGGTGTCATACGGTGTATGGTTTACTTCATGATGGAGATTTTTATTTTTGGATAGCTTTGGCGTAAGAGCTATTCCAAAAATACTCCTTTTAGAGCCAGTCATAAGACAGTCTAAAAGTAAGCAATTCTGCTGCTAAAATGCATACTTGCACAGACTTTGGGAATACTTTAATGATCCAGGTGTTACTTTACACTGGCAGCTCTACTGATGCAACTTCTACCTGTATATCAATTTGTGGTGAAATGTCTACATTTCTGCTGTCACTCAGTACATCCCAGCTATGCTTTAATACCCCTTCAGAGGCATGATCTCATGGAATCAATTATCCTGCTGTGATGTGAATTGCTAAGGTCATTCTGTTGTTAATTAATTGGTTGTGCAACATTAAAATAATATCCCTAAAGTTCTCTGCTTTACAGATTAAGGTGAGCTTCTCCATAGACCTAGCAGTTTGAAGTGTTTTACCAGTAATCTAAATGACATTGATGTGCTGGGTTGGTATTCTCTGTATTGCAGGAGGGAAAGATTTCAATAACATTTCAGCTGTGTTTGGATGTCTGTTGTAAATGCTCTCCCTGAAATACCAAATGAAATCCACGTGCCATAAAGAGATAAAGCAGAAAAGTGAAGATCATTTGACTACATTTGAAGCTGATGTGAGCCCACAGCATTAGACAGATGATGAGAAGCAATGAAATGATTGCTTTTTAAAAACTTGGATGACGAGATTCAGGGAAGACACCTGTAGGGAACCTCTAACTGCTTGACCCCACAAAGCAACTGACCATATTATTTTTAATAACCTCCTAATGTAAACTTGGGGAAGTTTATTCACAAACATCATTGCAATTTCCATGGGCAACTAATCATTGCTATTATAATCATGCCCAGCTGCAGCTGCCTGCAGCTAAAAATGGAATGCTGAATTATTTTTTTCCCCTGTAGTTTGTTTTGGTAATTAAGATTCTGATAATTGGAGCATTATTGTGAGAATGAGAAGTATGAAACCTTTGCAAAGCTCACGTCATGATCAAGCTTTTCATCTGAAGAGATTGGCTCAGAGGCTACTGAGAGGCAAGATTATTCCCTGAATCCTCCACAGATCTCATTCTTGTTTTGACCTTTCTCTGAGGATCCCAGAGTGCTGATACAAATGGCTGTTTCCATTGTCAAGCAGCGCTTCAAACCTTTTCTCTGCACTCAATTTATCTAATTTCTCTAATCAGCCCCTTCTCATGAACACCACTTGTCCTCCCGATCTTTGGAAACTCCTTGTTCTTAATTTAGGATATAAGGAACATAAGAACATTTAAAAAACCTAAAAAATTACCATGAGTGTAGTTAAACACTGGAAGAAAGGTTCACAGAGATGGTGGAAGCTCCAGCCCTGGGGATGTTCAGACCTTGACTGAACCCTAAATCAAGGTCTGAGCTGCCTCACCCAAGTTGGAAGTTAGGTTTGACTTGAGCAGTGGAGTGGCACTAGATATTTCCAGGAGTCCTTTCTAACCTAAGGCTTTCTATGATTGTGTTCTTATCCCAGAGTAAAGAGTCATTCAATCAGTTAATCTGAACCCTTGTAGAGTTTTGGCTATGGAAGACAGGAAGTCCTGAACTGAGTCCAAGAAGAAATTCAGGCCTCAAACAGCTCTTTGTCCATTTAGATGTTATCTTTTGAAATTTACATCCCTGTACATATATAAAAATTTTTTCTAAAGCAAGTGGAAAATATTCCCAAACCAGATGGGAATGAATCTTAAACCCATACTGCCAAGAAGAGTAGGAAGCTCCTGAGCATTGACTGAGCTGGTGCTGCCTCAGCACAGCAGAACTTCTACTGAATGTCTCTGGGAAAAGGAAGGAATTTTCCTTTCCTCAGGAGACACCAGAGGCCAGTGCTGTGGGAGGTTTTGCACACATACCCTTGCAGCACCAGTGAGGCACTCAGTTGAACCAGACAAAACTGAGAGATAAATAAAAGGATGTTTCTGTCTAAAAGTGCATGGTCCCAGGAACAGAAGCTGTTATATTCCCAGCATCTTTGGAAATGCCTAAGTGTGTTTTGCAGTAAAATAGTGAAGGAATTTAAGGTTATGAAGTCCCTAAGCCCATAGAACAAATCCTGAAGGTTCCTGAACTCTACAGACACCTTTCCAAGCAGCAAAACATCAACCCACCTGGGACTCAGAAAAGGTTTCTTCAGTTTTTTTCCTAGTGAACTGACTGTGGTGTCCATCATAGCCCTCTTTGTCTCCCTTTATGTACCAGTGAAACGATTAGAGAGTTCCGCACAGAGCCAGGGAGGTTCAGATTCCATTTTCTCCTCCCCCCTAAGTGTTTTGAAGTTATTTCCAGTCACCCTTGCATTCTGTCCATCCTTCCAAAGAGGGACCTCTGGTCCTAGAAAAAACAAAAAGGAAAGGACATAATTGTGGTGTTGCAGTTACAGCACAGAACTGGGGTGGGGATAAAACGTTGTTCTCCTCCTTATTCTCAAAAACTACATTTGTGTTATATAACTTTTCTGTTGTAGCAATTGTTAGGAAAAAATACAGAATAATCTTACTGCAGTAGTAAGAATACTATGTAATTCAGAATGCAAATCAAGCACGTGATTGTATTTTGCCTGGTTCGTAGGCTGCTTGAAAGACATAAATTAAAAGCTATGTGAAGCCTAGAGATGAGACATTAAGATTCAGTTTCAGTTCTTCACAGGATTTTTATTAAAAAATTACTTGGAATAAATAAAGATCAGACAAATTAATTTACATATGAAATGAGATCTGCTTGGAATGCGCTGATATTTGAGCTGCTGCTGAGATAGTTCTTTACAAAACCAACAAAAAAGAAAGATTTACAGAAAAAAAAGTAGTATATTTTTATTATTTCAACTGATACTCTTAAAAAAATAAACTACTTCTAAAGAAAACACATCTTTCTGCAGAACTGTACACAGTTATGGCTACAAGAACATTATTCAAAATAAAACAATAATAATTAAGTTTTAATTGTAATTGCCTGAAAAGGTCAACTGATAATTTTGGGGAAAAATAAATGAAAGACCTACAAAACTGGCTGCATTTGTCAATATCAAAACAGGAATTTCAATTATATTTTTCTTTTAAATGTCAGAGAAACTTGTGGTGTTTCAGAAATTAGAGGAAACTGTCCTATGTTTTTGTTTAAGTGATGATGCTAGTGAATGTTACTGAATAATTTGAGAGAAAGAACAAAAAAATCCAACAATCTGAGCATGAGATAGAACTACTGAAGGCAATGTGGGCAAAGAGATGGGATCTACATATCTGAGCAACAGAGCAGAAAGCTGCTAACTTTCATCCTTATTTTACATGGGATAATTGAGTAAGGTAAAGCCATTATTTTCCAAAATAATCTGTAGTTTTGGATGCATATGTTTCAAGTTATTCTTAATTAATATAAAATTTTCAGAAGTAAAGATCTACCTGATGTGAAAGTTTGAGTGATCTTGGAATTTGATCTTCCATTTCTAAAGTGTAGACCACCCACATTGTGGCATCAGATATAATTTAAAAAAAAAGAAAGGTTTTAATGCTTGACCCATGATCTTTCCTTGAGTTTTTAAACATCCCAAACATTCATAGCTATATTTCCACTGAGCTCATAAGCAATAGTCATTTTGACTTACATTCATTGATTGACTTTCATATGGCTTGGAGGTGTGGTAGAAATTCATTGGTATTTTGACAGTAATTTAGTAAAAAATACTTCTTTCTCTAAATATGTTCAGTGGTGATGGATTGGTAATCCTATTCCTTAAAGAATAGTCCAGGGCATTCTTTAATATTTTCCTTTCTAATTTAGACATTATATTAAGCATCAAGATCTGTTTTCTACTGCAGACTTCAAAACAATCAAACAATTCTCTAAGTCAGGTTTGTCTGTTTGAGAGCAATTTCCTATGGCCATGCAAGCTGATCTGTCAAACTGTGACCCTTCCTCTTCCCTGGCATGTTTACTTTGGCAAGGTCACAAAGAGAGACGTAAATTGTTTGGTTTAAATAAAAACAATCAGAACACTGGAATCACAAGCAGATCATAACCCGGTGACATGGCAATGGAAATCTCTCAAAGTGCTGCCCACATTTTTTAAATGAGATGCTGTTACTGCATTGATTTACCCACAGTTAGAGTTGAACAAAAGAGAAGCTTGAAAATATCTGCATCTGGCGTTTGTTAGGGGATGTCTGGAGGCAGCTGGGGCTTATCCAAGCCCCACTTACCTCAATTCTAGTAAAATACCTGTGCCTAAAATTGTCCTTTAGTTCTCTTGCTGACTGGCACAGAACAACCCATGTCCATACTGTTAACTTTGCTTGCTCTCTATAGGATAACTGTACACAGGTTAGTTACTGAGAGCTTCTGCCCTCTGCTAGGTTCTAGGGGAAGTTCTAGGGAAGTTCTAGATGTTCCAGACGAAAATGATGCTGGTCTGCAGTACATACAGTCGGGGTCTGGTGGCCATTGATGTTCCCTCATCTTTATTAAGAAAGTAGTTTCTTGTTGCGTCCAACTCCACTTTCCTTGGCCCAGATTCATTACATCCAGTAGGAACTTAGCTGAACGATTTAATGTAAGGCAGGAGCTGAGAGGACTCCTTTTCCCTCAAGGACTCAGGTGGAATCCATTGTGTATAAGGTGGACAGACAACACTGCTTTCATGGAGATAACTGTCTCTTTCCAGAATACAAGGGAGATTTAGGCTGACAGCTCCCTGAAGTGGGCATCTCTTGCTTACGCCTGAAGTAAGCCAGGATGAATCTGGAGCTTTTTGTTTCTATTCTTTCTCAAGGGAGTTGGGAAATGTATAAACTTAGTGAAGTTTGAAGCTCAGGAAATTGTCGTCCAGTATATTTTAAGTGCTCAAAAATAGTTCTTCTGTCAGGGTCAATTTTAAGCTATACATTTTTAGTCTAATAATAAGACACAAACCCTAAAACCAGCCAGGCTGGAAAGAAGATCTACAGTCTCATACAGACTAATAAAATTGAGAGTTCATAAAAATTGGTAATTGATATCTGGTGTTTACCATCAACATTGCAGGAAATACATAAAAAGAAAGACAAGAAGATTTACATTTACATGACAGTGTATGACACACATTTTCTACCAAGTCTCCAGATTTGTATTATTATCTCCCACTTTAAGGTGGATAGTGCAGTGGTTTAATGCAATCAGAAATGCTTATTTGTTTCTCTGTGTGTCATCAGCAACAGACAAGCGTTGAATACACTCACTGACCCACAAAGTTCAGGAATATCTTAATGCCACAGGACACGTTTGGGCAATTAAATTGCCTCCTGAATTTCTAATGAACAAAAAGGAGTAGGAGTGTAATATCACAAAGCTGAGTCAAAGCCAGGAAAAACTCCTTGATTTTTTATTTACTTTCCTTTGTTTTAGCAATCATTTTGGTTTTTCTAATTTAAGTGGCCTATATGTTTCAGGACCAAAACTAATGGAAGAAGAGACATCTGCCTGATAGTCTGACAGTAAAATACTATTAATAGCAATACCAATACAATCACTGCTCACACTGGAGTCCACTGATTTATCTTCTAGGTGGGTAAAGAGTCACAGTGCAAGGCTAAGTGCCTTTTCCAATGAGGAAACTGTCTGGACTGTCAGAGCTCACAGTTAGTTGCAGGGAGGGAAGAAGATTAAATCTCTTCAACCCTCTACAGTGAGAATGCCTTTGGTTTAGAGAAGAGAGTTTGTGGAAGCAGAAATAAGTGATCCCTGACATTTTGCCTGGGAGGAAAGAAATGGAGAGTAGGAGTGGGGCAAGCAGTGGACTAACCTGCTCCTGTTTTAGTGCTCTGTGGCTTCCCTGCATGATGGATCCTACTTTTCCTATCCTTCTACCTCCAGGAGTCAGGAGACTGAGAGCGGGAAAATAAAATACTAATTTAAGCAGCAAGGTATTTTAAAACTGACGGAACAATAATGGCATTGAAATTTTAATTCCTCTTCTGATCTTAGAAATATACACTTCTATGTTCAGAAGGTCCCATTTATTAAAAAAAAGAAAAGAAAAAAAAATAATCCTGGGTACTGGGGCTTCAGGAAATACAAGATACTTTGAAACTTGGAGTCAAAGACTGCAGTAGCTAATCTTGCACCCACATTGCAGATGTGTTACCTACCCTGTGTGAGGAGAAAGGCAAAGCCTATGCACTTGTATCTGTCTCTGATTTGTGGAGGTTAAGACCCTGATGCTTCTGCAGTGAAATGTGGGGATGGAGCCTCTGTTCCCATTAATCCTACTATTGAATTTAAAGTCTTCCTGGATTTCAGGCCTCAGATTTCTGCAGTGAGCAATCAAACAGAATATCCCTCTGCAAAGCCCTGCTGACATGGCTCTGGATCTTTTGAACCCTCCCAACTGAGATTAACCACTTACAGCATCCTTTTGCAATTTTCTGTGAGGCTTTTGGCAAATCTCATTCTCTAATAATAAGGCAAGATGAAAACTCCAAGCAGCAAGTCTGGTTATTGTGGAATTATTGATACAAAGACAAGTTTTTACTCTTATACCACTGGCTATAACAGAAATTGCTGCTAGAGGGAATCCAGCACTACCTGTACTTTCCAAACACATTGTGAGTAGAGATCATTTCCAATTCATATCAATAATAAATCCAGAATTGTCCTTGCTTTATCTCTTTAGAGGGTTCAGAAAAAAATAATTTCTTAGTCTCAAAGCCTTCCTTTCTCTCTCTTCTGCTTGGGATCTTCTTTGTGCAAGAACTTTTCTCATGCTTGAAAAAATTCTTCATTTCTCTGGCTGACACACTGCCTAAACCTCCCTGGCAGTTCTTTGCATCTTGGTTTTTTATGCTATTTTCTTTCAGTACATGATTTGCAGCCAGAGGGAGCAGGGTTCTCAGCCATCCACTACAATAAAAAAACAATGCAGAAGAAAACAAAGCAAAAACAAACTCACAATTTACAAATAGCTGAACTTTCTTTCTGCTTTCATTCTGTGTCCCCATCTGTTAATTTAAAATGAAAGATCTCTGAGACATCAAAGAACCCTGTAGGGACAGCTGCTTCCACAGCCTTGACAACCTCAGGAGGTCACTAAAGGACACATCCCAAAATATGAAGTGTCTATTGCAAAGAACTGATGAAGCATCTC
This sequence comes from Camarhynchus parvulus, assembly GCF_901933205.1. Lineage (NCBI taxonomy): Eukaryota > Metazoa > Chordata > Aves > Passeriformes > Thraupidae > Camarhynchus > Camarhynchus parvulus. Next base: position 142,862,751 of record NC_044572.1, read on the forward strand.
ATTCCTAGGCTCTTCACTCCTCCTGGACCTGATCCCTTACTGCTGACTGCAGTGAAATAAGGGTCAGATTGGGTGGCATTTACCCAGATGACAATTTGCCTCACCCAAAGCACACAAAGGACTGAGGCAGCTGGGAGCTTTAGAGCAAGTGTGTTTCATTCCCTGCAGTTTCATGTTATGATAAAAAACTGACCAACCAACCAACCAACCAACCAAAAACACTAGAGAGGGAAAGAATGAAAACTATAATAACATGCAAGAGATTCCATCCTTGATTGTCTCATCAAGTCAACACAATAATAATGATAATTTAAAAAATTACCTGGATGCATTTTTTAATGTTCCCCCAGGTAAAGGTAGGTCTGTTGTGTGTTGAAATACCACTGTCAACTGCAAAATATCAAATGCTATGAAAAAATACCCAGACACAGAAAGAATAAGAGTTTCATTTTTGTTCTAATTGAATTTCCCAGTTAATGTTGGTTGGCAGAATTTAGGTTAAAATTAAAAAAAAAATCAGTAATGTACACTCAAGACTGCTGATTGGGCTTTTTTGTTGTTTTGGTTTGAGGTTTTTTTGTTTTGTTTTGTTTTGTTTTTTTTTTTTTTTTTTTTTTTGTATTTTTGTTTTTTGGGGTTATTTTCTTTTTTTTTTTTTCCAAATAAGATATCCATCTAAGCCCTTTTGCCTGTCTCTGAGAAGTAGGAATATGATTTTCACTTCCATCACACAGCCAAGCTGTTGATAGCTGGGTTGATCGGACACAGCCAAGGAAAACAGAAAAGTTGGACCTCATATCTTCACAAATATGCCAAATGAAGCTTATTTAGATAGAGGCACCAGGTCCCTTTTCAAGCAGAAGTGGGGGCTGGACAGCCATAACAGTTTTAACTCAGCTTTTCAGCTGTACTGGACCCAGGCTGAGCTGGGTCTCCTCTTGCTGTTCCTAGGAGGCTGAGAATTTTCTGTATTTTAAAACCTTGTCTGCTCCATGAGCAACTTTACTCTTTCAGTAAATTACTGGCACTTCTGGACAGAGCCTCTGGGTAGAGATGACACTTTTCTATATGCCAGCAAAGGCCACCTTCATCTGTCTTGAACTGTTCTCGAGGACAAATTCTGGTTTCAGAACATTTCATTGTTCGATTTCATTCTTAATTGCAAAACGTACTTACATGAGGCCAGATCTCAGTGTTTGGAGTGTTTATCCACTCTCTTGAAGACCTAATTCCTTGTTAGTCACCTCCTAATTGATTGCTGTAGAACAGTGATTAGGAAGGTTCAGACAGAGGATAATGACTTCAGGTGGGCTGTACCCTGGGAAGCCTGGGTAACATCAGGCATTCGTGTAAATCACTCCTTGATGAACAGGAGTGAGGTCAGGGCCAGCCTGGGGAAGGTATGGTGTGCTGAAGGACCTTCCACTCATCATTTGGCCATGTCAGCTGAGTGGCAGCTCCAGGAGCAATTGGACCCTCAGTGACATCTGTCTTTGTGGACAAAAGCTTTCAGCCTTCCTTTCTAACTGTTTTTGGGGTTTTTTTTTTAAACAGTCAGTGCCACTGGCTCCATTTGTTTGTGGCCCTTCCCCAAGGCACTAAACCAAAGGAATATATCTTGCTCCCATGGAATTCTGTGTTGAGTTACCAAGCCAAGAGGGGCAGAAAACTGCCTCTGGAACCAGGTCAGCCAGAGGTGTCATTTCAGGCACTGAGAAAGCTCAAACTCTGTGTCCTCTGCAAACAGAGGAACTCTAGGCAGGAGTGAAGGACCATGTGGGTATGGCAGGCATCAATGCTCAAAGGGAGCTCTGCCCTGGTGAGCTGTTCACCTTTCCTGCTGAATCTCCATGGATGGGCTGGGGGCAGCAGGCAGACGTCCTGAGGAACAGAAGTTTGGCCCTGTCTCTACACAAGTGTCAGCATCCCCAGTCCCTGTACCCTTTGGGGGAGAAAAATCAGCTGTGGAAGGTGGAAGGTAGGCCTGGGAACAAGGGCTGGGGACAGTGTTTTCATTTTGCTTTTTTTATTCACTAGTTGAATCTATTGAAAGTGACAATAAATTAAATTACTTTTCTCCAAGTCAAGTCTGTTCTGCCCATGATGGCAATCAGCAAAGGAATCTCCCTCAATATATCTCAAACCATGAGCCTTTCCAGTTTATTTTGTCACCTGTTCTGCTGAGGAAGGATGATGGAGCAGCTGGGTGAGTATCCAGGATCAACCCACTGCAGTCACAGCCCCTGTCTTTCAACCTGAAGCTCACTGTAACTTGCCACAAAAGACCTTGTTTACCTCTCAGCCAGCTATTATAAATGCTAGCCCATATGGTGTATAAATGAGATAAATAACATTTTATTAAAATAACTGCTAAAACAGGAGAAACAAATAAAAAAATAACCTTGACAAGTGTGTGACCTTTCTTCAGCTAGAGTGTCTCTGTGTTGATAAGCATGGTCTCTTTCTGTAAAAGAATCTAATGCCTGAATAAAAGACAATCAAGATCTAAAAAGCCTGACTCACTGTCTGAGATCATTATCTTGTGTCCCCTTACTCGTTGGAGACAAGTAACTATCTCTGGTGGGTGACCCAGGCCACCTAAAGAGTGAAGTATTATAGCAGGGATAAATTGCTTTTCTGAATTATATTTTTTTTTTCTATCACTTCAGAGGAAAGTTAGACAAACTTTAAAAAGTATTTAGCTTTAAATAGGCTGAAGTTAGGTGTGGTGTATCCTACCCTTAGCTCCTGCCCCAACCAAGAAGGATAACAAGGTTGACATTTTGGCTAGGATAGAGGACAGTACTCACACCCTCTGGCTATTTTAGATACAATGCAGTATGAGATGCTGCATGTACCACTGGTACCTTCAAGGAACACTTTGAAAGCCCCAAGTTGCCAGCCAGCTACATACAAGGATCCACAGAAATATACCCAGGGGTGTCAGCACTCCTGAAAGGAGTGACCTTCTGCAGTGCATAGGCCTGGACACTGCAGCTGGTTTTAAAATGGGACCTCCCTGCAGGACTCTGGAGTCTTAAAGATGTCTGGAAGATTTGCAAAAATTATCCATTCAGGTAAAACTAAATCTTACAGAAGGTAAGGGGGAAAGTCACTTGGATGCTTTAATAGCTCTCCCTTGACACCTCTTATCCTTAGAGGTCTAGATACCACTGTAAATCTTGTCTGATAGACTTACAGCCACACAGGGAGTTAGGTGTGATAGTGCTTCATCAGCAGCTAAAATTAGAGTGCATCTTTGTTCTTTCAGCCATCTCTGAATTGCTGTTTGTCTATCCATTTAAATTTGAAGAGAAAACTGCACTTGCCTTGTCCTTGCACTGGTTTAGCAGTGCCAAAGATTGGTACCTCCACAGCAAATGGCAGCCTGAACCTTGGTGGCCAGGGACTCCAAGCAGACTGAAAGTGTGTCCCTTTCCTGCACAGAGGAGAGAACAGTGGTAGCAGTCTCCCAGGCTGAATGAGCAGATGCCCATTTACAGATGAGAAAATTCAGGATAAATGAGCACATATGCTGTGGCCAATAGCCATTGCTTTGTTCCCAGCCTGTGAATGTGCCAAGCCTATCAACAACACCATCGAGAAGCTAATTCGCTGCTACAGACAGCAGATGCTGAGGCATCCTCCACTCCCTGAAGCCTGTTTATTTCTCACCAAAGGTGAGCCTGTGCTGTGCAAAACCCAAGATTCCTGAGACAGAAGGGCTCAGCAGGTATAGCTTAAGCAAAAGCTCCTGGTTCAGAGAGCACTTGGCTCCTGAAAATGCACCATAGCTTCTTCTAAACTTTTTTTTTTGTTTTAACACTTGCCTGCTCAGAATCAGGGGGGAATTTTGGTAGAATAATGAATATAGCTTTATGATAATCCATCAAGATAAGCAGCAGTTCCTTTTTCAGAGGCAGAAGTAGAGATTTGGAGTGAGAACACAAGGAAAGACTCAGTCACCTCCAGGATGAGCACATGCAGTCCATACAGCAACCATGGGAGGCACAGGAGGAAGAGACACATCCTAGCAGTGACCAGTTTAACTTGGTCTCTGTTTTGAATCTCAGGGGTGGTGAGGGTGACCTTTTCATCTGACCTTTTCATTGTTCTAGGTCATTTGTGGCAGAGCAAAACTGAAATCTGCGCTTCTTCCCTTACCCACAGAGATTTGTACTTTGCTGTCAGTTCCTGCCTCCAGGTTCCTCCTCCATGACAATAGTGCTGTGCTGTGGGATGCAGGTCAGTGCAGCACAAAGGAGGATCCCTGAGAGGAACCTGTCCTCTGCCCACGCTGCCAAAAGCACATCCTGGCTGCCCTGGCTGAAGGCATGTGGCTGTGTGTGCTGCCACCTCACCCTTGACAGCTTGTGGACACTTTCTATTTTTGGCCATGTGTTCCAGCTGTTCCCCTTCCAGCTCCATTGCACCTTTAACCCAGCACTGAGCTAAAGGATAGTAAAGGATTATCAAGATCTGCCTGTCATAAAGGCTGCACTCTGATACCTGCAGTTGCTTTTAAAAAGGAATATATAAGTGCTCAGGGACACTGCCTGTGCATCTTTTTTAACAGCAACTTTTTTTTTGTCCTTGTTTCTCCTCAGTTTAGAAAGCTTGGAGTTTTTATTTTTCCCTTTGGTATTTCCCTTCTGTGTGCCAGCACTGAGTTTACAGCTTCTGCTTGTGTCACCATGGTCTTTTACAGTAGGAAAGGGAAATCCGAATGTTGGCCTTTGCTCACATATAAATGTATCTGACCATTGTTTAATGAAATTCACCCACATTTGCACTTTAAAAAATGTCAATCAATACCAATACTGACTAATTTTTAATTCATAGAATGGCTTGGGTTGGAAGGGACCTTGAAGATCATCTAGTTACAGCCACCTCTGCTGTGAGCAGGGACATCTTTCACCAGACCTGGCTGTTCAGAGCTTCCAACCTGACCTTGGACATTGCCAGGGACGGGGCATCCACAGCTTCTTTGGACAACCTATTCCAGTGCCTCACACCCTCACAGGGAAGAATTTTTTCCCAATGCCTGATTAAAATTTACTTTTTTTCAGTTTAAACCCATCCCCCCTCATCCTGTCACCACACCCTCTTGTAAAGAGTCTCTGTCTATCTTTCTTGTAGGATCCCTCCAGGTACTGGAAGGCTTCAGTTAGGTCACCCTGAAGTCTTCTCTTCCCCAGGTTGAACAACCCCAATTCTCTCAGCCTGTCTTCATAGTAGGGGTGCTCCATCTCTAATCATCTGGGGGCCTCCTCTAGATTCACTCCTCATCCTGAGGTGGCGTCTTCTTAGTGTCTGGTTTCTGGTTCTGTGTGAATTTTCTCAGATCTGGTGGCAGGGGTTTAATTTGTTGTACAGTTATTAATTTATTTATGAATCAAAGAAGAGCAGATGAGGACCATGTCCTACCCCCAGCTGGCAGAAGGCAGTTGAGTGCAGCTGAAATCAGCTCAGTTAATTGATAAAACAACAGCTGAGGACCAAGCTGGGTAAACCTCTGTGAGCTCTTACAGGAAAAATGTTCCCAAATTTCTACTTCATTTTTATATTAAAGCAGCCAAACTTTTCTGAAGCAGTGGAGATGAAGTGCGAGGTTAAGATATTAACCATTACAGTGTTTTTCAGAACCACTGTGCTTCTGCACTTCATCTGGGCTTCTGCCTGACCTGAATTTGGAACTAATTGAGAACTAGTCAGGAACAGATATTGTGGCTGGCTTTACTTTGAGTACTTGCATCCTCAGGGCTAGAGAGCTCTGCTACAGTCTGGAGAAGTTGGGAGCCAGATAAGAGGAGAACTATTATCTGAAAATCAGGTAAAGCTGTAGTCTCTGATGTTTGGCTTATGATGCAAGGAAAGGCTGGTTGTTCATTTTCCTTTGGTAGAAAAGGAAAGTAGGACTTGTAATGCCAAGGCTGATTAGGCAGCTGTGAGTAATCAAAGGAAACTATTGTGTTTAAGATCCTGGGAATGTAAATATGAAAAAAAGGGTGGACAAAACCATCCTCAGCTGTAAGGAAGACAGGTTATTCATGTTGGAGCTTAGCAATGTGCTAAGATAAGTGCCAGGGAGGATTCAGCTGCTCTTCTCACTACATCCTGGCAGGAAGGTTGGGAAAGGATGTGGTGGTCCGTGGAGCCATGTGCAAGAGAGGGTCTGTGCTCTCCCCTCCTCCATGACACAGGAGGAGCCTGCACAGATGGATTCACCCAAACACACACAGATATAGACACCTACACTCTTCAACCCACATCTGGCATCAAATCCTGATCTCCCCACAAAGGTACACTAAGGTTCCTTGCCTGCTCTTTATTAATCCTTGGTTTTGGAGGACCAGCTTCATTTCCCTCTTACTAAAATCTCTTTTGTCCTACAGGGATTCCTTCTATTCATGAATTCAGGAGTCTCCTTCATTCGTAGCTCATAGCCCAGAAAATCAGTTAATTGTGTGTACCTCAACATTTGAATGTTTTTTTAGGAGCCATAGTGAACTGAATCTTCTGTCAAACTCTTTTGCAAGAAATAAAACCCTTGAGCTCTGTTCTGTGGGGAGGAAAAAAAGATAGTGAAATGAAATCATATGTCCCATGTGAGCAACAACTTTTTGGTACATTAGCAGTTCTGGGATATGCAGCAAGGGATTTTAGAAACTGCAAAACTTCCTCAGGAGACTTTTTTCACAGTAGCTGTTAGAGTGATATCGTAGAATTCTTAGGAGAGGGCATACTCCTTATAATTAGCAAAGTAAAAGCAGTATGGCCTCACTCATTTCTGGAGATCAGCTTGATTTTTTACATTTGAAGGAGAAAGGTGAATAAAACTCAGGAAGCACCAAATATAAAACAGCAAAGATAAAGCTAAATATCAAAATTCTGTAAGTTTATTGTCTGACAACTCCCATAGAGTCAGAGAGGACAAAAATGGATAAGTGCTTGCTGGGCTTTTAATGGTTATTTTATAATTAACCAGTCAGATGAGACAGTTAAATTCCAAACTGAACCTGCATTATTACGAAAATCAGAAAGTGGGTTAAAAAACCAGATAAAATATAGCAATTACCCTTTATTTTTATGCCAACAAAGCTTTAAACAGAATCCTACCAGAGAGATAATTTTTCAGCAGAAGGATAAGATTTTATTGCTTCCAGGCATTTATTCTAACCCTGAGTACTCTCTTGCTCACACTGTTTTAAGCCTACCCCCAGTAGAGACCAGTGCAGTAGAGTGGCTCTCAGCTCTGGAGTTCAACTACCTCTCTACAGCCTTAAACTCCTCTTTCTGGAGGCTACACCACAGCAGGAGCTCAGATGATCTCAGAGCAATGTGGAAACCCTCATGAAGATTTATTTCTGAGTCCTGATGCAAGAGTACCAGCCTGCACATCTGAAGAGCACCTTGGCCTTGGTCTGCTGTCAAGTGCTCGTTCATATGGGCAGAGGGTAGAACTCAATTGTTATAGTACAGAAGAAAGGTGTTGTGGAAGGAGGAGGGACCCACACAAGAATTCTTACTGCTCTGTTGAGGCTTTTCTGCAGATCAGAGGTTATCTCAGATTCCTAGATCCCAGACACCTCTGCTGTGCTCTGGTCAGGCGTTTGTAGTTCAAAGGGACTGGCAGAGCAAGCAGCCAGCTTGCTCTGATACTCTTGACTCATCTGTCTTCTGACTATCAGTCCAAGGGAAACATTTAATGCCTTTCTCATCTGAGATTTTTAGATTATTTTATTTGTTTTTCTGTTAAATTGATTTTTGTAGCAGCTGTGAGCACTCAGCATTTGAGTAAATTAGACCCTGGGGTCTGCTGTTTGACTCCTTCCCAGTACAAAGAGGAGCTCAGAGAACAATGCCTTCTGAAGTGGTTTTGTCCAGGATTACATGAAATCTATAGCACAGGAAAGTGGAAAATCCACTTCTTCAGTTCTGCATGTCGTCCTACTGAAACTGCCTTTCTGTTGCAGGAAGCAAAGGAGTTCTCACAAAAAGCCCAACAAATTATTCTCCTGTATGAGTTTGGCTCAATTCAAGGACACAGAAGCAAAATAATTCATGACCACATATTTAAATATGGTGTTGTAATGCTTATACACAAATCATCATTCCCAGGGCTATATTGACTGTGATGTTTCCTTATGTCTAAGTGCTTTACTTTGTACCCTCAAGCATTCATCACTCTGCATTAAAGTTATTTCTGTGCAGACCAGGAAGGGAGAAAGTTATTCTGGTTTAATTGCTTCTACCGTAAGGACTGATTGGTATAAAACATATCAAGGGAAAATTTGTGTCTACCAGAAGTCTGTAGGTGGTTCAGGTCATAGACTTTTTGGGCTTAGGACTCCAATGCTCCACACCAGGTATAGGAATTAATGCTCAAGCAAAATAAACTTTAGCTGTGCATAAGATTAAATTGATATATAAGAAATTATGATGCTTTTATTCTTATTTAGAATCACAAATTGCTAAGGGCCTTTGGGCCTGGTTTCCAGTTTTACTTCTTCTGTCTGCTTGTCCCACAATGAGTTTCAGTTAATACGCAACATTATGATTATGAACTTTTGAGAGGATTCTACTTTATAAAAACAGATGTATAAAAATGTACATAGGGATACAACTCGATATATAAAAGAGAAAAAGCGCAGTTCCACCCTTCTGTGAGGCTAAATTTCAGGATGTGTAAGAGATATTATTTAGCTGCACTGCTTTCTATAGAAAATGCCAACAAATACTGCAACAGTTCTGTGAAAACAGCCCTTTCCTGGCTTGAAGATAGACACAATTAGCGATGCCTTCCTGACCTCATGTGTGCGATGCCAAAGAAGACACTCAGCGGCTTTTAGAGCCAGCCACATGCCTCATGTCAGTACTTTTGGTTTCATGTCAGTACTTTTGGTTAGGCTGTCTCAGGTGTAACCTCTCAGTGCAAGAGCACATTGCAGATTCTCGGGTCATCATAAGCTGAATGCCCCTGCCCAAGTTTCTGAATATCCTGAAAGAGGGAGAGGTGGAACACTCACAGCCCTGCTGTATTCATGGCCAGTGATATGACTGAGAAATTAACAGGCCATGGCAGGTGTATTTACCATGCTGAACTAAATACCTCCTTTGTGAGAACAACCTCCTTACAGGCATTAGGTTTCTTCTTCTCACATGGTCTTCATTCTTTTCCACTTGTTTCTTTTTCTTTCTTTCTTTTTTTTATTTTTTGTATTTTAGGAAGAAAAATGATGAAAGTAAAGCTTTCTCAGGCAACCATTGACAGCAAGAGAAAAGTCATTTGCTGGTTATATCCCATCTCCATGTCTCCAGCCTGCTGACCATCCTGATGGCCTTCTGCTCAACTTGCTGCTCTTTGTCAGTGTCTGGGGAGCCCAAAAACGATTTCTTCCATTTAGTGTCATCTACAGCTTGCAGTGAGTACATCCCCTCTCCCCAGCTGGGCTCTTTTAGATGAGGGAAAACCACATCAGCCTCAGCATCGCACCCTGGAAACACAATTTGTGACCAGAGGTTTGCATCAACCTCACCCTTTTTACTGAGCTGATCCTCCCCCAGTGAGTTTCCAGTATTGATGCCCTATCTGGCATCACTGATCATCCAAGTTCCCTTCTCAGGAAAAAAAAAATCACACTCCCCAAAGTGAAAATTCCAAAGCCACAATCACCCCCTGGAGTGAGTCACAGCTCACTCCAGTGAGCTGATCATCTGAATCTGCCACATTTTCATTACTGCATATTTCTTAATGAAAACTTCAATAAAATCTCTGAAATCTAATAGCAGTGTACAAAAAGGATGAAATTTCCAATCTGGGAGAAAGCGGCCTCATTTTAATCCTGGCAGCAAATATTAAAAATGGAATTAAATGCAAAAGAAAGAAAAACTAAGAAAATGTGATTATATGTACCCAACAGACCTAGAATCCGTATAATATTTCCAACTACTTTTTGTTATACCTCTCTGGTGAAGGGCACACTAGATTGTCAGTGTACTTTGTAAACAGTTTGGCCAAAGGGCATCTGTTATTTATTTCTACTAAAATGCTACTTGCAGGGTAAGAATTTAGGCAATGACAAACACAGCAATAAAAATAGTGTAAATCAATGTATATAGTGACTTATTGCAGACATAAACTCTCTCTTTGGAGAGAAAAAATATTTTCATATACCATTGACCTATGTCAGAGCCTTTAGAAAATAAAACTGTCCAGAGATTATTTATTTTGCTTTATTCAAATCTTGTTATTTGATATCAAATGACATCTCAGACTTAAACCATACTCATTCATTCCCTGAACCTTCTCACATATATACCTGCTACTTCACCTTTACTGCAGAGAGGAACTCTCCACTTCAATGCTCTAAATGAATTTTTCCAGCACAGGCAATACCACACAACATTCAAATTTGTGTTTCAATGATTTAACAAGGACGTGAGCAATGGCCAGTGGCAGTGTGTGACCTAAGCAGATGAGATTGTCAGAACAAAATAAATGAGATTTGTAGTGGTTGTTTGGTTTTTTATTTTTTTTAAATGACTATTTTGCTACTGCAGGTAAGAAAATTGTAAGACAGGAGATGTACTTTGGAAAACAATTGCAGCTGCAGGCAAGAAACTATAAGTGCAACAAGCATGTACTGCAGATTTCTTTCCCAAAGTCCTGTTCTATTTCCAGTGCTAGTTTCATGGATCTCCAAATTACACATTAGAAAAAAAAGGGAAAAAGTTTTAAAAAATGGTACAACCACAGAAATAACTGTACTTAAATAAAACTCCATTCATTTATTATTGTAAGTTTTACTTTACTATTTTATAATACCCAAACCCAAATAGGTTGAAGTACTTATGAAATATTTGGATCAAATATCCCTGGAAAACTTCAGCCAGTAATTAAAAAAAAAAAAAAAAAAGGGATACCTATAGGGGTAAAAATAAGGAAGAAATGATCCTTGTTTTGAAATTTCCACCTCTGGAAGGAGTCCCATCATCTTTCCCTGGAGCTGAGAAGGTCTATAAAGATGATTGGACTCCTGGTACTGGACAAAACAGACATTTTGGGCTATAGCTCTGTATTACCTGTGGAAATAGATGACCCTTCTCTCATTGTGCATAGAGCCTGAAGGCAGGAGGATTTCCTAGAGTAAACAACTGAGTTTGATGGCCAATGTGAGGAGGTTTGAATACACTTATTTGTATGGATGAGACTCAGCTGACCTACTGTAAACTTCTACACGTGACGTGGTTATGTCTAGTGCTTGCACAGGCAGTGAGTGAAACACAGTACCACACACCTCACACAAAAAGGAGGAGTCTGAAAGTGAACACAGAAATTTTGCCTCAAAAATATTATGTCTCTCCAGTGACTGAATCAGGAATTTTAGGTATTTTTAAATCTGATTTTTATATGTTTTATGGTCTGCATAAGTTTAGCATAAGCTGAAGTTAAGTGGTGTACACAGCTGAAGTCCATCCCACATATCCAGAATTAAACTACCCACCTAATTTTACCAAACTTTTATTAGCTGGTTTTCAGGCACGTCCCAATGTTATCAGAAACATAATTTTACAAAGTGTTATTTATTAGCTGTGATCTTTCACTGTTGAACAAAATCTTTACTAAGAAACGTGAGTTAACATTTTCTACTTCCATTGTGAGAAAAAGACTTGGAAACTGCAAGTCTGTTAATGTCTGATATTTATACTAAATATTGTCTAATATTTATCATCTGAACAATAAATATTAGCCTTGTTCTAAATAATTATATATAAGATCCAAAAATATTCCAGTCTAATTTTGAAAATAACTCTGTGAGAACTCTTTTGATCTGCCCCAACAGAAACTGAATAATGACTGATATAATCCACGGATTCTGTTAAAGTAAAATTTTGAACTTTGGATACCTAAAGGGAGGTCTAACATCCACTTTCTGATAACGAAATGATTTATTGATGTACTTACCAAATTCAGTTTATTAGACATGATCCATCTGCCTAAACACGGGGATGCTGCCATTTGAGACATGCTCTCAAGGTCTCAGAGTCACTCTAACTCCTATGCCACAAGGTTTGTGAGGAACCCTGCTGTCCCAGCTGGACACCGGAAATCAAACACCTCTGTCCCAGGCTGGGGAAGTGACCCTGGTCTATAGAGGCAACTCAGAGAGGAGGAGGGTTTTCTCCTAGGACCTGGAATTCATGTCCCTCTCTGTTGATGCCATTCTGTAAGCAAACAAACCAGAGACATTTAACCTCAGCTACTGGAGTAGTGCCCTTAATGGAGTAACGCCTTAATGTAAGGCACTTTGGAACTCTGTGTGGTCTCTTATTCTAATGGAGATTGCTGGTCATATTTAATGTCTTTAGTAGAACATCCAGTCTCTGTGGGATTGCAATTATGCATAAAGAGGCCAGGGAATGAACAAACAGATCTCACTGCAGGCAAGTGAGATTAAGTGAGTTTGTTAGAGGTAATGGTAAAGGGGCTGCAGGTACAGCAATGTGCTGTGCTTTGCTACAAGGAATATCTCATTCAGCTGTGTTATCTCCCACCACACAGCGTGCCCAGACCCCACAGGTCCCAATATCTATCAGTCAGAACTGACAGACATTATCTTTGCTGGTCTCTGCAGGGATATTTGGATTCTTGAAGGAAAATGCTGAATAAGCCCAGAGAGTGCAATGTGCTCTGGACAGAGCTGGCAATGTCTCTGCAGCAGTCCTAGTGCAGATGTGACATTGATGTGTACAAAACATGTGCAGTCCCACCTGCTCTCAGTGTGTCAGGCCCAGTGGTCACAAACTGCAGCAGATTTCACCAACAGAAAGGAGGGAACCCTAAGGTTCACCCTAACCTTGGTCAGTCAGGGCCATGGCACTGAGAAGCATTCAGCCCTGTTCTTCCCCTATAGACTTTGCTTGCTCCTGCTCTCAAAATATTTATCAAAGACCTTTCAAAATGCTAAGGGATGTTTCTTAATATATATGTTGTTATTGGTATTTCCTTTATCCACTACACTAATGACATACAAAAAAACTCCGAGGGAGTAGGGTGATGTAACTTTATTCTGCAAGGGTCAGGCTGGATGGTCCCTCTCTTGAGATACCCTCCAGACATTTTTTATTCTGGCTGCAGTTTTTACATATGACATTTCATACCTTCTGTTTTGGAAGAATGGGTATTTTGAAGACAAAATGCATGTTTTTGCAGATTATTTTTCCCTTCCCTTACTGTCCCCTAGAATTTTCAGGTGTATCTTATTTGGGTCTGATGAATTTTATCACTCAATAAATTATTATTTATTTTACTGACATTTCAATATCTAAAATGTTTCCCTCTCCATGCCAGGAAATAACAAGTTCAAGGTAAATATTCACCCAGAAGTCTCCTTTAAATTTCTACAAAAAATCTGCTAAGCCTTTCATTCTTAGGCTTATACTCCTCCATAGAACACTTCAGCCCTTAATGATTCAGTGCAATTATTGATCTCTTTCAGACACTCTGATTTTCATTTGTTTTCACACCATTAGCTATTTATTCTTTGAAATCCATCTTGGCCATCCTAATTTTCTCGTTACTTAACAGCTGTTTACTTATCTTTCTGTTTATTGGCTTCATTAGGGTCATATAATAAAGGATTTTTGTTTGACTCATTTTGCTATTTGGAAGTTACCATTTAATCATGTCAGATAACTTCTGGTCTCCCTTCTGTTCCTCCTTTCCCCTTTTGTTTGTGCCTCCTAATTCCACGCCAAACTTGATTTGTAGAATGGGATTTTTTTGCATAATTGACTTTGTCAGCTGCTTTATTTTTAACTATGGAATATTTTAACTCATTTAACAGGTTTTTCTTAATCTTCCTTATAAAGTTTTGGGTCCATGTTGCTTCTTTTGTGATTTCTCCTGTGTCCTTGAGTGGAAAGCAACTAAGATGTGTTAGCAGTTATTTTAGAGGCTCAGGACTCTGACTTGTGCTGTCTAAGAAGGGGATCTTCATAAGGAACTCCCTTCAGCCCCAGAGCCTGCCCTTCTGAGGAAGGAAACCATCCAACTCCAAAATCAGAGCAGTTGAGGGAATGCCTAAGTTCCAGCCACTACAGTTCACTCTCTGAGGCCTCAGTAAAAATTTACCTTCTTTGGTGTTTTAAGCTGTATCTTTTGACTACTGGACTGTGAACTGAAATTATTTAGTAAACATTATCCTTCTATAAAGATGAGAAAGGAAAATAAGAGATAAATAGATTAATAGAAGTCACCTCTCAAAGTCTTTTCATACTGGCACTTCTTGAATTATTTTCAACATGGTGCCTCAGATGAAGACAAAAACGCGGAAGAATGAGGATGCCACTAGCAAGTCTGTATATTCCACATCCCTTTCTGTGACCCACATTTTAAAAAGACTATCTACCTGCTGCCTCAACAGTTTGTGATGTGGACATGATACACACCAAGGGCACTTGGATGCAGTCTGTGCATTTCACTGACCAAGTCTGTCTGTCCATTTCTGGCCACAGACAGGTTTGGTGGAAACTAGAAAGTGTTATTTCTAGTGACAAATTAAAAAAATAAGTTCTGACCCCATGGGTCACTAAGGCAATACACAGCTGTATCTCGCACAGTGTAAATATGACAATGTTGCTGTTTCAATCCAGTGAATTCTTAAAACTGCATTTCTCCTTTCTTGTACTTGAAAAAGTTAATGGTCTTTTCCCCATCTTTTTTGAAGTGGGAAAATATGTGGTGACAGAGTGACAGAGTCTCCTAATGGTCATTCAGAATGACATGTTTGCTTACAGTAATTTGTGCAAATTGGAAATCCACTTTTCTCCTCAGGAAATGAAATCATCCTCAGTGTTGACACATGTTCCCGGACAGCTGAAACAAATGGACAGTTCAGGTTTCTTGGAACCACGCTGCAGGCTGCCTGCAAACTTATCTGTTATTACTTACAGGTAGTCAATCAGTTGTGAACCAGTGTCACACAAGGTGAATGAAGGCTTTGGAGTGGCTGTGTACCTGCTGGTGCCCTTAGAAGGATGGCATGGACTACTGCAGAGAAGGCTGAGTGTGAGGTAGTGGAGCAATCCTCTCCCACTCAGACAGAGAGGGAGCACTTGTCCAGGCTCACTTCCTGGTGAGCCTGTGTGTCGTCGGTTGGACACAAGGTTTTCGGGGTGAAGGAAGAGACGAGATGGGCTCCATGATCAGAAGGCTTGATTTATTATGTTATGATATATATATATATATTATACTATACTAAAAAGAAAAAGAAAAGGAGAGTTTCCAGAAGCTGCTAACTACCTAAGAATAGAAAGTAAAGAATGATCAACAAACCTTGCTCTCTCGGACTGTGTCCGAGAGAGCTCAGTTCTGGATTGGCTATTACCTCCAAACACTCAAACTGGGCCAATCCAGGCAGACCTGTTACATTCCACAGCAGCAGATAACCTATTGTTTATGTCTGGTTGCTGAACTTCTCAGCTTCAGCAGGAAAATCCTAAGAGAGGATTTTTCATAAAAGAAATGTCTGTGACATCTGACTCTTTTTTATTTAATTAAATTAAAAAGAAAAGTGTTTGTAATTTTCTCTGCTGAGTCATGCAGAGGAAAGAACAAACACCTGACAGGTTATCTGTTGCCAATCAAACTCAGTCAGTTTGCTTCTGTGGGATGAACAGGGAATTTCTTCACCTATAAAACATAAAATTCTATGATATCACTAAAACAATCTTACAATATAAGAAAATGCAAAAACAATGCAAAACAAAGTCCAAGTCCCAACAGCTGAGTTTCAGGAAAAAGTCCATGGACTGAAGATGTTCTTCTTTGCCATATCTGAAAGTCTCTTTTGGTCCTGAAACAGACTTGCTGCAGAGAATCCATCAATAGTTATCAAACAGTTCCAAACAATTTTTTAAAAAGTTTCTAAAATGTCTTTGACACAGCCCCTTATTGAACAACTTGGGCTGAAGCTAGGTTTTGGCCCTTCAATGCTTTTTGAGCTGCTGCTGCAGGTATTTCAACCCTTTTTTATTAATTTTTTTTTTTTTTTTTTTTTTAAAAACAGCAAGCAGCAGAGGGGCCTGAGAGAGACCCTGGGGGGCCAGGCCCCTCAGGCAAGCTCTGCATTAACACAGGCCAGCACCCTGCTGCCAGTTTGGCAGAAGGGGTGACCAAAGGCCTCCATTCCCTAAAACCACTGACACATGCCAGCAGTGAGGGAATAGAAGCACCCCCGAGAAATTCCATCTCGTGTTTGGGAACATTTGTTCCCCAAAGCAAACGAGCCATGATGGCTTTCCGTTGTCCCTCCTGCTTCTGCCATGCAGATGCAGAGGGTGTTGTTCTCATTTGCCCCCTCGCATCACCCCCATCCTCTCTGGACTGGGGACCGGAGGCAGAACTTTCGAGATCCACCCCCAGCTCGCCACTGGAGAGAGCGAGGGGTGGCAGAGAGATCTGCGCCCCCCAAGGGGAAAAACCGACCAAACACCCCCTTTGGGCTGCAGACCAAAGGCAGACCCCTTGGGACCCACCGCCCCCTCGCCACTGGGGCGCACGAGGGGCGGCAGAGATGACAATTTCCAAGGAAGGACCCCAAACCCCCCAAAAACGCTAATTTTGAAAGCAGGGATCTTGGCTACACCAGCATTCAGCTGACGAGCAACACCTGCTCCACGGAAGGGGAGGCTGAAGCCCTCTTCCCTTGTCCCAGCTCCTCCCGCAGGGACAGCCCTGGGACAACCCGAAAAACTCGGGGTGGGAGCCACGCTGGGTGCAGGGGACGGAGCCTCCGAAGGTGCCAGAACCTCTGGGGCGGGCAGCTCTGAAGGCGGTCCCGCAGGCCCATCGCCGCACTCGGCATCATCCTGGACTGGAACCGGGTCGGCGGGAGGCGGCGGGGCTGTTGGAGGGTCTGGTTCAGCTGCAGAAGGTGGTGGGGCCGGCCCGGGAGGGGCCGGAGGGGGCGACGGGGGCGGTGAGTCGCTCTTCTCAGGTGCAACCTCCGACCTCGGCGCTGAGGGCAAAAGCGGGGCCGCTGGAGGCTCTGGGGGCGGCGGGAGCTCGTGCCCCGCTGGGACGGAAGCAGCCGCCGCGTCTCCGTCATCACCAAGCAACGCCGGGGCCACGGGAGGCGGGGCCGCCGCGGGCAGAGCCATGGCCGGCACTGCTGCCGGTGCCGCCACCGCTGGGGCCGCACGGGGTGGCACCTGCCCCCGCGGCGCCGGCTGGGGCGGAGTGTACGGTACCGGCTGGAGCGGGGCCGGCAGCGCTGGCTGCCCCCTCTGAGAGCGGCGGGGGGAGGGAGAAGGTGGCCCCATCTGCGCATGCCCCGAAGACGGAGGAAAAAAACCTGCAGCTCCGGGCGAAACTTCGCCCCCCCCGCTGGGACGGGGGGGCTGGGAAGCAGCCGTTTGTCCCCCTCCGAAGGGTCGTCCCCCGTGAGTCGGGGGGAACGGCGCCTGCCCCCTCGCTTCCGCGATCCAGGGAAAGGCAGCTGCTTTTCGTTTCAAAACCGGGAACAATGCCATGAAGACGGGATAAACGCGAGGAACACGGGAAGTCCGACCCCAAACAGCTTGGCAGACAAATTCCATGCATTCCCATACATACGAATCCAATGCATATAGAATATTAGTAAAAAATCCAAAGAACTTTGCCCATCGAAAAAAGTCATATAAATCTTTTGTCAACAGGAGAATTCCATCCTCCTCACCCCATTTTTGCCAGAGGGAAATACGCCTCTCCTCTGACGGAGAGAGATGGACCTCTGTTTCAGTGGGAAAATTCGTCCACTTTTCCAGCCACCACCATTGCATGGCGGCATCTTCAGGAAGGGAAAACCTAATAGTACCTTCTGAGAGAGTCCAGCACTCTCTGGCCAGCTCCTGCTCGAGGCTGAAGGGCTCTTTGGGCATCTTCCTGGAGGCTTCAAAAGGTCCTTTTTGTGGTCAGCCTTGCTGTGAACTCTGTCCAAATCTGGATCTTCGGTTCTTCAGCTCCTGGCTAAATCCACTTCTATGGTCACCTGTGAGATGACCATCAATGCCACATATTCGGGGTTTACCCAAATGCAGCAATGCTCCTCTGGAGTCTCACCAAGTGATAAATGTCCTCAGAAACACGAGGGGTCACCAATTGTCGTCGGTTGGACACAAGGTTTTCGGGGTGAAGGAAGAGACGAGATGGGCTCCATGATCAGAAGGCTTGATTTATTATGTTATGATATATATATATATATTATACTATACTAAAAAGAAAAGAAAAGGAGAGTTTCCAGAAGCTGCTAACTACCTAAGAATAGAAAGTAAAGAATGATCAACAAACCTTGCTCTCTCGGACTGTGTCCGAGAGAGCTCAGTTCTGGATTGGCTATTACCTCCAAACACTCAAACTGGGCCAATCCAGGCAGACCTGTTACATTCCATAGCAGCAGATAACCTATTGTTTATGTCTGGTTGCTGAACTTCTCAGCTTCAGCAGGAAAATCCTAAGAGAGGATTTTTCATAAAAGAAATGTCTGTGACACCTGTGTATTTGCCTTATGTAGTAATTTTGTCTGGTTTATGAAGGAGGTTGGTTCACATCACCATTACAAATTTCCTGACTCATCTGCTCCTCCCTTTCAGTTTGATTTTTCAGTCTCATATAATTTATCTCCAAAGGTGGGCTTCATTATCATAACTGGAAAATATTGGTTGATTATGTCATATGTAAAACAGAAGACAAAAGCTAGTCATGCATGGAATCTTATTATTACAAACCCACCATGTGTCTGGAAAGTTGCTCATTTTCAGTCCTAGATTTCTTATTATTTTTGCAGACAGTATGTAGAGAATTTCCAAATGCAAGTGGTTAATGTAATTTGTCAGGTAATGCAAACAGTGAGGTATTTTTATTTTAGAAAAACATTAGTTCTATTTCATACAGTTTTATCTACATATAGCAAATGAATCATTAATTTAGTTAGTTCTTAATATACTTTAAAATTCCTTTTTTTTCTGAACAGGAATAATGAAATAGAGAAGCTGTGGAATCTGTAAATTTTACATATTTTCAGTGACATGTACATAATAATTTTTTGTTGTATATTATTAGCTTTTTAGTCTTGAATGACAATCTCCCTGAATGTCCAAAAAAACTCCAACACAGGAGGAATTTTGTTGTAAGCTATTTCTATTAATGAAATATGAGCATGATTATAATTTTATGCTTTCCATGAGGGAGTAACGATAGTTCTCTGAATATCTTCAGTTTATTAGAAAAGCTATTATAAATTATGCATAGTATAAATATAATTAAACATTACCCAAAGGCTTGTTATTACTTTCAGACTCATCTCTCTCGTCACATTCTCTTCCCTTCCCATATGATTTCATATCCCCACACACAACAGGTTATTGCTATATTTGGACTTTGCTTGGATCACAGCAGCCATTGAACACTGCCTCCATCCTCAAGACTCTTAACCAAATACCATGAGTGATTTGGCCTTGATGTGTAGGTAACTAAAACAAGAATAATCTTGTTTTGCTTTGTGTTTTTAAATAAGGTAGCAAAGATAGCATGTTTTAAAAGGTAAGTGATAGCTCAGCCATTCTGAACAGGGATTCCCAGGCCACAAGGACATGGAATTTCCATCCATGGAGGGGTGAGCACAGCACAATGGGCTCCTTTGTGGCCCACAAAAGCCAGTGAGTATTCTGGAAGCAGTGGGGAAATGTGGATATGTTTGACTGCCCCTGTTTTGCTCATACAGAAACACAAGGCTCAATGCAGGAGCCTCTGGGTGAAGCTCCATGGCCTGTACTATGCAGATGTTTAGTGTAGCTCGCTGAATGGTGTTTCAAAGGAGCAGAGAGACCAGCAATATTTCTATTCCTTAATACATAGAGAGATAAAAGGTATTTCACAGAATCACAGAATCACAAGGTTGGAAGAGACCTTCAAGACCATCAAGTCTAACCCATGCCCTAACACCTCAATTAACCATGGCACCAAGTGCCACATCCAGGCTTTTTTTAAACACATCCAGGGATGGTGACTCCACCACCTCCCTGGGCAGACAACTCCAGTACTTTATCACTCTTTCTGTGAAAGACTTTTTCCTAGTATCCAACCTAAACTTCCCTTGGCACAACTTGCAGCTGTGTCCTCTGGTTCCGTCAGTTGCTGCCTGGTGAAGGAGACCAACCCCCACCTGACTACAGCCACCTTCCAGGGAGCTGTAGAGAGTGATAAGGTCACCCCTGAGTCTCCTTTTCTCCAGGCTAAACACCCCCAGCTCTCTCAGTCCTTCCTCACAGGATTTGTGTTCCAAGCCCCTTACCAGCCTCGTTGCCTCCTTTGGACATGCTCAAGCATCTCAACATCCTTCCTAAATTGAAGGCCCAGCACTGGACACAGCACTCAAGATGTGACCTCACCAGTGCCGAGTACAGGGGAAGAATGACCTCCCTGCTCCTGCTGGCCACACTGTTCCTGATACTGGCCAGGATGCCATTGGCCTTCTTGGCCACCTGGGCACACTGCTGGCTCATGTTCAGCCCTTTCTGCTTGGGCACTGTCCAGCCACACCGTCCCCAGCCTATAACATTGCAGGGGGTTATTGTGGCCAAAAATGCAGGACTCAGCACTTGGACTTATTAAACTTCATCTTACTGGACTCTGCCCATCCATCCAGCCATTCCAGGTCTTTCTGCATAGCTCTCCTATCTTCCAACAGATCAACACGCACTCCCAGCTTAGTGTTGTCTGCAAATTTGCTAATGAAAGATTCAACACCCTCATCCATGTCATCAATAAAGACATTGAACAGAGCTGGCCCCAGCACAGACCTCCGAGGGGCACCACTGGTGACTGGCCCCCAGCTGGACGCAGCATTATTCACCACCACGCTCTGGGCCCGGCCATCCAGCCAGTTCCTAACCCAGCAAAGAGTGCTCCCGTCCAAGCCACGGGCTGCCAGCTTTTCCAGGAGTGTGCTGTGGGACACAGTGTCAAAGGGCTTCCTGAAGTACAAGTACACAACATCCACAGCCTTTCCTGCATCCACCAGGCGGTCACCTGGTCATGAAAGGAGACCAGGTTGGTCAAACATGACCTACCCCTCCTAAACCCCTGCTGGCTGAGTCTGATACCCTGGCCATCCTGTAGATGCTGCATGAAAACACTCAGGATAAACTGTTCCATTACCTTGGCAGGTACTGAGGTCAGGCTGACTGGCCTATAATTAACAGGATCCTCCTTCCTACCCTTTTTGTGAATGGCCAGCTTCCAGTTATCTGTAACTTCACCAGTGGCCCAGGACTGCCGGCAAATGATGGAAAGCAGCTTCCCAAGCTCATCTGCCTCATCACCCTGGGATGGATCCCATCTGGGCTCATAGATTTATGAATATCCAAACAGCTCAGCAGTTTTTGGACTGCCTCCTCCTGGATAACAGAGGGACAATTCTGCTCCCTGGCACCATCTACTAATCCAGGAGGACAGCTGTCCTGAGGACGAGCCATCTTCCCACTAAAGACTGAGGCAAAGAAGGCATTAAGCATGTCCACCTTCTCCTCATCTGCAGTTATTAAGTTTCCTCCAGCATCCAGTAGAGAACAAAGGTTGGTCTCACCCTTCCTTCTACTGTTAATATATTTGTGAAAACATTTTTTATTATACTTTACAAAAGTTGCCAAATTAGGTTCAAACTGAGCTTTGGCCTCTCTAAAATTTTCCTACGTGCCCTAGCAACCCCCTTAAATACTTCCTGAGAGACCTGACCCTCCTCCCAAAGATGTTACATCCTCTTTTTATCTCTAAGTTCCGTCAAAACCTCATTGCCCATCTAGGCTGAACATTTGCCTCGTCTACTCATCTTTGAGCACACAGGGACAGCTGTTCCTGTGCCCTCAAGATCTGTTTTGAAGCACACCCACCTTTCCTGGACCTCTTAGTTTTTAAGGGCTGCTTCCCAAGGAATACTCTAAATAAGTCACCTAAATAGGCCAAAGTCTGCCCTCTGGAAGTCTAGTGTAAAAGTTTTATTTGTAGAAGTCAAGAGGGAGCCTCCTCTGTGTCTTACCCAATAAGAATTACCCTTTTTACCTGCTGCAGTGCAAGGTGCCCTGTGGTGTGGTGAGTAGGATCACAGAAAGGACAGCCAATGTCAGGAAGGTGTGCTTCTGCACACAACCCTGGCCACAGCCAACCAGACTCAAAAGTGAAATTTGCTGCATCTTTAAAAGAGAGTTGCAGTACCCTTTTATGCCCATAAAGCAACCCAAATCAGGATCTGTCACAGACACCAATGTCTCTCCTAGGGCTGCTTTTAGAGGGGGTGAAGACCTTCCATTTTTTGCCTGGAGACTTGGATTAGTGCTAAGAAAATACTAATGCTACTGGTGAAAAAAACCTAAAAAATATGTTGAAAGTATGTTGGTTTTTCCCACATTTTATTTTCACTAAGTTTAATTTTCATGGGATTTTTTAAAAGTACATAAGGGAAATCTTTATACTCTAGACTTAATTGAAAAAAATTAAATTGTTATACAGGAAAAGATATTCTACTTTTACTAGTAGTCCAGTTCTGCCAGAATTTTTGATAAATTATGGAATCAGTGACATGTTGTAGGGAGAATTTTTATTTCAAAAAAAAAATGCAAACCAAAAAATAAAAAATCTCACAAAGAAATAACAAAAAAACCAAACCTTGCAATCATAAATAGATTGGGGTTTTTGCCTTGTCCATTTATTTAGCCTTTGCGAAATTATCTTTCTTGTTTTAAAATTCATTTTTAAAGAGAAATAGTGTTGATATTATTCCAATATAAATAAAAAAAGAAAATAACAGAATAATAAACCCCTGTACATCTAAGAAATACAAGATAATTCCAGTTTTTGTTTCCAACCCTTCAATAAAAAGCTCAATAACAATGTTGTAATTCCATAAAGATAATATTTCACTTACTATTTGACATGACTGTTTTAATAAAATCAACAAATTAGCAAATTTGCCCTTCACTAAGTGCAAATCATGTCTGACAGGCTTGGTGGCCTTCCACGAAGAGGTTACAGCATTGGTGGATGAGTGGAGAACAAGTGATGTCATTTACCTCGATGACATCTCTTGCTCTTCCCTCATCGCATTTAACACTGTCCCACACAACATCCTTGTCCAGAAGTCTGGAGAGGGACTTTTTCCAAGGACATGTAATGAGTGCTCACTACATGCTCACCCCAAGGTACTTTACCTTGAGTCCTGTGTGCAATTGTGGAAGCCACAATACAAGAAAGAAATAAAACTGATTGAGAGTATCCAAAGGGGGGCTATGAAAGTGGTGAAGGGTCTAGAGGAGAAGCCCTATAAAGAGCAGCTAACACCACTTGGTCTGTTCATCCTGGAGAAGAGGAGACTGAGGGGAGACCTCAGTGAAGTTACAGCTTCCTTGTGAGGGGAAGAAGAGGGGCAGACACTGATCTCCTCTCTGTGGTGACCAGTGACAAGACCAAAGGGGGTGTCCTGAAGTTGTGACAGAGGAAGTCCAGGGTGGATATTAGGAAAATGTTCTTCACCCAGAAGATTGTTGGGCCCTGGAGCAGGCTCCCCAGAGAAATGGTCACAGCAACAATCCTGAGGGAGTTCAACAAGCATTTGGACTTTCAGACACATGGTGTGATTGTTGGGGTGTCCTATGCAGGGCCAGGAGTTGGACTCAGTGATCCTTGTGGATCTCTTCCAACTCAGGATAGTGAATGATTCTATGATTCTGTTATTCTGTGATAATAGGACAAGGGGAAATGGCTTTGAGGGAGGACAGTTTTAGGTTAGATGTGAGGAAGAAATTCTTTACTGTTAAGGTGGCTAGGCACAGGCACATTTGCCTGTGTTGTTGTGTATGAAGTTGTGGATGATCCATCCCTGGATGTGCTCAAAGCCAGGTTGGACGGGATTTTGAGCAAACTGGTGTAGTGGAAGGTGTCCCATCCCATGGTAGGTGGGGTGGAATTAGATGGTATTTAAAGTCCTTTCCAACTGGATCAATTCTACAACAATGAAAGATATTTACTTTTCCCAGTGTTTTCCTATAGCTGCAAATGCCTCCACAGAATGCTTTTTCCATGGAAGATTTCCAACATGTAAACTAAGAAATGGAGGAGACATCTAAAGCCAAATATAGCAAACATGAATCAGCCAACTGTTCACCCAGCCAAAGCAGCACCTTCTCTCCATGTGCCCCACACATGAGCAGCCATCCCTGCTCCCAGCTCTCACTGGTGCTCTCTTGTAAACGTCAGATCTAGTCAGTGTGTACTCAAATTTAGGTGCAAGCACCTGTGGAACTCCAGAAATGCTCCAGATGTGGAAGTGATCACTACTGTAATGTTATTTCAGACTGGAATTCACAGCCTTGCTTTGATATAATGTGTTGGAAGGACTGTAAAACAGAGAGGATAACTCCTGGATAATACAGCAGTTATCCCCTTACTCTGCCATCCTGCAAAGAGGCACACACATAAGCCACCTGAGCCTGTACCTAGTGCTGCTGGAATGGAAGCAAATTTACATATAAACTTCAGGTGTTTTGCAGAACTAAGCATGAGAAGCTGTTTCTTACTGCTGGTACTCTTTAGTTAAATAGCTTCCCACCTGCATACCTGCTTCCTTCTTTCCTTCTTTCCTCCCTTCCCTGTTTCCCTCCCTTCCTCTCTTTCTCCCTGTCTTCCCTCTTTTCATCCAGAACCAATCCATCACTGTGTATTCCTAAAGAACACTCAGTGTTACAAAATTTATGTGGAGGTTGCTGATATATCAATAATGACAAGATCTCGTAGTCAAAGAATAAAACAGAGATAACTTTGAAGATGAAACTGTAACAGAGCTGCAGAGAAATTCAGCTGCTTGTAAATCATGTCTCCAAGCACATTGGACCATAGGAATGGAAGGTGAATTGGGACAACATCCCCCTAACTCACCCCTTCTCATTCTCACTTCTGGGAATATTGTAAACACTAAAACTTTCTGTGTTGAATTCTGAGATTTTTTTCCCAGCTTGTTATGTGATGAAAATTCAGCTAAACTTGGATTAAAGAGGGATGCAGTTTTGATTGGAAGTCTGCAGAATAATATTTAAATTCAACTGAGTTTGGTTTTAATTGTTCTAAAGTCCTTCCAAACCTGAACTGAAA
Source organism: Camarhynchus parvulus (assembly GCF_901933205.1). Taxonomy (NCBI): domain Eukaryota; kingdom Metazoa; phylum Chordata; class Aves; order Passeriformes; family Thraupidae; genus Camarhynchus; species Camarhynchus parvulus. The sequence continues at coordinate 142,887,934 of NC_044572.1, forward strand.
GTGAGTGCAGGAAGTAACTAATACAGCTTTGAGAATACATACCGAATTTTAGGTGGTTTCCTGTTTTTTCATTTTGCTTTGGAAATGTCACAGATTTATGCAATTTATTGAAAAACAGCAATAGGAAGGGGAATCCAAAGTACAGCAAGCAATCCAACTAGCCCAAGACCACATGAGACTTGGTGAAGAAAAAAGAAAAACAATCAAATAAAAAAGCAGTCCAGATTTTATCTCCTCAGCTCTTGCTGTAGCCACCAGAAATTATACCAGACCTTAAACATTCTCTTGAGCGTCTGCATTCTACAGCAAAGCACATCTAAACTTTAATTCTGGTAGAATCATAAAATAGTTTGGGTTTGAAGGAAACTTTAAAGGTTATGAACTCCAACCCTCCTGTAATGAACAGGAACATCTTCAACTTAATCAAGATGCTCAAAACTCTGTCCAACCTGACCTTGAATGTTCCCAGGGATGGGGTATCTACCACCTCTCTGGGCAACCTGTGCCAGGGGTTTTTTTGTAAAAAAGTTTCTTCCTTGTAACTAATCCAAATTGACACTCCTTCTCTTTAAAATCATAATCCCTTGTTATACTGCAACAGTCCCTGCAGAAAAGCTTGTCCCCATCTTTTTCATGTGCCCTGTTCAAGAGCTGGAAAGCTGCTGTAAGCGCTCCTTCCTCTGAGCCTTCTCTTCTTCAGGCTGAAGAACCCCAATTCCCTCAGCCTGTCTTCACAGGAGAGGTGCTGCAGCCCTCTGATCATCTTCATGGGCTTCCTCTGCACTCACTCTGGCAGGTCCATGTCCTTTTTCTGCTGGGGACACCAGAGCTGGATCAGCGTTCCAGATGGAATCTCCTCCAGCTATTTTCCCAACACTTTTTTTATCATGTCTTTTAAAATGTTTATTAGCCTCTGTGTCTATTTGAAGTTTTTTTGCACCATCCAAAAAGTCTTATTTGCATAGGGAGATTTGATAGCAGGAGGAACATTCTTCAGAAGAGAAGCAGGGCTGACACGCTGGCGTGTCCTTTGCAGCGATTGGCACGGTGCTGCCGAGTAGAAGAGAATTTGTGATGCAACCTTTCCTATTAACAACTGACCTTTCTTCCTCATCAGTCCCCGTGCTTTTTTGGCTTTTCTACAAAGTGTTGAAAAGAAAAGAATTCTCAAATGTCTTTTCTAGCAGAGAATCAGCAACTAGCAAAGGACTCTGCAACAATGAAAAAAATCTAAAAATGTTTAACAGCAAAGGAAACTGGCATAATAGAAAGTAGATTTCAGGAGAAAATACAGTGTGGGAAGAATAGAGAAATGATGAAGAAAACATATGGGCACACGCACACACACACACACACACACACACAAAAAAGAAGTTTTAAGCAGAAAAATTAAAAGTTTGGGAAACAAAATAAAGAGGAGGGGAAATGCCTGTTGTGATAAAATGGCACATAAAATGGCACATGGGTGATAAAGTATGTAAGTTAATTAAAGATTTACAATAAAAGAAATTTTTCCCTGTCCAGAAAACTGCTCACAGTTTATTGCAAAGGTACTCAGTGCAGGTGCTATTCTTCTTCATGCATCTCACATGGGTCTTTGAAAGTCTGCTCCAGCCACCAAATGGATGCTGAGATTAAAGACTTGAGTGAAATATTCCACTTTGTTTTCAGTAAAGAAATCTGCCTTATAAACCAGAACATGCTCACACTCAGCTTAATCAAGATTCATTGAAATTCAGGATTCTGTCCTTTGAGGAAAAAAGAGTACAAGAAGCTTGGCATAACAGTGTAATATAGAGGTGTAATATAGCAATATTTTATAGCACAGCCTCTTTACAGTGATTTGTGTGTTTAAAGTGTAATCCAGCAGACTGTCTCAAAACTTGCCAGCTGCCCTGGTTATGGAACATAAGATTTACCACAATGTCAGAAATAACATTTGTCAACTCATTTATCCACTTATGGACTAGGGCCAGAGTCGAATACTTCAGAATAAGATGAAATAGCTCTCACAGGAGACAGCTATATGATAATTTGCCTGAGTAATGCTCTTATCCTAGATCTTAACAGTTGCTGTTTGTCTTGAGCTTTGTATCACGAGGATTCATCTTTCTTCATCTTAGCTGTTTTCTTTACCTTAGTGATTGTGTGTTATATTATTTATAGGTACAGAAACTTCCTCCTTTCCTCTCTCTAGGTCCTCAAACACTTGCAGTGGAAATGTGTTGCATGTTGAAATGGTGTTCTGTGGGGGAAAAAGTAAACCATTGTGTTGGCTTTTGTCCCTTCAAAATGAGACATTTGAGAATCTTCTACTGATGTCCAGAATGTCACCTTTTCTCAGCCTAAAAGATGCTACTGTGGTTTTCTTTCTTGTGGGGTGTCCTGTGCCCATGGCTGGCCCCTGTAAAGGTGAGTGGGAGCACAGCTCCATGTGGAATTTACCCTAAGCAGCTATTTTTCATAAAGACTACTGAAATTCAATGTACCAGCTAAACTTTGTAGCTTAGCAACTCCACTCATGTAAAGACCTGTATCTGTGGCTCCAAGCCAAATCTAGGTTTCTGTGCAAACATAGAAGAGACCCTGTTTTACAGGGTGTACATTATCTGACTGGTCAAAATTGAAGGAGAACTGATAACGCAACAGGTAAGCACTATGGTCTGAGGCAAGTTTGGCAAAACACCTTGTTTGCATCACAGATGACCTTTCATTTCATCATTTGACTGTCATTTTTAACATTTTATGGCAGAGTTCTGCTGGAGCGGCAGTAATCAGACAAAAAACATAAAAATGTGAAAGTGGATAAAGGCTGAGTGAAGGGAAAAGATGTGAGGTAAACATCTGACCATTACTGTCAGCTGGGATGGAAGTCAGATGACAGACAGAAAGTGGTGCCCTCAGCTGAGGTGAGGGTGACACTGCTGAGACCCTGAGTCCTTCACTCTTGTGTTGCCCCCGCCTTATCCCATTGACCTCTACATCCCCCAGCTTCCCCAGTTGGAGCTGAGATCAATCTCTTCCTTGAAAATTCTTCTGGTTTTCATCCTGGAAACAGGTGAGGGTACACACAAGGAGAAAGAGGAAGATATAACAGAGCTGGATCATAATTCCTCTTTACCTTCTATAGGCTGATATTTTTCTCTTAGCTAGCTCTGCTGTGTATGTGATGCTACAAGAGCTACTTTTATCAGTATAAACTTTACACCTATTCCCCAAGGAGCATAATGACCTGCTAATTTTAATATTAATCTCTCTCCAGTAGTGTGAACAAAATATGTCATGTTGGAGGTTTTATTTAACCTCCTCACTATGGCTTGCTGCCACAAACTCCTCTGACATTCTCTGCAACGACAGCTGATCTTTGCTTCTCTCTTCCAAATAACTGCAGGCTTATAGAAAAAAATCACAGTTTAGTATTTTCCCCAAGCAAAATGCAAAGGTTGGTCCATGTGTTTAAAGGTACAGACTTGCCAATTACAATGATAATGATATCATTAATCATGTAATGATAAAATGATAAAATTTGGGTTCCTTTTTTCTTATAATACATTCACACAATTCCTTAATTTTAAAGGTTTCATGAAATTATTGAGCAGAGCTGAAAATAAGACCCAGTATCTAACTTGGTGTAGCTGCACACATGGGAATTATTTAAGCATGGACTGATGGTGTGACTAATGTTCCATCTTGACAGCCTGCTCTGCAGCCTCTCTCTACTTTGCTCCTCATCTTAGAGCCTGTGATGCACAACAGTATTCTAAGCAATGAAGAGTTCTTGAAAATAAACTCAATCTTTGGGCCACATCCCTCCATCATTTTGTATCTCTGTTTGCTTTCTGTCCCTTTGCTTGTTACAACATCAGCAGTCAATTTTGCAGTTTTTTTCAGTTTGGTTATTTGGATATTTTTGTTTTGTTGGTCTAGTTTGATTTTTTAACTATAAGAAATAACATAATTGTAGAGAACAGAAATATTTCAGTTTGGAAATATTTCCAGGGTAGTTAACTGTTAGAAATTTCACAGCACTGATACATGCATACCTCTTTGCTGTACATTAGCAGGCTGTTTTATGTCTTGACTGATGGATCATATGGATTTTACCAGTGTATTCTGCACCTTCCCAGCTTCAGTGAATCCCAGGAGATGCAGTTTCTCAGAGAAAAGTGGAACAATGTTGGTGGATCACAGTTACTGTAAGGTACTCACAAAATTCTGAAACTCAGAATAACTTTCAGTGATTACATTTTTGGGAAAAATTTGTGATCCAATTTTAAAGTGGCATTGAAAAATAAACCTGATTTCTCCCCTACCAAAAACCTTTTGAAAATCCAATTTCTCATCAGCCCTTACAACCAAAAAACTTAAATACAACATTTTCAGCTGCTGCTGCTTGCTATGGCTTTTCACAGTGAGTGGATCACCAGTCTCAGCCACTGCTCTATAAATAACCAGACAGCCCTAAGAAGAAACACAGGCCCACAGAATTGCACAGCAAAATCTGGAGGCAGCCAGGCTTACCAGAGATTCTCTATGGATGCGGGGATCCAGCTGCCCGGTCTGCACACAAGCCCCAGCCAGGAGACAGTGGAGTCACAAATTCAGTTGTGCTCAACTCTAGATGTGCATGTTTGACAGAAGAGGCTGGAACTTTAAAGCACATTTCCACATAGTCAGGTTGTTGGATTAGTTTTTTAGAAATCGGCGGGATTTAGGCATTTATGTAAAACCTTTGGAATGTTTGCTTTGCACATTGAATCATTTTAGTTACCAAAAGAGCCCGTCCATCTGGTGAGCCATATTCTATAAAGTTAAGCAGCAAATCACGTACACAGGTCTGACCAGCACCCCTCTGATCACATCTGCTGCTCAGAGCTTCTCAGGTAAAGGCACAAATCCTGTGCCCATTTAGTCTCCACCACATTTTCCTCCCACCTCCCTTTTGTGTTTCTGCTCCATCACCATTTCTCAGCACTTTTAGCCCTTTCTACAAATCATGCTAATATGCCAAAATAATAAAATGAAACCTTCAGGCAATGTGCAGTAAGCCTTCCCTGCTCACACAGAGACTACCACTGCTATTCACAGAAATAGGAGATTTTAATAAGTGTATCTCTAAGATTGTTACTCATATTAATCCTCAATAATAGGAAAATAAAAGTAAAATATATTCTTTCATCAGTCATCTAAATGTCATGATCTAGTGCTTTAATAAAGAAAAGAAGAACTGAAAAGGCTTTATATTTAGAACAGTGTCAAAACAAGAACTTTCTTCTTCTCATTGAAATTAAGTGTGGTTTTTTTATTCTTTGAATGAACAGCCATTGCATTTCTGTGTCATGCTGTCATTTGCATGAATGACTCTGAACCTGGGAAACTGAAATGCCTGTAAGTTAGGGATCAGCTGCTATGACAAGACTAATGATTTCATTAATAGTACAAGTTCTTCAAGGTCATGCCTGTGGCTCTGAAACCATGGAAAGATTTCAAAGAAAGATGGACATTACTGTCTGAAGGCACAGGCAGTCAGCACACATATTGAAACAAGTGGATAATCTGTTGGAGGAGTTCTATAGATAACTCCAGAGCTCATTATCTGCCCTGAGATGAGGTTTATTGTGTAGATGAGGGGACAGGCGCCTCTTCCAGGAACGTGTCTGTTTGGTAGTCTTTGTCAAAAGGTGAAGTGCCAGTAGGAGGAATTTAAGTATATGTAAAGTTGCACATTATTTTGTATTTCCAGTAGAACTTCTTATTACTGGTTGCTTGGCTTCCTTTTTTCAGCTTTCTAGTTGACAAATGTAATAAGGTGGATTGTTAAAAAAATCTCGCTGGTGCTTTTTTCACCAAACAGAAATTCTGTTTTCTCTGCAATATTATTTTCTCACTTTTCAGCTCTGTCAGGGTGTGCTCCTGGACAAACCTGCTTTGCCAGGCCATTCATTTAAAAACCCTCAATAAACAATCCAAAACATAAGATGAATATGAGTTTGTCTTAAAAATCCTCATATTTGGGATACACAAGAACACTGAATTGTTTGTGTTACTGCCAAACATGGTATTGCCAAACGTGTAGCCAAACCATGGTTCTATTTTCTTTCTTTGCAATTTTAGAGGCATACATCAAATCTAATATAGTTTACAATGAAAACCAAAGGTCCACTTAGTATTAGGTTAAAAGGCATGAGTTGGGTAATCAGTTTTTCTTCAGTCATAATGTTTCATTTAGCTATCTCTGCACTGAATCTGGTGCATCTGGCAAAAAAAATGCTTCTTTCAAAAAGTCATCCAAACTTGATTTGAAGATACCAAACCATGATATCATTGCTGGATCTGTACTACAAATGAAGAATGTCTGATGGTGAAGAAAGATAAAAGCAACATTCATGGACATCTGCTCTGTCTTCCCTGTTACGCAATACATTTTTATGACCAACATGAAAGTACAGCTGAGAACAGAAAGAAGATTGCTTTTATTAGCTGGTATCTGGTAATCTTTAACTCTCTCTGCTGTTCCAGTTAGGGGCTCTGAGAGAATAAATCGGCAAAATTTCACAGATATTAGTCTTAGCCCAGACTTCCTCTGGGTGGCAAACACACAAAAGCTCAAAACAGGCTTTGCTGCTTGTGGCTCCCCACCATGCAGTTGGCAGGATTCTCTGCCCATCCTTCCAAGCTGAGCTCCTTCTGCACTGGAAGGCTTCAGCCCATTGCACTGCAAGGATCACAGGACACTGGAGAGTGGCCTGCCCATCTGACACCAGCTGGGCTGGCTGAGTTCATGGAGCAGTGCCTTCCACAGCTGCTTCTCAACCCACACCATGCCAAGGGGACGCGCCTGACGCTTGGTGACCAGCGGAGCTGCAGTGCCACCCTCAATTCTTGGCACTTCCTCCTGCCACAGCCTGCTGTCTTGGCTCATGCTGCTGTGCCTTGTTCAGAGGCCCTCTCATGCCTCATTAGGCTCTCTTAAGATCTTGACTCAGCCTGGTGTGGCTTGGAGGTAGGGATAGAGTCATTACTGCCAGAGCTCAATCCGACCCCAGCTTTACAGCAGCTTTACAACACACATACATTTGTATGCTGCTGTTTGCACAATAATTGCAAAATGAAAGGGGAGTAGATGACAACAGGAGGGCACCAGGAAAACCCCCGGGAAATGCCTGCACCTTCTCACCAGCTGCAGTTCATTAACTTACCCACAGGAACTGTGTGAATACCAGTGAAGTGATCCCTAGATATTATTTTCTTTCTGGGAAATCTTCAGAGCTCTGGTCTGTAACTTGAAATGCTACATGTGCAGGTTTCAAGAAATAAAGTGTATTTTTTTATTTTACATCATTCACTGCTTTCTTCTGGCCTGGACCTGCAGGTCCTGGCATCTCAGCTCTTTCAAATTCCATCTGAAGATATCATGACACTTCTGGTGACACCTTTATCATTTCATAGGTGAGTCTACTTGTTGCTGACTTCACAACACTGTCAACCATTTTCTGCCCTGGATTTTGTTTTATCGAGAGGATATATAGTAAATATGCACTTTCACAATTGCAGGAAATCCATGCATTTAAAGGAAATGCTGAATTCTTGCAAAAAAACCCATCTGAAGGATAATCAACATAAAATCTTAGCATTTTTACAGAATTACAGGATAATTCAGGTTGAAAGGGACCACAGTGGGTCATCTGGTCCAACCTCCATGCTCAGGCAGGATCATCCTAGAGCACGTGGCACCTAATTGTATCCAGATGGTTCTTGAATATCTCCAGAAAGGGACACCTCACAGCCTTTCTGAGCAATCTGTTTTGGAACCTGACTGGCAATGAAGCATTGCTATCTGTTACCTTATTCAATTTTATTACCCCTGCCATACCAGTCAAGGATGACAAAGCACATAGGATATGTCTGAGTTACTAGAAATGTGTAAGAGATCAAAAAGAGTTGAAAAAACCCCAGGAAAAGTGAAAAAGCTCAGGTATCATCCATCTTAATCATGCCTATCATCCATCCTAATCATGCCACTCTGGTCCTCACTGCTGATAAATAATGTAATTTTTTGGCAGACATCTTTTCCATGAAGATCTAGGTGATATTAATTTCTTGTAAAAAATAATTGGCCTCAGAAAAAGTATGGGGAGGTTCAGCTTCAATATCCTTCTTTCTGTTTGGGATGTAGTAACAATCTGCCATGGTTTAACACCTGACAGAAACCCAGTGCTGCAAGCTGTGGTAAGAGCCCTGAATTAGGATAAGTTTAATAATTTAAATAAGGTAAAATAATGATGATGATAATAATAATAATAATAATAATAATAATAATAATAATAATAATAATAATAACAACAATAATAATAACAATAGTTTTGTTGATATGATAACTGATACTGTTATTATTATTATTAACAAGAAAAGGACGGAGAGGAATAAAACCCAAGAGAATCAAGTGATGCACAGTAAAACTACTGATTACTCACTGACCAACACCCAGCCCATCCCTGAGCAGTGATCAGCAGCTCCTGGCCAACCTCCCCTGGTGCCACTGACCATGACATTCTGTGATGTGGAATATCCCTCTGGCCAGTTTGGGTCTCCTGTCCTGGCCATCCTCCCTTCTGGTGTTGGAACCATGGATGCTGAGAATTTTAAACTTACTGTGCTGAAAGGCACAGACTCACAAGAGACCACTGCATTTGTCCTGAGGTTGTGAAGAAGGCTTCCAAAATTGATAAATAGCACTGGGATTACGGGTGTGTAGTTGGTTAGAAGTGTATGATATCATAGGGTGGAAAACTTGGAGTTTGGGGTTTTAGAATATAGAAATAAATATGAAGCAAGATGGAGGTTTTAGGGTGGAGAGAGGTTGTTCTTCTTTACCTTATTCTTCCTTCTTCTTCACCTTATTCTTCCTTCTTCTTCATGGGTCTGGGTGGTGTTTTGTAATTGGACGGAAAAGTCTGTACTGTGGGCTTTGAGTGATCAGTTATTGGGTTAAAAGTGAAAATAATCTAAGTGTCATTTCTTAATTGAATAATTTAACCTTAAAAGACCTTGTAACAAGAGATAGTTAGCCATTTTGTGCCTTGCTAATGAAAGGCTGCAGAACTCATGGCTGTGAGGCTGCAGCACTGATAAGAAACAATAAATACCTGAGTCTGAACGCAAACTGTCATCTCAAGTGCCTTTAATCCAGATCCCAACAGAGGCAGGAAAAACAAGCAGAGAACTCACATTCTGGCTTCCTGTGCACCTGCTCACTGGTAGAATGTGAGACTGCAAGTCCTTGGCTCAGGGTAAGAACTGCTCAGCACCAACCAAGACATCATGATTTTGTCAACATTAATCTCTTATTCAATCAGAAATATAGCACTGCACCAGCTGTTAGGAAGAAGATGAACTCTATCCTAGCTGAAGGCAGAACACATACTCTGTCATTAATAAACTTGCCTTTCTTGCAGACTCTCTTTTCAGCAGCAGTTGTAGATAGGATCTCTTTTGTCCTTTTGGTGTTCACAACATCACAGATGGTTTTGCATATGCCATTTAAATGTGTCCAGTCTGTGGATAATATCTGACCACTAGATCAAATACTGCAGAGCAGTCACAACTCACAGCTGGGGGCTGCCTCTCTACAGTGAAATTGCTCTGTCTTCATCCCATAATTCTTGGAACAATTCCATAGGCCCCCATGGTCCTAAGACACTATTTTTAGCTTTCTTTCCTCGAGACAAGAACATATTATAAGAACATATAATGATGCCAGAGGATGGAAAATTCTTCTAGGATAGTGTTAGAGGGCCATAAATTCAGTATTGCAAGTACCAGTCTCATCTATAGGAGAGGTTTCTTTGGAACAATCTGGACCCCAGAAATCTGTTTTGTTTCAGAGTAATTTTGTTGGTTCACTCTAAAGACAAACCTACCAGCAGTTGATGCTCAAGAAAACAGGACTTAGAATTGAAACTGGTTATGGAACAGAGAAATTCAAAGTCCCTGGCACAGCAGAGCCCATCACTGATCACTTCACCAATGGAGAGCTTGCATAGCAACTTCCCTCTGTTGCTTGAGGCTAACTATTTTATTCCTTGTCTTACTTGTATGTCAGTGGGTATAAAAAGAATTGAGGTAACAAAGGAAGTGTGCAAGGCACTGGCCTACAGGTTGACAGAAGTGATTATCCCAAGCCATGGCCTGGCTGCCACATCAAGCCCAAAGTTTGAAATAAAGGTTTGGTGCAAATGGCAAATCCCATAACACGATCTTATGCCACATAAACTGCAAGATGAAGAAGGACAAAAGTTCAAAAAATCTTGACTAAAGTCCTTTCTTTTCGAAGAGAAATCTCAAATATGGACTTCCAGATCTGTATTTTAAACAGTCTTAATCTGTCTTAATCTGACATCCAAGGACAAGGACCCTTGGGGGAAATGAGCAGATTGAGAAAGCAGCAGTGTGGATGGACAAAGCAGCAGTGTAATGGACAAAGCAGTGGTGTGGATGGACAGAGCAGTGGTGCAATGGACAAAGCAGTGGTGTGGATGGACAAAGCAGTGGTGTACATGGGCACTACCATGGACACAAAAAAAGCAGAATTGTGTCCCGGATCAGAGCGTGTACATTGTGTGACACAGGTGTTAATTCTGTGATTCAATGACCTGCAACTTAGCCTTACAGTTTTAACTTATCATCCAACAGTAACCAAAGTGTGCAGCTTCTCCTTTAGGAGTTTTGAACTACTGGCTAATCAACTTCATTTTTCAAAATATGTGCCAAATTTCCTATTTCCATTTGCGTGGCTGATGCTTGTAGTCATTAATTCTTGTTAGGCTGTTCTCCACTAGATGAAAGAGTTCTATTTTCTCCTCATTAACGCAAACATTTTGTAATCAATTCATCTCTCAGTCATCTTTTGAAAAGCAGGGCAGATTCAGTTCTTCAGGTCTCTCACAGGAAGGCATGTAATTCAGTGCTCTAATTATTCTTGTAACAACTTTTTGTATCTGTTCCAGTTTTCTCCAGACTAATAACCACATTAGGATGCAGTAATCCTCTCTTGCAGTACAGAAGTAAAAAATAAATTAATAAATAAATTTTAAAAGGGTGTTTCTGCTCTTCTTCCATCACTACCCAGTACCAATCCCTACCAACATATATTACCTATGGCATCCAATTTGAAGTCTCCACTGGCTGACTTCTGCATGAAAATGTCAGAATCAGTGACTTCTCAGGACACAATTCTACCTTCCTGTGCTCTGGCTTTCATTCTTCTTCCTAGATTGGCATGTGGATGTAGTGAGATTTCTTTTTGTCTATTTGGATGGGTGTAGGTAAGGCAGAGATATAAATTGTTCCATGTGACAGCTTCAGCCTCACAGTTCTGTATCATTCAGGCTTTAGGGCACCTGGAAACTATACAGTCATTTTAAAAAACACTTAACTGCAAGTGGAATTATGCTGGAGTGAGTGGAAAGGGCAAGGAAACATCTTTCCTCCTTTCTGCTTCATTAGAGTGTGAATATCTATGCATGACTGAGAGCTAGGAAGGACTGAAACATGGTCAATTTCAGAAAATCTCATAGTTGTCCTCATTTAATACTGATCTTCCTCCAGAAAGATTTTGCCTCTCTCCCCGTCTCCAAACTTTCACCACGTCTTGCAAATATCCAATTATTAGCAAGGAAATAAGGCACTGTGTAGGTCACAGGCAATAAATCCCTACATTTCACAGGAAAAGGAAAAAAAAAATCTGTGCATGAAACCAGGATTTTTCAAAATATAGAATAGGAATAAAAAATACTTGACAGATTCAGGTCTTGTAGTGACAGAAGAAGGGGTTCATTAGAAAGGTTATAAGGCACCACTGGGATGCATCTCTATGAGAATAAGTGAATTAAGCCAATGGTTTTCTTTGATTCCATGCAAAATCCATAACCAAATAAATAAGTAAAATGCAAAGGCTATTTATTTAATTTTCATCTCTTTATTTTTTCATGGAAAAATCCTGAAGTATGATGCTTTCTTCTGCTGTCACACATATATTCAAATGGCATTTTAGTTTTACTGCAGTGCAGCATGAATTCTTCTGCCTACATGTGTTCAGCAACAAATACAAAACAGGCCAGATCTGCAATAAAACCACTCTCCCAACCACATCTGACTCTTGTATTTACAGCAGAATTTCATTCAAAGCAAGAAGGCTCAAAAGACTGAATCTAATTTTCTCATATCACTTGGAGAGTATAATGCTCCAGTGCCCACATTTTGAGGAAAATGAATTTCAAAGATTTTCTAGCACAGATCAACCCACATATTTAAATGGTACAATTGAATAATAGAATAGTTAACAATTCAGATGTAAATGAGTTTGCAATAAGCTTTGCAGAGGGTAGGCTCCCACAAGTACATTCACAAATACAAATTATTTTCTGCGTTGACCAACTTTGCTTCTGTAAATTTATGGTAAATCTTGAATGTTTCTCTAAGGCTCTTTGATTTCAGGAGAGACAAAATAAATAGAGAAATAGAAGAGGAGAGCAGTCTTGTTTCCTCTCAGCATGCAGCTCCAAATCTTTTGTTTGTTTGCTTTATGACAGAAGCTACTTGTCACTGACATAAACTGGACATAGAGCACCAAGAGCTGAATAATTCTGCCTGTAAGACCTCCCAGCCTCACCAGTTTGAAGTTGCCAGTATGGCGGCAACAATTAACCTTGGTTATGTAATATCCTTAGAAAGCTGGGTTATAATGACATTGCCATGATGATGTGGAAGTTAACAACATAACACGAAGAGCTGACATGAAAAAGGCCCAACAGATTAATAATTTAGCCTATTTTTCACCTGTAGATGCTGGCATAATAAAAGGCATAACATCTTTCTGCTAGCCTTGTCTAACTTATATACACCTCGATAAAAGAATAGCACAATCAATAAATACTTTCCAGTGAATTTGCTCCATTATTAGAAAATCTCTTATTAGTGCCAGGTTTCTATCCTTGTTTCATATTGGACAACTGGTCTTTCTTACACTCATTCCACAAAATCTGTAGGATGCTTGTATGAGGTTTAACTGACCGAAGGTGAGAGCATTAATGGTTCAAAAGTTGCTTACAATTGTGGATGGGACAACTTGTCCAGAATTTCATAATCTGGCTAACAATGTCCTTGGAAGCATGTCTGGTAATGTTTAATGGTGTTTGTTAGGATTGTCTTTCATTTCCTCCAAAGTTTTCTACTCACAGCAAATGTTTTGTTGTTATTATAAAGCAGTAGTTGGATTTTTTTTTTTCATCTAGAAGACAAAGAAAGGAAAAAAACTGTAAGGAGTAGGAATGCTAATTTTCATTTCGACTTCCCATTTCCTATTGTATTTGTTGTGTATGTGAAAGAGCTCAAGCCATTGACTTGCACTTTTAAAATAGGTCAAGAAGGGAAATGTTTGTTTTCTGGTTCGGAGCTTGAAACAGAGCTAAAAACCAGCTTTTCATTAAATCCTTGGGTTTACTCCACACCTGCTGTGTGACCCTGGAAAGCTGCTGTAGGGTGCAGGAGGTGAATGACAGACTTGAGCTGTATCAATGTCAGAGAGGCACCTCCATCCTCATGGAGAGAGTGCTGCCAGTCCTTGACCTTTGCAGAGGTTAGTGGGTGAATGGTCATGATCTTGCAAAGGAGCTGTAAAGAAAAATAGTCTGTACTTAAAGAAAAGTGTTCATTTCCCAGATCAGGACAACTAAATTAGGAATATCTACTTAGCTCTGCCCGGAAATATTGCTCACTTTCTCTGTGAGTGAAACACAGGTTGCTTTTTGCTGCTAAATCAATCAGACCATGGTCAAGGCACAAGTTTTCCAGAAATAATATCACCCTCCAGCAGGGAACAACTAGCACTTCGGAACAAATATCACAGGTAAATTTGTGTTACAGCTTTCAGGTGTTGCAGGGTACTTGAAAGACTCAGAAGTGGCTAATTACCGATGGTAATACCAATACTCCCACATCTAGTCTGGGTTCTTGTCATGGTGGACACTGCTCTCATCACCAGTGGTAGTTATGAAATCTCAACCTGATTCCAGCTCGCTCATCTGTCTACTACTTTTCTAAGCTCTGTACATAATATTTGAGCATGATGTCAGCAGAAGATTGGAGGGCTGATTCAAATCATTCATGTTTTACTTGAGCCACAATGATCACACCAACATTAGTATCCCTCTAATTCAAGATGTGTTGATTTTGGACAGCATCAAAAAATGCAAGAAAAATAATAATATATTTTAGAGAGAGGTGTTTCTGTCTAAAGGAATGTAAGGGCTTGTGGATAGACTCTGATATTTCCAAAAGAAATTGTTTTCTGTTTTTGAGAGAATACATTCTGTTGCATAGTAGAAGATATTATGCCCTTTCTTTTCATCATACAGAAAGTCTATTTAAGTTTAATTCACCCTTTCAAATATTTAAGTGAGGTTTGAAAGCAATTATTTTGGGGCATTTATTAATATTCAATTTTTTTCTTATAAACTTTGTGGAATTGTTCTGAATACAGGAATGTCTGCAGTAAGCACATATTCACAGGGAGTCTGAAAGAAAGAATAACAGGTGAGAAAAATTTCAGTGGAAATCATCCAACATTCTCATCTGAAATACTTGGGTGCATGATCATTTCTTGCTTAGCACCTACCTTCATGGTTAGTCTTCTCTTAATAGAAAAGAATGGAGAATAATTTCCTAGAAAGGAAAAAGCACTGAAGATAATTCCATGAAGAATAGGAACATGTGTTGCCTTCTCTAATTTTTGACTGTCACAGTGAGAGATTTGTTATAAAACAGCAATAGCTTTTCTGAAAAGTTGGAAAGGGAAAAAAGAGGCAGTAAAAAGCACAGGTATAGTCTTAATATTTTGATTAGATTAGATACTTTTCTCTATGCATGAATAATGAATCAAAAATGAAAGCAAGAAGTAGGAAAGCTGGCAAAGCAGCAACTGGCTCACAACACTGTGTGCAAGTCGTGGAGCACAACTTTGTCTGATGGACTATGTGAAAGGAAAGTTCCTTCTGAGCTGAGCAAAAGAGGAAGAAATTTTTGAAATTAACTGGAGCAAGCTTTAAAGACAGAGGGTTATAATCAAGCTTTAAAAGACACAGGCATCAAGAGAAAAACATAATCTGGGCAATCCTTTTATCTGTAGTGAAATCATCCCCCAGACCATCGGCGCTGGACTGATGGGATCCCTCACTGCTGGTCACAGCCTGGGCTGGGGCAGGAGCCTGGACACCACAGCAGTGAGGAGCACAGCCTGGACACCCACAGCAGGAGTGAGGACCACTGCCTGGACACCCACAGCAGGAGTGAGGATCACAGCCTGGACACCCCCAGCAGGAGTGAGGATCACTGCCTGGACACCCCCAGCAGTGAGGATCACTGCCTGGACACCCCCAGCAGGAGTGAGGATCACTGCCTGGACACCCAGTGCCTGGACACCACAGCAGTGAGGATCACTGCCTGGACACCCAGTGCCTGGATCCCACAGCAGTGAGGATCACTGCCTGGACACCCACAGCAGGAGTGAGGATCACTGCCTGGACACCCAGTGCCTGGACACCCCCAGCAGTGAGGATCACTGCCTGGACACCCAGTGCCTGGACACCCCCGGCAGTGAGGATCACCCACAGCAAGCCCAGGCAAAGAGGAAAACAGATGCTTTGCATGGAACAGCCTGAGTGATTTAATGTGTTCACCCATGCAGACTACAAGCCACTCCACACTACTCATCCTTTTAAAGCAAATGTAAGACTGAAAGGAAAAAGGTCCTAGAGCTTTCAAAATGTACCAGGGTGCAGAAGAGAGCTGTCAGAGGCCATGACTGCACATTCACAGGTGTGATTTTGCTAAAAGAGCTTGTTCACTTTTCTGTATCACTACTTAATTGCTTTTACCTCCTACTGTTATCTCCCTCTTTCATTCCACAAAAGCATAAGACCAGAACTGTTAAGGATCTTGCAGCCTGAAACTATTTTCATCTGAGGGAATCTCCTGAGACTGACATGGTTTTCCATTTAGGAACACCTTAGATACATCTCTAACAGCATTTGAAAAATTCTCTTTGTTTATTTTCTACCTGAACCCTTTTAATTTATATTGAAATTAAATTAGAGAAGATTTAAAGATTTTTTTTCTCTTGGTTGAGTCATTCAAAAGATACTCTCCATTCTGCTACACTGATTTTCTAATGCAAACTTCACAGTTCAACTTTCAGTTCTTCGTTGACTTCAGAACCTGAAACAACTTGTTTTGCTTGAATGACACAGCTCCTTACATGTGTACTGGAAGTGGGACTGCAAACAGTCTTTCCCAAGGCTAGTTTTCTCCTCTTAATATGCTGCTCTTGTCATCGGTCTGCTTAGTCTAAACCAGACTGCATATTTTTTGTTTCTGGAGGAGGGTCATATTTAGAAAGATTCTTCTTTTTGGTACTGAAAAACAAGCAAAAATTTTAGTTAATCAGTTGAACTATTGTGGGGTAACATGATGGAAAATGCTTATGGAAATCCAGAATGAAAAGCTTCTTTCTGTCACAGCCAGTGACAAAACCAACAGTACAGTGGCACAGCCATTGCTCACAACTTCAAGGTTATCTGTTCTGAGCACCTTGAAGAAAGATGACTTTATCTGATACACAGCTGTGTGAAGATTGCTTTATCTAAATTTTATTTAAATTGCTTATTCCTCAAACCCAAGAAAACAGACCTGTACAAGTTGGAAAGGAGGGTGAAATTTTTATGTATCCTATCCAGATTCCTTAAAGTCATCAAATAATTGCTTAATTTAGCCTGTTGCTAAATCAGTGTGAAACTCTGGAGAGATGGTTACAGAATCTTAAAAATTAAAAAATGCTAAGAAGAAAGTCAGCAGAACACAACTCCTGCATGAACTCCTGTTCTTGGATCCCTGGGACTTCACAGCAAAACCTGTCTGCTCCTGTGATGAAATCTGTCAGGTTTTCTACCGGCATCACTGTTTTCTCATTAGATTTACAGGGAAAGGTTGAGTTTTGGGAATCTTCTAAAAAGTCCTCTAATATTTCAAGGCTAGAAGTGAATGACAACTGACAAGAATTGATCATTAATACAAATCAAAGTCAATGAAGAATCAAAAGTGGAAATAAAGAGATCCCAAAGTGACAGGGCTTCCTCAAAGACATTGAAACCACTACTGGCAGCACTGGTCTCCTAATCCTTCTTAATACTTTCTCCACTTTGAATGAATCAACTTTGTATTTGCTTTCAATTATTTCCCACTGGCCGTATTATTAATTTATTAACAATTATCTATTATTTACACATATTAATTATTGATAATAACTAATTTATTAATAGTGTTTTCTCTGTGAAAAATTGCAGTAAATCAACCTTCAACTTAAACACATGACAAAAAATATTTGTGAATGGAATAGTAAGCCCAAAGAAATTAATATTAGGAAGCAACTATTAAAAGGTATTTAGTGTTTAATATTTAAGTGTATGAATTGTTTATTTGCAACAGAATTCACTCACAAAGCAATTCCTTTGATTAAATTTTTACTTTGGTTGGGTCCACATAGCAGTCCCAATGCTTTTCATGTAGTAATCTAACACAGCTCAAAGGTTCAATGCTGCAGTGAGCTGCTCATGAACAATTTATTAATCACTTACTTTGCAAGATCATACACACTCTATTGAGAAAAACACATATCTATTTCTTAGTTTATTGGTTATAAATTATTCTCCCACTTGTAATTCAGATGCTTTACGTCACCAGGCATATTGATAATTACATTTTTTGGTCCGAATTTCTTTTTTGCTTCAGTTATATACAACCTTCAGATTCATTCCTTAAATTCTTGAGTCCTGCCACTATTACTCCTGTACCAGCCCCAGGCACCTACAGAGTGGTTTAATGGTAATTTAGAGCTCCCTGAGAGGTTTTTCCCTGACATCCTGAAAAAACAAACTCCTCTTTTATTCATATGGCTAAGTGCAGCATGGAAGGAATGCTACAATCTTCCTGAACAGTCCAGCAAGAGATGAAGGGATAATCCCTTCATTTTCAGTGTCTTTTCCTAAATATTTTTGGTGACACTTCCAGAGTCCCGTATCTGATGTGAAAGTGGTTTGTGTTGTGGTCATTGAGAGTCAACTTGAGCAGTTATTTCAGTCCTCAATGGTTTTCATTCTCCACCAGTACGGACTAAATTGATCAATGGACCTCATTTTGGCTCTTGCACTGAGGGTAAATGTTGTAGCTAAAGTAGATAAGGTGGGATACTCTCAGGGTTTGCTTCTGTGAGAGGTGAATCAAATTAACCCATTTTGGCAATTTATTTAAGCACCAGAATATTTTGTATGCTTGTGTATTTAGAAGATGGTAGAACTGAAGTCCACATACCAATAACATTCTCATTTATTATATGTCTTATGTATTTCTGTAGGCAACCCTTTAAACAAGATAAAAGGTTGAATTCAATCTCAGGGCATGTGCACAGGTATCCTCCTCCCCTTCCCTCTTCTTCCCCAGTGACTTAATTTACTTTTTAAACCAGAACAAACTGCAAACCAGAAAGGGCTGCTGATACTTTGAAAAGGAGGTGAACAAAGCAAGGAGACTCCTCGAGGCAGCCTGAAGCAACCTGTGATTGGAGATCTGAACAACAGAAAGGACGTGGCTAGACGGGATTTCAGTCTTTCAAGCTGTGACCCCATGACATTCTTGTGCCTCTCAACCATGTATATTTCCTCTTAACTCCTGGCATGTATTCCTTTTACATCTCTTACACTTTGCCCTAAAACAAAACCCTACAACTGATTTTTTTATTACCACCTCAAGAGCAATCAAAAGTGCCTGAAATTTAATGCAGCATTTTGTTAAGCCTGCAAATGGAATAGTGATTTTGTGGAGCCAAATGCTGTGGCCAGGTCTGGTTTGCCCCTTTCAGATGTGAGTAGAGAACGTTTTCCTCACATGTGTTGCAACTTCAGGCTTGATCTTGATTAGTACTTAAAGGCAAATTACTGATAATGTTAGCAGAGGCATAAACAACTGCTGGATTCTGCACCTGGGGCAGGGCAACCCTGGATGTGTGGGTAGACTGGGGAACGAGATGCTGGAGGGCAATGCCACAGAGAGGGTCCTGGTTGAGGGCAAGTTAAAAATGAGCCAGCAGTGCCCTGGCAGCCAGGAGGGACATCCCTGTCCTGGGGGACATCAGGCACAGCATGGCCAGCCAGGTAAGGGAGGGGATTGTCCTTCCTGCTCTGCTGCAATGAGGTGGCTTCACCTTGAGTCCTGGGGGCACTTTTGGGTACCACGATATAAAAATGATATAAAGCTGTGATAGAACATCCAAAGGAGGGCAATAAAGTGCCACAAGGAGAAGCCATATGAAGAGTGGCAGAGGTCACTTGGTCTGTTCAGCCTGGAGAAGAGGAGACTGAGGGGAGACCTCATTGCAGTTACAGCTTCCTTGTGAGGGGAAGAGGCGGGGCAGACACTCATCTCTTCGTTCTGATGACAAGTGACAGGACCCTAGGGAGTGGCCTGAAGTTGAGCCAGGGGAAAATTAGATTGGATATTAGGAAAAGGTTCTTTACCCAGAGGGTATTTGGGCATTGGAACAGGCTCCCCAGGGAAGTGGTCACAGCCCCAAGCCTGACAAAGTTCAAGAAGCACTTGGACAGTGCTCTCAGGCACATGGTGGGGCTGTTGGGGTATCCTGTGCAGGGCCAGGAGTATTCTATTTTCTGTATTCCACTATTCTATAATCCTTGCTCTTGAGCAGCCCTGCTCAAAAGGCCGCACACAACAAAGTACAGTCTCCACTCTGCAAGGTGCTGCAGGGCCAGGTGCAGTTCTGTGAATCCTGACACTGTGGAAGAGCTGGGCTGACAGGTAGCTGGAGGAGAGAGGTGCTGGCAAGCCTAAAGATGGTGCAGAGGTTGAAGCAGAGACTGAATCAGAAAAGTCAAAGTGGCAGTTCTTAATTGAACTTGCCCATGATTTATACTGAAGTTTTCCCATGGTGAAACATCCAGCCCCTCTCCGCTCCTTCCTTGCATGCTCTGTTTAGCAATGAAGTCACTGACCTTTTCATTGTCCTCATGATGCTTCCAAGTATTGAATGTAGGCTGTTTTCATCTCCCAAATGCTGGCAGTCCTCTTCTTGTTATTTACTGTTTTGGGTTCATAGAAATTTTATAAAGTCCACTTCTGGAGGCAAGGAATCAGTGAAAGAGGATAAAAGGTATTAGAACAGGCTGTTAGGAAGTTACTGTGAAAAAATATTAAGTGGGAACCTAGATTTTGGCAAAGGAAAGAATCACACAGGAAGAATCCTTCCTCAGGGCAGGTGCAGGCTCATCCATGCTACTGGATAATGGTTTCCTGACATAAAATGATTTATTCTCCAAGATTTACACCATCTTGGGATTCCTCGTGGTCTCATGCTTTATCTCCTGAAGACATTGCACTCAAGAACAGCTTCAGAAGTTCTTGGATCCTATTGGGTTTTTCCTGAGTTCTAGCTTTGGATTTGTCTATGGAGAGGCATAAAAGTCAGAGAGTGTATTTTTCATCTATTTTAAAGGCGATATTAAGGAGAGAAGCAGTAATTAGAGTATAATATCCCTGTGATGTGAGAGAAAAAAAGACCGAATACTTACAAAAAAAAAAAAGAAAAAAGCTCTAAACATGCTCTAGAGCTGTCATGCAAAATAAAAAACAAAAGCATTTCCATTATGTAAGCTATATCAGGAAACATTGCCAGTAAAATGTTTTTCTCATTGCTTTTTCACCAGGAGGTGGGGCTGTTAAGCACTGGATTTATTCGGTGATGCACTGAAAAACCGTGGATAGAATGAAAACCATCTTTCTCTCCCTTTTCCCTCTGAAACTCATTGTGTAAATGTGAATGAAAAGCATGAACTTTCTAGATATTTTAAGCATTGATTTCATATTCTGATTCAAAAACTGAAATAACTTTAAAAATTATTTTGCAATGGTTTAAATGAACTGCCTCTGGGAGTGAATTAAGTACCAATAGCTAATTAAAATATTAACTTGGGAGACTGGAAAACTCAGGAGGTTTGTAATTATTACTATTCTCAAGTCCCTATTGTGTCTATTTCTAGGATAGCTCTGCAATTCAGTTACGAGGCTTAAGTCACAAACAGAAATCACAGGACATTGCAATGCTGCTAATTGCTTAATAAAAAGATAAACACATTTAAGGTCACTTGATTCTAATTCTGACAAACTGCCACAAGGGATGAAAGCAGCTTTTCTAAAGTGAAGAGCCTGAGCTGAGGGAATTGCTTATTTTTGGTGCTTCCTTGGCTCCTGCTTCATCATGTCTGAGGAAGAAGCTGCAGATCCCACTGGGGTGGGAAGGTGCAGGCAAAGGAAGAAAACGTGTGACACAGAAGGGGATCAGGTGCAGACCTGAGCCCTCACCTTGTGCCCCAGCCACTGAGCCAAGATGCTTTTATGACAGTTCCACTTGCCCCTCTTCATTATCAGAAGGGACACTTAAACATCAAAGATGCACTTCCTCATAAAAGATGTGTGAAGGACTTGTCACTGGACAGATTTGCAGCTAGAAAAGTTTTTGCAGCTATAATAATTTAAAAGGATTCTTTTCCCTGCCATGCTGTGTTGCAAGCTCTCACCTAATAGATCAGGAAATTTTGTTATCACACTGTGCAGATCTGCTTCTGCACCTGCCAAGGAAACACTTCTGATAGACATCTCCAGAGACTGTCTGTCCTTTTCCTGTCCTCCCCCTTCCAGTGAAAGGCATCCCTGCACATGGAGCCAAGGTTGGATTAGATGATCTTTGGACTCCCATCCAACCTAAATCATTATATGATTCTAGGATTCAAAAATACCCTGGTAGAGCCCACCCTGAAACAGAGCTGAAGACCTGAAGTCCACGCAGTGAATCTCAGTCCACATCCACCTCAGGCATTCCCAGTGTCCTTACCTGACCAAAAGACTTTAGCTGAATGCCCAAACAGTTGGCACATCAGAGGTGGCCCTGACCTGCTCAGAAGCCACAGTCACAGTCAGGAGCTGACAGGCTCAGAGAAAACCATCAGGACACATTTACCAGGGAGAGGTGACACAGTCACCAGGTGAGTGAAGTCAGAATTACGTCCGGCCACTGGAGTTCAGGGGTAGTGACAGATCTTTGTGTCCTGTGGCAGGCACAGCTTCTGCCAGCTCATCCAAATGCTTCCTCCCACACACAGCACAGCACTTCCCTCTCCTCCAAGATGACTCATGCCACATTCACTTCCATCCACAGCCCAGTGCCTGCCGGGCACTAGGAATAAAGCACAGGAATGTGGCCTGGGGTGTCCTGGTGAGATCTCTCTGCAGTGCGTGGAGGGCACTGAAGTCCCAGGAATTTGCTCTCCTCCATGACTTCATCTAGGCACCAGGCAAGATGGAAACACATGAACAAGAGGGCTTTTGTTATAGTCAGCTTTCTTGTGTTGTGCCCTACCTGAAAACTTCAGACTTTTCAACCTCAATGTATTTTGAAACCATTCACCACATATTTGTGACCAATAGTTTCAAAAGTTAATAATAATAAACTCAAATAAGGGTGGGATACCTTATTCACATCCCATTCATAAGTAGAGAGCATGAAGTAGTCAGTAGTTAATGTCTCTCATTATTAGGAAGGGACAGTGAAGCATATAAGTTTCAATTTTTGGACTCACAAATCACAAATTTCATACTTTAATGGGCAAAGATTTCCTTTTATATCTCAGATTGGTCACCCCACACTATTTCTAAATGCCCTATTGACATACAGATGCTGTTAATACCCACTGCCATAATGTGCTGGTGATGTAGACTCACAGACAATGAATCACAGAATTGTTGGGTTGCAGGGGACCGTAGGAGATCACCTGGTGGAACAGTCCTGCCAAGGCAGGGTCACCTAGAGCAGGTTATTCCCATAGGAATGCATCCAGGTGGGTTTTGAATGTCCCAGAGAGGGAGATTCCATGACCTCTATGAGCAGCCTGTCCCAGTGCTCTGCCATCTTCGATCAATGTAAGGAATTTTTTCCTCATGTTGAAGTGAAACTTCTGTTTTAGATCAAGACCATTGGCCCTTGTCCTGTCCCTGAGCACCACTGAAAAGAGTCAGGCACCATCCTCTTGGTTCCTGCCTTGGAGAAATTTGTATGCATTGAAGAGATTTCCTCTCAGTCTTCTCTTCTCCAGACTGAACAGCCCAGATCCTGCAGTGTCTCCCCATAAGAGAGATGCTCCAATCCCTTAATCACCTTTTCAGACCCTCTCCAGTGGCTCCTTGTCTCTCTTGCACTGAGGATCCCAGTCCCACTCAGCAGGGCTGAATAGAGGGGCAGTCTCACCTCTGTTGGCCTGCTGGCATTGCTCTTCCTGGTGCAGACACCTGAAAATATTTAATGCTAACATTTGGGAAGCACCAGCACTATAAAATTCTGGTAGACCTCTGTGAGTGTCCACTCCTTGATGTCAAGGCACAGAGTACAGTCTGTACAGGTCAACAACAGACCAAGGTCAGGACATACTGACATACCAGGACATCTTGAAGAGTTTGACCAGAAAAAATTTAGATTAATCTGTCCAGATAATACATTCCTATCATAAAACACACTCTACTGGTGGGAGGGCAAAGTCATAAGCTATTCTGGGGAGGGGAGATAATCTTGCAGTGTGATATAAAAGCTGCAGATGGCAGTTTTACTGTGGCTTCAATGTGGCCAAAATATCATCCTACAGCACTGAACTCTTAAGTTAGAAATTTTGGGTATAGCACATACTCAATTCATCATTGTGCACTTCTCTTCTTACCTGAAACAGGGCAAAATAACTGACTTATTACTTTATAACTTAACTATTATGAGTTATTAATTCATTGGTTATCATTAGTCTGTTCAGTTTTTTTCTGGTTTCTTCTTATGTTCAAATACAGTAAACTCAGTAAAATCAGAACCTATTTTAGTTTCCATGAACTTTCTTTTTTTCCCTCAGCCAGCAGCAACTTTCCAGTCCTGAAACTTTGCTTTACCTCTGGCTAAAATTTCACACTCATTTAGTATTAAAATTTGACAAACTGGAACATTAAAGTGGAATTATCAAGTAGTTTGAGGCTACAGTTTGATCTACTATAAAGCTGACTCAATCTGGTAGGGAATGTCTTGTGGTAGATTTACTCTCTGTGCTTAAAATATTTCTTCGTTACTTACAGCTTAAATATTTAACCACAGTTTATGCTTGACGTTGCAATATTCTTCTTCGCATACAGACAGGGCTGAACTGATTTGATTGTGGCATCTTATGGGCAAAACTGCTGTTTTTCTGCCTTACACATGACTGAGAAAATTAACAGGTAAAAGCAATAATATAATGAATCTCAATCAGGCAAGAGAAGGGGTATGAGGTATAAGCAAATATTTGCATCCTGATTTTGATTTGAGTCTATTATGTTTTGTAGTGGAAATAAGAGAAGAAAACACACGAGCTGTTACATCTGAAACCCTCATATGCAAATGTTCACAACCTTTGCTCAACACAGACTTTAGTCCCACCAATGAGTTATTGGAATTTCTAGCACCTTTGTCTCACTAATGAAATAGGGCAGTAGATGTCCATAAATTCCCAATGGTCATGTTGTATTTACTTCAAAGATCTTTTGAGCACCAACATTTGCAAATATAGATTGGAATTAATCTATGAATTGGGGTGGGGTAGTGAGGTTCAAGGTTTGGTCAAGCTGCTTTTGTCTTCCTTGTGCCAAAAAGCACAAATCTGTTTCAAGTAAATTCTCTCCCCAGCTTGAATGCAATGTCAGTGACCATGAAAGAGCCAACAAAAAGCCCAACTATGATGAGTTTTGCTATATGCAGAAAAATTGATTCATTGATTGAAAGGTGGCATCCTCAGTCAAAAGAAAATTAAAAGGACAAAAATTGTACCAGAGTTATTTTAAACATTTTTACAGGGTACCAGTAATGAAGAAAAAATTATGGACACTATAGAGGCAGTAGTAGAAAATGTGCTTGTGAGCAGGAGTCAAAGTTCAGTTTGATTTCCTGTGTCAGACTGCTCTTGCTGTACTGTACACTTCTATGATGATCATTTCTTTCAAAAGTTTTGTAAGTGTTACCAGTGTGGGAAACTGCAGAGTGTGATAAAAATTGGTGCAAGGGCACATCCAGATCCTGATCCCAGTTTCTCAAATTCAAAATGGGCTCAGAGGAGATCTCATTTGGAGCTGTTCTCTGAAGACAGCACATCTCTGCTCCCACCATCAATCCATTTTTTAGTTCTCCCTATGGCATAGGATCTTTTCAGTGATGGCTTGCTTTAACATAATTTATGCTGCAGCACAGTCCAGTGATGCTTCTGTTCTGTTGGGATACATAACAACTGCTGAACTCATAATGGTGAAATAAATACCAATACACTGAATACAAACACTCCCTTTGGCTTGAAGGATTTCATCAATTATTTTGAGAATCAGCTAAACATGGATAGCTCCTTTTTAATTGTCAACTTTTCCATATTTTGATTTAACTGGATTTAATTTTCTTTTGTTTCTCGTGAAACATAGTTGAGAATATCTTCTAGAGAGAGGAAAATACTTGACTTGTAACCATGAAAAGCCCATCTCAGAATCTTTGCTGAGCTGAAACATTCACTGAAACAGGGCTTGCTTCTAATGTGAAGACATGGAAAGCAGCTTTTATTTTTACTGCTTTTGAATGGCTGGTACCTATTTCTGTATTGATATCAGAAGATGTTACAGTGTGGTTCTGTCTGGCAGGGCTCAAAAAATGTTTAGCAGATGATGGGCATGAAGTTCTTGTGCTGTAAGTGTTACTAGAACATGACTCAAAAAGAGCATTATGGATGGTAGTACATGATTGGCTGTATGCATATGTCTATCCTTTGCTTCCCCAGGGCGTTATTTGGCAAGATATCCCTTCACTATTGACCCCTTCCAAATGGACTTCAAGCTGTAAAAATAAACCCATTTTTCTTCACCTTTATACCTATTTCACTTACTCTGTTTCTTTGATGCTGATGTAACCCAGGAGACATGCCATTCACTTCTTCAGAGTTTATTAGATTTACAGGGGTAAACCCAAGAACCTGGCCTCAGAAAGGATTAGATTCAGAGCAGGCTTGTTACCCAATAAATAAATCTGCCTTCAGTTTTGTTTTTTCTCAAGCAGATACAAGGAACACTTGCAGTCCATTATGTACCAGGTTTGGTTTATTTTTCTATTACCATAAGAAACTCTTTTCTTTACTGTTTCTACTGTTTCACAATGACAGAAGCCTTTGATTATTTTTCTTTTTTTGAAAGAGCTAGAGATCATTAAACACAATTGAAATTAAAAACAAAATTCAACAGAAAAACTCAAAACCTGGGGAGGTGAAGGCCTTTTCTCACCTTATGCAACATGGACTTGGTGTCTTAGACATAAAAGAGAAAAAATAGCATTTGAAAAAGGCAAACATGAGTGGGAGGAAGCCATAGAAATCAGACTTGGCCAGCCTGTACAGCAGAACAGAACTTTGTGGGTGTTCATACTTTCCTGCACCAGAAATGTAATCCACAAAATACACACCAGTCCCTGCTCTCACTCCAGCCCTCACTCCTGTTTCATCCACCCCTGCTCAAGAAGAGCAAACAGAAACACCAACTGTTTCAGAATAGTAGCACATTTCAGTGTGAGAGAAGACAGCAGATATAATGTAGAGGGGGAGGTTGGACTTTGTGAAAAAAACTGAAGGGACCAGCAAAACTGCTTTTCTGGGATGACTTTCAGTTGTTCTAATTTCTAGCAGGAGCAACAAAGACATCTGGAGATGTTTGGCTGGTCCCTTTCTGCTGGCAAGGTACCTCGTCTGCTGAAATTCCTCTCCCCCCCATTTCTTACGTAATTTGGTTCTAAGCAATTTAATTTGCCTGCCTTCATATAGTCTCAAACCTGATTCTTTTTACAGTAGAGCCCCTCTGCATTTCCTTGGCTTCATAAAGGGGATTTGTGTTTTATATTTGCATTGATCTGAAGGAATTCTGTCCCATCAGAGTGCTGAGAAAAATAATTTAATGACCTGAAAATCTGCCTCCATCCACTGTGTCTGGTTTACTTTATGTCAACATCTCTGGCACAGGTGTATTCCTGTTCTCCAAAGCATTCACAGCTGTAGTGTCCTCAGTGAAAGAGCTCTGAACTCCTGGAAAAGCCTGAAGTGACCTGTCAGTTCAGAAGATTGCTGAGGCCCTTTCACACCTAATTAATTGTAGTGTGGTTAGGTTGGGATCACATTCCTGAATCACATGGAGTCCGCATGTGAGCACGTGAGGCTGCATGACTTGGCTTTCAGTGATTTAGAAACAGATAACGTGGGGTCAACATTCTGTAATTTTGGAAAATATAAAGTCTTTTACTCACTCGACAGGCCAGAGAAGAACTTGAGAAGCAGAACTTGTGAACTTTGTCTTAAGCACTGTCTGGATAAAGAGCTTCTCTATTTCTACCAAGCCATTGCCTGCATCCAGCTTGTAGGTGTCTTCCCATCCCTTGGGGTGTCCAGCTCCTTGCTGAGTTCATCATCTGGATACCTGGCTATCATCTCCAGCTGGGGAGCAGAGGAGTGAAGGCTGCTGCACTTAGAGACAGCATGAGATCATAGGAGCCCCCTGCTCATTACTGCTTCTCAGGCCACAAGACTGTGCTATTCCTGTGCTGCACTTTAATAAGCCAGGCTTTTTCTTTTAGATTTATTTTGTTTCTGGTTTCTTTTTGCTTTTTTTTTTCCCTCCACATTCTTATGCTGAATTTTAGTAACCTCTGAAACAGTGCAAGATGTGCTTTATACCTTCTCAGCAATGTTCTCTTGCTTGTTCTGCCCTTAATATGGATTTTTCAGTTATTTGTTTTTTTCTCAGGGGGATATGCTGAGTTGTATTTTGCTCAACAAGAAGCAAAGAATGACTTTTCTATTTTTCTCTGTTTGTTTGGTTTTTTTCCTTAAATAAATTCAGGGTATATAAGGAATTAAAACAGGTCTGTAAAGTGTATGCTTTCCACTAGGGAGATACAGAAAGTAGAAGCATTTTAACTGGTAAGAAAATGGCAAAAAATCCATGGTATGGATGCAGCTGTACTGTAAATGTACTCTTTGTTACCAATAAAAGAAAGTAATCCACAAGACCCACAAGGAAGGCTCAAATCTGTTGGGTTTTTGGTTGTGTTTTTGTTTTTTGGGGGATTTTTTTGGTTGTTTTTATTTTTGGAGGTTTTTTTATGTATTATTCTATTCACAGTAGTTGACCTCCTGATGTTACTTGGGAAAACACACAAGTTGAAAAAAAACACACATGAAAATTGGATTTCTGTGTAAGCAAGATAAGAATAGTTTTACTTAGCAAAATAATGAACTTTCAGTAAATATAAATCATGCCAGGCAGATATGATATAGTAAATGCATGTGGCTGCTATTACTTGCAAGAATTGTGTGTAAAGGAATGCAAATACAAAATGAAAAGAACAATTCCTAAGAAAGAAATAAATAATTTTAGTGCAAAAATCTTACCTAATTTATCTAAATTCAAGAAACTGAATTTCAAGAATATTCTAATGTCTCAGACAGGAAGTTTAAGATTCCAATTCTTCAAGGACAAAATAAACTATTCAGAGAGAGTGCCAGAGCCACCTTTTTTTTTTTTTTTTTTTTTACTTCAATCAATATTCTGAAACATTTTAATCCATAAAAGTGTAATAAGATATGATTACACTGTTTCCTTGCAATCTAAATAAGGCAAAGATTATGTTTATGTCTGCTTAGCAGTTAGGTGATTTCTTCTAAATTTTTGCCCATCTAAAGCCTTAACTCAGTTGTTTCTCATGCTTCTGATATTGTCTAGTCCTAGAAATTTCTTAGTCTAGCTAAATGGCCTGTATTGCTTTAAGCATTACTCCATGCATGCTAATTTCCTACTCTCACCCATTCTGTCTGCTGTGGTTGTGATATACAGTTTTCTACACTATTATTTAAGGTGAAGAATTAGGATTAAATTCTGGATACACATAGGACCTTCCATTGGCACAGCTGTTCCAGTGAGTAATCTCATGCTCAGACCCAGACCAAAACATCTATTTCAGCCAAAACTTTTCAGATGAGTCTCAAAATCTTCTGATTTATCCTATTTAGGGCTAATTTAGCCCACTTAGCCTAACAAGGATTTAGCAAAAATCAAACATTCATGAATTCACTAAATTAAACACATCACCTGTTCCAAGTTTCAGAAATGAAGTGAAAAATTATTGTGACAGAGTGCCAAAAATTCCACTAAGACAGCAGGTGTCGTGGGATCATGACCACCCAACCTTGCCTGTGTGGCTGATCGGTGTGGGTGTGCTGGAACTGATTGAATTGAGGAGAGTTGATAGAGACAGGCTGAGAAAAGGCAAGAAATAAAGAGTTCCAATTCATACAGTTAAATTAGGTAAATACTGGAGCACGTTATGTTTTTGTTATTACATTTCTTCCACCTAAGTCCACACCAGCCTTAGGAATGTCCATCCCCGGAGACCTGTGGAAGTCAGGGCTAGGAATGTGATCATCCCTGCAGTAGGAAGGGCAGATACTGGCATCCCTTTTCTTGCTGGTGGAAGTGTTTTTTCTCTTGGGCCAAATCACAGCATTGCTATTAGGGCTGTGCACAAACCAGGAGAACTTTGCTGCTCTAACATACAGTTCTGCTTGGGCCACTGAAGCACTTGGAAGTTTGATAAATGCATAGGTTCTTTCTGCTTTTTATAGATGTGTTCTTATCTTTACTACACTCCAAAAAAACAAAATATTTAATTCATTTTAATTTATAACAATGTGGTGTGGTCAAAACTCATTATTATTTTAACCATTAATGTCGTGTGGCTTGAAGAAATGGGATTATTTTCCTCTGGTTACATCATTTCAATTTTTTAAGGGGTAGGTCATACAGGAGATAAAATCTTTGATACTGCAAAGTTGTGTTTTAGTGGGCCTCAGAAGATGTTGCATAAGCTGCAGTGAAAGGATTTGATAATTTCCAGCAACTTCATTGTTCTTCACCAGTTGTTAATAGTCTTTTTGACAATCATCAAGGAGATCTACAATTAGAATTGAACAAAGTAATACTTTTACTGAAAAACACTTTTACTGAACAAAGATTACAAGAACTGAGAGAGTCTGAGCGGAGATACCAGTCAGAGAGTTCTAGCTGTTATTAATTTACCATGCATTAATGATGAAGACTCTGATTTCAAATTTGCTTTAGTGGGGAGAATAAGAACCTGCCTTTTTAACAAAGCTCAGAGGAAATGCAAAAAGAAAGAGTTCTATTTCCTCTGTAAAGACTAGGAAAGAGCTGTGGTTTCCAGGATAACTACCACTGTCCCTTGGCAAATGTTGGTGCTGCTTTAACAGATGCAGTTAAGAGCATTGGAATAAAAAAATCCATTCAGTAAAGACTCACCAGAGATCTCTGTCCCTACTAATTCCTCTTTGGAGGGAGTTGGTCTTCCTAGAAAGCAGGGGGTCTCCATGGTCACTGAGTTCAGGGACAGCAACTTTTTCTGGCCAGTAATTGAACTGTAGCTCATGTACAAGACTCCTCTGAGCCACACATGTGTGCTGAGAATCAATCTCAAAGCAGATCAACAAGACCACAGATCTCACCCAGAACATTTAGCATAATCAGAGAAAGTGCTGGAAAGAGAATGAAATGCAACTTTTTGCTGACACGCTGAGATGTTGATTTGTACAAAAAGAACTTTCAAGCTGATAAGATAAATAGCAAGATAATTATTAAACACTTTGTGTGTGTAACATAGATAGGTAGATAGATAGGTAGATAGATAGATAGACAGACAGACAGACAGACAGATAGACTGCAATAATGATAGATTCTGACGGGAACAAAATCTATTTTCCATGGGATCCACAAACACCAGGGAAATCTGTGAACCAATCTCATGAAAATGTTCTTTTGTATAAAGGTGAATGGAAGCAAGGAAGGTTTCATGCCTGTGGATTAACAGATTTTTAAAAATGAAGCCCATTTGTTATTATCTTAATATAATAGGAAGGATATTAAATGGTGGTGGTGATATTTGGTATATATACTTGGTATATTTGGTATAAATATTTGGTAAAAACAAATATTTTCTTGATGGTATTTAATGAACTAAAATATTCTCAAGAATGATAGAAAGGAATTCCAGAAGAGGCAGACTTTCTTAGTCAAAGACCATGGTTACATTTTTAGTTTGGCTACTATTGGATATTCCTCATATTAGAATTCTAGTATTTCTCCTTAGTTTTAGGAATGCAGTTGTGTCCCTGAGTGGTGCAACCTATTTTCCAAGTAATAATGGAAATTAACTGCCTCAGCCATAAGAGACTGCAGATTTGCTGTCATGGACTCCTTTGGACAAGACATCCTTGAGAGTTCCAACATCAGTATTTAACAGAAGGGCTGCCAGCCCAGGGAAAAAATCAACTCTGCATATTTTAGATGTATTTATGTGTGTTATTTTTTGTGAGAGGTAGAAGTACATTTTGCCTGTTAATTAAATGACCACCCTGTAATGTCTCTATGTAACTTACAGGTAAAGTAAGAGAGGCATCTCTGTGCAACAGAGCAAGAAATTGTCTCACTCTTTGTTTCTCCCTCTAACCACTACACCAGGAGCCTTGCTATTAGCAGGGAATGTTTAGGTGGAAAAGTGATAGGGACTGATATTGCAGCTTCATTTTCCTCTTCTGCACCGTTTAGATTCCAGGTATGCCCATTTGCGGCAACAGTTTTGTCTTTCCATAATATTTACTCCTCCCACATAGGGAAACCAGGATTTGAGCTCTCTACTAGACAACTTGTTGAATCATACCCATATTTGACTAACTTTGGTGTCTTGTGAATTGTTTAAGTGAAAATTGCCTGTCAAAAATGGGCATCCAGTCCTTTTCATTCCCCATGACTGGAACTGTTACCTGAGAGAGAGATTTTGGGTACAGTGTTCAGCAGTAAATCCCAGCCTGCAGTAAAAATGATGCTAGATTGGAAAATTCAGAAAAAGGCTTGTGAGGATGATTAGAGCTCTGAGGATTTTTCTTTTTTCTTTTAGTGAAAAATTTAAAAAGCTGAATGTATTCTGTTTAAAGGAAGTAAGTAGCAGATGTAATCAAAGCGCAGAATTACCAATAGGGATGGATATTTCTGATGCCACCATCCTCCTTAATCTAAGAGAGAGAAGTTAATAAGAATCAGTGCTTAGGAGATAATACCAGACAATACAATTTTAGACACAAGTCTTAACTGCCAGCACTGAGCAGGAAATGATGAAAAAACCTCTCTTATTTTGTTGAGTCTCTACACTCATTCTTTGTTTGAAAAATAATGGTCCAGATACAGGAATTCCAGAGTGAAAAGCTATTGCTTGTGTTGGCCAGGAGCTCAGTTCAGCTCAATCCTTAAATTCACAGCTCTCTGAAGTGAATCATGGGTCATTTGAATAGAGCCCAAGGAAAAGAGCACAGAGACACAGGACAAATGTGGAGCTGGAAATGGAGAGCAGAGTGAGGTGATGTACCCTATATCACATGTGGGTGGGAAAAATCAAAAATAAAGGACAGTCTTCCCTCTGTGTCAGAGTATTTCTATATTTACTTGGCCACAGAAACTATTATAGTAACTAGGACTTATCAGGAAAGTGGTTTTTTTCTTTTTTTAAAACTATTGATTTTTTTAGAAATAGCAAGCAAACAACTGAAGACTATTTCAAAAGCTTTGGCTGAAATTCAGAACTTCTGATATCACAGGATTTGCAGTTTGCAGTCACTGTGCCCTCAGCAATTTTTTAATTCCTTTTTTCTCCTGATCAAGATTCCCACTTCACACATTGTGCTTTTCTTCTGTTCTTGTTGAGCTGCTTCAGTATGTCAGGAGAGTCCCACAGTCAGAGGTACCATATGAAAGATGGGCACAGGTCAGTGAGCCTGAAAATAGAAGGAGAATAAAGAAAGGCAAGTAAATAAACTGTGACACTAGGGAGCAGATTGGCAAGGTTTTAATCAAAATTGCATATTCCACTCACCAACATTCAGATTTCTTCTGAAGAGATTAATTTTTAAATTAAGAAACCTTATCCAAAGCAAACCACAAAATTTTCTTTTCCGCACAGAGTACATACTTTAAAAAATGTATGAAAGTAACAAAAAATTTCCTTTCTTCAGTTTCAAAAAAAAAAAAAGAAATTCCTCTCTTCAGTTTCAACAAAAAAAGTCAGCTAGGTATTCTAATGACTGCCACTGGTAAAACAAAAATTATAATTTCAGTGTTTTATCATCCAAAAGCCCAGATGTTTATCTGACACATCTCTGAGTATTTGATGGGCACATTTTAAATACACAGGGTCTCATAAAAATGATATTTTCATCTCTGAACATTATTAGCAATATAATGCTTCTTGCTTACTTTTACTTGTTGCTATATAGCCAAGACCAAGATGAAGAGAAACAAGTAAGTAAAAGAAACTTTTGTAAAAATTATAAGTACAATGTAAAGAATGGATGTTACTTCTTGTTTTATGAAATTGACAGATATACTTCAAATAAAGGTATCACTGTGAGAAAACTTTTAAAGTTTTCAAGTCATTATATTATTATATAAATTATACAGAGTTACAAAATACAAAAAGCAAATATATATTATAACAAATATATCTCGTGATATATTTCTAAATTCTATTAAAGATATAAAAATTTAATTCTCATGACATTTAATGGTTTATATAATAATTTTATAGTAATTTCAAATGTTACTTTTATTAAATGGTACTCAGATTAAACATTGGCATACCATTAATGAAACTGTTCTTCATAAATTTTGTTGTTATTACTGTCAGCTGGGAAACTTGCAGCTTGATTTAATCTGAAAAATATGGCCCTTAAGTTCCTGTGAGAAGAAAGTTATTAATGACTGGATAGATTCAAGTTTCCATGACAACATATTGCTGTGCTGGATCAAGTGGGATTTTATAATCACAAATTGTTTTAACAATTGAGTTCAGCATGAAATAGGACCAATGTACCACCAGGAGCTGGCTTGAATAGGAATTAATAGAATCATAGGATCATTAAGACTGGAAAAGACCTCTAAGGTCATTGAGTCCAAATTTTGACCAAACACCAACACCTCAACTAAACCACAGCAAGTGCCACATCCAATCAATTCTTAAACTCTTCCAGGGATGGTGACTCTACACTTACCTGGGCAGCACATTCCAAGGTTTGACAGCCCTTTCAGTGAAGAAATTCCTCCTGAATTTCAACCTAAACCTCTCCCAGTGCAACTTCAGTCCATTTCTTCTTGTTCTGCCTGGAAGAAGAAACCAACCCTCACCTGCCTGCAACCTCTTTTCAGGTGCTTGTAGAGAGCAATATTCCCCTGAACATCCTTTTCTTCAGGCTGAATGTCACTGTGATATTTTCTGAAAAATCCCTTTGCCAGGATTTCTTCTCCTGGGAAGCTGAGAAGCCTTAGAGAAAGAGAAAAAGAAAAAGAATATTATCTCATTTGCTTCTCCCTGTTTTGCTGCTTTGGAATGTGGTTTGGAGATTGTTTATCCAACAAGTGAATTGTTTTTACTTAATGACCAATCACTGCCCAGCAATGTCGGAACTCTGGAAGCAGTCATGAGTTTTTCATTAGTATCTTGTTAAGCCTTCTGTAAGTATCCTTTCTCTATTCATTAGTATAGTTTTAGTATAGCATTCTTTTATATCACATCAATCATATCATATTATATAATATCCTAATAAATTAGCCTTCTAAGAACATGGAGTCAGATTCTCAATTCCTCCTTCATCCTAGGGACCCTGAAAATACCACAGCTGAACATCCCCAGCTCCCTCAGACCCTTCTCATGTGATTTACTCTCCAGACCCCTCACCAGCTCTGCTGCCCATATCTGGACATGCTCCAATAGTAAAGGTGCAACCCTTGTGCTTCCTGAGGCTCTGCAACAACAGCTTCACTTACAGGGCACAGACACTGTGAGCTCACTTGCTTTTCCACCTGGGACAACTCTCACACTGGGGCCCAGCATCACGTTGCTGTGGGCATTCTGTAACAAAACACATTTGAGTATGGGGGTCATTCCAATATAAAATTCTGGCACCATTTCACACTAACTCCTTTTCACCTCTCACTCTAATGCTACATCACTTTGGCATTTCAATTCTGGATGCTAAACTGCAGAAAAATGCAATCATCTTTGCAAGTGGTGAAATTCTTTTTAGGTCCTTACATCTCTTTTGCTATCTGCATATTTTATTAGCTTAGTTCTGTGTGTTCAGTCTTGGTTTTCTCTCTTAAATACCTTTTCTCCTCAACACCTTTCTCCCATAATATATTGTCTCAGTTTGAGACAAATTAGAAAGAAATGTCCTGAAAGGGGCATCTCCTCTGGGCATGAAGCATGTGTTCTTCTGAATTAATTTATAGTTGTATTACATTCACAAAGTAATTTCTGAAAGCTTATTTAAACTATTATCCACAGATTTAAGATTTCTGCAGTGTTAAAATTAAACCAGTTGCATTTAAAAAAAAAACAAAAACCAAAAAATTTTAGAAAACAAAACCCCGCCAAAACCCCTTCCCCTGAAAATTTAGTTTCTCAGCCAGGAATAAGGCAAAATTCAGGATATTATTCTCCAAATGACCATTTATGTAAGGAAGATGGTTTTATCAAAACATTCTTCTTGTGAGTATTAAACATCTTTTTGCATATTATTCACTCTGACAGCTCAGGCCCATGGGGTTCTTCCTCACCTGATGTGGACCTTGAGCAGACATGAGGCCATTGTGTCAGTCAGTTCACTGCTCTGGGAGAGAGCACAGGATGGGGTGTCCTGTTTGCTGCAGCACATCTCTACAGGAACAGCTTTTGGTACCAGCCTGATTCTACATGTTATTAAAACCAGTGGTTTGGGAAATTGGAGGGTGAAGGAAAGTTTTTACAGACTGTGAATCCTTTCTGCTTCTCCTTGTACCTAAGTTTTATTATCGAACAGTGCAGTGTCCAGCCCACTTCTAGAATCTGTGAAGGAGAGGAAGAGGAGATAACAATTCACCTCTTCTCTCTCAAACCCACTTTAGGATGGGATCAGCCATTTATTACAATGTGCCTGTTGATCTACATGTATTAGGAGAAACAAAAGCAATAGTTTAGACTAAGTGTTAGGGGTTTTGCCAGCTACAAACAATAACTGGAAAAATGACCCTTACATACCATGCTTTTCACATATCTTTTGGACATCCCTTCATTTTTTTGACTTCTCTGATGAGAGAGGTAATGTGATACAAAAACCAGCCCCCTCAGCAAGTGTTGCCAAAGACAGAAGTTGATTTGATTTCTAAAATATTTAGTGCATTTGAGGCATGAGTTCTCTCACATTTCCCTAGTGGCCAAAGGCCATGCTTTTGATATTAACTCTGTATTCGAAAGACCACCAAACTGAATTAAAACTCAATATCAGGTTATTGAGCAAAAAAAAGAAAAAAATTATGCTGGAAAAGTACTATTCTTCAAAAGCAAAATGTACTTGACCTGTGAAAAAAATAAATTATTTATATTAATTTGAAAAATGTTGTTTTCACATTTTTTGGGTGCTGATTTCCAATGCAAGTAAAATGGTAGGTGAGATTCAATTAAGGCCTGATTTCATAGCTTTAAATAGAGCAGGTCTTGTCTAGCTGTGAAATTATCATTTGTTTGCTAAGTGAGCTATGTGCTGGTGCACTGGGTGAAGTTAAAACATATTTGAATGTCTTTTTTGTATCGCATTTTTATGCTTATGTAGTAAATCCTATTCATAGAATCCTTTTTCATTTTTTTCTCTCAGATTAAAAGAAAATGCTAAACATTGAGCAGTGAACGACAAAAGAAAGTATTGTTTTATGCTAATGGATATCTAAAGCAGCACATGAGATAGAAAAAATTGAGAACTACTGAAAATGAAGTCTCACAGAGATTACGCTAATGGAGAATTTCATTTTAAAAAGATGAATTTTGATTTTTTTTCCTACTCAAGTATTGTAATTGCTGTAAAAGTGAAGCAATAAACAGAATGTAATGACTGATCCTATACTGTATAACTTAATAGTCTTTATATTACATGAATTTTCATCTATAAAAAGACTGATGCGATCATTATAAATTAAATTCAATAGCATAAATATGATCAATGTACTTGTGCAAAAGCTCCAGAGAACTGGAAGTTGCTTAATGTGCAGCCAAATAGACCTTTGAAGGAAGATTCCAGGAACTGCAGAGCAATGGTGTGAGACCCTGTAGTACTTTTAATGAAGAGCAGAATTGATGGACACATGGATAAATAGTGGGTGTGTGCCAAGGTATCCTTTGGAAAAGAAGCCAGCCCTTACATGCCTGCAGGGATACTTTGAAGAAGCAAAAAATGTGTGCTCTTAATAATAATATCTTTATTTGGACTTGTCAATATATTTATCTCACCTTCCAAAAGATATTCAATAAAAAGCCAAAGAAAGGCATAAAGGAATCTTCCCAAAATAAAGCTGCTGCAGTACAAAATGGGAGTTCCTTTTCTGCTTGAATTATTTGTTAATTGTTAGTAAAACGGGGACAGCAAGAAGCAATCAGATTTACAGCATAGGTAGATCAGTAGCAGAGTTCCCTAGTGTCTATTCTGAGACAAGGATGTGAATAATGAGGCAAAAATTTGCTAATGACACGAAGTAATTTATGGTAAGGAAGACAGGGAAGATGATGGCTTCTGGAAGATATTAGAACACTGAATAATGAAGCAATAAAAAGACAGATGACATTCAATGCAGGTAAATTTTTAGTGAGGCTCAAGCAGTAACAGTCCAAACTTTCCATAGAAAATGATTCGCTTTAATTGGACTGTTATCACTCAGGAACAACACCTGGGGTTACAGTACATAATTCTGTCAAAATATTAACTTAATGATAAGCAGTGTCAATAAAGCAAGTCGAATATTCAGGATTATAGAGAAAAAATAAGTTAAAAAAAATAACTATACCACTGCACTGGTCCACAGTATGTTCATATCTTCTGTAGGCTATGATATTCTCATTCCCCCACCTTTTTAACTTAAAAAAAAAAAAAAGGGTGAGAAACACTTATAGAATGGAAAAAAAGGTGATGAAAAGTCTGGAAAAGGTTCTGCATCCTATGTAGGGCAGGCCTTTTCAGTCTGCAAACAGACAGTTCAGGAGGGTATTACTGATATTACTGAGACCTATAAATCATATGTGTCCTAAAGAAGATGGATGGGGATCAACTTTTTTTTGTCTTTACCGGTACAAAACCAAACTGCCTAATAGAAATGAACTTAAAGGAAACTAGCAAGTGGAAAATTGACAAAAATTTGAATAGAGCAGCTTTCATACAGGATGCAGCAGCTTTCATACAGGATCTTCCCAGGCTGCTATTTACAAGGACAGCTGTCTGTTTCTGGAAGTCTCTGAGTCATCTAAATGGATCTATGATTCTATAAACTGCTGGAGGCAAGGAGAGGGTTTTTGGGAAGTATTAGTATTTGCTGCATAATGCCACCTCCCAGATAGTCACTGTTGGCCACTGTCAGAGATAAAATAGTGGAATAACTGTATCACAGTTCTGACACAATAAGCCTATTTTTATATGGTTATTATCAGGTCCGACCTCCTGCATTCTGTGGTCAAGTGTAGATCACAAAGAGGTCATTTTTTCCTTTGGAGACAATGCATTAGAGGGATTTAAAAATACATGAAGTATCCAAGGAGCATACTTGAAAAGACCAAAGTCTTTTGTAAGAGCTTCAGGAATTATCAACCTGTATGTACTTTTGAGGGTGCTAGATCATTATACTTTTTTTGCAGTATTTTCTTTCAATTCAGAAAAAAAAACTAACTGTTGCTTAACAAAGCAGACGTACTGAAAATAATTGGATTTTCATATAAATTAGAGATTTCTCTAATTTTCTGCAAATTTAGTAAGGTTTATGTATTAAATTGCTATGTGCCACTTGTGTTTTTGCAGCTGTTGGTAAGGGTTAATTCAGTCAACTGCATTTAAGTACTTAGCACTACTTGAAAATGGCTCGATGGTCTGGCAGATACAACACAAAGGTTAAGCCAGACTTTTCTGTAATAGGAACTTGAAATCCAACAAGATAATGACTGTGGCACAGCAAATGGTGCCAATGATCAACTGCAACAAAACTGTCTCTTTTGCGTCTATCATGTCTTGTGATGTGACTTAGCCCAAAATATCAGTGAAAAAAAGCATCATCTCCATTTTTATTTGAATTAAGAATGTGTAAATGGACAATCACTTACATTCTCCATTTTTGTTAGGATGCCAAATTGGTCATATGTCCAAATACCAAAACAAAAACGTTCAGGCCTAATGTCCATTGCTAACTAACTTTGTCTGTCCTTTTTTGTTCTTTTTATAAATAACATCTTTTTCTCTTTCTGTAATGTGATAGAATTTGAAGATTTGCAGAATCCATTTGTTGGGCAATGTGGTTACAGTTCTGCATCAGTTTTTTAATGGAACATACTGGCATAAAAAGTTAATTTTGTATTTATTGATAGAGATATATTCCAGTAGAACAACAACTTCAAAGAATCAAACAATAATGAGAACTTGTCTTTAATTAAGCATTTCACTGAGTGGAATTCTAGGAAGAAGAATTGTAGGGAGCCATAGTTAAATTTAATGAGATTGAACATCTGAACTCTACTCCACACAGGTGGCAGCAGCAAGATGTGCCACTGACAACAGTGAAATTCTAAACCAAGAACTTAGTCATTTTTCTGAAGTGAATCAAATTTTATTGTGTTCCCCTCCCCTTTCCTCCATCTTTTTTTGCCTACTTCCACCAATGAGGCATCTGTTGAGTTGCATGTTAACATGCTAACAACACAAAAATACAAAACTATTACAGGCCCAGTCATGGAGTTTACTAATTTTCCTTGACAGGGATGAACTTTGTGAAAATGGTGTTTCAGAGAGAAAATCTGGAGAGGAACCAATTGCTGGGTGTGTGACTCCACTGCCTCCCACACACCGCGTGCTTTGACTGATGCAGTGGTGATAGGATGGCAGCCTGTCATCACTGCATTACCAGTCCAAGGGAAATTCACTTCTGTTTT
The DNA here is from genome assembly GCF_901933205.1 of Camarhynchus parvulus. Lineage (NCBI taxonomy): Eukaryota > Metazoa > Chordata > Aves > Passeriformes > Thraupidae > Camarhynchus > Camarhynchus parvulus. The sequence continues at coordinate 142,928,234 of NC_044572.1, forward strand.
CCAAAAATTGTGACTGGCCATGGAATAGGACTGCTAGCTACTCCAAAAGGCACACACAGCCAACACAGCATCTGCAGATGCAGAGCATCAGTATCTTACCAGTGAGAAATAACATGAACATAGCACCAGTCTTTACATTGTTATCTGCAAAAGTGACATTTTCTAACCCTGTTCTCACACCAGCCCCACTGAGATGACTCACTTAAGGACTGGTCTGGAGGAGCTGTGTGGGTAGGATTGGGAAAAATCCTAAAATCCTTCTTATGTCTGAGCTCACTTCTCTTTCTAACAGTTGGATGTCAAAATTCACAGACCATTTCCCTTTGCTGTCAAGAACTGTGCAAGGACAAAATAATAGCATACATAGTGGGGCATTTAAATGTGACTTGGTGAGAGTACTTTGGAGCAGGCTGAGGTTAGATAAAGTGCTGTATTATCCTCCAATAACTTCCATATGCATTAGAGTACAATGACAGTAATGCACTCCCTGTCCTATTTTCTTAATCCTCTTGCTTGGGGAGCTGTGGCGTGGGTGGAAATCAAGATTAAAAGATAGGAGCCCAGATAACTGTGCATAGCTAAGCCCTGAAAATATTAATTTTTGTCTTTGAACTGCGCTAGTCATGGTGGGGAGTAAATTAATGCAGGATTAGAAACACTATTTTATACAAGATGTGATACAGGACCAAACTCAAGAGTCTTATTCCCTGTTAATTAAACCAGACAGTTCATATTGTTCAAAGACGCTGATTTAAGGAGGAGAGCTGCAAATTAGAAAATGTTTTGGTCTGGTTATGTTTAATTTTAATTGGAAACAAACTAATTTGACAAGTGTTCCACAACATAGAACTTTTAAAAGGACAGTTGAAGGTTATGCTTGATCTGTGGGTTATCATATTTTAAATACAACTGCATTTAAAAAAAACCCTAAATAAATACTCTAGCCTTTAAAAAAGGCATTTAAAGTGTTTTACTGTAAGCTTTTTATAAAAAATGTTTTTACTTAGAATAAATTAATAGTTAAATATTTCTTACCTCCCCGCTACATATTTCAACAAACAAAATTGACCACTTCATTTCATTTTTGTTTGAATTCAACAAAAAATACCCATGCAGTTAAATACAGCTCACCTATCATCAAGATTCTAGAGGGGTCATCCTGTGCTAAGGTGTGTCTTCAACATTACTCAGCCATCAGAAGTAAAAATCTCACTTCAGTGATGAAAGGGGAAGCCCAAGTGATTAATTTGAACATCAGCAAAAAGTAAATTAAAAAAATTTATGAGCATCCCACCTTTTAGATTATTGATATCAGCTTTGTTCAGGTAGATAACTTTCTACATTATATTTGCTTGCTAAAGAACCAAAGTAAGAGTGATTCATGTCATGTTAGATTATCTGCAGAATTCAGTGGGTTTGGGTCTCCTTGGGATTAACAATGTAGATGTTTTAGTTGTGAAAATCTAAGCTCCTGCTTCTACATCATACTGGAATATCAGCAAGTCTCAAGTGTGAAATACATACTAGAAAACCTAAATGAATAATAGAAAAATTAGAATAGAAAATCAGCAATAGAAAACATAAAATTGGAGGTAAGGCATTAGCCAAGTGGTTGAGAATAATGCCTTAGTATATTCAATATCTAGGTGAGAAAAGATGAAGACAAACATTTTTTTCTAATTTGTATCTTACATTTATTTACAGCCAATTTCCCTCTAATTTCATTTGTTTCTACTAAGTGTATCTGTTACTCTCCTTCAACAATGGTACTTAAAGTCATTAATTATTCCCCATTACTTGTGCTTCTCAAGTTGACTTTTCTGCTGTGGAGAAAAGGAATTTTCCTGTACTAAGGTCTTGTTTACTTAAGATTTTAAAAAGGTAATACACTATTTACTTAAGATTTTAAACAGAAATAGACTGGCCCACTTGGCTCTGGAAGGATCAATCTCTATGGATTGCAGCCCCATGATTAAGAACCAACTCTAGGAACAAAAAAGTGTTTAAGATATGTCTGAGAGAGAGAGATAGCAGAAGAAAGGCAGTGTGTTAGTGTGCTCCATCTCCCAGGGAGCTGCCAGACAGGACAGGCTGTGGATTTCATGAGGTGCCCAGCTGGTCATTCAGTGGGATGAAGGGAAGCAGGGGAATATGAAGTGCTGAGTTACCTGAGAGTGCTTACAGAGAAGCTGCTCGTGAATTTTGGAAAGTTTTCTAGACTGCCATTTCTGTTTGTAAATTAAATATTTTCAGGTTCGAGTAGTGGGAAGGAAAGATATTTTTGACTATTGGAAGTCACCACATTATGATCACTTCATGAAGTGCTTGCACTTTGTTACGGCATAAACTATGCTTAATATGACAGATTTCAGATACTCAGAACTGTTCCCTGAGCACAGAGACCCCTGAATCTTTCTGTAGGGAACTTAATGTTTCCATTACAACTCTTTGAGCAGCCGTGTGATTGAGATTAGGAAACAGATTCTGTAAAAAATATAGTGAATTCTTCATCTGAAGACAAAGCTTGTTTACCACAGAACTTTCCAGATAATTTTGTTTCTTAATGAATCACTTTTAGTAAAATGCAACACTACATACAGTTCTTTTCAAAATGAGCACTAAATTAATTTTTTTCTTTTAATACACAGGACCAGTTACACAGACAATTATTAACTTTCACTAAGTCATGTCAAGGTTTTTAAAAAAAAAACAAAAAACCCTTAGACATAAACTTTGAGGTATGACTAAAGATTTGATCCAGCCCTGATAGTTACCTCAGGAGGTGAAATTGTCAAACCTTTCTCACAGTCTTTTGAAGCAGAATCTCTTGATCAAGTCAGTCAGTGCAGCCTGGGAGCTGGAAAAGCTGTGCCTCTTGACAATAGACCAGAAGAGAGAAGGTGAAAATCCAGTAGGAGGCTGGGAAGATGAGAAGACCTTCAGGGATACTACAATAGAAAAAGGAGCAGGTTTAGCCTCATCTCAGTTCAAGCTGTAATTATTCCTCTGTTAATAGGAACAACAGAGCTGTCTTGAGGAACATCAGGAATGTCTGAGGACCTAGCATTTCCTTCTGCTTCTGAATTTCTGTTTCCCAGAGGTTTTAAGATGATCTTTGAAGGCGTCCATGATGTCCCTCAGAAAATATTCCTATCTTTATTTCATATCTTGAATCAGTGGAAAGTGTCATAGTGAGAGCCTTTAGAATTGGTGACAGATGGGGAGTGTAGGGTTTGTCTATATTTGTGTTTATTAGGAAAGGTTGAGAGCCCATTATTTACTAAAATATTGTAGATCAGCTTTATAAATTCATGCACATGTGTATGCTATGATTTCAATACAATGATTTTCTTTTTAAATTTGACCATGGCAATAAGTAAATCTTGAAAATTGTCTATACTCAGTCAAAATAAGAACAAATTAGCAAAAAGTAGGATGAATTTGTTATTATGAGTGAATGTTAGTCTCGCAAAATTTGAATTTTCCTTGTAAGTTGTGAATTTCTCAAGGGGCTTCTGTTCGGATACTCCAGCACCAGCCCTAGGAATGTTAGGGTTACCTGTAGAGTAGTGAGATATTTCTGTGGTCAGGCCTTGTCCATAATTCCAGAATAGTTTACTTTCAAGATGAGTGTTCCATGCAATCTGGATGAAGGCTGTGATTACTCCTTCATGCATGGGAATTGTTGAAAGGCAGCTGTTTGGGCATGATGAAAATGGCACCAGGGACGCCCCCCGGGATTGTCAGTGTAGATGGCTGCCTGCCACTGCCCTGGCACTCCTTGATTCACTGCTTCAGGCACTGCTTGAGAGAACTGAGGTCCCAATACCATGAACTCAGTGTTTTCTCAGGTGTCCTGTTCTTCTCAGAGCTCTGAACTGGACAGTGACCACGGGTAGTTCCTTAGAGTTACCAGTACCTGAGGAGACCATACACCTGTGTGAAATTTTCACAAAGAGTATGTTTCAATGTACATGTTTAATAGGCTGCCCAAGTTAGGACTAAGCTCACAAGACTCCCTATATCACCCACACAGAAGAAAGAATCCACCCAATCATCAGGTGTATCTGGGGCATGCAAATAAAGCCCTATTCTGTATTGCCATCTAGAGGAACCATTCTTTTAAAGGGGAAAAAAAGTCTACTGGCCAAGAATTCTTTCTCACCAAATTGCCTGAAAGTGACTGGCTTCTACTGGCAATCTGCAATCATGACACCATGATTGAGTCTGTCACCCTCATTCAAAGTAAAAAAGAAGATATTTTGGTGCTTAAACGCGTCTCTGAGTCACCCAGGATGAGATTCATATCTTCCCTGAAAGAACTTATTTGTAAAAGAATCTGTTTTGGTGACAGCTACTCTGGATTTTCTGAAGTGCACAGACACCAAGGTCTCCATTGTGGCACTGCTATGACTTGGGGCATCTGCCTGCAGACTGCTTATGAACTGCAATTCCTGTCAATGAACCATCTGTATTCCTGTTTTTCCTTTGCCTTGTACTCTTTATGTGGAAAGAAGAAGAGAAGTACTTCCAGAACTGTCTTAAAATTCTCTCTTTTAAAAGGCTGTTATTTAGTGAAAGTGGGGTCTAGTCTAGGAAAAGTCACATTTCTTATTAACTTTTAGTATTTCCCTAACTAATAAATAAAAGAAAAAATATTAAAGAAAATAAATATTAAAAGTGAAACTCATACTTGGATTCTCCATTGCTCAATGCAGTATGCTCTTACCTGCTGTAGGCAAAAATGTTTTTACAAAAAGTGTCAGACAGCATATGGGATCCAAAGTTAGGTGTCAAATCAAACTTTGGCATATAATGTGATTGTCCATATAGCAGGGAAGTATATATGAATGATGCAGGTGCATGCCACTGTTGGGTAAGAGCCATGGCTGTGAGTAGTGGCTGTTAAAGAGCAATATTATGTTTGTCTTAGAGACCCATGGCCATGGATATGTAGACCAGATTGATAAAATAATTCAACTCCACTAGCAATTCCCTCAGCCTCAACTTCCTCATATTTTGCAGCAATATTTGACAATGTAAAAGAGGTTATAATTCCATTGGTCAGCCCCTCTTTCAAACTGTCAGACATATTTGAGACATTTATCCAACTGCCTTTCAGAGAGTTGTTGGCTGATTAAGTGGTCTTTTTTTCCTCTAAATCTTTAGAAAATTTTTTGAGGAAATCCAGGAGGGTGGCTGACTGTGACCTGGTGCCTTTGGAAAAGAACCACAAAGCACTGACTCTAAAATGTTGCTTCCATTGACTTCACTGGGAGCAGGGGGAGTCACAGGGAAAGAGGTAACAGCAGACAGTCGCTACAAGAAAAGGTGTTAGTGTCCAAGTGCCAGTAATACTGGAAGAGGACACAGGACATGGATTCAGAGGGACCTCTGTGAGACCTCAAGAAGATGAGCAGCATCAGAAGCAGGAGCACTGAGGCAGAAAAAAGAAGAAAAGACAACTTTAAAGAAAGATGTGAAGAAGAAGCTTGAGGAGGTGTTTCTTCATTGTGAATCTCCCTCATCACTTCTGGCAGGCAAAGGCACGTCAATGATGGCAGCTTTGATTGCAAAATCAAATTTGCATTGACAGTAACATCAGAATTATACCAAATGCAACAAGTAAACTGCTCATTCAGTTTAGCTACCCAAGTAGACAGAAGATTACATCAAATAACTAATACCTCATGGCAACAGTCTGAAACACAATAACTTTGAAATGACAAATGGATAATGCAAGGGACCAGGCCAAAGCAGAGAGAGATTTGACAATAACAAAGTTTCCAGTCACTGATTGTATGAATGGTTGGAATAAGGAGCAAAGAAGACAAAAGAAACCAAGTAAGTAACGTTCAGAGTGAGACTTGTTTTCTTGACCTGTTAGTGTAGTTGTGTACTGCTATTTCAAATAAAATATGTGCTGAAAGCAATCTAAATTACAGAATAGTTTAAAAGAAAAAAGATATCAGAAGCAGTGAATTCTTGTATAGTTCAAAGAACAAAACCAGCTTCAAAAGAAAGGCAGTAAGCCTTCAAAAAGATGAAAAAGACAGACGGTGATATAAAAAATGCACAAAAATGAGAAGGAAGGAAAGAGTGATCTTTATGATTGGAAGTTTCTTCCAGATCCAGACATAACTCTTGAAAAGGGGAAAGAAGTTCCTGAGGGAAATGTAGGTCCATATATGAGATATAAGAAGTTGAAGTTGAAAAGAAATTCAATGCCAAATTTAAATCCCTTGGGGAAAAAATATGAGAAAAAAGGAGAGAAAGGTATTTTATTCATTATAATGGACAGGATTACACACATAGAATCTTTCAAAGGTGTTCAAATATTTAAGCAGCTGCAATGAAAACTTTTATATTATCTGAGAATGAAAGCACATTCCTGGAATCACATACCTTTGAGTCTCTGATGTGCTGCTTTTGGCTGGGGTAAAATTTATCTTCTTCATGGCAGTTAGTATAGGGCTGTGCTGGAAAGAGTACTGATAAAACAGAGATGTTTCAGTTATTGCCCAGCAGGGCTTACACCCTTTTCTGCTCCCCACCCCACCAGAGAGGAGGCTGGAGGTGCACAAGGAGCTGGGAGAGGACACAGCACGGACAGCTGACCCCAAGTGACCCAAGGGATGTTCCTCACTGGCATCAGGCTCAGCAGTAATAGCTGGGGAAGTTTGGTACCAGGGGCCACTGCTGAGGGGCTGGCTGGGCTTTGGTTGGTCAGTCATGGCCAACTGGTTTTATTTGCATCACTTGTCTGTCGTGTGATTTATGTCTTTGTCACCTTCCTTTTCATTACAATTTATTATTAAAAAATATTGTATTAATAGAAAGAAAAAATATTTCAATTATTAAACTGGTCTTCTCTCAACTCCTCAAGTTTTCTCACTTTTAGACTTCCATTTCTCTTCTCCTCATCTTGCTGCAGGAGAGGCGTGAGTGAGAGACTGTGTGGTGCTTAGTTCCCAGCTGGGGTTAAACCATGATATCTGATCAGAATAAAATCTGACATTTTCCATACTAACCCTCTGCATAACAGACTTTCAAACCTTTCCCATTATCCAATCCAACTCCTTTACCATTTTTGTTCTCCCTTCACTGAGAAGGCAACTAGTTTAGTGTTTGAGCAGTTTAACTTCTCCATCCCATAGAAGTCATGTCAGTTAGAACAAGGATTTTAGGAAAACAGGGCAACATTTGCAAAGAGTTTTTTTAAATATTAATCTCTTGTTGCAGTTAAATTTGTATCCAGGAGTCTCAATTTTGTTCTGTCATTAAACTCTGAGACCAAATTGCTTCCTGCTTCTAGGTCTTGGGTTTCAATTTTAAGTTTCTGAAAATAGCCCAACTACTGTGTGTATTTTCCCTGCCTTATTAATATTTAAAACCACCCTGAGAGTATACTGAGTAGGATACTACATTATCCAGCAGCTCTCTGAAAGGCAGGTGGATATGAAAAAATGTCTCAAGGGTGTTTATGTAGGTAAAAAAACCCTATCATTACTAATTCCCTGACCAGAAAGAATTGTGATGTCATTACAGTCCTGTTTCATCATCTTTCATTGAAAAGAATTAGGAAATAAATAAAAATTGAGGTATTAAGCAGCAAAGGAATTTTAATTCTCACTGGAACATTTCCATGAGCCAGAGCTGGATTAAAGCATAGATTTTGGCCCAGAACTATAAGCTTGAGGCATAAATACCTTAGGCTTGTGACAATATGATATTTACAGCTCCCATTAAAGGAAAAGGAAAGTTCTCATCCTCTCTGTTTTAGGGGAAAGCTTGAGAACAGAGACTGGTTGTAAACCAATCAGTGAAGTCTGTCCAATTTTACAGAGTCCATTTATCCAGGACAGGACAAAAAGCTGCAAAGGGAGAAGCACCTTTCTCCCAGAGGCATTTCCATGGTCAGTTAGACCACCACCATTCAGAGAACAGTGCTTTGGGCTGGGAAAAACACTACTCCACTGGAATGGGAACCTTGGGGAAGCCAAGGAGCAGTGAGATTTCCAGAAATCAGCCCTGTTGTGAGCAGCCAAGCCTGCTTTAGTATCCCTTCCCTTACCTTTTCCAGAAGGAAAAAAACAAACCTTATCTGTGGGCACAGGCAGCTTTGATTCAGCAGAATCCTGATGCTGAAACTGCTCGAACCAAGGGCTGCATGTGAGACAGCTTCTCCTTCCTCTGAGCAGGGCATGTGCTGAGAGCTTGTCCCAGGAGTGGAAGCGTTGTCTCTGGGGTGTTGGACTTCTGGATGCTGAGAATTTGAGACTTTCTGTGCTGACAGACTGACTTCCAGGCGAGCACTGCAATTGCCCTGAGGCTGTGGAGCAGGCTTCCAAAATTGATTGATAGCACTGGGATTACGGGTGTGTAGTTGGTTAGAAGAGTATGATATCACAGGGTGGAAAAATATAGAAATAAATATGAAGCAAGATGGAGGTTTTAGGGTGGAGACAGGTTGTTCTTTGCGGTCGCTCGCGAGTGAGGCCGGCTGCTCCACAGAGCAGCCACTCTGAGGCAGAGAAACTGAGCGGCCACAGTCTGTCCTGACCAGGGGAAGGTAAGCTGCAGCAGGGCAGAGCCTGTCCCCCGGCCACCTGGGCCCCCCGGGCGGTTTAGCCTCGGGATGCAACCCAGCAAGACGAGACGGGACACCTCAGCAGCGGCAACAGCTAAGCAGTGGAGCGTTGGAGTGAAGAGGCGAGCCAGTCAATCTCCCGTGGAGGAACGAGGTTTATTGGAGAGGGAAGGTGGGACACAAGGAAGGGGTCACAGGAGACTGACAAAGATCCTCCCCCTGGTCTGGCCTTTTATGACCGACCCCAGGGGGAGGGAGAACAGAGCATAACCCATCACAGCACATTACATAATCACGAAGGACAAATCAAGAAAAGACAAAGGTGTGGCTTTTCCCCCAGGCCCAATCACCACCCAAACCCCGGGGAACTTTCTGGATTTGGGGAGTGGGTTGGGGGTGATGGACAAGGGGGTTGCCTGGACAACAAAGGAGGGGGAGCATTGAATGACAACTGAATTTACATAAAATAAGGAGGACCCGGCACGATTGACAGGTAACGAACATGGGAGGTGGGGAGGGACCCCGGAATTCCCCTTGCCCTGGTCGCCATCTTAACTTAATATAAGTCTATGGGAATAAAATGTAAAACTTGTAGAACTTAACATTCAAACCGTAAAACTGTACAAAACCATGTAAAACAACGCACCCCAACAGTTCTTCTTTACCTTCTTTTTCCTTCTTCATGGGTTTGGGTTGTATTTTTTGCTTGGACAGAAAAGTCCGCACTGCGGGCTTCGAGGGATCTGTTATTGGGTTAAAAGTGAAAATAATCTACATGTCATTTCTTAATTGGATAGTTTAGCCTTAAAAAGAGCCTTAACAAGAGATAGTTAGCCATTTTGTGCCTTGCCAATGAAAGGCTGTAGAACTCACTGCTGTGAGCTGTAACATTGATAAGAAACAATAAACACCTGAGTCTGAGCATGAACTATCATCTCAAGTGCCTTCAATCCTGCCCTTGACAGAGGTAGAAAAATGAAGCCAAAATCCAGCAGTGGGGTACAATCAGGACCTCAGGAGGCAGCTGGGGTCTGCAGTGCAGGCTTACACAACACAGGTGAGAAGCAATGCCAAATCAAATTCCAAAGATTACTGCACTTTGACCACAGTGTTTATGGACAGTCATTGCAACTACATCCTTAGGGAACATTTCTCTAAAAAGTGCCATATAAGAGACACAGAACTATGTAAGGAAGAAGGAATGGAAAGACAATCAGGTCTGGTTTCTTTTCACCTTTGTTAAATCCTAAATGTGATGCTAGCATGATGGAAAATCAGAATCCAGGAGCTAAAAAATGATAAAGTTCTCTTAAAAAAGAACAAATCAAAAGATAAATTCCTCCAACACAATGAAAATATTAATGATGGCAGCCTATAAAAGTTTTGTCTTTAACTACACTAACATCAATCCTTTAAAAGTCAAATCTTCTCTTGATTGTAGAATGATAAAGTTACAAGAATGTTACCAGGCTATATAGAGGTATATAAGGACCAGAAATATTGTAATAGAATAAGTCTGTGGTATGCTTAAATTCAGGTAATCAGGAAACTTCCAAAAGCATTTGCCAATCCACAAGGCATCACATCAATGTAAAATATTGAATCTATGAGAATGGAAGAAGATATAAATATACCAACAGATTTCAAAGTGTTTAATAGAACAAAGAAAATGTTTTAGTATAAATGTTTAGGGAGCCAAAAACATCTTTTCTTAGCCCACAAGGGCGTACAAGAGCAGGAACAGAGCTCGTATTTCAAATGACTAGTGAAAATGGGCAGACATTTACCTGGCCTCAGAGTGGAAACCTGAAATGAGGCTAATACACAATAGCAGCAGAAACCCATAGGAGCACCAGAATGTAAAAAAAGGGATTTAGGAAATAGTACAGGAAATACCCTGCATATTTCACTTGCAAATATAATTTTGCTGGTTTTTAATATTGAAGCCTAAGTAAAAACTATGTTATAAGAAGAAAGTAAACAGTACTTTTAAGGAAAAAAATTTACCATAATATTAATTACACTTATACAAATAAAAATAGCAAAACCAGCTGTCCCTTGTGCAGCTGACAGCAGGAGGAGAGGCAAACCCATGCACCAGAAACAGCTCAGTGTTAGAGACATCAGTTATGAATCCAGTAGGAAGAATACCTCAGCTCTGATCAGAGAAAAGAGCCATACGGCAATCAAGAAAAGTTACATTAATATATAGTGTGACAAATTATAAAATTGCTTTGGTAATGCAAAATCAGAGCAGAATACCAAAGAAAAGATGAAGACTAAAATTTCTGCCTATTCTGTTAAATAAAATTTATGGTTGCATCAGCTTATCAGCACTAAAGCTGAGACAGGCTATTCAGGAAGAAATAGAAAATGACAGAAAATGCAAAAATGCTGAGCTCAAACAGTGCATTGTGAAATTTTTCAACAGAGTTGTTAGTTGGTTACCAGAAAAGCTTTACCTGCCTTACAGGGTTCCTGTAGGATGCTCCTCACTCATGCAATATCTGTTTTCAATAATGGTCCAATGTAAATTAATGGAAGCAAAAAATCCCTTTTAACAGTATTAATGATTTCACAGGCTGGATAAACAGAAGTGCATCCGCTGCAGGGTAAGGAAGCTGTATATTTGTCTAGACAGAATTAAATGAGACCAGTGCCAAAACCTCAGACTGAAGAAGTGTCACTCAAGGCAAAACTGGGATGTTTGGAACCAGGGACAGACACAGGCAAGAATTGGTCATTGGAAGCTGTTCCATAGGTAGAGCAATTGCCCCACTATATCTTGGATAGCACTGGTGAACATATACATATATATATATATATATATATATATATATATATATATATATATATATATATATCTCAGAGCATATGGAAGCAGATTTTGGTGGAGAGCATTTGTGTTTCAGAGTGGAAGATGACAACACTGGTGTCTGGAATTGGAAACAGCAGAGGCAGCACGTGGCACATGACCTGCACTGTCTTGTCCACTCTCCTAGAATTAGCAGGGTAGAGAAGCTAAAATGCCATCAGACCAGATTGTTTTGTCAGCTGCTGTAGAATGATATTTGGGGTTGTCACTGCCACCCAAGAGCTGAATCCTTGCTCTGGACAAGGGCTAGGCAGTGAAGCAGGTAAAAGAAAGGATACATAATGTTCACACTTTTCGTATCATTTTCTTTTCAGGCAGTAAACACTGGCTGAGTGGTTCAGAATGCTGCCTTAGCAAGGAGAAAATGTGAATATTGTTACTTTCACACAATCTCATGTGTAGCACAGACCTGGAAAGCAGCAATGCCAACTGTAATCACTTCTATGTTCATGGGCAAGTGACCCTGCAAGGTGATTGAGTGGGACTTGGAGATCTGCAAAGGTTGTCCTCAGATCCATGAGGAGGACAAAGACAGATTTTACTTCCATACAAACTCTAGTTCCTCCAGTAGCTCTCATGATTTTCTCCAGGTTTCGTAAAAGCTGTAAATAGCAGGAATCAGAAGGAAGATGTAATACCCAGGCACTGTGCACCCACAGATCACAGAACAATGCAGAAGCAAATATTGTGACTAATTACTTCTTTCACTGCTTCAGTGTTACAAACTCTTACTGTGGTTTCTGCAAAGTAAGGAATTTGTCTGACAGCATCAGAACAGCCATCACAGGCTGAGCAGTGGGGATTTCCCAAAAGGCCTGCTATCCCAGGCCTTCTTTTGATGAGAGTAAACAGCAGTTTACTGGCAATGAGACTGCACAATTTACTCAGCAATGAGAATTCACTCACAGCACATCACACCTCCCCACAGCCAGACAAATATCAACATTGAATTAGCAGTCGAAGTAAATAAGACCCTGTAAAAGAAAACTGTAAGCGTCCGAGAAAATCCATGGCAGGCTACACTTGTCTATAGAAAGAGAACCACAAAAGATATTCTTCAACAGCTTTGTGTAATTTCTGATGTCAAGATGCTGTCTTATTTTGCTGCACATAATTCCATCAGTAGCAGATGTGACAATGGAAGAAGTACAGGACTAAGAAATGATACACAGAGAAAAGTTGAAGAACTTTCAGATGTACATTGTGGAGGATCTCAAGAACAATTATCTCAGGAGAAAGTGCAGGTCTCTAGAGAATTTTGTAACAAGGCTGTGAATGGGCATTTAATTCACTCAAGTCCTCACAATTGTAAACACCACTAGAAGACAGATGTGGAAATGGTCAAATACACATCTCAACAAAATTCACTTACAGGACATGCAAGATGATGAGCAGTTGATGATAGATATGAGAAGGCACTTAAAATATTAAATTTGGAAAAGGACAAAAGCAAGTTTCCTCAGAAAGGCTCTCCTTGACACCCACATCAAATGCCCCCTCTATAGAGGAAAGAATTTGGGCAGTGCTCAGATGTGAAAAGACAGCCTTTGCAGGAACATCCTTGGCTCCCAAGAAAGTTAAAAATGAGGTAATAAAAATAAGAGGTGGTACTAATAGTTGGTAAAGTACACAAACCTCACAAACTTTATTATCTGAAGTGCACATGGGGAGCAGTGCAATGGGATACAAGGTTTCTGCAACTGGAAGAAAATCATGCTTGTAGAGACAGATGTAGAGAAGTATCCAGTGTATTACAACTATTTTGAGAGCAAAGGTTGAATACTGTGCTCTCTGGGCAGTGGTTTCCAATCACTCTCAGGCTGCATACCAGCAAAATATACCATTTCATATTCATTTTTATGGAATATAAAATATTTCAACTAGGGCAGGTACCAGCAAAATTGCTAAATGTTTGGGAAAATAACCATCAGTGTTTTCATGATGATTGTGCTCTAAAAGCTGATGGATTCTTGCTTTATTTGAGGTACATAGGCTCTTTTAACGTTTGTGTCTTTTAATCTGAGATTACAAAGAATATGTACCACAAAGTAATTGGCATTCCTAGTGAAGCCATTGATATTTTTGTCACCAGGCTTCCTTGACTGGGGCCATATCAAACAACTCTGGGACTGATAGAGAGGCAATCAGAAGTGACAGGGCAAGTGACAGCTCTGACAAGTGATTGTGGAATAACAAGTAACCTTATACTTGCCTGTGGGAAAATGACCAAAACCTTACTGTTAATTCTGAATACTCCTTAGCAGCACGTGCTTCTCCACAGTATATAGTTATATTGTCAAAATAGCAGAAAATGGAAAGTGGAGTTTTTTTCAATGTATTACTGAATTGCTCCATGTTTCTACCATGCCCAAGGAATAGAGTTGAGAGACACTGGTCACTGTGCAGAGCATAAACATCAGCCCTCTCTCTCCTTTCTGTTCATGTAATGCTTAATTCTCTTTCTCAATACATTGCTGACTTTTCCTCTGAAGTCAGGATCAAAAAATTCCTTCTCTTATGCTCTCTGTGAATGATCTCAGGCAGAAAAATTGCACATCAACAAGCAATAAAAAGGAAAGCTTCTCTTATCAGGAAGAACCACAGATGTAAAGAAAGATAAGTAAAAATTCTAACAAAACCCAAAAGGAACATTCTAAAATTCTTTTTTCCTGTTTTTAGACCAAACCCAAGCTTATGTAAGACTGTGGGTTTATTTGTTTATATGTGGAGGTGTGTTTAACTTCATGCTAAGCTGTTTTCAAAGAAATCACCTAAAGCTGATATCTGGTACCTTTGATTTGATGGCCCTCATATTGACTTGCTTTTTCTCTTGCAGTCTTTCCACAGGGGTGTTTTCACTGGCATCACCGAACTTCAATTTAGGCTATTAAATCATATTTTGCTCTCCAATGTATCTACTGACATTTCATTCTTCCTAATGAGATAAAGCCTCTATTATTGTCAAGTGCATCTGAAAGCTTTTTCTGCCTGAAGGTGTTTGACTATTACACAAGAGAAGGAAGGGGAAGAAATGAAGATGCTCTTATGGACATAAGCACTTGATCTGTTACAAAAACGTAACTAAAAGCAACTGCCAAGAACTTTCTTTAGTATATTATCCAGAGAACTAGTTAAACTTAGAGCCAACACAGGGCTTCACTGTTTCATACCTAAGGGCAATAGAGGTCTGGCTTGAGGTCTACTTTAAGCAAGTAAGAGGCTGAAAATCTGAGATAATGTTGTAGAAACAGAGTTCAAAAGGAAGTGTTGTGATGAGAGCTATCCGGACAGGAAAGGAGTGGCAGGAAGTGGCAGGAAGATGGGATAGATCTGAGTTGGGGAGGTATCAGCACTGAAATGATTCAAATGTTTCCCTCTCCACACCAGCAAGAAGGTCTGCATCAGTATATTCTGGTCAGGAGCTGTCCAAACCACCAAACCATATGTAACAGTAACATAAAATGCTAAACCACTAATTCTTTAAGGTCTTTAGTAGGGCTTTTACTAATATGCTGATGTTGACAACAAAATCCCATCTTTAGCTGACATAGGTACTGTGGGCTGACCCATTGCATTCAGACTAGAAAGTTCTAATGAATATTTCCTGAAGCAATCTATGAGATCTTACATTCAAATCCATGCAGAAAACATTCTGTTTAGATTGGTCACATCATTTTTAAAAACAGGTCCCTAATTTGCTGCCTAGCTTTTCCTGGCCTCTCTTTACCACAGAAATCAAAACCTTGAAACCACTGGTTTAGATGTTCTTCTCACTGTCTTGCTAACATCAGAATACTCTTCTGGTTGTCAATACCC
Source organism: Camarhynchus parvulus (assembly GCF_901933205.1). Lineage (NCBI taxonomy): Eukaryota > Metazoa > Chordata > Aves > Passeriformes > Thraupidae > Camarhynchus > Camarhynchus parvulus. The sequence goes on from NC_044572.1 coordinate 142,943,515, forward strand.
ACTGGAAGAAACTCTCCCAAGGACACCAAATTTCCATTTCCCAAAATACCTTGTGCAGTTTCCATGTGTACTCTTTGGATGGACATAGAAGCTGGATAACTCCCAGACCCTAAGCACCACAGCTGGAGGTATCAAGTACCATCTTGTAGCCAATTACAGCCACCCCAAAAATCATACTTCATTCAAACCAGAGGGAAAGGAAATAGGACATATTTACTAAACCAAGCCAGGCACAACTGCAAAGCTGTAGAAAAATTAAAAGAAAAAATACATCCATCTGCCTAAAGAAAGCCTCTAACCCTTTCTCCCACCCTGCGTATACCACAGCTGATACACTGAGAGATTCTCTTACTCTTTGTTGCTGAAAATTTCAGCTCTCACCAATAACTGAACTCCCAAGTTCACCTACACAAAAGTCCAAAGGTTTAGGGCACACCTGTTTTATAGCTGGTATCCATCTTCTGGCACCATTTGTACTCCCTATGTCCATTGTCTCTGATCCAAACAGAAAGAGGACTTCCCATTCTTCTTACAGACCTGCTTAAAAATGCTGATATGTGTGTCTGGCACAGTTTTACCAGTGTTGTTAGAGGGTTAAAACTCTTGTTGTTGTCTAAACTTCTAAAAAGTCTGTAATGTGCAGTAAGGCATGGTGCCCTTTTGCAGTGAGTGGGAAAATTTCACACCTCAGACTGATGTCTTTTCAGAGTCAGATTTAGTATTTCACATACAGCATCCAGACCAATGGATTTCATGGAGACAAACACATGAGCTAGATGCAGATCATTACTGGTATTTGCCTCAAACCAGATTTTAAGGTCATCAGGGACTTTAGGTGTCTGAGGTTTTGGCCATATTGAAATATAACATGACAGCCTGCCAGAGTAGATGAAAGATGGCAAGAGAATGCACTGGTGACTGCTCCAGAGGGCATCAGAAGTCTTTGCTGAACTGGTGCTCCCCATAAAGCTGCGCTTGGAACTGTAATACACTGAGGTTGTAGATGGAAAGTACTAAATTATTTTTAAGAGCAGCTGGGTCTGAACAGGTTTTGCTACAGGACAGTGATTAGAGCTCAGCTTGTTGCCTCATCACCCTGGTCACATTTGCCTTCTCTGCAGCACCTGTTCATAATGACATTTTCCCAGGCTGTATGTACTAATAATAAATTATTTAACAAACACTTGAAGGGGTGTGATGGTGTCAGGAACATTTTGGATAACAACTCTTATCCTCCCACTCTTCTGTCACTTCATTTGTTTCCTGCAAGGGTATTTCACAGCTCTAAATTTGATCCCTGATATCTATGAAATAAAAGGAGAAGTATGAAAACAGGATACACTTTTTTTTTCCATTTCTTTTAATTTAGGGTTAACAAAATGGTTCAAATTAGGAATACAAATCTTCTCCAAACCCAAACAGCTTCGTTTTTCCTTTGAAGTCACACAAATTTTAGTGAAATCTCAAACTTATTATGTTAATTTCTTTTTAATAGCTTCATAGGAAATCAGCTCAAAGAACTATTGATTTTAGTCCTGTGAGCCTCTGCACTGTGCATTGTCACCACAACACCAGCAAAATCAACCTTGCTCAATAAAACACCTTTACCAACCTCCTCTTTTGGTATGTGGTCCACTGTCCTCAGAAATAGCCTATCTCTCATGCTTGCCTAGAGAAGAAGATGAAGTTTGATGCTTAACATATGTATGACTAAAGCTGGAAAATCATTCTCTAAAATGTGGAGCTGTATTTTGAAAGCAACTACATCCTCAGCACCAGTACATATTTTTAATACTCATATTGTTTCTTATGCACCTATGGTATCACCCTCCATCCTTCCTTTTGCCAGGCATTATTTCTGAAAGGAGACATCACAATCACTGAAAGCTTAAATATTTAATGCAGATTTCTAGTGAAGAACAGGAAAGAAAACACAAGTCTCTTGTTGGGAAGTTACAAATGAGGCTTTTTAGAAAGGAATGACTTGAACCCTCTGGAAAACACTGGATGGTCAAGATGGACAAGGTAGATAAGAATAAGAAAGGTGGGAAATTTGGATGAATGAGGACTACACTATAGGTTTTTAGAAGCAGAGAGGATTGCTTAAAGCCCCAGAAAGGTGTGGTAAAAAGCCGTCAGGATAAAAGAAGGAACCCCAGGGAAAGGTGGGGATCAAGAGTCAAGAAGTCCTGCTGCTTCTGCATTGGAAAGGAGGTTTTTTTGAGGAGAAAAGTAGTGGGTCCATAGGTAAGTCACCTTTTTCACACTACATTTCATTGTGATCCTGCATAAAATGCAGCTATGATAGTTTATTATTATTATAGGGTAGTTTATACTGCTGCACTTGAGACCCTAAAGTTCTTTTAAGACTTCAGAGATCTTTAAGTAGTAGAAGAGTGATACAAACAGCACACAGATGTTAAAATTTCCCAATCTTTTATCTGCTGTAAAGACTGGTTGAAAAGAACATTAAATTCCTTTACTTTTGCATTAAACTCAGTTATGGCCCACCTCTTTTCATTAGGATCCCATGTTTCTCTATGTGCTTCCCCTTTTTTTTTTTTTTTGGTTTTTTCTTTTTCTGTTCTGTTGTGGATAACATCTGAGTGCTATTATTGTAATCTACTTTGCCACTTTTCTGAGCTTCCCTTGGCTTTCTTCATTTCAGAATTACACCAGACCTGGCATCTGTCTTATTTGGACAAGATCTGTCTTACACTGTGTTATTTACACAAGATTCCCATATGTTTTTTTAAGAAGGCTTCTTCAGCCTTAGAAAAGATGCTTATTTTTTCACCTAATGGTGTGGTCTTGTATCCTGGATTCATCTGGGACTGACTTTATTTTCTTCCAGATAGCTGGTGCAGTGCTGTGTTTCAGATTCAGTATGAGAATAACTTTGATAACACACTGATGTTTTGGTTTTGGTCGGTGCTGAGCAGTGCTTTCCCCGAGCCAAGGACTTCTCAGTGTCCTGGGCTCTGCCAGTGAGCAGCTGCACCAGAGGCCAGGAGGGGACATGGCCAGCAGAGGTGACCTGGACTGGCCAAAGGGATATTCCACACCCTGGAATGTCAGGCTCAGAGCATAAACTGGAGGGAGCTGGCTGAAAGAGGGCTGATCACTGCTCAGGGATGGGCTGGGCATTGGGGGGTGAGCAATTGTACCGTGCATCCATCACTTGTCTTTCTTGGGTTCTATTCCTCAGTTTCCCCATTATATGCTTAGTCTTAGTCTTAGTTTTGTTTTATTTTATTTCAGCTGTTAAACTGTTATTATATTTTATCTTTTTTTCTGATCCTCCCCACCCCATAAGTGGTGGAGGCTGGTGGAGAAATGAGAGAGCACCTGTGCTGCACTTAGTTGCTGCCTGGGGTTAAACCCCAACAGCTGCCTCTTTCTCTTGGCATTCATTGTCTCTGGAATTGCTCCTGACATATTATCTACACCAAACTTGTGGAGTGTAGGGTTCCTTTTGTATTACATTCTCCAGCATACTGTTAACCTTTTCTGTCAGCATTTAGAGTTTGCCCTTTCACAGTTCATTGTCACAATATTTTCCTTCTGGGAGTTACTGTTAGCCATAATATCAAATCTAATTTTGTCCCGATGCCCAATGGAATGTGTGTAACCTTTGCAGATCAGTATAATAAATATGATTCCACCAGGACTCTGAGCAGGAGATTAAATTCTATTTTAGAGCCATTACTAACAAATGCTCCTTCCAGTCTGACTCCTTCTTGATTGAGGTGGTGACTTGGAAGGCTTTGGTTCTACCTAGGAGATGATTTCTAAATTCATGCAATACCATGGTTTAATTTCATTATATTACTATATTATTATGTTATATAGAATACTGTTCAATTTTGCTGTTTTGAACGAAGCAGCTCAAATCAAACAAGTATAAAAACATTATTGAATGCACAACCCTTGTAGACAGAAATGCAGAGACCAAGAGGATTTTTTAACACCATGCACTAATACAGATGGAGATAAACACAGACACACAGATTTATTTATAAAATAAATAATGTAAAAGTAGGAAAATAGATACAACTTTGCACACCTGCATTTACACCTGAAAGAAGGTAGAGAGGTAAGAGATACTAGTATGTAGATGGAGTGACATAGATGTATAACAAACATACCTATTTTAGCCTGACATACAGACTATGGAATAAGGAATAAACAGAGGTTTTAGGGTGTATTTTTTCTTTTCCTGAGCCAAACAGAAGCATGAAATAGCCCCGTAGCCTTTTGTAAATTTTGTTGGTTTATTTTTGCCTATAAAAGCCTTGATGTTGAAAATGTTGGGAAATTAAGTCATTAAATCCAGCTTGGTCTCTAGTGGTAGGGGCAGGGAGAGTTGACAGGAAAATATGAACACTGAGCTATTTACAGGAATTGAAACTTGAAGCTCATATGAGAAATATGTGCAGGAGTGGTAAAGAGGAGGGATTTTTAACTGCTACCATTATTCTGAATGGGTGCAGTGGAAAAACTAAAAATAAACCAGGAGAAATTACATGAATATTCATCACCTGCTACTGATTTTGTCTTTTTAATTTATAAAGCTTTTGAGAAGAGGAAAGGTTTCATGTATAAAGTGGCAGTGGTGTCATGAAGACAAAAATACGTTGTGATTTTTTCAATGGGCTTAATGTTCAAATAAAATGAGAGATGACAGTAGATAAACCACGATGCTGGAAAGGAATTAAGGACAATAAATATAGGACTTAGTACAGATGCTGTATTAAGTACTGTCAACTACCTTCACTTTTCCTTCCTCCTCACTTCTTAAATTTTCTGTGAAACTTTCTAGACTGGAAATTTTAGTCAGTTGACCAAGCAACTTATATTGAAACAGTAAAAACTGAGTTTATAGTTGCTATTTCCTGTGTTACAGCCCATGAATCCCATCTAGTTACTAGTGAAATCCCATCTAGTTACTTTTTTCTTATTCTGAAAAGAACTGTGATACTTCAGTTTGTACAATGATGTAGTTACCCTTGCTGGGGAAATGTAAATTCAGATACACCAGGTTTTGTCCTGTACATGAAAGTGGTGGTATAAGAGCTGTGACAATTGCCTATCTTTTGCCTTGTCTCTGAGAACCTTTGGTCACTTGAATGGGCATTTGTGTTAGGTTGACAGTCACCAGCGCCTCCTAGGCAAGGCTGACCTTAGGAGCCCTTGTCAATTAGCTGATCACTGAACGTGCCTTAGCTTCTATATTAAATTTGTTCCCTCTGGAAACCCTGAAATCCATCAACCAGGTGCGTTCTCTCACAGAAACTCAGTGACCTCCTGGAGAGTCAAACTCAGCAGAAGCCTTGGAAAACTGGATATGCTTGGATTGTGTTACAGCAGCCACAGTTACTGAGCTCTGAATGTCTGCTGAATTAAGAAGACTGCCTGAAATATCTGTGCCACAGGAGGCACCTGTCACTTTGCTGCATTCTGCATCCCATTACCAGCACTTCGTTGCAATACTAAGAACAGCAAAGGTTATTAAGAGATGCCAGGAGATGTGAATTCAATTACAGTTTATTGCAAAATCCTCAAATATAAAGTAGATTTACAAGGTACAGGTAAATATTTTGTCCAAGTAATAATGACAAATATAATTGCCCTTTTACAATATAAAAGACATAAGGAAGAAGGGGGAAAATTGTTTTCTGTGGCTTTCATGTTCAGAATCAAAAACTCAGGAGCATGAGTGATAAACAAAGCACACTGCAGCTCATACAGAACAAATTTTTAATGAGAAAATATACTTCAACTCCTACACATTTGTAGCAAATTTTTGAACAGTTTAAAAAGTCAGTGAATAAAAGAGTAGTCATTTAAGAGAAAAAAAGTTGTATTCAAAAATATATTTTAACTTGCAACAGTAAGCACCCGGAACTGTAGGCAAAAGAGACCTTGAAGCTTCTCTTTTCTTCCTCTTATATAGAGTGGCTTTACTTTTTTAATAACAACAAAAAAATTTCTCTCCTGGACCCAAATTAAACACTGATTTTTCAGCCAGATATATCATTGGTGAGCAGGATAAGAATTTAGTCAACAGCAAAGTTTTCTGTAACCTTTCCAGGGCTATGTTTTTTTAGCGCAATGAACCATCCAGGTCATGTGCAGCAGTACTGGCTGCAAAAAGAACATTTTGTTACCTGCTTATTTGGTTTGTGCTGCTGTCACAGCATCTCAGCGCCACTAAATATTGTGTTCCTGTTTCACTGCAGAACTTCTCAGCCCAGAAACTGTCTTCATTACCTTGAGGGTCATGCTCATCACAGCTTTTACACTGTTGTCTTTGTTCATCCAGTGAGTACACCCAGGAGTGTGCAAGCACATGCAGGAAGAGAATATTTCTTCAAATGCCACCCTCTGAGGATGCCCTGGGTCCATGCCCAAGAGGACTACCTGGGAGATGCCTGCAGACTCACCTGCTCAGTATAGACACCATGTAGGTGAAGAATGCCAGCTCAGCTAGAGACACTAACAGATTTGGGAGCCTAGAGCCCACTGAAGTTCAGCTCTTACATGCTCTGGACACAGAGATCAGCCTTTGTTGCATACAAGCTGTGTGAAGATGTAGACCTCTCTCTTCTCTTCCCAATACATTATATTTCTCACAGACTCATTAAATCACAAATTCATTAAGGTTGTAAAGGATGTCCCAGATCACTGAGCCCAACCATTAACCCAACACTTCCAGGCCCACCACTGCTGCTTTTATGTGCCTGGCAGTGAACAGAAAAATGCAACAGGTTCTTGTCTAAAAGGGTAAGAGGAGTGATAGAGCTTATACAGTGCAGACAGGTATGCTGGAGCCACTGCCTTCCTGCACACAGAAATTCATGTTCAGAGAGTTGTACCAGGTAGCAGGTGAGGTTTTGGCAAGTTGAAGCTGTAGCATTGCAGGTTTCCTCTCCTCCACACTGAAACAGCTCTCGGAGCTCTGCTGAGGCACCTCTAGCCCCAGTAATTAATGGGGAAGCTTCACAATAATATGTGACCAAGTACCTCTAGAGCTGTCACTGCTAATAAAAAGATGACAGGCCTCAAACTAATGCTGCAAGGCCTCTGAACTGGGGCTTGTCAGACTTGCTGTGTCTGGTTGTGTCTAGACTGTGCCTTGAGCTCTGGTTTAGCTTACAGCAGCTGCCTGGGGAGCACTCCACCTAACTAGTCTTTTTGCTTTGTTTTGCACAAGTGTGTGGAGTAAAGCTTATTGCTAAAATAATTTGGATATATTATCTTTAAGTGAGAGCTTGCGTTAACAAATACCTAATCTCTTTAGAATGAACAATCTATGACTCAAGAATAATGATGTGGTGCAGAGTGCAAGTGTGAAGAGATATCACAGGCTTTGAAAGTATAAGGAATGGATTATACCAGAGGCTCTACAGATATAAAAAGCTCAGCAATGTTCCGTTCCACACTGTTAAAGGAATGCGACTTCAAGAGCTGGGTAGGAAAAGCTTTAAGCATAATAAAATTAAAAAGGATCAAATACCCAATAAAATTTAAATATTCAATATAAAGTCAGGTGAAATGTAGAAGTGTAGACCAATAAAGAAAGATAGGGTGCAGAGTATAATCAAAGTATAAAAATTACCTGAATTGAACCCAAGGAAGAGAATAAAGAAACTCTCAGCATCTGCATTGCAGTCCTCTGAATTTTGGGTGCTGAGGATTTGAAGCAACCTACCCTTCTTCCCTTTTTCTCAAGAAAAACTGCTGCCATTTACTTTAAGACCCAGGAGTACAAGAAAAAAAGTTGAGTGAAACTTCACAGGCAGAAGTATTAGAAAAACGTATATAATAATCTTAATGTTAATTTATTAATATTTTCCTGTTTTAAATATGTAATTTGGTCTGTGACTTTTGGCACTACAAAAATAAGTGTTTACTTTTATTAGATTTTCAGACTTTAATTATGCCAACAATGAATACTCAACTTTGCATATTAGATATGATTTTTTCCCTAAAACAAAGTTTCTGGTACTATAGCTGAAGTTTATGTGGGAACTCTGCACATCACTCCGGATGTGAAGAGTCCCCCGAAACCACGTCGAGAGCCAAAACCCCATCAGAGAGCTCAGAGATCTTAGCATGATGCCCAGAACACTTAGTAGCTAGATTTCAATCCTGCAAATGAATTGCCAGTTTAGTATGAGAGCTAGAAAGTGTCACAAGTTTAAAAAGTGTTTTATAAAGTGTACACAAAGTGAAAATATAAGTTTTAAAAATTTTTGTATAAAAGTAATAGAGACAAGATAGAAAGAACAAAGCATGTCTCATCCTTCTTCCTTCTTGTTCTCCATCTTCTGCTGTAGTAATAGCACTCAGAGATTAGTTTAGAGAAGAAGTGCACTGTCCAACATGAGTGATAAGTATTGAGAAGTAAAAGTAAATATGATATACATAATTTGTAGTATAAGAGACGGAGCAGCCTTGGGGGCGGTCAGAGAGTGTCGTAGCTGCCTTGCTAGTCAGACCTCTGTCTGCCAAGAAGAAAATTTTGTAGATAAGACTTAATAAACAACCTGAAAACCGAACAGCAAAGAGTCCAGTCTCATTCTTCAGAGCCTGGAGTCGCTCCCTAGACCACCCAACTCACCTCGGGGGCAGAGAACAAGCAGCCGGCCCCGAGAGTTTACGCAGTGAAAACTTCAGTAAATCATTGTTCTGGTTTTGGCTGGCTTATATTTAATTTTCTCCATAGTAACAGATATGAAGCTCTGCTTTGGATTTGTGCTGGAAAGTGTTGATAACACAGGGATGTTTTTGTTACTGCTGAGCAGAGCTTGCACAGAGTCAAGGCCTTTTCTGCTCCTCACCCCACCAGTGAGGAGGCTGGGGGGGAACAAGAGTTGGGAGGGGACACAGCCAGGACAGCTGACCCCAGATGACCCAAGGGACATCCCACACCATATGGTGTCATGGTCAGCATATAAAGCTGGGGAAGAAGGGAGACAGGGACAGTCAGGGTGATGGCATTTGTCATCCCAAGTCACAGTTACACATGATGGGGCCCTGCTGTCCTGGAGATGGCTGAACACCTGCCTGCCTATGGGAAGTGATGAATTAATTCCTTGGTTTGCTTTGCTTGTGTGCTGAGCTTTTTCTTTTCTAGTAAACTGCCTTTATATCAACTAATGAGTTTTCTCACTTTTACTCTTCTCATTCTTCTTGCCATTCCATGGTGGTGCCTGAATGAGCAGCTGCCTGGGGCTTAGCTGTCAGCTGGTGTTAAACCATCACAACCACCACGTGAACATGTAGCCTCAGTGAAGATCCAAACTCCCTTGTCTTTTGCTCTCCAACTGCCATTCAAATATCAAAATCCTCAAAGTCACACACTACAAGGACTAGGATGGTTCCACAAATCTCTCCCATCCTTCACATGAGTCCACAGATGACTATTAATGAAGTCACACAGTGTACAGAAAGTAAAAATTAACAGTGTTGGTCACCAAAGGCATTGGCCATATCTTTGTTCCCCATCTTGTTTAGAAATGTTCCTATTTTAAAATATACCATTAGTTCAGACAGCACTGGAGGTGAGCTAGGATTTGGCTGTGCAGACAACATCAGTCTTCCAAGTAAATCAATGAAAACATATCCAATAAAGTACCCATGGTCTGAGAAATGCTGCCAACTGAATACATCTTCATAGTAATTAATCAAAACAGAAGTTGTGAAAATGAACCTAATCACCAATAACTGCATCTGTCTGGCAAATGAAACTTTGAAAATGGTTAATAATTTTACATACTGGAGCTGTGCCACTGCAACATAGGTGACTGCAGCCTATGGGGCCTAGAGTAAGCAAACTTTATGTTTAGCAAGCCAGCAACAGTGGGGTTGCTGTAATTCTTCTGCTCCTGGCAAGCAGCTCATACACAGCCAGGACATGTGGGTTTTGCAGCTAACCTGACACGTGTCTATAAGTTCAGGGGCGGGTGTCTATCAAGATTTAGGTAAATGTAGTTCCAATCTATTTAATTTTTCTTTGGTTTTCCACCTCACTGTGTAAGGTGGTTGATAACAAAGCTACTGAGAGATAGACAGGTGGGTTTTTTTAAAGGGAATGGTTGTCATCTGCAACACTGCAGGAGAAAATGGGACCTCATCCCTCCAACCTCTTTACATTTACAAATACCCATCATGATTTCAGCTGATTGCTCCTCTTGCTGCCAGTCTAGTTATCATTGGGCTGGAAGAAGCAAGAAGTGCTGAGTACTCCCTTTGCCAGCTTCTCTCAGGCCATGCAGTTCCTGGGAAGCAGGGAAGCAGACTGAGTGCTCCTGAATGAAGTCTGGCTCCCGGTACATGAAAGTTGCTTTCTAAAATGGTACTGTTCAGGTGAGGGGAAAAGGAGGTGGAGCTGACAGCCAAATGTGGCAACATCCTTAATTAGTGTCAGATATGTAATCATACACCCTCTGCAGACTTCCTGCACCAGGGCAATTCTCAATATAACACCTGTGACTGGGTTCTATTTTTGTGAAGCTTCAGTGCCTCAGTGGAGTAAAATGCTCCAAGGAACCTGCTATAACCATGGATAACATTAATGTTAAAGTTAGGCTCAATTGCTTTATATAGCTTTCAAAATAGGCTTCCCCAGAAAAAACTCTTTGGTTTGTTTCTGAGTGTGGCTGCCCTTTCATACTCAATGAAAAAGATAGAAATCACCTAGTAGACTGATTTCAGAATGAGACAGTGATTTTGGAATCCTCATTGGCAAAAGTGATGCAGAAAGCTTTTCCAGTAACACCACAGAATAAAGAGGTGAAGGATATGCTTCAGTTTGTCATGTGTTTATTTTTTAAAATGACCATGATGTCAGTTTAGCAGTTGGTCTGTCACAGTTAATGGTTACGTGCTTTACTTTGCAATAGAAAAGTCAGTTTATCTCCACTGTTGATTAACATGGAAGGACAGGGGATTGATTCTGCCGGTGTCTTGGGTAAAGCACAGATATGCCAAATTTCCTTTTTCTATTTATGCTTTGTAGGAATCACTTTAAGCTTGATTTCTTCAGCTGGTTCTGACTTGTAGCTGAGGAATCTCAGTCATATTGCCATTGCCAGTCCAACCATTTCTCAACCCTGAATGAGACTCTTATAATCAAAATAATTTTTAAAGGTACAAGAAACTTTCATTTTTTACATTTTTCAAGATACTGAATCTTGAGATAATTATTTTCATCATATTTTCAAGATCTTCCCATAATCAGGAAGGCAAGCGTTTATTTTTTAATGACTGTTAATAATTCTATTAAAGTACCAAAAAATAACACACCACATGTCGTAACTATAGCAATAAAATATCAAAAGTTGGCAAAAACATTATCTTTTCCTTTTTTCCCTTCTCTTTTTTCTGCAGAGAATCTGTAATAGATAGAGCTGTGTCAAAACCTGCAGTCCTAAGTCCTTATTTGTTTCCAGTCTGATATTGCATTTCCCAGGGCAAGACATAGGAATAGACTTCAGAATTCAACCCTTCATTTCTCCCACAAAACAAAAAAACCCATGATTTAAGATATTTGGGGAGACAGTGCACAAATCTTTCACTTCAATCCCCTAAAAAGGACTCCCCAGTGGAAGAGAGGGGCAGGGCTGGGTTGTGTTAAAAGTTTTCAACACCAAAACCCAGACCCGTCAGGGGAATCCATTAATGAGTTTTGGTGTTAATGAATTAGGGCTTGCTGGGTGGAGGACAAAAGAAGCCTAGCAATGGACAGACTCTCAGAAACTTAAATGGCCATTCACACATGCTTTTTCTTCATTTTATAGTTGTAATCTCATGCTGGTTTTTACCATTTTGAACTATAGAGACATATTGTGCATTAGTTTTTACCTGTAAAATTTTATAGAAGGTGAAGTGATTGGATGGACTCGAACAGACCAAAGAGAACATTTTCACAAAAATTTACAATGATGTCAGTTAAGCATAATTTTTTTAATTTGGGAATTGTTTTAAAATAATGGGTGCATTTACCTGGGAAAATCTTGTTCAGCTAAGTTTTGAATAAATAAGTTAAGCACAAGGGAATCTCTTCCTCAAAATACCCTAAATGTAGGAATGTACAAGTCTGAAGTTTTTGGATTGTTCTTGTCATATATAAATAGTACAGGTAATATCCATCAAATAATCTAATGATAAATAAAACATACAGTAAAACCAGGTGTTTGATGTTACAGGCAAGGCAGCAAAAAATTATTGAAATCCTCAAGGCTCCAAACAGATGTTGAAAAATGCAATTTGGCTTGCTTTTGGGTACATAAAAATAAACTATGTGCTAAAAATATTTGAATAATTCAAGTGTTTACTCAGTATTAAGAAGCAACAAATTGATTAACAGGAGCACAGGAGGCAATAAGTATATGCAACAGGTTTACTGAGACTAGATTCTTTTTGGCAGCTCTGGTGAGTGATGCTTGACTCTGAAGTCAATATTTAACTTTGAAATCTGTGTTGCTGCACTTATTAATACAGAAATTTTGTCCATAGCAGGTAGGTTGGAGCAGATCAAAGATCCCTTCCAACCCAAATCTTTCTGTGACTTTATTTAAAGCAGAGATACATAGCAGAATTCATATCTTAAGGAGTATAAGACTTTTAATTAGCATATGATTGTTTCTTGCAGCATTAACATTTCTTATGCATTGGTCAGTTCAGAGTCCTTGCTGACCAAGCAGATAATATTCATTATTTCCTGATGTTTCTCTTCTCACAACTGTATTTCCATGTTCTTAAAAAACTTAAATTGGTAGATGGAATGCATTCAAATAATCATGTCTTAATCTTGGATTTTGTTGAGTAAGAACCTTAAATTTCACTGCAAAAGACACGGTCTTGAAAATAATTTTAAGTAGAAAAGAAATAGAGTTTTGCCAATAAAATATCTTCAAAGGTATGTTCAAGTGCTCCAGTGGGTTTAACATTCTTTGAGAAGATGAAGCCTCAGGCCCTGAGAGATTTGCTGTTCCCAGGAAGGGTAGGAATGCACAGCCGCCCCAGAAGGGCTGGGCCTGGCAAGACAGAAACTGCCAGAAGAACCATCCTGGTGCCCAGAGCCTGTGCAGGAAAGAGGCCCAGGGCTGTCACAAGGTCTCCCTTGCTGCCCACCCTGGGGAGCTGCCTAGGACACAAGGCCCTTGAGAATCCTGACTCCACAAGTGTTGTGGATGGAAGGAAGATGACGGGCACAGGGTGTTGTCCTGGGTTTCTTCTTCATGCTTCTTCTTCCTTCTTCTCCATGGGTTTGGGTGGCATTTTGTAATTGGGCAGAAAAGTCTGCATTGTGGGCTCTTTGGGATCAGTTTTTGGGTTAAAAGGGAAAATAATCTAGGTGTCAGTTCTTCATTGGATAGTTTATAGAGGGGCTTGACAGCTGGCTTGCAAGCAAAGCTGTGTTAATAGAAGAAATAATTGATGACTTTCAAGTGTATCTATAGTAAAGAAGAAGACAAGGCCATCAGCATAGAAACAGATTAGAAAAGATACATGAAGATTTTTGTAAGCTAGACTGCGTGCATAAGTAGATGTGTATATGTGCCTTATTACATTTCTGTAAAACTTTTGCTAATTATATTGACGTTAATTGCTTTGCACCAATGAATATAATAAGTTATTGTGATGTAGTTAATGACTTTAGATCATGCTTTGTTAAGAGTATATAAGCTGGAAAACATGCAGAATAAAAAACTTTTTTCTTCTTAGACCCTGATTGCATGTGTATGTCACATCCAACCTAATGGTGACATTTGTTTAGTCTTAAAAGACCTTGATACAAGAGGTTATTGGCCATTTTGTGCCTTCTAATGAAAAGCTGCCGAACTAACAGTAATGAGACTGTTTTACTCATAAGAAATAATAAACACTTGAGTCCAAACACAAATTACTGTCTCAAGTACCTTCAATCCAGACACAGAGAAACCAATGACTGGTACCGCCACACACAAGGAGCCCACAATATGGCCAGGTGAGCAATCAGCACAACTGTGAGTGTGTCTCTGAGGGAGCCTTTGCCCCTAAATAATCAACATTTCACTCTCTCCTTTGATCAACTGCTCTCAATATGCCAAAATTGCTTCTTGTGTATGAATATTTGGCACATTGGGTGACAGCTCAACAGGAAGCAAGTTGATGATTTCCGAAGTGGCTTTCATATCTAAGCAATTAACAACTTAAAATTCTGGTTTGAGTTAATGAAGATGTAGTTAAGAAAGTCAGTGGGGATTAGGGATGGATTCATTTAATCATTAAACATCTGTGGTGATCAGATAAACCACTTTGTCAGCTTCATTGACTACCCTGACTAAGTGTCAGTAACCACCATGTGAGCCCAGGAAATTTGCTGCTGTTGGTACCTACATGGCTGGGTTAGATAAAAGGTCAGTGTTGGGGCAGAGCTACATTTAATCTCTGACCCACCCTTCAGCTATGGGTGAAAACTCAGGTCAAACACGTCCTTCCTGATTTTACAGCTACAAGTGAAAAAGGCTGGATGATATTCATTTCTTTCAAAGCCTAAGAAATTCATCTTTAGAAAAGATATTAAAGGTCTCACTGGCCCTCCATTTTATGAAACAAGAGACTTTTCAGACATACTCATTCAGTCCAAGTATAAGGTAAACTCTTGGCTCATTCTGCCTGGGACAGACACCTCATATTCTTGCCATGGAATTAGTGTCCATTGTAAAAATATACAAAGAAACATATGTTTTAGTCCAATCACCAAATTTTATCTGCCTCAAGAACTGGAGTACCAAGGACTGCCAAGTGGGCAGATCAGGAAGTGTTTGATGGAGGAGAACAAGGCAGAGCCAGCTTTTATCAATAGTTCTTGAGGTAATGTTGGTCTTGCTGATAAAGGAAAAATTTTAAGGTCCTCATAACAAGTTCTCTTAATCTTAAAATGTGGTGTAGAGACCTTAGTAGCAGCAAATAGAAGAACTATTACATCAAAAAAGACTTACAAGCAAACATTAGTGAGAGAAATAACAAAAGCCAAAGATGACTCCTCCCAGTCTGACCCTTGCCTTCTTCCTTCATAGGTGTTCTGTGGTCAGTGTACTCATGAATCTTTGCTGTCTTGCACCTTTAAAAATGAGTCTGTGAAAATCAAGATATTGGCTGAATTCTGTAATTCAGCTTGATGTGACATGGTAGATGGATCAGCGCACACCTTTCTTTGAGGGGGAAACCTGCTCTGCATCTTGGAAAGGTGGTGCACAGCCAAATGTCAGCTCTGAAAGGCTTGAGTGAAGACTGGAAAGGATTGGTGGGAATACTGTAGGCTGTATGGTTAGCAAAATGGAAAAACTGATAAACCCACAGATCTGTGTGAGAATGAGCTGAGTCGTTAGAGATGAAAAACTTAGAAGGTCATTTTTTGGATTACTAGATTTTTAGTTTAACAAAAGCTTATTGAGATTTTTAAGTAGGTATTAAATCAACTTTTGGACAACATTCTTTGAATTAGGAAGGGATATTTGTGGTGTTTCCTGGTGCTTTCTGTCTACTGGAAAAAGAAAAGTTGGAGTAAATATTGATAAATCCCCTTTTCTGAATTATACTTGTCTGGGCAGAAACACACATATTTGCTTGAAAAATACAATTATATTTTGAAAAAAAAATTGAAAAGATCTTATAGAGTTTCATGCCCTTCAACAATTTCATAATGGAATTCTCTGACTTCACTTGTAAATTCAGTTGTCATTATTATTATTTTTCTTAAAGTCAGACAGAAATATTGATTCTGGTGTTTCACAGCTTTGTAAGATGTTCCCTCTTTTTTTTTTCATCAGCACCAAAGGTTCATAAAAACATGAACAACTCATTTATGCCCTCAGGGTTTTTTTCTTAATAAGCTTCTGCAGCAACTAATTGGAAAGCAGACACATGTTCTTCTGTTGTTCATTTCAATACATTGATCATTTCTGTACTGAAAAACTTCTTGTAAGCAGAATACTGAGATAATAATATAATTCCTTTGAGGTCCTGCAAAACCTAATCTGCTGTGCAGAAAAGACTGTTCTGAAATAGTTATTTTCTAAATTAAGCAACTTCTGGGTGCAGCAACAATAATGAAGAGTTTCTCATCAATTAATGAGATGTTATTCTGATTTTCTTTGTCTTTGCATCATTTGCTGTTTCCTTCTATCCTTTCTACTAATCACACAATTACAATTAAAGTTGGAAAATCTGTATACAGAGTAATCTAAGTTTACACCCCATATGAGACTTACATGTTGAAGTAATAATTTGATCAGACATAAATTTAGCTTGCATTTTAAAATTCACACTCATTCACCTCAGTTAGTGGAAGGACTTTTTATCAGCTGACACCTGGTTTTAAGGTTTTTAAGTATTAGTGGAAAATGTAAAATCTGTATTAGTTTAGAACAGTCATAGTGAAACCAGCCTAACACAAGCTCCCAGAACTACAACAACAAAAAAAAGAAATTCCACACTCCCAAGTATCTGAAACTACTTTGCCAATTTGATCAGATGGTACAAGACGGTCAGATGTATGATTGTCTTTAATGTCTTTATTTTAATTGTACAGAACTAAATGAACCAGGCTGCTATATGTTCTGCCTTTATTTTGTGAATGGAGAGCAGGAAACCTGATTTGGAACCCGCATTGTGTGATCGCTCGAATCTGTAAAGAGAAGAGCAGAATTAAGATGTAATACTCACTTTTCATTTCTAGACTTATGAAATAGCTATTTAATGAGCTATTATTTCTCACTTACATCTTCCTTATTTTAATTCTTTTTTACTCAAATTATTACTGTGTTGGCTCCATCCTAAACCACATCTTGGAACAATCATAACTTCTGTTCTCAGCCTCTTTTTTCTCCAGTTCTTGTTCCTTTGACTTTTTTTCCATGCAGAGATGGATTCTCAGTCACTCAGGTGGCATTTCCAGCATATTTGTGAAGATTACAAGAGGAGAAAGAGTTGTTCCATCCTTCCAAAACTCACATTATTGGTTACTCTGATATAAACTAATTTTAGTCTCTTGTTTGAATTTTTTGAACAATCTGTACACCTTTGTCAATCATCTGTCACCCATGTTCTCATGCCTATCCCTTTCCTGACTCTCCTTTTTGCACAACTCTCTTAAATGCTGAATAAAAACCAAATCAATATGCATGTATTCATTTTCCTTCTTTTGTAACTTCTCTGAAATTCTCCACCATCATTCAGTTGCCATATTTGAAATCAGCAACAACATTTTCCCCCTTCCCCCTTTTCCCCTTTGTCTCAGTTTCTTGGAAAAATCTTTATATTTTCTTTTCTTGGGCAGCCTAGCATACTTTTAGCAAATTTCCTAACCAACTGAGTCTCTATGGCTATGCAGCATGACTACTTCTCTATCAGCCTTTTCTCTTGATGCAACAGTCTGCTGGTTTTGTCTCTTCAAAGTCCTCCTTTAAACTCTCTTCTATCATTAGACTGATTTGTTTTACCTGGACACAGAAGAAAGTGCATAGAAAGGCTCATTAATAACTACTCAAACACCTTCTGGGAATAAGACATACAAGGTGTTGGGTATGGATCATATTTCCAGTTTATGTGAACTATAGTGCAATTAATCCATCATGTTCTTGAGGAAAGAAGGCAAAGTTACTGATCTGAAGAAATGGCTATAATGGAATAAAGAGTTCATAGCAATGACACAAGGTTTAGGAGGCACCTTGAACATGTCTGTTGTATCTGTCTGATCTCCCTTTCAGAGCAGAAAATAAATCCTAAAGAAATGAAGGGCCTGCTTGGTAATAGCTCTGAACATATATATTGTTTGCAATATAGGCTTGCTTGAACTGGTATGCAGCATTTTGAGTCATGTAGCTTCAGGCAACAATTTTTAGAAGCAAGGACATTTATATTAAAAAATAGCATAGTGTCAGAGCAAGGTTGTCAGGAATCTCAAAATATTTATAAATGTTTTACATGTACATCCCCACACAGGCAAGTTGAAAAAGGGGAAAAAGGTAAGCAGCCAGGTGATAAACTACACTATCATCTGCCTTCAAGATTTCTGAACTGAGAGTTATAATTCACTACCCTCTTTAGAACTGCAATCCTCAAGGTTGGATGAGCTTTTCTTCCACAGCTGATCTCTACAATCAATTCAGAATATGACTTTCATGGCTGACAACCCAAACCATTACATCTACAGGTTTTGCACAGATGTTGCCTGAACCATGCTCACATGAGATCTGCAGGAACATCTTTCTGGCACAGATAATAAGTGGGTTTTTTTGTTCTTATTGCACCTGCTCATTACAGAGAATAGAGTCAGGCACTCTTTAAATAGGCAGATGGGTTACTACAGCTCAGAAAAGAGTCAGCTACCCCTGAAATAGACTGGTGGGTTCCTACAGCTGTCTGATGTGAAAGCATTAACCTTATTCTGCTGCAGTTACATCTTTCTTGACATGCAGGCAGGGTTTACTGCACACAAGCACTGAGGGCAGAGCTGTTTCCTTGGTTTTATGTCATTACAAAATTAATAGAATGGATTGCAGTGCCCAACATGATGTGTATATTTATCAGGAGGACTAGGCTTTCAGGTTCATTAAAACAGTTTAGATTACATGTGTTTCCACTTCAATTGGAACAGGAAGACTTCTATTAGACTGTCAAAGTATTATTTTTACAAACCTTCTTGTTTATTGCTCTTCTTCACCATGCACATAATTTCAGTTGAGCCTGTTTGTATTCCACCTACTGTTATGTGAAATTATTTTTTCACGGATGGACTGAATTTCAAATAAAATATGCATGAAATTAACTGTCTTCTTTCTCTCATTTACAGTAATAGCACTTACAGCAAATGATTTTCCATCCAGTGGAATTTTTTAAAAATAATAATAAATATTCAGCCCAATTTCATGAGGAAGCTCCATTTCCTCTACAATTTTTGTAAAACTGACATATGAGTACATGACTAAATGTCTTGCTGTCTCTGTGTTCATTTATGTGACTACTCACTTTGGCATGGTGATTTGAAATACTAATTGCAATAATTTCCCTGTTTCTTTTCCTCAATAAAGTGCCCTGCAGAAAGAGACTGTCAATTGCATCTTTTGTGGTTCTTTCAACACAGAATAAGAGCAGGGAAGCCAAACCTTGGCAATCTCCATGGAAGGAGTTTCTTATTCTATTTTGCCTCAAATTTATATTAATTATTAGAAACAGTTCAAAAGCTGAAAAAATTGTGTCAAACCTCTAGTTTTTGTGACAGGTTAAGCTTTACATTCAGATTATAAGGTGGACAGATATTTTGGGAAATCAAGTATTCAGATGGTAAGAAGTAGCTGTGGTGATAGCATGCTGTGCTGGTTTTGGCTGGTGCAGTAAATTTTCTACACAGTGGCTGGTGTGGGACTATGTTTTGGATTTGTGCTGAACACAGTGGTGATAATAGAACAGGGTTTACACAGAGCCAAGGCCTTTTCTGCTGTTCATGCTGCCATGCTGGTGAGGAGACTGGAAGTGCTTGGGTTGTTGGGAGAAGACAGCCAGGACAGCTGACCCAAACTGAGCAAAGGGATGTTCAATGCCATATGACGTGCTCAGGATACAAAGTGAGGGGAAGAAAGAAGAAGTGGGAGGTACATTTGGAGTTATGACATTTGTCTTCCTGAGTCACACGGGATGGACATCTGCTGTCCTGGAGATGGCAACACCTGCCTGCCCATGGAAAGCAGGGAATTCATTCCTTATTTTGACTTGCTTCTGTGAGCAGCTTCTTTCCCTATTAAACATTTTTTATCTAAATCCATAAATTTTCTGTCTTTTTCCTTTCTGATTTTCTCCTTGATCTGACTGGTGGTGCAGGGCACGTGTGTCTTCCTGGGGCTTGGCTGCTGGTTGGGGTTAAACCATGGCACATGCAAAGGTTCTCCCAGTGATTTCAGAAAGGGAGTAAATTGTAAAAGCCCTGTTCCTTTGGTAGTGTCCATAGTACACACAAAGAAGGGGAAAAAACTTTTCAATGTCCTGTGCCAGTCATGATTTGAAAAGTGGCTATTCTCTAACTGTGTCTGAGCATCAAATGGGCCCCATGGCAGGCAAACCAAGCGCAAGAGGTGATGTTCTCCCGAGAGGATTCTGAAGGAGCAGAAACATACTTTTTTCCTTGGCTCTAATAATTATCTTCTTGGATAATTGTACTATCAAAAAGCCTAGGAGATGGCGTTTAGCTCTGGAGTCCCTTAAGCAACACATTTCTCAGGCATAAATGACAAATATGTCACTCTTAAGGAACACATAATGTAAGTAGAAGTGTGGATGAGAAGACCTAGACCAATGGGGAGAAGAAGTGAGGAAATTCTGGTTGGCATATTTTGCCATTTGTAAGTGTCTTGAAAGAGAAATTTTTAATAGCTTTTGGTTCTGTGGAGCAGCAGCTTGGTCCTGCATTTGAGAATATGGGACTTTGTAGGCGCTGCTGTCATATGACAATCCCTTCAGAGTTCAAATACGTGGCATTAGAAAGGTAGTGAGCAGCAAAGTGTTTACCAGTTGAACCAGTTAAGTGAAGTTACTTGTTTTATGAGGTTTTTGCTACATCCAAGATTTAAATTATGAGTTTCAACAGTGTTATTAGGGCTTTAAGTGTGCCTACACATGTGACAATAATACAGTGTAGAAACAAAAGTTTAATGACTCATAGAAATTCATTAACACAGATGTTTCTTGGAAGATGACACTAAGCTCTAGCAAAAAACTCATATAGGTTAGTGGGATATATGCTAGCAGTTTGTTTTTTATGAGAAATGACCCTCACTTTTAAAAATTTCAAAGGTTCATTAAACCTTGAAAAAATACAACAAAGGACTGAATAAGGAAAAATTACAGTGCTGGGAGCATGGAACTAAACCACCATGGGCTCAACCACAGAATGGCTGCACCACCTTTTATACCTTTGGTACAACCATCCCCCCAAAGTCTGCCAGTCAAATCTCTCTTAACATACATATAATTTGATCCCTTTAATTGTGAGAGCCAACCATCGTATTAACCATCTAGAACATTTTTGATTTAACAGGAAGAAGACAGGAGAAAGTTTCATTCATGAGAGTTTGCTCTTTCAGAACAGACAGTTCCATTGCTCAGTGGCCAGCTGCAAATCACATGTTCATGGTAGGGTTTTCATGCACTTTTGTGGAAGGAGAAACTAGACTGGAAACAATCATGTCCTGGATGGTGCTGAGTGCTATTTTACAAAAGCTTACCACTGTCCTATTAGGTTAAAATCCACAGGGGGTAAATACAGTGAAGTGGATGTGGTTTGAGGCCTAATTGGGAAATCTTGAGCCCAAAAGAGTAAAGATAAATTTCCAGTTTTGAGACTGATTCAGCCCCTGCACTCTGGTGAGAAAATTTCACTTGTGTCTTGCATCCTACCCACAAGGCACAAGCCTGGCTGAGTCAGGTGGTTAAATCAAATGGAGTCCCATTGTGTTACCAGAGCAACACAAAATTCAGGATGAAGACCATGACACATTTTGATTCCCCTCTATAAAATGTACAAAATAACACCTACTGCAGCAGATGCTGCTGAGTTCATTAACTAGTGTATGCATTCAAAGTGATGAAGAAAAGCAGAGGTTTTATGCTTGTTATAGTGCAGATAAATTTTTGAATAATCTTGTATATTAAATGGGAATAGAACACAGTGTTACAGGAAGAAGTCTCCAAATTTTGTAGCCTGTGGACTCAAACCATCTCACTGGATATTTTCTTAGTAGATTAATTGTGGCTCTCCAAGTCTCAGTTCAATCTCCTTTGTGTAGAAGTTGTAGGAGGTGGATCAGAGATTTCCTTCTCTTTTGGACTCAGGTTCAAAATCCTGAAAGATAAATTTCCATTGGTGGCAAATAGATGTCTGCATCATACTGAGGTTTGTGGAAAGGGGGGCTGGCCTGCATTTATATATTTATATAAATATATGAAACAAGAGTCCCTTAGAATATCCTGTGACACTGCAATACCACCCTGGCTTTACTGCCCTGCCAACTGGTGATCATAACATTCCAATCTAAGTGAGGGAGACTTTTAATGCAAGCAGAGACATTTAGTCCAAAAAAAACAGGGGACCATAATGAATTATTAGTTTTCTGTAAACAATGGTGAAAATAAAATATCTGGTAAAGCCTTGAACCAGCCATAGCTAATGTGATCCTGTGTATGTGCTTAGTGATGTCAGTATTCAAAGTTATTTTGAGTAATTACTAATAGGAATGGATGTTGCATTTCAATTACTTTTTCTCAGCTATATAATGTGTAGTCTTATTATGGTTGTGTGCATTTTGGGATTGTCTGCTTTTCGCCATCTTTATTTTATGGCATGATATCTATTTCTGTGATTTAACAAGTCAGTGTAACATTTCTTACTCAAATGGTCTTGTTAAAAAAGAGATTGTTTAAGAAATGAGTAATTATTATTATGGGCCGCAAAATAAAATAAACTGGCTGCAGGAAGTGCTCCCTGTGAAAGAAAATCAGTTTGGTATCTTTCTGTTAAGTATTTTTCACAGCCAGTGGATGGCTAAGTGCCCATTTGTCCTTGGAAATAAGTGTGACAAAAGATGTTAGAACACAGCAGTTCTTCTTCTCAGAAGTTTTTTGCCTAGTAAGAATGCCTAATGAGAAAAATCAGGAATTAATTTGAGATGGTAATGGCATCCTATAAAAATGTGTCACTTAAATATCTCAAGTACATGAAAATAGTTACTCATGACTTTTCGAGATCAATGAAAATCCTGTTTTCAGAGACCTACTTCTCCCAGGCTCACGTTCTCCTTTTTCTTTTGAACAAGTCTACTAAAAGTAAGAGATCTAAAAGAGGACCTTTTATAAAGTTTATAGACAGATGAATCATGGAACGATGAGACTTGCTTTCCCTGTGAAAATTTACAGTTTTTTAAAATGAAAAAAGGCTGCAAATGACAATAATATGGCATTGGTGATCTGCCTTTTCTTCCCATTGTTTAAATATGTCTGGGTTCTGCAAGATGATGATGTGGGTATCTATTGATGCATAGAAAATGCATACATCAGAAAAATACATCAAATAACTTGTGCTGCACAGAAATGCTGGTGGGAGAATTTATTTTCTTGGTCAGCGACTTGAGTGTTTCCTGGTTCACGGACACGAGCATTCCTGTCACAGACCTACAGTCCACATCTCCTTATGAATCCATTATTGCATCTTCAGATGAACAAAGGAGAAAAGATAAAAAAAAAATCAGCTGAAGGTAGCAAAAGTACATGACCAGTTTATGGAAAATGCAAGATGAAAACACGATGGAAAACAATTTTCAGAGAGGTTGTATAATTTGCCAAATTGCTTCCAGCTACCAGCAGCTATGTAGGACCACTGGGCTGTGTTGCTACACAGCAGATCTCTTCTACTTCTCCTTTTCAGAAACTGTATCTAATTTTCTTGTCTCATTGTTTGTTTTCTGTTACCTCATGTTTTTAAGCCTGTAGCTTCTAATATTTCTTTCACTCCTTTCATGAGATCTTCAATACAGTTGAGATGTATTCTTTAATGTTAAATATGTTTCAGGGAGGAAAATTATTTATATAGGCCATTGCATATTTTTTAAAAAGAAGATTTTAAAAATGCCTCTTAAATGGCCATCTGTCTAACATAGTTGGTCCTACTCCATTTAAGCCCCTTGTCTGTAAGTGAAGAAGTAGAGATTCGAATACAAAACATCACTAGAAGAGAAGAAAAAGTGCATCAAATTTGGTAAACAAAATATTAAAACTTGAAGGTCAAGTGAGTTTTTAAAGTGTTGGAGCAGAGTTATATTTTTATGATCCAAAAAATATGTCTACAAAATTGAGAGACCTAAATAAATAACAGAGCAATAAATCAGAGTCTGCCATTCTGCCTTAATTCATTTCAGTGAAATTGCTGTGCAGAGTCATTGGATTGGTCAGGCCCATGAAGAAATTAGTAAGTTACTACTTTTTGGACATGCTGGATACATTCATTAAGATTGACAATTGCTTTTAATTATAGAAGTTGAATTCTTCAAGGCAAGTCATTGATATTTACTGTAGAAATTGCTTTAACTTCTAAAAAGTGGCTGTATAGGATATGTATAGAAAAGAAAAATGCAAAACATCTGAATATGTATTTATATCCCACTTTTATGTAAGATTAATATTTGAGTGGTGAAAAGTGTTATTTTTCACCAAATTTCCTCAGACAGATAATAGCCAAGATAGTTGGCTGATGGTTGCTTTATGTAACCATCATAACATAGTTAAAATAGCTTTAATTTTTGTAAATTTGGGAAAAGAAGGGAAGCAATGAGCATGAGGTATAATATGGGAAAATTGGCTTTTGTAAGAAAAAAATCCCACAATGATGACATTCAATACTGGGATAGCAACTCAGAGAAACTGTGAAACTCCATCCTTGGAGATATACAAACCTCAGCTGGACAAGAATGTGAGCCTTGTCCTTTGAGGTTTTGAGGTTTAATGAAACCTCAGCCCAAACTAACTTTGGTTCAACCTCCTACTGAAAGCAGGGACAGCCTCAATGACCTCCTGAGTTCTCATCCAAACTAAATCATTTTGTGATTTGTGGTCTTAGGCAAATCAACAAAAGTTTTTTCTTGTATACAGTGCTATTCTTGTAGATGTTAACTATTTTCAGTATGGGTCTTCATCACTGGCATCCATTGTATTTGCAGAAAAATGACCTAACAGAAATAAAGTTCTTTTTCTACTCCCTATACACATAGAAAGCAAGTTTTGAATCAACAACAAATTGCCAGAAAACTTAATGGATTTACAAAGCCCTTAACTTGTCAGGCTTTGATTTTCACACTAAATATTTGTGCTTTTCCATGACATTGAATGAGAGAACCAACACCTCCATAATAAAAAGTAGGTCAATGGCCATGCTGTCTGAACACTTGTCCATCCATAATTTGCCTACTGCCATTCAGAATTCATCTATAAATATGACCAGCCACTGCTGTGTTATGAAATAATGAGTGCCTGAAATATGAGTGAAAGAGAGATGCTTTGATTAAAATTTGCAGCTTGCAGCATACTCCTAAGGATGTTGTCTGTAAAAGATAAGGATTCCTATATATATGGATTTGCACATATACAAGCTGGAGAAATGGGCAGACAGGAACCTTATGAAATTTAACAAAGGAAAAAAAAATAAATCCTGCATCTGGGGAGGAGCCTTATGCACCAATATATGCTGGGGACTGCCCAGCTGTAAAGCAGCTGTGCAGAAAAATACTTGGGGTTCCTGGTGGACACAAGGTGAACACGAGCCAGCAGAGTGTCCTTGCACCACTGAAAGACTCCTCAGATGGCTTAGGCAAAGTATTGCCAGCAGCTCCAGGGGGATGATCCCTCCTCTCTCCTCAGCACTGGTGAGAGGACACCTGGAGGACTGTGCATGTCTCAGGAGGGACAGGAGCATAATGAAGTGTATCCAATCTCCAGAGAGACTGATGGAGGGACTGGAGTGTCTCTCTTATGAGGAAAACCTGTGACAGTAGGGATGATTCAGCCCAGAGAAGAGAAGGCTCAAAGGAACATAAATGCACAATAAATCTATATAATGAATCTAATACAATGCAAATAATATTATTATAAATATAGGTAATATATAACAAATTTATATAAAAATCTGAAGGGAGGATGTAAAGACAGAGGCAGGTTGTTTTCAGTGATGCCCAGTGGCAGAACCAAAGGCATAAAACGGGCTCAAAATTAAATACAGGAGGTTCCATCTGACCAAATCTTTTTATTTTGAGGCTGATTTGGCACTGGTACAGGCTGTCCAGAGGTATTGTAGACTGTAAATCTTTGGAGATATTCCAAAGCCATCTAGACATGGTCTTGGACAATCAGCCTTAGATGGCCATGCTTGAGCAGGGCTATTGGACCAGATGTCCTCTGGAGGTCTCTTTGAACCCCAACTATCCTGGGATTCTGCAGCTCTGTGATATGAGTGGGGGAGCATAGTACATTGCAGAAACTTTTTTCTGGGCTAGAGGTTAGGAAACCACTCTTTCCACAGGAGTCAGTAATATGCATTACTGGGGATGAGAAGAAGGAATTCAGGTTAAATTGGAATATTTTTTTCCCAGATGCTATCCTCCATTTTCACATCCTCTAAGTCTTTCTTAAAGGGATGGTATTATCTATCATCTTTCTAGTGGGTTTTGAGATATTTTGACACTGCTACTTTTTCCTTTCTGATTTTCATTCCCTTAGAACTGGTGATGCAACAGCTGTGGGCAAATGTTTAGGAAACTAATCACATACTTTTTTTTTTCTAGAGGTGGATCCACAGTTCTGGGAGAGAACTATAAGGAATCAATGTGTTGAAATCTTCTTTGTTAGTTTTTTGGTTTTTTTTTTTTTCGGTTTTAAATCTTGGAATTTTTTAGATTGGCAAAGACATGCAAAATCATTGAGTTCAACCATTAACCCACCACTACCAATCCACCACGAAACCATTTCCCCAGGTGTCACATCTACGCATCTTTTAAACACCTCCAGGAGTGGTGACCCAACCACTTCTTTAGGCAACTTGTTCCAATGCTTGACAACTCTTTCTGTGAAGGAGTTGTTCCTAAAATCCAATCTAAACTTCCCCCAGCATAAGCTATCTTCTCTTGTCCTGTCACTTGTTGAGGTTCCCTTCCAACCTGATATTCCATGAGTTCATGGTTATTCTATCATAATAGAATTAAAATAATATAATTGTTGTGACTGACAACAGTGAGAGAAAATCATGATAGATCAGTACTGCCTCCCCTTTTGTTCTCTCCCTGCCCTAATCAGCCATCAACCGCAAATAATCTGATCACTTAAGACTGTCTAACAGGTATCTGTGCATTTCAACAGACAAGGACTGACTCTGTTTTGCCCAGTGCCAGCATGGGCAATATGTTTACTGAAGAGGCACTCAGGGAACTCCAGATAACAGCCTGATCAAAACACTACAAGACTCACAAATCTTGGTCTCCATCAGTGCATAACTGTGATGCCTCTGTGCATCTACCAGGTGTTACTGCATTTTCTTATCATCATAAATTGACTTCAAAAGGTCAAATAAAAAGTGGTTGTTTTACTTTTTTACTAAAAGTCAAATGTTTGCTATTCTAAGTTTGGGGACAAATGTGTGTATTGCACCAAGTCCTTTAGCTTGACATTTCACCACTGGTCACATTTTAAATAATAAAACAAAGCAGCACATATTAAGATGCAGTTAGCAATATTTTGGAACAGGAAGTCCAAAATTAATTTCCTAATAATTACAATCTATTTTAGAGTATCTGTTATTTAGTTTAATGTCAACAGTAAGAGGCTTCTTTGTCACACTGACAACAATAAATGCATCTGGCTTTCTTAATACATTCACAGTGTGTGCCGTATTGACTGTGATGAGAGAAAGTGTGTGGATTAGAGTATCGTAATTCTGTTTGATGTGCTGTTCGATTTCCTTGTTATCAAACAAACATTTTACTTTGTCTTGACATCACTGAAATATCAGTAAAACTGGATGATTTGATGTGTTATTGAAAAAGGCAGGAGGTATGCTTTGTGTTAGATTTGTTGTTGCTGTTGTCATTACAAAGAGAATTAGTGAGGAAATATTTATTTGTGAACGTCTGTATTGCTGAGAGGGGAGGTTACACTCAACCATGCTGTTTGCTATTGACTCCTGTTCCATCTTTGATAGCTCATTTTTGTTTCCAGAAAGCAATCCTGGAGCGGAGAGTTAAAATGGCCCATAGTGGACCATGCTAACAGATTCTTGAACTCTGAGAAATTGGCCGTTTAGGAAATATTGTGTTTTGGTGGCTGGTTAATAAAACTACATGTGGAGGAGAGTGAGGGGACCTTTATTACTCAATGGCTTCCATTGCTAGCTGTGCCACATACTTTGAAGGATCCTATATTTGGGGTGGGATTTGTCTCATAAAATCTGTCAGAAAACACCAGCATGAACCTCTGAGCAAGTCCTCACTCTAATTACCCTTTACAATCAATGGGCAGCCTGTTTTTAGTTAAAAAAAAAGTCTAAAAAAATACATTAATCAAATCTGAAAGTAAATGTTAACATGGGATCAGATGAATTGATTCCTTAATTCCATTGACAATGCTGACTCCATCTTTATTAGCTGCAACAGAAGACCCAACAGCAAGCTCTGATATAGCCAGGCCTGCCAAAGGGAGTCTGATGCCTCAGTTTGCCAGGAGAAGCCAGGGGATGTGACAAACATGTGGAGGTCAAGCCGGGTCAAGACAGAATTTGATTTTATTCCATTATCTCCCTTTTCCTCAGCAACAAGCATGTGTCATCAGCCAAGGTGAGTTACCATCAAAGTGATTTCATACCATGGCATAAGGGAGATGAAACCTAGTCTGTGATCACCTTTTCTTTGGACCTTGGCTTGCATTGCACATGAAATTTTGCTGATTGGAAAATAAGAGCCTCTCCTAACATCTCTCCTAAAAGATCAAATATCTGCACAGGTGATATCTCTGCTTGAAACAATTGAAATAAAAGTAGCAGTAAAACTATAACAAAGAAACAGCTCACATTCCTCTGTAGAAGATTTATTTGGAAAGATTTGAGTCAGGTTTACAACTTAATTTAGGCAGAGACTATATGAAAAGAGAGGTATAAGAAAATATCAGCTACAATATGTATGTACTCCTACTTCCAAATCACACTGCCAGATTTGAAACACCACAATGCAACTGGGTTAAGAAGTGAAGCAATGCTAATGATGGAAGATGGAGGAATTCATGCTGAATTACTGAATATCTAGATAGATCAATATGATATATCTTCATGGGACTTCTGAACAAGCAGACTGTAATGTTCTAGTTTGGTTAGAAACTGCTTAGAAGCATCTGAGCCTAACTACTGAGCATTAATTAAAGATTAATTAAAGATTTATGGAAGATCATGGACTATTCTCGTGATTTTGCCTAGATGGTAAGAGTTCATAGCAATGAAAAACTTGTATTGAAACAAAACCTAGTTTCAAGGGCTATATTGAATTTCTAGTTAATGTCATTTTCTTCTCCATCTTCTTTGTAAATATAACTCTTTTGCAAAATCCTTCCCAGAGGGTGAGCAGAAGGCAGAGGTTTTCTCCTGAATTGCTCTGATCAACAAATACTGCTCTCCAGTGTCATCAGAACTCCTGCACACACTCATTTGACACTTTTGATAGCCACAGTTCATATAATCACACACTCATAGAGTACCAGATTGGAAGGGAACACCAGGATCATCTGGTCCAGCCTTTCTTGACAAAAGCACAGTCGAAACAAGATGGTCCAGCCTCCTGTCCAGATGAATTCTAAAGGTTTCCAATGTCAGGGAATCCACCACTCCCTTGGGGAGATTATTCTCATAAACTTTTCACCTAAATTGGAACTCCCCAGGAGTTACTTGTACCCATCACTCCTCATCTTTTCCATATGACTGCTGTAAGAAAGGAGTCTGATCTTCGTTGCCATCCTTTAAATACTGGAACATGGTGAAGCTGTCTCCCCCAGGCCCTCTTTTCTCAAGGCTGAACACGCCCAGTTCTCTCAGCCTTTTCCCACATGTCAGGCTTTCCCGTCCTTTGCTCATCTTTCTGGCTGTCCTTTGGGCTCTGTCCAGCCAGTCCACATCTTTTTGTATAGCCAGGTCTGGCATTCATAGTATTGCATATGGGGCCATTCCTGGCCCTAGAATTCCATTCTGCTGGCTCAGTAGAGTGGGATGATGAGTTCCCAATCTCTGCCAAGGATGCTGTGGTTGAGGCAGCCCAGCCTCCTGCTGCACACTGATCACTCATTCTGAACTTGCTGTCCACTGGGACTTCCAGGGCCTTTTCCACAAAGCTTCTCCCCACCCAGGCAGATTCCAGCCCGTGCTGCAATCCTGGATTTTTCTTTCCCAGGTGCAAGACATTGCATTTGTCTTTGCTGAATTTCCTATATTCCTGTTAATCCAGGTCTGTCTGGAAATTTTCAGAATATACACAAGCAGTGTAAATGATACAATTACAGCGTATTTAATGTCATCCAGTACAACTAGAACTGGATAAAATATATATTTAAATTATTACACATTTGTTTTCAGCCTTAATTGAGCCAGCAGTAATTAATAGATTAATGTGTGTGTGTGTATTACGGAATATGGCATTAAAATATGCTTTGGAAATGTCAAAACATGTTGTTCCAGCATGGTCCAACACTGATCAGCTTCCTTGACAGCTGGAGAGCCTCCCAGGAGTTTTAGTTTGAATGCTTCAGGCCCCTAATCTCTCCTGTGTATTTGATTTTCCAGATGGACAACTCTTCCAGGATATGCTATAATCTTACTGCCCCAGGGTTCCAACAAAACAGGTCAGTGTACTTTAGTGTATTCTGAATTTCATTCAGGCCAAGACTCTGACCTACAGTACAAATCCAGGATGAGAGGGACTGACCTTCAGCTTGCATGAAGGTGGATGTCCAGAGGGCTGCAGGTTAATACTGAATGGACACAGAGTATTTCTGCTCAGTGTGATGAGCCAAATGTGTCAATTCAGATTGACACAACCCAAAATGAAGACAGCACAAACATACCAAAATTCACACTGTAAGTGAGTAGGAAACATTTTCTATAAAAAACCAATCAAATTATCTCCACAAAATTCCCCATCATCACTTTTTACAAATCCACTTTCTCAAATGTTTCTTTTTTTAGATTTTCAGTTCTGTGGTATCTGGACAGCTGGCAGAAAAAAGCAGCAATCAATTGGACTCGGTGAGTCTTTCAAACCTTCAATCAATCTTGCAAGGGTAGCAGCTTTAAAAATTGTAACTGGGAATGTTTATATATTTTCCTGATCTTTTCTAGCTTCCTCACTCTCTCCATGACAGACACATTCACATACACTTATACTCCCACCTCTGAATGTTGGAGAACCTCTTGTGCACTCTCCAGCCTCACCCTCTCTTTCAAGCACAAGTTCACTCACACAACCCTATACAGAGTAAAGCTTCTTTACTTTCTTTACTTTTCTTTAATCTCTTTCTTCTAATGACAGCTAAATCCTGTAAGGTAAAAGATGATCTCTCTGGGAACAACTGAAGTGGGGAACAGCATGCAATTCACATCTCTCCTTCATTCTTTACTGGAGAAGATTAGTGTTTTGGTAATTGTGGTGTTCCCATTGGAAGCCTAAAAGAGTTCTAAAGTTACTAATTGCTTGCTCTTTTCCTTCAACCTTGGTTTCACAAGGTTGAATCCTATCCAAATGGGATGCCTTATAAAGTATTCTTGTGCTTTTTTTTTTCAC
Organism: Camarhynchus parvulus; assembly: GCF_901933205.1. Lineage (NCBI taxonomy): Eukaryota > Metazoa > Chordata > Aves > Passeriformes > Thraupidae > Camarhynchus > Camarhynchus parvulus. The sequence continues at coordinate 142,974,912 of NC_044572.1, forward strand.
GCTTCCAATGCAAACTTCTTGGGATATCAGGATTTTTTTTTCTTTTTTTCTTTCTTTTTGAGGTTTCTTCCCCTTTTTTAGTTGTTTGCCAATGTCAAGTGAACATGAAGTACAATAATTCATTCAAAATGAAACTCTGTTATACCTAAAATTCCAAGAGAGAAAACAGGGTCAATATCCTCCCTGTCTGGTCCCTGGGATGCTCCTGCAAACATACTGGTTGGTAATTTAGCAATTCCTGGCTCCCAACGTGCCCACCAAGGCTCTCAGTGATGGGGTGGCAGGAAATGACACAGCCCTCCTTGCAAATCTTACTTCAATAAGCAAAGCTCAAATTGCTGTTTTCATGTGACATGTTTGGGCTTTCCCAAATGTTCATGACAGTGAGGTTCTAATCCATTGTCTCCTTGTGTGGCAGTGCCAGCCTGATGCTCAGGATAGCTGTCAAACCCACCATGCCAACACCACACTTCACTCTTAGTATGGCAACGCTGCTTATGGTATTTAGAGCAGATGCTGAGTGATGGAATGAGCAAGCCCAGGACACCTACAGCCTGTGCCACTCCCATCTAGGGACACTGCTGCAGCACCCAGCTCTGCAGGACAGGGCCATCTCTCTCTGTGGGCTCCAACCCCAGTGGGGTGAACCTGCAGTTTGGTTAGAAAAGTGCAGGTTGTAAGAAATAGGGCAAGGAAAGCAAGAGATCATGGCTGAGTTGAGACCTGCTGGTCAAACTGAAGGGCAAGAAGGAAATGCACAGACAGTGGAAGAAGGGACATGTATCCCGGGAAGAGTATGGGGATGTGGCCTGTTGGTGTAGGGTTGGCATCAGGAAGGCCAAAGTGCAGCTAGAACTGAACTTGGGAAGGGATACAAAGAAAAATTTTCTTTGTAAACATTTCCAGCCAAAGAAGGAAGAGGATGCTGGGGTTGAGAGGAGCACTGATTTGTGGTCCTGGTGGATGAGAGGGTGGAAATGACCCAAAAAAGTGTACTTGCATCCCAGAAAGCCAACTGTGTCCTGGGCTGCATCCAAAGCACCATGGGCAGCAGAGGAGGGAGGGGATTCTGCCCCTCTGCTTTGCTCTGGTGAGACCCCATCTGCCATGCTGCCAAAAGCTCTGGAGCCCCAGCACAGGAAGGACCTGGACCAGAGGAAGGCCCCAAAGATGGTCAGAGGGCTGGATCAGCTCTTCTATGAGGACAGGCTGAGAGAGCTGGATTTGTTCAGCCTGGAGAAGAGAAAAGAAACCTTGCAGCATCCTTTCAGCACCTGAAGAAAGTATTTAGCAGGGCTGTAGTGACAGGACAAGGGGTAATGGCTTCCAATTAATTTGAGAGTATATGTAGACTAGATATAAAGAAGAAATTTTATTATGAAAAGGCTGGAGAAACACTGGTACAGATTGGCCAGAGAGGTGATAGATGCTGCATCCCTGGAAGTGTTCAGGGTCAGGTTGGATGGGGCTCTGAGCAACCTGATTTAGTTGAAGCTTCCCTGCCCATGTCAGGGGAGTTGGAACTAGATGATCTTCAAAGCTTCTCACAACCTAAGCCATTCAATGATTCTATGTGCAAGTAGGATGGCACCAACAATTCAGCACACTTTTTTTCCAGGGATGCACATTACTTCTGATAGCCACAGGTCTGTCCTTCCTTTTTTCCAGAGAGTGTTCTCTCCCTTCTTCTTCCAGGCAGGCAGTATTTGCCTGTCTCAGCAGATAACACACGATATTAAAAAAAAAATTAAAAATCACTTTATAAATTCAATCCCTTGTGAAATTTTTAGAAGTGATTTCTAGAGCATCATGTGGCATGAGGCCGTGGGAGTACTTAAGTTTTATCTTTTGTTTAATTGCCTGTGAAGGTCCTGCCCTTGGCACTGTGGTTGATGGTTAAAACTGTTTTGTACTGGATTACAATTTATTGTAGTCGACAGAAATAAAGTTCATTGTACCTGTCAATAAGAATCTTGTCTCCTGTCTCAATATTCTTTATGTAGATCAAATTCCAACCTTTTTCATTCAATACAAATACACACAAACCATCTGGTTTCTCTTTAGACTGCATGCTGGAGAGTCTTGGTGATTTAGGGAATAACCTAAAAGCTCCTACAGTGGAGAAGATGAGCCATGTCAAGGAAATAAAGAGATTTACAAAGCATATCCCCATGTCCTGGTCCCCAACTTGTGGAATGAAGTAGGAGGCTCTATAAAAAAGAGCAAACAGGTTTTAAAACTGGTAACTTAAAGAAAGAGTACATAGGTATTTGAAATAAGTGAGAGTTCAGAGGGAAAATTAGTTGCTAGGCAAGATTATTGAAATATTCTCCATGGTTTTTCTTATAAGAAGGCAAAAGGTGTCTACTAGCCAGATCAACAGTTTGCTCTCCTTTGAAAATCCACCCTTTTCTCCACCATGAACTATGGATTTTAACATGGGTTCAATCTTGCCCATTTTTAGCGAGGCAGTGGGGGAGAGTCAGGGGTTGGGTTTTGGGTCAAGTTTTTTTGTTTATTTCTGCATTTTGCATACTCTATTTCCTACTTGAGGCTGTTTGTTGGAACAGTGCCATGAACCACTGACCTGCTGTGGAGGCACCAGCTCTGGTGAGACACAGACTTGGGGCCATTCAGTGGCCCAGTGGTGGGTGTTCCCTGGGACCAAGCTCAGAACAGAGCCATCTTTGAAGCTGTTTTTCCCCTAAATAAAAGCTGCCAAGTCTCTAGTCCATGGAAAACCTCAGCATATCAGCATCAGGCAGTCTGTGTCCTCATTGCTGGAAAAGACAGCTCTTCTCACAGCGTGAAGGAAATTTCTTTCTCTTCTTCCTACTCTGTTCCATCCTTGAATAATGTGCCAAATGTACAATTTATCCTGGTTCATAGTACAAATCACTGGCCCAACAGGAAGTAAATTGCAAACCCCAACTCACTTAAGATAGTTTCTCAGTATTGATTAATAGATGATCACAGAGCTAAAGATAAAAAGTTGAGAGCCCTTTATGCCATTCCAAAGACCTCCATTTTCTCCTTTTACTGTTGTAAACATGTGTAGAATGATTGAAATATTTCTTTTATAACTTATTCATTATTTAGCTCTGCTTTTGTTCTCCAAATATACTAAACTTGTCTTACTTCTTCCATTTATATCTCTTTTTTGTAGCCTTGAAGGCTGCTGTACACAGAAAAAATAACCATAAAGCAATGATATTCAGAGGTTTACCAGGAACATATAAATATTTATATGTACTTCATTCTGAAGACTTTCCATTGAGACAAAGTACATGTATAATGGAGATATATTATATATAATTTTCATATGAGAGGCACAAAACAGATGAGACAGTTTCATGCTTGCTTTCATTTAATACACTGAGGTTGAGGTCAATGCCTTTTATTTTTCCTTTGAATATCTGCAGTTGTGTTGGCTTTTTGTCTTTGCTCAGAGTGCTCAGTCATGAGGATGCTTCAGAGCTTTCTACCTCAGGAGCCCTGGTTCCAGCCCTGATCACACCCAGGGAGGTTAGTTGGTCTCATCATGCTCTCTAGTGGCTGCTTCTCTGCTGAGCAGCTGCCGTGCTCCAGGGAGGACCAGCTCTGGAGCAGCAGTGATGCTGCAAGACTTCATAGCCTGAGCACAAAAGGAAAAACTGGAGGGTCATTTTGGCTTCATTCTAGTCAGTCCTAAACCATATCTTAATCTCTCACCTCAAAGAGCCTAGAATAAATGTCTTGATGATAGTCATACAAATTTTTTAAATAATTTCAGCTTTCCTCTTCCTGACTATAATCCCTCCATTTGAAATCTGGAGTCAATAATGATGAAACTGACAAAAGCATGGCTAAAAATTCAATTTTTTATTTGCCTCAACCTTATATAAAAATTGCAATAAGAAGAGCTATTGAGGTAAGTGGGAAAGGCCACACTGACTTCTGCAGGCTTTTAACCATGGGACCAAATATACCTCTAGCTCTCTCTGACACTAAATTTCAGGAGATTGCAAATTTTTGTGGGGTCTTCCCAGGAACAGAGATTTTCATGCATTTTAGAATTGTAAATTTGCTGCTGAGCATGTCCTTGACATACAGAAATAATCCACAGAGGTTTATAATGAAATTGGATTTTCAACCTTTAAAAATCCCAGAGAAAGATTTGGTTCAAATTCTGAGTGACAATGCAGATCAGAATTATTTTCTGAATAAAAAATAAAATTGCAGTGGAATAAAACTAAGATTCAGCAAAAACAAATGAATCACTCTTGATCATACCTCAAGCAGAGAAGGAGTAAACTACCATATGAAGGAGATTATAGGTTTACTTACTTTTTGACAATAGCTTTTATTTTTTGAAGGGTTACTTCAGTTATTTTAGTTACTGCTAAAATACTGTAAGAGCAACATGGAATAGCATTGTGAGGGATTTGTTCATGGCTCTGGTCCTGGACAGCGACATGAGCCCCTACTCCTGCTCACACACTTCTTTTAAAGCAGTCCATGGAAGCCCTAGAGCTTCACACCCTACTCTGCAGGCTGAGACCAAATTGGCTTGTTGACTTTCTGCCCACACAGTGGGGGTGATACTGTGGGGATTTAAGAGAGAAAAATAAAACTGATGTTTTCCATTTGTGGGATGTAGGTGGTCAAGAGAAACAAAAGCCCTTGCAGAAGTTCTACATGAGATACACAGATGGCTTTGGGGGTGTGGCAGACTCTGTTGATGCTAAAAAGATGAAGGAAGCCAAAAAAGACTTGTGACAGATGCTTTCAAGCTATGGAGTATTTAAAGAAGATTGCATTTACTTTATAAATGTTAGAAATGTTTCCTAATGAAACTCAAGTTTTTGTCAGTAGCTGTGCTCCCAGAAAAATAAGACATGAGATGTTTCCTTCAAGACGAAAAGGATGTAGGGATGTAATTAATACTGTTTCAGCTTTGCAACAGCTTCAAGTGGAAAATACATGAAGCTCATTCTCCAAGGGGGCAGCCACACAAGTTGCTAAGGCCCAAAGGCAAACCAAAAGAAGCTTCAACCATTTATAAAAATAACACTACTAACTGGGGACAGAGATGTCTTCTAATAACTCACTGTGACTAACAAGGACAAATGCTTCAGAGCCCTAAAAGCGCTGGAAGACAGGTGCCCATCAAGTCGGTGCATTGGGGGGCTGTTGTTTTGAGGCACATTTCCTAATCAATTATTTTGTCCTTGGTAAATAGTTCATAACCTTGGGAGAGCAGAAGAGGCTGCAGAAAAGTGTCAGAGCAGCTGCTCAGAGTGAGGCTTGCAAAGGCTTGGAGGGGGTTTAGTTAAGGGCCAATTAAGAGAGGCAGCACTGTGGGGTCCTGCCTCAAGAGAGCTGCCAAGCTGGGACATCATAAGGGAAATGGAAGTGCAGCTACCTTAGAAACTGGAATGAGAACCTTACTAAATTATTAACATATCTGAAAATTAAGAAAAAACAGTATTTCCAGTTATTAGAAAACTAGGTTCAAACATGTCCTTTTGGAAACAAAGACAGTTTTTGCAATTAGCAAGCTGAGATTTTTTCTTTTTTTTTTTGCCACAAAAAGGGAAGGTCTCCAAGAAAGACCTGAACAGCAATTATTTTTTTTCCTTTAAACCCACACAAAATTAATGTGTTTTCCCTCCTACACATATCTACTCTTTTACTGACATCCTGGATTTGGTCTTCCTATTCTGCTTCCCTCAGTTCAGTTTATTTGGGATGGGCTCTAAAAATCTTGGCTATATGGAGAATTTCCAGTTTGACCAAACCAGAGACAAATGGCAAGTCCTTTTTGATCTTTGGCCAGGATGGTTCTCCTCCAACGAGGTGCTCTGGGCAGCAGCTCAGAGGATGCTAAATGCTGTGAAATCAGGAGACCATTAAAACCTTTGAAGTTATAAAAGAGCTATGTTAAATTTGTTCATAAAAAAAATTGAGCTAACTTCAGAAGAAAGTTAGAAAGGAGAAATGTTACATCAGACCTTCAGGTATCTCCCCAGAGAGGAGAGTATTCTTCTTAAGAGGTAATTGATTTGTTGGTTGGAAAAAGAGTTGATTTCTCATTGTTTACCATGTCTAAATTATTTCTAGAAATTTTGCATTGTGGAAATGAGTTTATGATCTAATAAATGAGGATGTGCCTGCAGTTTTTCCACTCAAGACCAAATACCCAAAAGCTTGGGAAAGAGAATTGCCCCTGGTTAAACCCCCAGTTTGATGCCCAGCTACCTCACTGGGAAACCTAAAACCAAGAGGATTAATAAAAAAACAGTTTTGGGCCAGTCATGTAGGACTGAAATTTTTGAGGGGAAAAATGGACAGAGGAAGCATGTTTCTGACTGAGAAGCACTGGGCTGGTCATCAACCAAGAAATCCAAATATTTGCTTGGAAATATTTTCACAGCTTGATATGTCATGCTGGAAAGTCCACACTCGGAGTGTCTCTATCCAAAAGCAGACTTGGTGCATGAGTGTACATCCTGCTGCCAGTGAGTCACCTGGAGGATTTGGCATTCAGTTAAAGTATTGGGGAGAGGGGCAAATGCAGTTTATCCTGTGCAGGATTATTGTAATGACATCATTCAGGCAAATAATTCCAAATGTTGTGCCTGAAGCAGTGGATAGCTACATTGCTCGCTGGTTCCTTGCCTGCTGGATGCATGTTTACAAAAGCTAATTAGAGTGGACTGTGTTATTTACAGTGTTAGACTTTAGAAGGAAAAAGCTTACTGTATAATCTCTGCCTCAAGTGTGTTTGAGCAGAGATTACTGTAGGGGAACTGAAAGGAGCCAGCAGGAGAAACTCAGCAATTATTTTAAAACAGTCAAGAATTTCTATTCCCTATGTGGCAGTATGAAATTTTCTCATATGATTACCTGATACTGAATTATACAGGGCAGATATTTATTTCTGTATGAACTGCATCACTTCGGGCCACAGTTTGTTTCAGACCCCTCAGCTTCACATTAAATTTTCAATACATTTAACATATGTAACAAAAATCAGAACTAGGAAAGGTCATAGTTTCTTCCTTCTAATCCTCCCTATCCCCTTCTTTTTAAAGTTTAGGAACCACTTCCTCTCCCACAGCAACTTTTTAATTTGTTTGGGGGTTTTTTGTAGTTTCATATGATATCTACTAAGGTTAGGAGGAGGTGGATGGAACCTGGGAAAGCTGAAACCTTTACCTTTTATTAAGCTACTAAGGCATAAACATGAAATCCTAATATTTTCTTTGATGGAAAAGAATCTCTGGATAACATAAGGATTTCTATCATCTTCACCAGGAGAAAGTTATGTTTAGCAAACCTAGGGTTTCCTTCAAGGAACACTTGGCAGAGAAGAAGGTCAAAAAAGGATTAGAAGCCTATTTGGTCCTACTTTGCAGGTAAATCAATCAGTGTCTCATGTTATCAAGTTTCAAAGACTTCAGCTGAGTCTCTTCAATACATGCCAGCTATGGCAATCCCATACCCTAGCAAACATGCTGGACAGCATTGTGTTTTCCAGAAAGTTGCTTTATCAAATGATGGCACACTTTTGTCAACAGGAGCTTCACAGGAAGGTGCAGAAACAGGAACAGGAGTTCAGGAGCGTTAGAAAACTCTGCTGGCACTACTGCTACTGTGTCATTCTGATTTTTTAAGATTTTCTAAACTTTCTGATGTTTACATTCTTGTAACAAACTTTCTTACACACTTTTTGTAAATAACTCATTGTTTTGTATTCTTTTATAGAAAAACAGAAATTTGATAGACTGTTAGATTGTTTAGTGTCATTGTACAGGTGGCACTTTCACCCTCCAATCCACTGTCACTTTTAGAAATCTATAAATGTTGAGTCAAAAAATAAACTTCCTTTTTTTTGCCCTAAGAACAGCAGTGTGTGCATGTCGTGTTATTTTGTGTCCTATAGTAACACTACTGCTTCAGTGGAAAACCAGTTCGATCTAAGCAATAATAAAGAACTGGAAACACATAAAACAATTCAGGATATTCCCATTCCCAGCCCACGTGTTCAGCCCCAGTTTCAAATTCCACAGACTGTACTCAGCACAGGGAGAAAAGTCTGAGCAGGGAGGCAAGGATAAAATAGCTTCCCTTCTTCATCTTCATTTAGACAATCCAGATTTGTGTTCCAAATGCACTCTTTGCTGTTGTAGCACAAAATGACATATCTAAGAGAGGAGGAAAAAATCTACCACCAAGACCACGCAAGAGAGGAAATATTGACTTTGATAAATGGGAATTTTCTCATGTTTGTGCTTTCAGCACTTTACTAAGGTGAGTTCAGCATCACGAGAACCTATTTCAGCAAGTTCTCACATTCTGCTTGGTGATAATATGTGTGTAGAGGTGAAAGATAAGAAAAAAATTGGAAGATTTTAATTTTGCCCTGTTGTGGAAACCAATTAAGCTACTTCTGTATCTTAAGATTCAGATTCTTTTATTTTTTTATAAGGATTTACTTTGTTTTACTTGGACTACTTACATATTAACATATTTGTTAGACTATGCAACTGTTTCTGGAGCGACTTTTAATGTATGTGAACTGATTTGTAACAGCAAGATTAATAATTTCTTTAGTTGTCCTAGAACATTCTGTGAGCTTGATTAAGGTAATATTCTGGAGATATCTTTCTTGCCTTCCTGAGCCCTGGAGAGCTTCCTTTTAAAAATGAAATGCGTCAGCTAAGTGTGCAGAAAAAGAGAGGATAAAGCAAGAATCACATACCAGGCTGTAGAAAAACATTCCTTAAAAAGTATATTATATAAATATAATATAATATAATATATATATATATGTATGTATCTGGGGAAACATCTTACATATACTTTATGTAACACTCTAGTCAACAACTGTGAATAAGAGAGAGGGTATCAGAGCCCCTTGCCTGATGTCTTATAAACAGGTTGGAGAACTATCCATTTTCTTCTTGAACTGATGAGCTACAAACATTGCAGTAATGATTTCCTTCAAGTGTCTGTGTAGAATCCTCTGAGTGTGAATCCAATTAGGTAAAGAAGTGGCAAAAAGAGCTGCTCCTTTGAGGACCATTCCTGTAACCAGTGCATTTCAGAAACAGTGATGAAACAAAGAGCCTGAACCACAATCTGTTGCCAAATGTAGACACACTTGGAGACCCAATGAGACTTTCAGATCTACCTGAACATTGCAGGAGTCTGTAAATATAAAGTGAAAGTTGTCCCAGCTCTTTCTCTGTGGACACGGTTCATCACAAATTTCTCAGCCTTGCTTGAGTATTGAAGCAACTGTAATCCCTACAGCATCAAAAGTTTCTTTGTCAGAATATTTCTGTGGTTTTTCCCAGTGGTTGTCCAACTCTGACACACCACTGAGGATGACACACACTGTTGTTGGCAGCAGAGTGGATTAGAGCTCCTGTGACTGAAATGCCTTTGCAAGTCAGAGTGCTCAGGGAGTCACAAGCCTGGGGAAAGCACAGGCTGGAGAGAGGAAGCTGTGGTGAGGCGAGGGGCAAGGACAACTGCAAAACCTGACAAGGAACATCAAAGGAGAAATACAAAGCTGAGATTTGAAAAGGTAAATTTCAAAGCTGTTTCCATGTGGTTTCACTGATTTCACTTAAGAAGAATAAATTGAGAGCAAGCTGTCTTCAAAGGTTAATGAGACCTGCAAAGGCACAAGGCAGGCCAGGAACATGCTGCCAATTTGTTGGGAATGCAGAAACCTTCCCAAAGTCCCTGTCCAAGAGGAGAGGGATAAGGATACTGGGGTTATAAGAGCGTTAAACACACAGATGCAAAAATCCACTGTCATAATTGTCATGCTGCAACCAGAATTTCATTGCTAGAGATACACAAATGTAGAGTTCCTGTTCACCAGGAACAAAGGTAAATGTGAGTGTATGCTGTGCCTTGGTGCTAGAGAGGTTTAGATCCTCCCCTTCCCTGTATGTCAGCTCTGAGCCTAACTTTTCCTACAATGTGAACCTAAAGCTTATTATCCTGACTCAGAACCACCTTGGAAAGTGCAGTCTGTGTCTAAACTCTTACTGAGCTTGGCATTTGAACAGAGGGTTTTCCTTCATACCTACACATGGCTGCTGATTTGACTTCAAAGGTGGCAATGCTGCAGCATTAGCAAAACCCTGCCTTTGGCATTGTTTTGGAATTTTGGGGTCCTTCAAGAAAGAAGTCTCTGTACAGAAGAAGTTTCCATACAAAGGAGTGTGTTGTCAGGCTATTCATCTCAGGCACATTCAGCCCACTGCTGAAGTGCTCTGTATGAAACCTCTAAGTGTGGGAGGCAGCAACTTTAAAACGGGTGAAAAGACTGCTTATCCTCCAAAATCTGTATTGCTGTTTGGCATTTTGTTTGGTGAAGCTCTAAAGGACAAAATTGAGGTATTCATACATGTTTGGACAATGTCTTTCATATTATGTGTACTGTGAAGGAGGGGAGGTAGGTAACAGATGGGGATAAGTGATGCTTGCACAAAAAAGAAATTGAGTGCAGCAGTATTGAAAGCTGAGAGCTGGCAAATGAAAAGGCATCTTCAGGAGCTACAGTGAAAGCTGAGCTGTCACTGATTTAGCACCTGAGTAGCTGGCTTGGATAGCATGGGAACATGTCGCATGCAAAAAACTGTGGAAGTTCCGCTGGGAAAACTCCAATTTGAGTTCGGTTTCTAGGCTCCAGACTACATCTTAGAATTTTTCTCTTGAGTATACAAAGAAAACCAGGAGTAATGCAAAGATGCAAAGGGACTATTTTTTTTTTAATGGAGGACAGTTTTAACTGAATATCAGGAATTCCATGGTAGCTGACCAGAGTAATCAACAGGCTGAGACCAGCCCACTTCACCGCCATCTGCTGTTGAGCTGCACACCTGGACCAGCCTGGGAATTTTTCAGTAGAACTGGAATCTCCTATTTTTCATCCTGGAGTAAAAAGACTCCCCCAACTTCTTAGGATTGCAATAAAACCAGTCTGTGCTGGCCCTATACTGTCAGCTCCTTAATGAAGGGATTTGTCTTCTATATGTCAAAATCACCCCAAATCCCCAAACTAGCTTTCTAATAGCCAAACCCCAAACTCACAGCAAAGTCTAGTATTCATTTCTTTCTGCATAGACTACATGAAAAACTTGTATGAAATGGGATAGGGGTGCCTTTAAGTGCCTCTAAAAGCAGAGATGATAAGTAAAACCTGAAATATTGAAGAAGCAGTAACAGTCAATGGTCCTTTCAGTATGGCACAGGCTATTTTTTATTCAGCCCTGCTTATCATAATCATCTTTAAATGTAAATTTTCTCCATGCTTTAATCAGGGACTTTTTCTACTCCTTTAAAGGACTAAAGCTGCAGTCCCCATACAAGTGCTTCCCTTTTCAGAAACACCACTTTTGTGATGCTTGTCAAATTTTGCTGAACACCGAGAGAAATGACCACTCTGTGTTCAGCTATTTTCTCATGTAGTGCTCTCCATGCAATTTGGATTCCCTCCATTTGGCCCTCATCTCAGCTGAAATGAAGGCAGTGATTCAGTCACAACTTCCCAAAAAAGCCTCTGTTCACTGAACCTCAAAAGGAGCTGCAAGCCCTTGAGCTTTAGCAGCTAAAAGGCAGAGTGACAGCACCTCCCCTCCCCAGTAATATGAGATGGGGACAGGTCTGATGGAAAAGGGATTTTCTATGTGGAAAAGTTCATAAATATGAGGGTGCATGTTTGCTAACTGGTGACAATGCAGAGTGCCAGCACAGCAGATAACTGAATTGCCAAGGATAAACCATCTATTTTTAAAGGTTGCTCCTCCTACTGAGGTTTGATGGTCTTTTTTTCCCAAATTTTCACTGCCCATTCTGTATCAGCAGTGGTAAGATCCCTCTCCCCCTCAAGGAATTCTGCTGCCTCACTGGGACAGGGAAGGAGGATGGTGCAAGTCCAGGAGGAAGCCATAGGAGCAGCCAACCTCAGGGCAGAGGTTAATTATCTGTTTTTATTTTGCTGCCATTTTTTTGTCCAGTGTACACAATGCCATTGGGGGAAATGGATGTTTTGAAGTGAACATAGAGAGTTTGCCATAAATATTTAGCATTTTTGCACAGAAAGCTTTGATTATAGATCTTTGATATGTTGTTAACTGAGCTTCTGCCTTGATATTTGAATCCTAAGGTAAAATGAAATCCTCTGGTTTTTCATTTTGGATTCTGAGACAGGGCCAGGCTACCCAAAAGGAGACACAGCATTTAGCTAGGGTCTGGAGCTCTATAATTTACTACCTTTTGTTGTCTGCAGGCTCCTTAGCTGGCTTTTCCTTTTTAGGATACAATTTCCTTAGTAGAAATGACCTTCTCAGAAATTATAGTGAATTGTTCAATGGCTTTTCTGACCTCATACAAAAATGCTCCTGGTTTGTTTTGTTGGCTGTTCCTCCTCTCACAGGGACAAGTTCTGCCTTTGTGAATTCAGCACTGTTAAAACAAAAGGGAAACCTACCCAGACCATGAGAAGCAAATGCTCCATATATAAGTACACAGATAGATTTGTGTGTATAACCATAAATATATACCCACATATACTTGTTATATAGTTGTATAAAATTTATATTTAATCTTTATTCTTATTTATGTATTGATATTTACTTATATTTCACTTAAGGCTAAGATTACATATGACAGATCTGACAGCTGTTAAAGTACCTTTATATGCTTAGAACATAGCAAAAATAAGTTTTTATTTGGCAGATATGTGTTTGCCTGATTCCATTACCAGCACAGCTTGAAATGAATATAACAAGCAGCACACAATAAAAATGTACAAATGCAATGTTGCTAGAAAGAGGACAGGCTGGACCCCTGTGTCAGCAACATGTACAAGGGAGCAAACCAGCAGCAAGGGGGTGGATATTTTGTGGTGACTGAGAGGTTTAGCTCTTGCAGAGTTAGAAATAGAAAAAAAATCCGACAGATATAAAAAGAAAAAAATATATGTTCATGCATGCAATTTTCCTGGTTGCAATTTTCAGAGACGAAGGCACTCAGCCATGGCTGCTCTCACAAGCATTTCAAGACCAGCCACAGGAAAGGGAGCAGAACAGTTACAAATGAATCCCAGGAAAACACAGGTGACTGGTGGGCAAGCCAAGGTGAAAGTAATAGATAGTGACAGGGATGCCCACAGCTGCCTTCACAGCCACCAGAAAGTGATGACTTGCCTGAAACTTGCACCATGCCTTTTCTACTGGTAATAGCTTTGTTCAATGTCAGAGTGCAGGAAATGGCCTCTGGACCACTGCTCTTGGGTTACAGTGATGAAGTAGATGTGGGAAGTTGTCCCTCCTAGGCTGCAGGTGAGGAAGGAGAGATACTTTCCCTGCTTTTTTACAGCTTAGCAACAAAGTGCAGTATACATTCCTGTGCTTGCTAACAGTAATTCCTCTGCCTCTGAGGCATGGACTGAGCTGAGGGAGGTTGGGTGCAGTGGTTTTGGGTAGCTTTTTCTTTGTGAAGAGAGGGGTTTCTGTGTTATAACCTTTCACAACACAGGCTGATCCCCTAACCTTGCTGTACTTTCTATTCTTGCCATTCACAGCTGAGGTTCACAAATATTAAGGACATTATGTAATTAACAACTCAAGACAGTCTTCCTCAAGTGCTCCTTTCATCAAAGTACACATTTTGCTTAGACATCAGTTTTTGGTCTCTTGATTCATTTCATGTTATGCAAAATATCTTTTGAAGGAAGAGAGCTCATGCAGTGCTAATATCTGGGGTCTGCCTGGCTCCAGTGATTTCAAAGGCCTCTTGGAGTATCCATCTGAGGACAGAAATGAACTTCCACTCCTAAAACTTATTTCCACCAAGTCAACCAGAGTTCAGAGCACTCAGCTTTCTGCAGACTGTGCTTAGCAGTTTGTGGTATTGGCTCCCAGTTCCACAGTTTATCTGGGAACAGGATAACAGGGTTAAACAAGGAGTTCTCAAAAATTCCATTTATTAATAAAACATAAGAATTTATTCTGAATAAAAGAGCAAATTTTTCTGTCATCTGTGTAAAATTTTTCTATTAACATCTGGCTTTGTATTTTCTGAAGAGTATTTCAGTTCACCTATTATAAATATTTATGTCATAAGAAGAAATGTTGGGACTCTTTCAAGGAAAATAGTTGAGAATGGATCTGCATATTTCAAAAATAAATGCAGAAAGTATGTGTTCAAACTATGCTATTATTAAATCACTCCCAGTGAGCTTAGTGGGAGATTTTCGCAGTGAGAATTAATATATTTTTACCTGAATGCGAGTCCAAAAATTAGATTACTACAACAAAACAGGATTTTTAAGTGAAAAAACAAAACAAAACCTCCCAGGTGCATTTGTGAATCTATCAGTTAGGCATCTTATAAATAACCTTGTTCATTAAAAGATTAGTTTTACACTTGATAAAATATAATCTTCATGAAATCCATGATAATCTCTCAATTTAAGCTAATATCTTTAAAGAAATTTAGTATAACACACTGAACACAAAACATAATGGAAATGTTAATTGTTTAAAAGAACAAAATTAAGATGGTTTCCAAAACAAAACAAACAGGAAAAAAAAAAAAAAAAAAAAAAAAATCATCCTCATTAAAGCAGGAATGTGTGCACTATTTTATGTAAGTTAACTTCATTTTAAGTGTGTTTTACCTGTGTCAAAGAAAAATTTGCTTGTTTTGTTAGCAGAACATAGATCAGAGGAGTCCATAAACCATCCCTATGAATTCTTTTATCATACCTGCATTCCGTTCTCTGTAAACAAAACAAAGCCAAATCTGGATTCAATGAGCCAAAGCTTGCCTTCAGATGTGGGCGAGCATCTCACTTAAATGTCAGGTACAGGCAGGTGCTCAGATCAGAGGAAATAATTTAACACCATGATGAAACACTGGGGAGAGGAGCCTTGTGGGGGAAAAGGTCCAAGGGTATTTTTAGGGCAGTAATTTTTAATCCAGATTTGGAAATGTCAATTTTCAAAGAAGAATTTTCCAGCGCTTTACATTTTTTCTGGGTTTTTTTAAAAAAATTATTTCCTGGTCAAGACCAAGCAAACTGTCCAGAAAAAGTTCAAGAAACCCAAATCAGTATGAAAGAGGTCAATGCCAATTCTACTTCAGCAAGTGGGTGACGCTCTCCCCTCTCAGTTGCTTATTTTCCTACTTTCCTTTAAGGTTCTTTTTCCTGCTGTCTGCTTCAAATCACATGGACGTGTCAATGTAAAATTTGCATTTGGCTCAGCCTGGTCTGTGATGCAATGATATGCATCCTGTTCAATTTAACCTTCAGTATTCAAAGAAAAAAAAGCTTAACAGGTTAATACTGGGTGATGGTAACTGTCAGAGTCACCTGAATAAAAATGAATGTCAGAACAAATCAGATTTTGGAACTGAATGTTCTTGAATATTCAGTTTGTCTCAGGAAGCAATTTCTTGGGACTGGTGTAGTCTGTTTCCCTGGATACCTTTGGCTAATACTGGTCCAGCTGAATGGAATCCATCTGAGCTACCAAAAAAAAACTCTTCAGTGTTTCATCTAGTTTATATATTATTGTGAACTTAAACTTGATAGTCACAAAACAGAAGGTACTGTGGTGGTATCCACAGCAGTGAGCAAGAGGATCAACTTTTTATTTTAAGGAATTTAAAGAGTTCACTCAGAACTGTTGCATTAAGCATTTCTACGATGCCTATTCATATAGATATACAAGTACTCCACATACCTCATATAATTTGATTTCATAATGCTTCTTAAGGAGGAATATTCTTCCCACTAACAGAGAGGGAGAGCTGGATAATGAGATGTTTCATTTCCTCCAGAGATCATGGCAAAAGCAGGAATTGCAAAGTGGGTCCAGAGTATTCCAATGCTGCACCACGGGTCTGCTCAAGGACTCTGTGGTCAGGTCCATATGAAAAAACAGCTAATGTGAGCACTGTTCAAAGTCTGGCCAATTTACCTGCAACAAGTTAAAAACTTAACAAGGAGTTCTTGCTCTTTTTTTTTTGTCTTTTAGCAAGTTTATTTTGTAGCCATGTTAACAGTTATGACAAGAGGCTTCAAATGGACTCTCTAAATCCAGGTGCATATTTTATATACAGCAAAACCCGTAGGAAATGTCCTTAAAACTGCTGTTAGAGGGTGAGCACATTCAAGTGATAATTCTGGAGGTGCCTATATTGCACCTTTACTGTGTACTGCTTCCTTGCAAAATATCTGTGGGAGAATGAATGGGGAAGTGGATTTACAAGAGTCATTCACAGAACAATCGTAACCCTTCACCAAAATCACAGGCAATGTAGAGTTCTCCAGCATTATAAAACACTTGCAGGAAGCCTGAAAGGGTTTGGGTTTCCCAGCTTCAGAAGACAGGAGTGAGAGCAAAATCAGCTCTTTTGAAATATTTAACTGGACCTTTGGAACCAGGTTATGATCAAGGATAAGAATGGATGGAAAATACCATTTGCTTTTCAACATCTGCTTAACTTGCTCATGGGTGTTTGCTATCAACAGTCTTTGAATGATCCAAGAGAAAACAATGTTCCTAGTTTCATGGATATTTTACTTCTGAAACCAGAAAATATGATATATTCATAAGAACACAGCACTGGAAATATCATCAAACACCAGTACCCATCCTTCCCAGGCCCATCCAGAGTGGGATCCTACAGCTGCAGTTAATTGAGTTGTATATTACCACTCACAAGTAATTAAATTCTTTGAGTTTTTCGGTGTCGCAGGGTACTTTTTGCACCCATTCTTATGAATATATTTTAGTCTTTCTGTATAATACAGACACAAGTTCTTCAAATAACATGTCTGTCAAGTTGTGTTATAATTTAGTCTTGTAGGCACATTTCCTATCCTGATTTAAAGAAATGTAGAATGACAGAGAGGTCATGCCTTTCCTGAACAACCATTTCCAAAGCTAAATTATAAAACCCAATCAACTAAACACACACACACACAAAACGCCCCTGTATGCCTGTTTTCTTGCCTCGTTTTGTCTTACTTTGTCTCTCAACCTTGTGGTGTCCTCTTGTCATTTATGAATGCCAGAGTTTTGCAGCACCAGAAATCTCGTCACTCTGAGATACTTATGCACAGTGATCATGTCATACCTTAGTCATCACTTAGAGTACACCATGGAGTGAATTGCTTGAATTACTCTAAAAGGCATTATTTCCATATCTCAGGTAATAACTTTGTCTTTAGGAATAACCAATAGAAGAGACAAGCATGCAAATATTTTTGAAAGCACTAAAAGAGGTAAACTCTAGATCTATATTAATTTATTTAACATCACCATTTATAGGCGAAAATCATTCTTTTTTAAATTCTCGTAAATCAGGAAAGTTGCAGAAGATCACAAATTCCACAGTTGCCTGCACTGTCAGTGCCTCAGGTAGCCAGCACAGGTGAAGAGAACCCCTTATGTAAGGCAACAGCCAAGCGACCACATGAGGTTGATTTGCTGGAAATATAAAGTCCCAGAGACCTCCTCCATGTCAGAAAATATTTTTTGTAGAACAAAGCATAGAAGAATGAAAGAAAACCAAACCATAGCATTACATAAAGCGGAGGTAATTTTTGACCTTCAGACCCTTCAGAAAGGAGTCCTGTATTGATACAAAAAAAAATCTGCCATATGGAGTCTACTTCTATTTATCATAAACTTGTCCAGAAGGAAGGAAGATTCTTTGGAAAATAAATCATAAATACCCTAGGTATTTTTTTGTTTCCAGACATGAAAATAATCTTTCTCTAATTTGCCTAATGTGATCAGTGCTTGCTTTACTTTATGTCCTAAGTTCTACATGACAGTGTGGCAGTTCAGCTAGATACTTGATTGTCTTGACAAATGACAATTATAGGGCATTAATGTGGGCTGTTAGTACAAGACCTCTCTCCACCTGCAACTTTGTTCCTCCTTTTGATGTGCGCCTAGGATACTACCCAAAAAGCTCTAGGGTTTTTTTGTAATTACAGAAAGTATAATCTGTGATTATTACAGATTCTTGCAGTGAGAAATTTGAGGGCAGATTCATTTTACCTGATTGCAAGTGTTTGTAATGCAGGTCCACCTGAGCTTGTCACATAGGGACCACTTTAGAATCAACAGAAGAAATTAGCATTCTTAGGGCACGTACAGCCCATTTTGGCTGTTGGCTGCAGGATAAGTGTTGATACCTTTTCACTGACTTTAGATTTCTGACAGTGCTCAGATGTTATGACTGATTCTCGGAAACTGACAAATAGGTGGGTGTGATATGTTCCTCACGTCACCATTTAGCTTTTTATTAACTTTGAAACAGTTTTGTTAACTAGAAATAGTTCAAGAGAACTGTTACCTCATTCTGGAGTGCCCAGTCACTGCAGACATCATACTTGGTATTTGCTGGCTCACTGGACATGGGCTCCAGGTCAGTGTCACACTGGTACAGCTATTTCCGGTACTTCTTTAGGACCATGAGCACAGCCCTGCATGAGCATTTGCTGTTGTCACAGAAGCTGCCGCCTTCCTTGCCACCCATGCCTAGGTGTGGTGATGAACTTACCAAGGCCATTTTCGGCCTGACTCTGGTGCCAAAGTCACTTCCCAAGATAGAGATGTAGAAGACAAAGTGGTACTCTTCACGAAAATTGGAAGTAAACAGTTTGGCCAAAATTATGTGTGTGCCACCCTATTTTCCCCTGAAATAGTCTTAGGATCTATACTTGTTTTACATCATGCCAAATCTTGCTGTAGAAATGCGTTTTGTATCTGTCCTGTAGGACTTAGGAGTCTTTGTTAGGAACACAACATGGCTTTAAATTTAGTTTATTTGCAACAGCAGTAGTTGGTTCTTTTTTTTTTTTTTCTGTGTGGGCATTTTTCTTACTCCTTACCACCTAAATAATATAGAAAATATATGCAGCTGAGCAAGGCATTTTACTAAGTGCTTTTGCTCTGGCCAGCTGTAATTGCTACACACTAACAAATCCTATAAATAAAACTGGGTTTCTTCCAGGGATGAAAGATACTAAATGCTTTCTTGCTGGAGTGTGAAATCAGTGAAGACTTTAATCTGATACGATCTGGCAATATGTCAGGTTTAGAAGACCCCAGGTGGGCCGAGGTTGTAGGACAGAGTGATGAGCTGAGAACAGAAGGAATAAACCATGGACTCAGAAATCAAAAGGCCCCACTCAAAGATATGAAACAAAGAATGGAGAGACTGACCTACATATTCTATTTCAGTTGATCCTCCAGTATTGCACTTCTTTTTTTATGTCTTCTGCTAACTCATGTCTTCAGAGTAGATAAATCTAATAGAGTAAAATCACTGAGATGGATATATTGCTGCCTGCCTGATTTCCTCTGGAGGGTGGGTAGCTGGGATTTATAATCTCAGGGGATTATCAGGAAGTACCAGATTACTGTGAAAAGTTCTGAGAAGTTCTAAAAATAGGGAAAATTGTTTGTCCTCCATGGGATCTGTTTCAGCTCACATACAATAAGTGCAAATTACTGATGAAGCTAAAATAAAAATGACTCTTCCAAAGCTGTTGCCACACTTTGAAATGGAGATGTCCAGATCATAGCTGGGTTATGTGATTCACAATTGGGTATTGCCCTTGAGATATTGCCCCGTCGCCTATTGAAATTCAGTAGAAACTGTGAAATCAGTGAGTTGATAAGTTATTGGAGAGTCAGACTGACCCACAAAAGTGTGTACCAAGAGCAGAACAGCAAAAGCTTTGCTTACAGTTCCTTAATGTTAAAGCTAAGCCAAGCAGCAAGGAATGATGTTACACACTGCAAACCATTAGTGTGTGGAAGACATCTGATGCAAAAATGCCCCATTAAAAAAACCCCAAAAAACAACAACAACAACAAAACCCCAACCTCATAACTTCAGCATTAAGAACGATTTTATTTATCATAAAATTTACCTTCTTAATTAAATTATATGTACTTGGAGATCACTTCCATTCTGTTTTGTTGGGCTTTTTTCCTAAAAAAGCATAGGAATGTCTATGCATATGTAAATGTTCCTCAGTTATAACCAAATAACATTTGAACTACTTAACCAGATTCAATAATGTTAAAAGAGACATCGAAACCCTAAAGAAATTCTTGTGACTTTTATGAAAATAGGTCACCAGATTGAACAGAGACCCTTCTTAAATTATTTAACTGAGTGTCCTGCAACAGTACTAGGTTCTACGTGGGGGAAATAAAAGACCTTATGAATGTTTCATCTACCAAGAAAACTTCAAATGGACTCTGAAATTTCACATGGACAAGTTCCAGCACATACAGTGATATTTATCTTTTTGGGTTGCTCACAGAGGGCCAGAGTCAGCAACTCTTAGTCCAGGGTGTTGTCAAATAACTCTGACTTACTGGATGTAGGAAGAGAAGCTGATTTTAAGAATTCTGATGAGAAAAGTTTGGTGTATGTTTTATTCTTACCCAATTGTATCTGTTTCTTACATCATCATTTTATTCATAAATGTTTTTAGAAGTATCATATAATTTCGTTTTTGGCAACATAAAAGTAATCCTCCTGAGTAGACTAGTTTTACATCAGAGAGTGTATCTGGAAGCAGAATGAGACCTGATAATTTGAGACATTCCATGGATCTGATAATGTGCTCTCTATGAAATTTATCAAAAATACTCCCATTATGTTCATTGGCCTTGGGATCAGGCCTTTAGAAGATGGTGCACACAGTGTAAATCTGGATGGTTGGGGTTTTTTTTGGTTTTTTGTTTTTTTTTTTTTTGTCATTTGAATTTAGACAAGATACACTTTTTCCCAGCTCCTAAGCTAAATGACCACTCATCATAAACTGTTACCATTTTGTTTATTAATTTTAAATGTCACAGCAGAGATGCCCATCCTCTTCCTGACTTGATAATATTAAAAAAACCCACAAATAATATGTTTTATTAAAGCCCAGATATTTTCAATAGCAGCTTTTATAAAAGATAGTTCATGTTCCAGCCCTAATGATGCTGCTCCTATATAATTTTTCTATTGCATGAACAGGGAAACTTTTGGTAAATTGGATATAACTGTACAACAACATCTACCATAGTATGATTTTAAATACTACTAATAATATTTTAGTGTTATAGAGTATGTTCATTGAAAGCTATCTAAATTTCTTTTCAGGCCTAAGAAATTCAGTATAATGTAATTCAGTTTGGTAATAATAAAATTATTACCAAATAATAAAAGCACAGAGAGATGATTAAAGTTTAGATATTATTGTTTTAATATGAAAGAGACATGAACTTCTTTTTCACACAATTCTGTTTTTAATTTGCATACATAAATGCTTTTCTGAAATTAAACCAATGCAAGTAACTTTCCATTGGTCCAAGAATAGAATGGCAGTAAATATAACACTGAGGAAAATAGCTAAAAGGGCAAGAATTTATTGGAAACAAAAATAGGTAAGCTTTAGGTCATTTCAAGATTTAATGTTTTTTAGAGTCAATTCACTATTATTTCATAATGCCACCTAGCAGCCAGAAGTCATTATATTCCTAACCAATTTGTCTTTTATTTCACCATGCTTTGTAAAGATGTCCTAGTAGTTTGTTAGAAATTAGCACACAAGAAAATAATTGTGGCAATATGCCCATTACTGACTGCATAAAAATCTTGCTTTATGAAACACTTCCAAAATGTCAATTACACAATCAGGACATAAAACCTGGTTGTGAAAAAAATTGCTTAAGAATCTGCATTTGCATTCGGGATTACATGATTGCATTTTATATTATCAATAAGTATTCTTCTTTATTGAAAATAATTTTTCCTCTTTGACTGTAAGAATGATTTTCCTAAAAAGTACAGTTAAAGAACATAAGTAACTTGGATAATGCTTCCTAATGGAAACAACAGATAAAGGCTTAATGTTTTTTTCACTTTAAAAGTTTAATTGAAATTCTAATCTGCTTACACAGACAGAAACAGTAGTTTTCCTTTTTCCCAGTCATTGGAAGTGAGACTTGATACAATAAGTACTTACTGAGTAGGAAAAGACTAGCAAAAGCAAGGACCAGTCACCCAAAATGGTAGGCATGTATTCAACTACTTTACTCCAAAATTGTTGTGCTCCATGAATAAAACAGTACTTCATTCCAAAATTGTTAAAATGTGTTCACTGGAATTAGAACACACAGAACAACAAAGTATTGGGTCTATTAAATATTTAATCAACTGACTACATGCTTCAATTATTTTTTCCAATTACCACAGTCCTTGATCCTGCCCCAAAAAATGTCTCAATGTGTGTGTCACAGTCCAGCCAAGAACTACTCTGCGCCCAGTGAATTACTGTGAATGGAGTGAGTTCTCTGCATATTGTGTACTTCCAAGCTGCCTCTGATACCAGTGATACTAGAACTTGTGTGGAAGCTTAGATTAATTTTCTGGCTGCTGTCACTGGCGTATCAACCTTCAAAGTCACCCCATCTCATCCCGAGCTCATAACCCTTCCCCATGGTCTCTTGGATGTGCTCCTCCAAAGGGCCAGTGTGGTCTTCAGTGGAGCTGCCTACAGAAAAACATGGGGAAGGAATAAGACATGCAGAGTGCTTGGAAATTTCCTAACTGCAGTCACTCTATTCTTAAAAGTATTCCTATTAATAATGAAAATGTTAAAATAAGCTTACTAAAAAAATTTTTTAAAAAATCCTCTCTCCATATCCGATTTAAAATTTAGTGGGACACCTAGATTTGTCAGTATCCAAACAAAGGAGTCTCTAGTCTCAGTTTTCTCTTGCAGCCTTGGACACTGCAGGTGCCTGCAGCTTTACCCTTCTTTCCTCACCTCCACTAAATATAGCACAAAAAATTGTAATAGAAGATCTTTCCCTTCATGTCTCGGACCTCTCCAAAAGTATCAGCGCAATACATTGTCAATGGACCACGTGTAAATAGTCCATTTCTAGGAAAATGAGCTGATTACTATTGGGGGAAATGAACTTTATGTTACATATCTTGACTACTGAGTGCGAATTAACAGAATATTTTCCATCTAGAGTACACATGGTGACAGCCCCCACCACCAGGTCAGACATTTCCTCTTAGTTCTAGCATGAACAAGGTCAACCTGTGAAGGTTGTTAAGTCTAGGCAATTTTGTTGGTTTTGTAAGGGAACAGGCACCCTCTCTCTATGCTGTCTGTCTTCCTTCATCAAAATAGGAAATACACAGAATAAACAGTCCAGTTCCCTATTTCATATATACCTACCCCTGCAGTCTGACAAGGACTTCTGAAGTTGCAACATCTAGAAAACTACTGAAATTGATAAATAATATTTATATCATTATATATCTGCTTTCCCTCCATTTTCTAACAAGAAGGAACCCTGCCTGAGATTTGTAACAGAGCCCATTCATTTTTATGTATCTGTTCACTTCTGGAAGGGACTGGACCTGGAAATTCAAGCTAGAAAAATATAACTTCATGTTTATATGCCAAAACAGAAGGGAAATATTGTTATTTAATGATGAAAACATATGGTGCTCAGTGCTCTTGTGGAAACTTAATCTTTACATTCTATCAGTTAGCAATATGCTGGGCATATCACACTGTACTGTATTTTAATGACTGAGTGCTGGCAAGCTTTTTTAAACTAAAAACAGATAAGTTATAGGGTCTGGCTATCTTTATTTCTCTCTATAAACAGAAAATTGGACCAATCACAGCCTGAATGTCTCTAACCTAAAGACCAGGGAAGAAGGAAAATTTGATTACTCGTATTTATTTGTAGTAAAAATGACATAAACGTAATTCATACACATTTCATGTCTTGTTGACAGAGCTGGAGAAGTATAAAAGGGCTTTAGTGTAAATGAGAAATAGGAATCTTGTAGTTTAAAAAGAGATGGTTTAAGAAAGATAATGTGTTCTTTTTTTCTCTCTGTTTAAAGCATTTTAACATGTATATCATTAAATTTTCTATTGCAGCCCAGACTCAGAAAGCAAATCAAAAAGTTAACAACAGAGTCATAAAGCAAAATTACATAAATTATACAAGTAGAACTTGAGTCTAAACCACAGAAACATAACTGAATTGATGTTTTCCAGAACTACTCATAAGCAGTCCCATAAGCAAGACTATTTTTTTCATTTCTGGATATAAGATCATGAAAAAAAGTTGTAACTAACTGGTGCTGCTAGGACAGTAGCACAAAGATGGAGAACAGGCAGGTCCAGCAACAGCAATAAAATAGTCTGATCTCCTTTTTACACTCATGTCAGGACTCAAACTCCTAACAAGAACCCTGTAGAAACAGATAAACCTGCTTCCACCAGAGCCTGAACACTTCCAGAAACTGCAGAAGCACTTAATGTTGTGTGAAGGTTTCCAAGTTATATTTAATATATACAGATACAATGGAATATGCTTCTGTGTCATTCCATTAGGCCACTTCTCTCAAAGAATGAGGATAAATAGCTGCAGAGAATGCAGGCCACATCTCGGAAAGAAATCAGAGATCTTCCTGAAAAAGCTTGTAGGGAGACTTGTAAGGGGGCACAGTATTCCCCAATGAGATGCAGCTGTGTTGACACCTGTAAGTAATTGAGAACCAGGGCCATAAAAGGGTGGAGCCGGACAAAGAGTCAGAAGGCTGCCCAGAAGATGACTGCAGAGGAAGACTGCAAGAAGCAGGAGAAGGCTGCTCAGGAAAAGACTGCAGGAGGAGAAGATGGTGAGTTCCCCTGGAGGGGATGAATAATTCCAGAGGAAGATTGACCCCAGGAGAGGGTTGGAGAAGCTTTGGACATGCCAGGGCTCTGTGGCAGTCTGGCAGCAATATCCTTCATTGGATTGCTGCTGGATGAGCTGCAGATGCTTCTGGCTGTGTGCTTTGGGAAAAGCCCCTGGAGGGGATGGACATGCATTGGGAAAAGCCCCTGGAGGGGCTGGACTCTGCTGTTGTAATGTATTGCTGTAATATAGAAGTATTGTTGTATTGTTTATTGTTATGTATAAGTATTAGGGTAAAGTGTTTAGGGCTACTGTGACCCACTGGGACGGAGTGGGGGAGGCGGCATTGGTGAAGCTGAGAGTGGCAGGTGGAAGCCACAAAGAGGTCTAGACCTGATTATCTAATCAAAACACCTGGGAATAGGTGAGCCACCAACCAGTAATAATTATGTTGAGAGATTTGGTTTGGGACATTTAAAGTATTTATTTTGACCGCCTTGACAAATAGAGATAGATGCTGGTGTAATGTAACTGGTATAAGGTATTACTGTAATGCATAAGTATAGTTGTATAATATATTACTGTATATGTATTGTTGTAAACGTGTTTAATACAACAAAGCTAAGAGCCCAAAGTCTCAATTTATACAGCACTGCCATAATTTATGCTGGCTGCACAACTGGTTTCCAAGCATCTCTCCTTCGGGCATGCATTTCCAAGCATCTCTCCTTTTCAACAAGGAACTATTGCAATGCCAAATGGAAAGCCTAGACATAAAATCTGGGACATAAATGGGAATGCACAAAGATGCTGGCCCAGAATGAACTCCACCATGTGGACTCATTCCACTTGAAAACAATCAGGAACCACAGGAGCTGAATGACAACTTTGCAGACCTGAGTACAAACCCTTTCCTTGGTGCTGGTATTTCTTCTCCATTTCAAAGCTGTGGGATTCTTCCTCAGCTGCAGATGACCCCAATTTTTACCTTGCCCCAAGTAGAAAGCAATGTTGTTCTTAACTGGAACTTCCATTTTGGGTATTTCAAGGTCCTTCAGAGACAAGGTCCTTCCTTACCATCTACACTGAGGGGGAAACATTCGTACAAGAATTTGCTAACTGTGATTCAGGCAAAAGCAACAAACTGGTAGAGAACAGGAGCATGAGACAAGGGCACTATTCACTGCAAAATATAACACAAACAGCAGAAAATTATTCCTCAGGCCTAGGCAGCCACCACTTAATTTCTTTTTCTCTCCAGGCTTCAGAAAGCAGTTCTTCCTCTGAAAATATCTGCAAGGCTTTGGTGTTCCTCTCCCAGGATGAATGAGAAAGAAACACATTAGGAGGCAGTGTTATTATGTCACAGAGTCTTCTTCCATAAAGTTTTTCTTTTCAAATCTGAAGCTACTTTCTGCTACACTCCTAAGGATCGGAATCCATGTCCATCCCTGCAGAGCAGGGCAAGTTGCTCATGCTGCCTGTTGGTAAGCACAGGGATCTCACTGATCACTGCAGCTCTGATTGCCCCTAATACTTCCAACACACAGAGGCACCAAGGGTTAGCCACCAAAAAACACAAGGTCACCAAG